>NC_135865.1:11849410-12496910 GCF_031162955.1 Sander vitreus
GAAGTGCTGAGGCTGAAGACATCTTGACCTGTGCAGAGACAATGATAGTGCCCAGAGACCTGGTGCAGTTTCACTAGTGTCATGGTGGTGAACTAGTGCTGTGTACCACTTGGTGCCGGGTGTTGAGGCTTTGGAGAATTATAGGATAGGAGTTAAAACGCTATTTCAGATAAAGTAGCAAACGTACAGGAAAAAATAAGTCCATTTGAATATGAGGTTGAATTTAAATGAATCCAAATCTTCAGTCATCCCTAAGAACTTGATTTAACTTTCCTGCAATTACTAATCCTCCCCTCACACTAAAATCAGACTAGATAAGAACGTCTTTGATGGAAAAGGTAAAAAGAATTAACTATCTCTGGATGAAAGTATCCCACTGCTTTGCTTAGTAAAAGGAACCACTGGAAACCAGCGCTTTGTTGGATTTTTCTTATTATTCATGGGGAGGGGGAATTGTTTTCTTTATGTAGCCTGCCATTCACTCCTCTCACGCATGCTCACTCATTATTTCCTTGGGATTTATCTTGCTGCTCCTCGGTTAGAAATCTCCCTGTAGAGTCTAAGCGCCAAAGACTTTTTTGCCAAGACTTAATATTCACATAATCTGTTATAACAAACTTGTTTCTTTACTTTATTCATTTGACTCTCCTCATTGAACTGCTGTCAGTCCGAATGCAAAACAACAGTTTGATTGCATTTAAACAAACTTCACAGATTTAGTTTTCCAATGCTGTAGAAAATCAGATGTAATTCTGTGAAAGTATCTCTTCAAGTGCTTTCCCCCTCACTTTTCGTCAATGATTTAGTCTCGGGTCAATGTTTTCCACTTCAGCAGAGAAAGGTGCATACATTTCTCCTCTCCACGTTTCAGTTCTATTTACTGCTGCATCTCATGGGGCCATTAATGTGCCAGCCTCAGGTTCAACCTGAGTGGGTTTTATGGATGGTTCTAGAAAGTTAGAGCTATAAAAAGAAGGGACTGCGATGGAGAAGAGGATAGGTGAGCTGAGGACGTTTAGGCACTTCTCAAGTCCGACCTGAGAAGACACAGAATTACAAAATAATGCGAACGCATGGGGTATCGTTGTTGCCTAGTGATTTCTGATGCATGATCATGTAACCACAATGCCTCTGGTTTGATTCCAGACAGCAACCATGCTTCATATCAAATGAAGGCAGAATGTATAATAATAATAATAATAATAATAATAATAATAATAATAATAATAATAATAATAATAATAATAATGCAAAAATAGCATTACGTATGTATGTGTGTGATCTGATTCCTCACACATTCATCATCTCGTATAGAGTCACATTCCCTTCCGGGAAATATACTAAGTTAGCAATGATAAAAACAAGAACTCTCCAGAGTATCTCTTAATTATGGCACAGTAAGTAAAAATTATGTTCTGGCCGTGTGTGTGTGTGTGTGTGTGTGTGTGTGTGTGTGTGTGTGTGTGTGTGTGTGTGTGTGTGTGCTCTGTACTACACTCTTAAGGGACACTCTAAATTTACTCCACAAGTCACGCATCTTTCCACCCTCAAGCTTCACAATGCCACTTTAAGATAACAACTTTAGGGCATTTCAGGGAACACACTCAGTTTATGCCCACAGACTATGTGCGTTTGTGAGGACGTGTGTGTATGTGTGTGGTGCTTATAAGACCTCCTGGCTCTTTTTGTGATGTAGTTATGCTTTCATTACAACGTTTTCACAGGCAAACTGAAAGTTTAGACATGTTTTCTTTTTGGAGCTGCAGTCAGAGTAGAGCTTAACATTTCAGCATTCTTCTGGAATATCTCAACGTGATCAGAAGAGTCACTGAAATACACACCAGGGAGAGATTTTATTTGTGTGTTTTTTTAAAATGTATATCTTAACTGTTTATTCTTCACAGTGATAATCTAAACCATGCATATTTAACATGTTCCTTTTTATTTGGTAAAACAATTATTGCATCCTATGCTCAAAAATTGACTATAATATCTAAATTAACCTAACAACTGTTTTTCTTAATCAATAACATTTGCAGCGTATATTGTGTTTTTGTGACCAAATAATATGTAACTTACAGATTCATTAAAGGTAGTTTACAGCATTTGGTTTGACTTAAGAAGCATTCATTATTGGAAAGAGTCTGATGTTAAAAAAAATATGTGATGATGATAATACATTTTGTGTGTGTGAACGAATTCAAAGCCCAGAACTTCACCAACATTTCCCTGCCTAAAGGTAACATTGGCTTAAACCTTTAAACCATTTCATATGATTAACATGTAAAAATGTAATTAATATTTATTACATTTAATATTGAATACATTTGTCATGCAATTCTTTAGTGATGGAGAAATGAAATCTTCATGCAATTTGTTAACACATCAGGTTTCGAAGTTTCTTCTCTAAATTTCATCCAAATGTGTTGCTATAGTAACCTGATGGGGAACAGTTTTGTTCTAGAAAATAAACAAACTGCCTCAAAAACTGACAGTTTACCTTATGTGACATGATCTATTTATTTAGTATTTCAGTTACATGGTCTTGAATGAGCAACAGGACCCAGATATGAACTATGAAATATATTAAATAAAATATGTATGTAAAAAACTAAACAAAAATAACCATATAACCAGTAAAGCCAATGTCACCGGGACGACTGTGCCTTGCTCCTAGCTGTCAGCGAGGAGACCTCATTCAAACCGATATTTGTTTTGTTGTGGCACAGCTGTATGTTAAGGTAGAGGATAGCAGTGTTGCCTCAACAGAGAGACAAATAGGAAAAGTGGGGATGAGTAGAGAGAGGTGATCTGTCGTTTCATCTCAACCATGGTAACACTTAAAATAACACACACACACACACACACACACACACACACACACACACACACACACACACACACACACACACACGCATCACATCAAATCACACAACTCAATAAAAGTGTCTCTTGGCTGTAAGCTGCGCTTTGTCACTTCCAAACACTTCCATAATTCATGGGCCACTGACAGCAGTATTGAACTGAGGACAAAGATGTCTGCCCTGTAGGCTACACACACACACACACACACACACACACACACACACACACACACACACACACACACACACACACACACACACACACACACACACACAAAGGTGGTTGTAGATTTCCATGAGCTACAAATACAGAGAAGCAGAGAATGTTAGTGGAGACCATAGACTGTTAATAATATACAGTCTATGGTGGAGACCTTTGGAGAGGTGATGAAGCTCTGCTGTGTGTGTGTGTGTGTGTGTGTGTGTGTGTGTGTGTGTGTGTGTGTGTTACACTTCTCATCTTGATAATGACTAATCCCTCATTTGCCCTTCCTTCTCTCTGTCACTTACTGTTGCTTCTGTTTTTGTATCTTTGTCCTGCCCCTTAGCGTGACTAAATAAAGTCCGTTCCCAACACACACACACACACACACACACACACACACACACACACACACACACACACACACACACACACACACACACACACACACACACACACACACACACACACACACACAGGCAGACATGTTTCAACCACAAGGTTGTCACTCCTGCTCCTGGCAACATGTTACCCCCCCCCACATGCCACCTCCCCAAAAAAAGGAGCAGGGACAGAAATACACCCATGTCCCTGTTTTGACGTAATTTGATCCTCCTAGCCAAACTGATTAGGAGTCAAAGGACTTAGTGAAAAGAATTGTTTTGAGGTGCTTTTTGAACATGGGCAGGGATGGGACTGAGCGGACGTGGAGTGGTAGACTATTCCATTCCAGAGCGTGGGAGCATTGGCAGAGAAAGCCCTGTCCCCAAAAGTCCGCAACCTGGTGCGGGCGCTGTCCAGCAGGTCCTTGTCAGAGGACCGCAGGGAACGTGACTGAGTGTAGGGGTGGAGGAGATCTGTGAGGTATTGTGGTGAGAGTCCATGGAGAGATTTATAGGTGAGCAGGAGGATATTATAGGTGATGCGTGACTTGACTGGCAACCAGTGGAGCTGTTGGAGGAATTCCTGAAGTCACCGCTGGTTGCCTGGTAACATCACAATGATGAAAAGAGTAATCCTACCCATTGCTTGTAACCCCAACAACTCCCCCAACTTTTTAGATTCACACCCCACACTAAGGTCCTGATTCCCACCAAAACAAATATTAAACTGCTGTTTATCATTACCCATCACTATGGCCGCGCTTTGGTTCTTGGAGACTACAACATCCACGTCTGCTGTCCCTGCTGTGTTTTCACTTTTTCTAGAAGGAGAAAGTCACTGTAAGGGTCACATACTTGACTTAATGTTTCTGCGTGTCAGATTATGAAGGTGTGATTTTTGAAACCCTTGTCCGACACATTTCAAACTTGTGTTTTTGAGCATGTACTTTTTATTCTGGTGTGTTATCTTCTCAGACAACAGAGCACAATTAAAGGCTAAAGACCAGCAAAGGACCTTGACATCACCCTCAAATGTAATAGACAGTTAACTGTTTACACTGTGTAAAGATGGCAGATGTGATTTGATTGGGTTTAGTGGGTGCCAAGAAGATTACCATAGTGATTTCCATTACAGTCTAAAGATCATCATCCCTCCATGCAAGTAATGTGCACATATTTATTCATTTGTTGACATTTGTTTTCTTCATAATCTTATTGCATATTCAAATGTTCTTGTATTAAAGCGGCGCTATGCAGTTTTGGCCATTTCTTCGCTGTTTTCTTGCGTTTTGCTGGCAGGTTTTTCTATAGAGCTCTCCCTACAACTTCGGAATAGATATTTGGCAGCTCCTATGTTTACTTGAGTCTGACTCCTCGCTCGGTCAGTCTGCCATTTCCTCTTTCTCTGTTCCTCTGACAATGCTTTCCTAGCTTTCTGCTTCTTTCTTTGCCGGCTCAGCCATGACGATAGTGTGAAAAACTCCATCACTACCTTGTTAGCTGGTTCCTGAATGGGCGTATGTGTGTAGTGCCATGAAGCAATTTGTTACATCGCGAGACCTGATATCACGCAATACTTCCTGACGCTGAGGCTGGCGGCTCGCCGGCCGAAAGTTGCAAGGGTGATTTTTCCGCTCACAGGCGCTAGGGGGAAGCGAGATGACCACCATTCAACCCGAAAAAAAGTCATATAACCATTCCAATGACTCGGACGCTGTTCAGTTAAGGTGCATGAAGCTAAAAAAAACTGCAGTTCCCCTTTAATTATTTAGTTTGATTATTATCTTTTGTATTGTTCACTTTGCCTTTTGCCACTTTTATTAATTGCTTGCTTCATTAGCTGCTCCAATACCAAAGGATTTTAACTGTGACAACAAACGGAGTGGATATAGTGTGTTTTTCCTCTTTTTCCTTTCTTCTTATTTTTCCTGAGGTGATTCATTTTCATAATTTTCTATAGTCTGTACAAGAAGTGCACAAACATATTATTTTCATGTAGATGAGCATGACATTCACGTTGCATGCATTCCTGCCATATAGTGTGTGTACCTTGCTATGTATTTTTCTGTCTTAGGCATATTAGGTCTGTACGAGCCTGAGTAATTCCTTCCCTCGCAGCCATTATCAGCTCAGTTCCAGCAGCCATACTGGATACACTGCTCTGTAGAAGAGCTCAGCTCATTTCATCATTCGTTCTGGTTTACCAGGATTAGTCCAGCGTGGATAACTGATCATTTCTAGCATTTTGCACTGTTAAACAGAGTCATTCCCACTTGGTAATTGTCACATTGATTGTCACACGCTTTGTGACGGCTGATGCTTTCCCCCTTTGGTTGTTACCTGTAAATGTTACCCAGGTGATAAAAAATTCTGTTTTGGAGACATGAATAGATATTCTCAGCTCTGTGACCCAATGGCAGAAAAGCCTGATATCATTCTCTGTAACTCTGCACAGTGTTTAAAGTACACATGCATGGGTCAAATACTGAGCCATAATGGTTAAATGGATGCAGTTGCCATAGGTGATTACTCACAGAAGCATCTGGCCTTTTTGAAAGAGCACAGCTTGTTTAAGCCAACCACAGCCGGGCAGATTAACATATTTCCCGTGATTGTTTTTATTAGTGTGTAAATGCCAGGGCAGTCCTCGCCCCTGAGGGAATCACAACAGGCGAAGCACACTACCTGTTTGACGGGCAGAAAGGTGGGGGGAAGCTAAGTCATATTATAATATGTAGGCATAGGTATATCTGTAAGCCTAACTCTACATGCGAAAACACGCACCTTCTCTTCTACATGATATCTCACTACAGAGTGCCACTAATCTGTATTATACTGTCAAGTTAGAACATCCACAAAGGGAAATGACTCTCATTCATTTAATTCCATGGATTATTAGCCGCCTCCACTGTTTATTCAGTGCGTTGGCTTGAGCAGCAGGGATAGGAGTTAGGCTCGGCTCTGCTGCAGAACTCTTTCTCTGTCTTTTTCATACCGTTTTCATGGAGGCAAGGAATAGTTCAGGTTTTTGCAAAATACAGAGCCAGTTTAAACCCAGTGACAACAAAGCTTTCACTAGCTGTGGGCATAAGGAGAGATAGCAGCAAGCAGTATGTCTGACAATGACACAGCAGGGGGACTGACATTGTGGGCTTTTTGCAACTGTTCCTCTGAGAGGGAAAAACCTTTCTTGCATGGAATCCCACAAGCGCCTGTCAAATGAAATGTATTCATATAGCTGATTCTGATGTAAGCTTATATGAAACTCTGAATGTTGCTTCCTATAGCAGCCTGTTTGTCTCCCTCGACATTATAGCTATATTTGGATGTGAATTGTTTTCCCACATATTTTAACCCTACAGTCATCATATTTTACAAATAACATTGGTCAAAAAGATGAAATTTAGGGTCATATGGATGCCAAAGTTATATTCCTCACCGGTTATTGAGGCCAACCATACACCAGCAAAAGAAAAATTACCTTGCACTGCATATTTTTAATGATATAATAATTCTATCTATTCTAACTATACATGTCTTGAACTAGCTAGCTTTGGTAGTAAGTGTTAACTTTGTGAGTTAGTTGAAAATCTCCAGCTGATTCGTTTTAAAACGAAAACTCTGTAAAGCATCCTAAATATGCAGTATAAAGTTGCTAAAGTTACTAAAATAACTGACATACTGTAGCAGCACCCATGCTGACTCCCATGCAGGATACAGTGGATGTACCAGTCCTGAATCGGACATTTTCTAACATAACTGGTAACCTAAAATATAGTATAGCCAGACCTGCTAAAACCTGCAAGCTTACATTAGATCAGACATACAAACAATAACCATATATTCACACTTTTACAATTTTGGGCAAATCGGGCAAAAATGAACGACCAAATCTTTTTGAAAGACTGTTTTTAGTGTCCGCCGGACACGGAATGGCAGCAGCACGCCTTGATGCCCACTAAGACAGAGTTTGACGTGAGCGAGAGGCATGCACACACTAGCACAGTGTGTCCTCATCAGGATGCAGACAAAGGTCGCAGGAAATTCTGTCTCCCTCACCCTCTGTCTGTGCTTTCACGTTCCTGTTCTTATCATCCATTCATCTGCCTTCCTGCAGTTATCCAGAGCAGCAGTTGCATAAAGCTGCATCCCCTCCCCCCTGCCTTGAACACTAAAATGACCTTCACCAGCTCAACATGCCGGGAGATGGGAAACACAGAAGCAGAGTGGAATGGAAAGAAAAAGGACGACAACAAGAGGAGGGAGAAGATGTGGTAAATGAAGAAACAAAGGTAAAGAAGGCAAAGATGATGGAGGTGTATTGAGGAGGAGGAGATGCTGGGTAGCTGGCAGGAGGATGATGAGAGAGAAGAGGGAGACAAATTATATGAGGGCGAGAGTGAAAGGGTACACAAAAACAGGAGATGTAAGGAAAGAGACTCAGTGGATGAAGAATGGAAAAAAGATGAGTGAGATAGCGTGTGGAATGATAGCTCACTTACAGAAATTAATCCACATTCTGCACACTTTCTGGCTTCAATCAGATAGCATCAGCCCAATTTTACCCCCATCAAGCATTTTTAAGGAAAACCCTCCTCTGTCCACATGCCTGTGGATCAACCAGTGATGTAGATGAAGACTGTATCTTCTACAGTATATTCTACCAACAAAGATAATTGAGTCTCTCCTGGAGCGTTGTCTCATGTGGCTGGAATGACTGGAGGGAGATAAACTGTGTCCATGTGTGTTTGACTTTCTTTTTAACCTTGTTTAGCCCTGTTTCACTGCACTGGAGATGAACACACATACGATGAAGAGAGAGAGAGATGGAGAAGAAAGTAAGAAGAGCGTTCTCACATTGCTGCAGGCATTACCGCCTGACTCTCTCTCTCTCTCTCTCTCTCTCTCTCTCTCTCTCTCTCTCTCTCTCTCTCTCTTTCCCTCTCTGACTCATCGCAAAGTCATGAAATACTAAAGCCATTAAAGTAAGATTATTTAAAAAACGATCTCATACATTCAAAAAGAAACCTTGATTTTCAGCTCAAGCTAAAGACCCAACGAGATATAGAGTATCTCTACCCTCTGTTTTTGTCTCTATCTTGCTTTTCCACTCCGTGTATAATCATCATTAGCATTTCAAAAATCATATCTTTATGAGTCATGCATTGCAGGCACTCTGGTGAGTTTGTCAATACTTGGTTATGAAACCGGGGCAACTCAGCCTCCCTATGCAAGACCCGGTTCAGGGTTGTCAGAAGACATTTAGCATCCCACAAATTCACAAAACACTGTCACAGTCGCAGTAAGGAATAAATGTAGCAGGATGTACACAAGGACGTCAAAGATTAGATGAAAATATACTGATCTCTGTGGAAAAATGGGGTCATTGCAGCAAGAGACGTTACCAGGATTCAGCACAAAATAAAGACAATAAGAACATAACAGATGAAGAGGATTTAAAGGTATAATGTTGACATGTCAAGAACCAACAGGTAGGAATTAAAATGGTGAACAAGAATAAATAATAAGAAACAAATGCAAAATATGTTTAATATAAAAACAAATGTGTTAAATGAGAGAGAACATAAACTTAATTTGACTTTAAAAAAAAAAAAAGATTATAAATTCAGGTCCGGTTAACTATAAACTGCATCTGATAAAAAAACAATATATATTATTACGATCTTATTGTGATCTTATTTAAACTGAAAAATTGTGTATAATTGTATATAATTTACACATTATATACGTTTGTTGTTGTTTTTTACAATGTTATATTGTCAGTTTGTGGAATTTTTTTTTTACTTAAACACAACTAATGAAAAAAGAATTATTCAACTCCCAACCAACCCCTCAGGTATGTTATTGTATCCTGTGATACAATCACTAAAATCCAACTGATCAGTACCTCTTAATGGGTACCATTAAAGTAAATAATTCACAGGATCACTGAAATGCATTCCTCTGGACTGATTTCAATGTTACCACTAACAGAAACACACAATGTGCAATGTCTGAGTTTGTTCCACCCTGTCTCCTAAAAATTACGTCCCCATACCTGAAACTGCATTCTCAATTATGTTTTGAGGGAAACATATTTTGTCCCGGATGAGGTTT
This sequence comes from Sander vitreus, assembly GCF_031162955.1. NCBI lineage: Eukaryota > Metazoa > Chordata > Actinopteri > Perciformes > Percidae > Sander > Sander vitreus. The sequence continues at coordinate 11,858,977 of NC_135865.1, forward strand.
GCCTTTGATGTATCCCAAATACGTTTCTAATCAAAGTCCGTGGAAGTCCGCATAAAGAGGAGGTCAAGGTGGATGGATGGGTCAAACAACCTTTCACCCAGAAGACCGCTGTTTGTGTATGTGTGAAACCAAAAGTCAACGTTGACTTGTTTACGTAACATACTTAACCTACGTCACATATGCAACATACTTAACTTACATACGTACCTTATATTACTTAACAAACATACTTATTTTAACCCGAAGCATCGTCAAAACATTACTAAGAAGTTTTGTTTCAATTCACGTGCAACGGTCGCTGTTTCCTCAAAACATGGTTGAGAATGCAGTTTCATTGTATGGGAATGTAATTTTTTTAGGAGACATGGTTGCATCGTTAACGTATACTCTGAAGCAGTGATGAATGATAAGATTCTCTGGCTCTAATGTTATGTCTGAAATATGGATGCTACATTAGCCAGAGCCACAGATCTGTGCACACTGACATGATAAGACATCTCACTATCTATCTACTTGTTGTCTTGAAATGAAAAGGTAATAATCCTGTAGTTTAAAAGAAAGAGAAGAAAAATGTATAGGCTTTTGTTTTCTGGAGATAATTAACAAGATTTCAAGATACTGGGATTAAAAAAATATCTGCAACCATGGACCTTCTTGGCTTCCATACAATGGGTTATTTGTATAATAAACTTATTTTTTTGATAATTGTAACTGGAAAAAAATCAACAATATGGACTATATATTTTATTGTGTGTTGTATTATGTAACATGTGACTTTGCATTTGTTTAGATACACCTTTAATTCATGTGTTTAATGTGTTACATTATTTAGAAATGTAGTTGATCGTTACGTTTTTTTATTCTCACAATTAATGTATTAGTTTGTCTGTTTTCGCTCCGGTCTGAACTCACACGATTTAGTTTTTTGGGATTTCTGTTTGCTGTATTTTCCCCCCTTGCTGCCTTCCCCTCCTTTGCCCAACACACCTGCTCTGAATCAGCCTTGTTAGTCCTTCCCTGCTCCCAGACTTTTTATCTCCAGCCAATCAGCTCTCTGCCTGTTCTCCTGCCTAATCACCTAATTCCCCTCTGCATCTCTGCCCATCTCCTGCACTTCCTCGTCAGATTAGTTTGTATTTAAGTCCTGGTTTTCAGTTTAGTCTTTGTTGGAGCCTTTATTCTTGTAACGTATGATCAGTTTTTCCTTGTCTGCACAAACTTTGAAAAAAAAAGTGATTTAGTCAAGTTCCTTTTGCCTGCAGTCTCCTGCGTTTCTGCACCTGCTCCACTCTTCATGACAATTTAGTAGAACTCAACTGAATCTGGGAAGCTGGCAACAATGTGCCACCGAGGATTATACTGCTCTAAATCCACCTGCATTAATGATCTGATTAATTGCAGACATTCAAGAGATTAAATTCCCAGTAAATAGTCACTCGGAAGCACACAGAGTTCAACACTAACCCAGCAAAACCAACCTTGTAGAGAGCGTGTTGTACGTCACTATACTCCACAATGACAGAGTGCATTGCATACTGCATGTAAACACACACAAGAGGGTGAAGGTGAAAAATACTTATAGTATATATAGTATAGTATATTTTTCTCCCACATCTGTCTTTTGTGAAAATCTTTTCATCCCTGACATTTGAAAACTCCCAAAAAAAGAACATGGTGGGAGGCAGTGCGGCTCATCATTGCAGCACCCTCAAGAAAACACACAAAAAAAGATCTGTCATTGCTGGTAACCATGAGAGGCGGAGAGGAAACAATGAGACAGATAGCGACTGCATCAGCACAGTGAAAGGAAATTGCTTTTTTTCATAATGCAGTGAGGAGTGGCCTTTGTGAGAAGGACATGTACTTGTTGAGCATGATCTAGATGCTTTCTGCTTCTTTGCATTTCTATTTTTTTAGTATGCTGGTATGCTCCTCCTATTCAATCATGGCTAGAGGATGTGATGTGACATTGGTGAATTTCCAGTGCACTTGATGTGGAGTTTGATTGCAGGACAACTGTTCTGTTGACATCAAATGTGACATTGATGTCACATTTTGTTGTGCAGAGGTTTCTTTCAATGTTGCAGTGATTACCTCGGTGAAGCCACATTACTGCTGTGGTATTCTGAGCACAGCTGTCAGCTAATGAAAATCATTATGTCGATTGAGTGTTTAATAATTACAACTTGCATTAAATAAATTTTTTTGTATGATGATGGGACCAGTGGTGTAGTCTAATGTATTGTAGTGGTTATACTGTACTGTATATATACTGTATATTGGCATACATATATGGGCCATAATCTGCCTTTGAGGAATGGGGGGCATATCATAGTGGGGGGTCTGGGTGTCCTCCCCCAGGGAAGTTTTGAGCATCAGCAACTTCATTTTCTGCATTTGGATACACTTTAATACCAATTTATGGCGGAAATAACTTCATTTAGCCTATGCTAACCCTTGGGGGACAGGGCCTTCTCCGTTGCGGCCCCCTTACTCTGGAACTCTCTCCCCCAAAACCTCAGACTTTCCACATCACTTGCTCACTTCAAAACTGCACTCACAACCCATCTCTTTAAAGCGGCTCTTAACTTGTAACCAAATTAGCTGTTTTCCATTTGTTTTTGTTCGTTTTTTAATCCTGTTTCTATGCTGTTTTGCAGCACCTTTTAATAGTTATCTCTAGTTGTTATTGTTGTTGTTGTTAATCCTGATCCTGTTACCGATCAGTTATTGTTATTGTGTTTTTTTTCATTGACCTTGTAAAGTGCCTTTGAGTACCTTTTAAAGCGCTATATAAAATAAATGGATTTATTATTAGTAGTATTATTATGCAATTAAACGCACAGATGAAAATTCAAAATATATCAAAAATATAATGGAAAGTACGTTGTTGCGTGTCATTGGGCATTTTTAAGTGGGTATATGGAAATCATTTCTTAGTGGGTATACTGCGTATACCTGCGTATCACGTAGACTACACCACTGGATGGGACTGAAATGTCAAAGAAAGTAACAAATAAAGCAAAGGAAAAATGCTACGTTTTCATCAGTAGATGTTTAGGCTATTAGCCTAGCCTATTACAAAATGTCTGTGAAAAGATGCCTTTACTCTGAAAGAGTGGACACCAATATTGGACTCTATTTTGAAGCATGTATATGTGGTGTCTAACATGATAGGGATAGCCAATGTGTCCAAAAAGAGCAGCAAAATAAAGAAAAGGTTTAATTTAGTGCAGAATGTAGGTCAGAAGGTTAACCAACAACACAGCCTTCTCCTATGGGACAAAGATGTCCCAGGATATCAGTGCTCCAACTCTTTGTTCCTGTACTCATCAGCGCATTCCGTACATCAACAGAGAGGCCAAATAAACCATGACAAATGTGAAGTTAAATTAGTGAGTGCAAACTGGAACAGAACATCAGAAGCTGTTGTTGAGGACATGGTGCAGTTGCAGATGCAAAATATCTTCCATCTGTGTCTGACAGAATAGTCCATAAGTACATAAACATTATTCCAAACATTAGATTCAGACAATTGAAGTGTCTCTAATCAATATTTTTTTTTATATTTAGTATTAATAATAAAGGCTCACAGATTACTGTGTGTAATGTAAAAGGGTTGGCTCATAAGGATGAACCCACAGATAACTATCACCCAACTGTGTAGTCCTCATCAGTTCTGTGGAGCTTTTAAGTGTCTTTCAGCTTACTGTTTTGGTTAACTCTCAATGCTCTCATCTACCTCTTTATCAGCATCAACAGATAGCTGTTTTTAGTGAAAAAACTCTGATGAACACATTGTACGCTACCTGCCCAAAAACCAAAAGCCAGACAGAGTTAGCAAATACCTGGTGAACATAGTGTAGCATTTAGCCGCTAAAGAGACATCATTTTTATCAGGAGTTGGTGCAGACCAAAAACAGAGCTAAAACAACAGTAAATATTGAACTTACAGTCACCAGGTGGCCAGGAACATGACTCTAAATGAATCATGATGTTGCTCCATAACTGCTGTATGTGTAAATGAGAAACTGTTTGCTAACAAGTTAGCCATATCAGCTTCATAGGGCGATAATGTGTCAATGTTAAAGACCATTATTATCAGAAACTATACAATTTATCTAGCAAACAGTTTGGTTTTAAAGTCTCTGACCTGTGTTATGTTAGTATGCTTTGACATGTAAAGCACTTGTCGTTTTCATCACTACACAAGTAGTGCGTGTTTATGTTGGGTTAATAATACTACAGCTAATCCTTGAGTTCTTTGCAGAAATCTGTGTCTCTGTACAATACAAACGGTCTGGTTATGTCCTCCTACACCTGTAATGATGTTTTCTTGGTACAAAATCACAAAGTATATGGAGCAGCAAATCACCCTCCTCCTCATGTACAGTAATAGCTGCAATCACAACGTCTGCCTTGAGGCTTCATCGCAAATGAAAAAAAAGCAATTTACTTTTAACTTACATTTTAAACCTGCAAAATCTCTTATGAAAAGCGCAAATTGCATACGCCAGATTGACTTTTGAATGTTTCAAGAAATAATGTCCTTGTAATTCACCATGACATGTTTTTGATGTTTGGAAGCCTTGAGATATTGAGTTCAATTAGAAATAAATATTCTGTATGTAAGAACAAAGCAAGGAAAGAGGTAAAACTATATTTTTATTTCTTTTCAGACTTGACTTTTTCCTTCTATAGATCATTTGCATAAAATACCAATGATCAAATGAAGGTATTGTATAAAAAAGGAAAACACTTGAATATGTTATCAGTCTGCATGATTACACAAGCCCTGCTGGAAAGCTTTAGCTCTTTTTAGTAAAAGATTGTTGTGTCACTTCTTCTGGTTCTCATTTTCACTGTTGCTTTCAACATCATTCTCTACACCTACATGTGAAACCCATAGCTAAATGTGACACGTGGGGAATGAGGGAATAATGCAAAAAAAATCACTCCTCCTTAGTAGCTAAAATCGATTTGTCTGTTATTTATTCATGTTCTGTGTGGCTGCTTTAATCTTCTTTGCAATATACATTTTAATAAAAAACTTTTTTTATGCTTTGTGCATGAAATGTTTATACTGCTTTTACTTTTTTTATATAGGCTATAGCATTCATCTCTGAAATGCACTGGAGAATTAAGACCAAAGAGGTTTTTTTTGTCTTATATGTTCTATAGGGATATAATATTTCTCATATGTTTAAATAAAAAAATGTCAATGAAGCATGTCGGGGTAAAACACAAAATAAATGAAGGGATGCTTTGAACATCCGCGCTGTGATTATCTGAGGGATGTTTCTTTTTTTAACTATATTTTAAACTGTGTTGGATATAAATAGAAATATAATAGAAATAGAATGAAAACAAATGCTTTGGCTTATTAAACTGACAATCACACATGAATTATGAATGTAAAGTGGCATATTAAGTGTAAAAGCTTCAGGAACTCATCATGAAAACACTTTTTGCCTTGGGTGCAACAGTTGCAGCACATACTGTATCAACCCTAATTATATTGTCCTTAGATTATTGAATTCACTCAGTGGAATATTATTGGACAGCATCACTCAGGCATTATATTTTCTTTCTACTAAAAATAACCCGTCCTCACCCAGAAAAATTAGCATATGGGTCAATTATGCAAGCAAAAACTCTCAATGACCGACAATTAGGTTTCTTGTTAGGCAGCGACCTCACGTGGCCTCTCGTGGCTGTAGTAATTATCGCGAGAGCAAACGAAGAAGTGAGGTGACAAAGTGTAAGACTAGTTTGTGGTGGTGGATGTGTCAGACAAACACAGGACTTTCACATGGGAGACCGGGGTTGGTGTCCCATGTGAAACCAAAATTCATTCATTAAGTGATTTTTAAATTAATCAAGTTTTACCTATGAATTTTACGGACCTTAGTCCGTGACGCAATGACGTCTGTGATGTCCTCATTTTAGTAGTAGTAATTTATAGTGACTCATTTTAAGTGACTTGTCAGGGACAAGTGACTACGGTCACATGATTAAACTGCCGCCGTGTGGCAGTAAATAGAACGGTTGTACCAGGGGCGGTTCTATATTGAATTACACCCAGGGCGAGACTCCATTCGAGCGCCGACACCACCACCACTATCATCAGCCACGGGGAGCTGATGGTCCTGCTACTGCCGAAAACATTTCTTTTCGCTTTTTTCTTTTATTTGAGCTGCTTGGGTAACTTTGTTTCATTTTTCGCGTTTAGACCATTGACATAAAAGAAAGGTTTAGACTCGTCTTGCTCCGTCTCTGTGTACTTCCGAGTTCTCCTGTCACCGTGTTTATCTTTCGCGCCGGGCCCCGCACAGTTACGGACTAGTCCATTTCATTGTGAAAGTAGGGGGGGTGCAAGCAGGCGCCTGCAGCTGCAAGGAGGGCGCCGATTTGCCAATTCCCCCACACAGTGAAATGGTAGATAACAGAAAAGCGCTCGCAGCACAGAGGTGAACTGTCCCCCGCGCACCTCCTTTTTTTCCCTTTCTCACACACAGCTTCTGTGCACAGCACTTCCTGCAGCTGCAGGGGGTGCCAATCTGCCAATTCCCCACACAGTGAAATGATAGATAATAGAAAGCAGAGGATTTTTTTTCAAGTGCTCGTGGCGCACCCCCATGACTCATGATAAAAATGCCGCCCTGGGCGGCTGCCCGAGTCCCCCCGTGCCAAAAAAACGCCCTCTGGGTTGTACCAAGGGGGTAAATGAGCCTCCACAAAACATTGCTCTTATGGAGCCATTTTGATGCTATCAAGCCATCACCCGCCGTTAGCATCCCATTGACTGCCATTCATTTTGACGTAACTTTGACAGCGAATAACTTTACATCTGAAGCGTTTAAAGACTCTATTGCCAATGTAATACTCCACTACCTTGTATCTCACATTATAGCTCTGTAGCAGACGATTTTGTAAATATAGGTTAACGACTGTGTCATAACCACGCGACTTTCTGTCGCATAGTAGAGGAATTACCGTACAGTACAGGAGAAGCTCGCAGACAGTTTCGACTTACATTAGCTGTTTAAGTTTAATTACTAATGTTAACTAGCATTTTAGTTAGCAATAATTAGCCTGTGCCTATGTTATCTCCTTACATATACCTATGCTCTCCGTCTCTGCAAGATTGGGAATGATTGAGATTTCTCTTGGCACAGCTACCAGAAGACTTCCAATTTTCAGACAGGTTGCTCACGTCACGTCTACGTTGTCAAGCTCAGTTTGAGGCTGCGCAGTAACGCTCAGCCATCACCGGAAAAGTGCTTCTAATATACTTCACTGGTCTCAGTGGAAATCTACGGCGTCGCTTTGTCCATTTATTTTTACTGTCTATGGGTTGTACAGTATATGCTGTTTTGGGAAATTGACCTATAATATCATTAAGTTATGAGAAAAAATGTGTATGATTTGTTGGACACATGATGGTATTCTCCCCACAGGGTTCCCATCTTTGAAAAGCAATGAGTTAGTGAATTTGAGGGTAAACAAAGGTAAATCTTTGAGAGTTGTTGAAAATCAACGAAGGGCCTTGAAGGTATTTAACCTCATTAAAATAAAACAATCCAGTTTCATCAATAAAACTTCATCTGAGGATCAACACTTCACATTCTGAAGTGTTGTAAACCTGAATGCAGATAAGTATTGATACAGCACCTTGACATGATGATGTGTAAAAATGACGCTTAAAGAATGTTATATTTTTGCTCTTAACAAGACAATTTTGAGGCGTAGATACTAAACAAAAAAGCCTTGACTGTGTACATGTGGGAACTGTTTGTACAGTGTCTACCTGTCATCATTATCTTCCGAGCAAACTGCATCGTTCAACACCTACAGTGTGTCAGTCACTGTCAGAAAATGCAATCACATAAATTTTTCTTTGAATTAGGAGTAGGTGTGTGTGTACTGTCATTTATTTGTTATGTGGAAATGAAGTCAAGCAGAAAGAACAATGTTAACAATGCACATACATTATTAAACCTCACAAGACTTTATTGGACAGAGACAATGGGCCAGTGTTCAAAAAATGAGACTAATTATGTTAAAGACGGATGAGTGAAAGAAATACTTTAATGCAAAGTCTTATTCAACGATGCATGCATCTGTGGAACCACACATTGCTCCTAATTAGTTATATTGCATTCTATACCATTATGTTTCTGCCATTGTTAGAGGAACATAGGAATTATTCCAGCCCCAAGCTTTTGGTTTTTACATTAAAAGGTTTTAAACATTTTAAAAAGGTTTTAAAATGTTCTTTTTTGGACCCTTTAATATACTCTTACAGTATATGTTAAATATTGGTGGATTTCTAATCACAATCTAATGCAACTGGTTCTTGGGTGGAAAATTGGGTGCAGATTTAAATACATCATAACAAATAAATCATAACATAATATATATTTTAGTCGTCTATTTTTCTAATTGCTAGCAGTCGTAAACGAGTGCAGGATTAAAGGGATAGTTCGCTCTGCAGCAGAAAGCACATAGCTGTGTTAATGCAAAGTGAGTAAGAATGACAGAGAGCAAGCAGTTCTGGTCAAACAACCAAAGTTTTGGAATGGAGACTTGATTTACTGAAGAGAGTTGGTCTGTAGAATTTCAGCAGAGCAGGGTGACATAGACACTGTAATAATGTTCCACTAGCTTGACAATAAACGCAAAATATAACCTGCAACTATGGTAACACAACAAAGATGTTCACAGCTATAGCCCCACATAAGAAGACATAAAAAATAGTGTATAAGAAAGAGTTGACTAATTCACAGATGAAAACCAGAGTAAAATGTCTTTAGGTTTTGTAGACTAAAACCAACAAAAAAGAAATGACTAAAATTTGACGGAAACTATTATTTTCATCTAAAAACAAAATAAAAATCAGCTTCCAAATCAACTCTACCAAGCAGCTATAAGTATAGTCACAAAATCGATTAGATCTTTCGATATAGTCATAGTCATAGACACTGACTAGTGAAGTGTGTGCCATATACAGTACACCTTGTCTTTAAAGAGCTGGGAGTGTCAAACATTGTTTTTTTTCAGTCCACGTTTTTCTTGTTTTTAAAGCTTTAAGCCAGCGTGATACTCTTAATGCTTCCTTCATTGAATCTGTTATCCTGCATTGTGTCTAAATATAGAACAGGATGTACACACCACAACCTCTTTGCCAGCTCCCAATATGGAACTACAATGTCATCCCTGAGCATTTCCAAAACATTTGATGAAACACATTATATGATGCCGGGAGGGCAACATATGAATCAATCCAGCAAAGAGGCTGAGGAGATGAAACAGGATGGAGATGGAGCAATGACCTTGGAAACAGATCTGTCATCACATCTCTCTCTTGTGTGCAATTCCTGTCACTGACACCGGCGCCTTTTATAACCTCGATTTATGTCCAGTGTTCAAAGCAATGTGTTTTTGCCAAGTAGTTTCCAATGAATTTCCCCCTATAAGGTTTAATTCAGCCACCGAAGGTGAGAAACCTCCATTCTGCACATGAAGAAACTCTCCCTTCTGCTTTTCTGCTGCTGTCTCTTTCTTTTTTCCCCACACACACACACACACACACACACACACACACACACACACACACACACACACACAATATGTGTGAAATATGAAAAGCTTATTCCAGGGAAACCCATCTGATATCCGTTTCAGTCATTACCATAATAATTGGCACTCCACTGCACAGAGTAAGAGCCTGGCGGACTTGGATCGAATAATAACTAGAGAAGAGAAAGGTGGGGGCACACTGCAAAAAATATCAATTATACCATGTCTTGTGTTCAGTCTGATGGGCTTATTTCCCCCTAAAACTAGAGAACATTTATTACCTAATTTCAGTTTTATTCGTCTCAGGATTTTTCCAAAAAAAGTGTAATTATTTCAAAATGAAACATAATAAAGGCAGATTAGTTTAGAAAAAACACTATACTTGGTCAAAGAAAACAAACAAATGTGAAGATGTCTTTCTCTTATTCAAAAATAGGCATTCACAGTTAAGATATTTATATATATTTTTTCAGCATGAAAGCGAGATGAGCAGATAGTACTGTAAGATGAGATTTATTTTGTGAATATTTAGTTAACAGATGACCTTTTTAGGGTTACTGAAATAAGTCACATATTTCCATTAATTATAGCTTCACAGTGTATTATGTTCCTTGAATTAACAAGGGAGCTATCTAACATGTTGTACCCTGCCTGTAATTGAGTAACAGTTAGGTTGGCGGAGGGATATGATGATGAGATGAGGAAGCACTTTTGTTATGAGTCTTGAGTTGTCCTACGCGTCATTAAAAAATGGACCAAGTTACACAGTCAAAGCTGTCTCCGTGCTCTTACTCTATCCACGTCCCGAAAGTACTTGTATGTAATAACGACGAGTTAATAGTTAACGCTAACAATAACTAACGTTACAGTACCAATGCACATCTGTTGAGCACAGCCCATGCTGCTCAGTTTCACACTGTATATGCTTCTGCTTCACTGGCTGACAGCCACATGAATCGCACCTCTTCCGAGAGTACGCCATGTAGGTTCTTTATGCTGCCTTGTCAATACACAGAAAAATTTCTTTATTTTTGTGTTTTGCATTGATTTTGCTCCAAGTGTGTGCTCCCAGGGGTGATGAATGGCTTCATATTGATGTAAATGCTACAACGTACAGATTAGACTGCTTTCATAACAACTGAGATTCATGCTCTATTTGAGATTTCTACTGTTGTACAAATCCACGGGTCAATTGTTGAGCTTCCAACAATTCCTCCGGTAACGCTTCAGAATACGACCCGCAACTTATAGCCCACAGCAGAATTATTTCCAATTTACACAGTAATTTTTTGTAACAGTGTACCAGTACAATATGTATAAGAACAAGGGAACAAGATGTGAGTTTAGAGAATAAAGGGGTAACATATAGTCTACCTAAGCTAAAAAAAAAATAGAATGCTGAACACAACTGTCCATACTTTGTAAACCCAGATTTCGTTGTAATTGAACTTTTGTTGAAAACCACATTCATTACTTAATCACATTAGTTGTTTGTAATAATCAGCTTAAGTATGCAGTGCACAGATCATATTACGGTAAGCAGAGATAACTAAGGATGTTAAGTTTCTGTATGGGAGGGGCGTGATCATTTGAACTGTTCTGCCTGAAGCGGTGCAAAGCAGAGCAAGCTACAACCAAGCAGAGCAACGAAGAAGGTAGCGACGCTAGTTGATAGATTAAACTTTTGCCGTATCCGGTCGGCAAAACTCCGAACACATCTTCCTTTTTTAAGAATGACTTCAGTGCCATTCTTTGTTCTTTTCTCAAAGAAAAACTTAACTCCAAGTCTTCCAGAGTTGTGGCCAATTCAAAAGACCGCTGTTCCCAGCAGAAGCAGCCATAAGCCTGCATACCGCCTCTATACACAATGTGATTGGCCCGGCCAGAGTTTGGTTTTTCCAGCTTGTAAACCAACGGAGAGTTGCTAGACCCCCTGGCTGCAAATTACATTTGCGTCAAGATTTCTAGGCTAATAGTGCATAGTTTCATGACAAAACTGTCCATCCACGTGATACAAGCCTTCCGTGATCGCGCAGTGTTATCTTATTTTGTGGCATCTGAATCTCTGTGTCCTCTTGTGCGCACAGAGGAACAACTAACCCACTATGGACTTGTGGAGATTACATGTTTGTTTCTTGTGAGGACATAGCCTTGGTGTTTGTTAAGCTAATGCGAGTGGCAATATTTGTGGTTATACTCAAAATCATTGAATCTGACTCTGTTTCTTTTCTCTTACATTCTTACTTCAAAGTGGAAAGCCTCTGAAAAATGTTTATGACATCTTTTTGTTATATATTTTTCACAACAACTGCCCATGAAAGGCCACTTTCTGTTAAGCAACAGAATTGTTTTACCTGCCCTCACAGACTCAGTTTCTGACCTCTTTGTTACAGGAACAAAGGTGAACACTTTTGTGGCTGGGCCACAGGGAGTTTGGTTTGCATTAATCACACCGGCTGCAGCGAGCCTCTTGTTCTGTTACAACCTCCCAGACAGAGACTTAACCGCGTGGATTTATCAGTCAAACACCAGGCAGCTTAATGACAGTATCTGCCATTAAGCAGCTGTAAGGGGACTGCTAATTCAGCGCAGGTTGAGTTGCAAATAATTTCATCATGTCTGAAGAAATCCCACAGATGGAATTCCAGTTGTACAATGAGAAATGTTTGAAGGTAAACCATGTTGAACAGAGACAGTGAGAAGACTTTTTAAAGTAACTTAAGATAATTTAACCACAGGTAATGCACTCTAATTTACAATGATCAGTTCCGCGTTTTAGTTGTGGTCAGTGGAGCAGCTGGAGGTTCAACACCACACCAGGCTCCCGGCGGCTGCTGCTGTCCCCCGATGACAAATTAAAGAGGAGAAAGACAAAAATATGGGCTGTATCCTGTAGCCAGTATCTTCCAAGGTCAGAGATGGAATGATGGTAGTGTATGACTCATAGAAATTAGTTCATAAATCATTCAATGGGTGAAGAGATAAAAAGACAATACTTGGAAGCAGGTTTGTGGCTGTCCAAATATTGCAGGAGCAACCATATCTTCTACGAATACAATTGCAGACACACAATTTGCTTTGACAAACAAAATTGCGAGGAAATGTAATTACTGGCTCAGTCAGTGGATTGGAAGTTGGAGTTGGAAGCGGGAAAGGAAATGATATACTGTAAATAAGTGAAGCAAACATAAATATAGTCTTCCTGATTGACCTTTTGCTAAGCTTCATTTTGGTTGAGGTAAGGGAAGAATTGGGGGTTTGGTTCAATATTGCAATTTTCAATTTATCCTATCTGATCACAATATTTAACCAAGACCACAATCTCTCTCTAACCTTAACTGTGTGCTATAAGTAAAACATGAATAGACAGGGTTGACAGGAGAAGAAATGTGACAGGCTGAAGGCTGTTGTTTCAGTCAGTGAAGGGTGTCAGCCAGAAGGGCTGGAAAACAGCCAGTGCACCTTTTAATTTATTCAAATGAGTCTGACAGCTGTGTCAGGTTTTGTGTCGTCAGGTTCACGTAACACGCTAATGATTAGCTGTGTCTTCTAATGGTACTTCTCCTCACATCGCCTCTCCTATGATTTCTCCATCTTTGTCCCTTTTTTCCTCTCCTTGGGTCATTACAGGATGATGTTTGCCTGCTAATTCACCACAGGTTTGTTCTGATTTGTCATTAGAGTAAAGTATTCAGATCCTTTACTTAAATAAAAGTACAAATACCACACTAAAAAATATTCTGTTACAAGTAAAAGTCCTGCATTGAAAATGTTACTTAAGTAAAAGTATGTATGTATCGTCAGGAAAATTTACTTAAAGTATTAAAAGTAAAAGTACTCAATGCAGAAAAATAATTTTAGAAACTGGAAACGATCGAAACCGTTCTGTCAATCAACTAAGTGTTTATTTGGCTAATCATTTCAACTGTACATATCGGCCTATATATTGTTGGGTAGTTTAATATATAATAAAACATTGTATTTTATAAACCACATTGTCATGTATTGGATTAGAGAGGTCACATGTCTAAAAAACAGGAAGTAACGTTAGAGTAACGTACAGGAATAGCCGGACGGCATATGGCTGTAATAGGAGTGTTCAGACAATAAAACAAGTAAACGAAGAAGCTCCAGGTGGTGATTAAAGTCAGAATGCATTAATTTGGTATTAAGATAGGCACACAACAATGGCGACGAGGATAGCAGACTTTTGAAGAAAGGAAAAAATGCAGCCAAGTGGACGTGAGTGAGCTAACATTAGCATTGAAGACCCCGCTACGCTGGGACCAAGATGGGCGCGGTGGCTGACATCGTTTGAGTTATATGCGGATGGAAAAGGACTAATTATTAATGATGATACAACGGATTTCACAAAACAGAGGAGAAGGGCTCTACTTTTGCACCTTGCTGGACCAGATGTTCAGGATATATTTTCGACTTTACCGCATACTGGAGAAGCAACACACTACACAGCCGCGGTGGGAGCACTAAATACATACTTCGTTCCCAGAGTCAATACTGCGTTTGCCCGCCAGACGTTTCACAAGTTGTGTCAGAAACAAGGTGAAACTGTGCAACAATTTTTGTCTAGAGTGTCTGGAAAATTTTTACAGATGTGGATACTCTGATCACATGGGAAAAGATCCCAAATGCCCTGCACGTGGACAGACATGTCACAACTGTAATGAAAAAGACCATTTCTCGAAAATGTGCCGCACAAAAGGATCAAAGAAGCAAAATGTGAACAGTGTGGAGGTAGACCAAAAAGAGTTTGCATTTATTGTAAAAGAGGATGAAATGTCAGAGAGACTTACCTTTTGCGTGGGGGGAGTAAACTTGAAAATGCTAGTAGATTCAGGCGCTACAAGTAATGTGATGGGAGAAAACGTATGGGACAGATTGAAGGCACAACAGATAAAATGTTATTCATACATGCCAAAAGAGCAGAGAAATTTGTACCCATATTCATCCTGTCAGTCATTGTCAGTTAAAGGGGCATTTAAGTGTGAAATCACAATCGGTAATAAGACTGACAAGCAGAGTTCATTGTGATTAAAGGCAACGGTGAACCACTCTTGGGGAAAAGAACAGCCATGAAACTAGTGTTGAAAATAGGTGAAAATGTCTCAGCTGTTACAGACATCAAACACACACTCCAGCAGCAATATCCAAATGTGTTCAAAGGAGTAGGAAAATTGAACACTAAGCAGATTAGCCTATACATCGACCCAAAGGTGAAACCTGTGGCGCAGCCACTCAGACGTATACCATACAACCTCCGGGAGGCTGTAGAGAAAAAGATAAAAGAACTGATGGACATGGACATTGTCGAACGTGTCGTAGGCCCCACCCCCTGGGAAAACCCAGTGGTGATACTCCCAAAACCTGACAAGGATATTAGGATGTGTTTAGATATGAGAAGGGCTAATGAGGCTATCGCGAGGGAACGATATCATATTACTAATGTGGATGAGATACTCCAAGGCATTAATGGCTCCGCTATATTTAGCAAGCTAGACCTGAAATGGGGCTATCATCAATTAGAACTAACTCCAGAGTCACGAGAGATAACTACATTTGCAGTACACAACGGAGTATACAAGTACAAGAGACTGATATTCGGTGTGTCGTCAGCCAGTGAGCAATACCAACATGAGATAGCCAATGCGTTAGCTGGCATTGAAGGTGTGGAAAACATCTCAGATGATGTGATAGTACACACACCAGACCAGGAAACACATGATAAGCGCCTGCACACTGTCATGAAGAGACTCTCAGAATGTGGACTAACACTGAATCCAGAAAAATGTCAGTTCAACATGGACAGACTGATATTCATGGGGATACTTCTGTCAGAGAAAGGAATCGGACCAACAGAAGAGAGAGTAAGAGCTGTAATTGAAACCAGAGAACCAGAGAACGCCACAGAGGTGAGAAGCTTTCTAGGACTTGTTGGTTACAGCAGTAGGTTCATATCACAGTTTGCAACACTGTCAGAGCCACTACGACGTCTAATCAGAAAGGACACACAATTTGACTTTGGACCAGAACAGAAAAAAGCATTTCAAGCTTTAAAGGATGAACTGGCCAGAGCTGGTACCCTAGCCTACTTTGACAAGGAAGCACCAACCAAGGTAACAGCAGATGTAAGTCCTGTAGGTGTAGGAACAGTACTAGTACAGGACCAGCATGGAGAGATGATACCTGTGTGCTATGTGAGTCGCAGCCTGACAGACTGTGAGCGGAGGTACTCTCAGACAGAGCGGGAAGCCTTAGCTCTGGTGTGGGCTTGTGAGAGACTACATCCATATTTGTATGGCAGGAAGTTTGATCTAGTCACAGATCATAAGCCGTTGGAAGTTATATACAGTCAGCGATCCAAACCATGTGCACGCATAGAGCGGTGGGTCCTCAGACTGCAGCCATATAACTTCAGAGTAGCACACATACCTATCAAACAGAACATTTCACGGCTGCTAGGGGATACCGGAAAAAAGGAGATACACAAACATGAAGAGTATGTGAGATTTGTAGCCATAAGTGCTACACCCAGATCACTCAGTACCCGAGAGGTGGAGGAGGCCTCTGCTACTGACCCAGTTCTAGTGGATGTACACAAAGCCATCACAAATGGAATCTTTGAGAACTGTAAATCATATGCACCAATTGAGAATGAACTGTGTGTAGTGGGATACATTGTCCTACGGGGAAATCGCATAGTGCTGCTGCAAAGTCTGCATGCACGAGCACTTGAACTAGCTCATGAAGGACACTTGGGAATAGTGGGGACCAAACAACACCTTAGAACCAAGGTTTGGTGGCCTGGCATGGATAAAGCAGCCGAGAAGTATTGTAAGACTTGTCATGGATGTCAAATTGTGGCCAGACCCGACCCACCAGAATCATTGAGAACAACACCACTACCAGACCGTCCCTGGCAGGATCTTGCAATAGATTTGCTAGGACCACTGCCAACTAATCACTACATACTTGTAGTAGTAGATTATTACAGTCGCTATTATGAGTATGATGTTCTGATCTCTACAACTACAGAGAAAATCATTGACAGTCTTGAGTCAATCTTCAGCAGACATGGACTACCTGTTATCTGCAAATCAGACAATGGACCACAGTTCAAATCTGATTTATTCAGGGAATACTATGAAAATAATGGAATCAAACACGTGAGGACGACACCAAAATGGGCTCAAGCTAATGGAGAAGTGGAGCGCCAAAATGCATCACTAATGAAGAGACTAAAGATTGCTCGAGCAGGGGGACTAGACTGGAAACATGAACTAAGAAAGTATGTGACTCTGTACCGGAGCATAGAACATGCCACCACAGGAAAAAGCCCTGCTGAGTTGCTCTTTAATAGGAAAATGAGGGGAAAGTTACCAGACATCTGTGAATCAAGCACAACAGAACTGGAAGTACACGACAGAGATGCAGAACAGAAAGGAAAGGCAAAACTAAATGCTGATGAACGAAGAAGAGCTCAGTTCTCAAAAGCGGACATTGGAGACACAGTACTCATACAGCAGGACAAATAGACAAGTTTACCACGCCATTCAAAGCAACACCACATAAAGTTGTGAGTAAAACAGGAAATCAAGTTGTGGTTGAATCTCCAACAGGAGCATGTTATCGGAGGAACACCACACATGTGAAAGGGTATGAGATAAACAAGCCTAAGAAAATGCACAGTGCACAGAACGAAAAACCGGGAGCTGAGGACAGTGGACTTGATGCAGACGCCCATGCACAGACTAATGTCACTCAGACACTACCTCAGGAGATTGAAACTCCAGACATGCCAATGGCCAGACCTCAGAGATATTCTTTGTGGGGATATAAAGTGAAATAGTTGCATATTGTTTAAAAGACACAAGTTGTAAGGTAGCTGCTAAAACAAGAGCTATTATAGAAAAGGAAGCAATAAGTTACCAACCACTTATGTACGACAGTACAGAGCTTGTTGAAGTGGATGTTTTTGTTCTGTTAAGAAAAGGAGGGATGTCATGTATTGGATTAGAGAGGTCACATGTCTAAAAAACAGGAAGTAACGTTAGAGTAACGTACGGGAATAGCCGGACGGCATGTGGCTGTAAAAGGAGTGTTCAGACAATAAAACAAGTAAACGAAAAAGCTCCAGGTGGTGATTAAATTCAGAATGCACTATCTAATTCAGTATTAAGATAGGCACGCAACACACATGTGTGCATAAATCTTAATTTGTAAAGTAAAAAGTACAGTATTTCCCTCTGAAATGTAGAGGAGTAGAAGTAGAAAGTGGCATAAAAAGAAAAGACTCAAGTACTTAGGTACAGTACTTGAGTAAATGTACTTAGTTTCATTCCACCACAGCACACACACACACACACACACACACACACACACACACACACACACACACACACACACACAGACACACACACACACACACACACACACACACACACACACACACTCCTCTTCTCAAATAATGAAACCTATTTCAAATAATGCTCTTTTTTATACTCTTTTTTTGTGTTTTCCTGTCCAGTGTGTGTGTGTACTTAAATCTGTCAAGCCTTTATGCTGTCTCACTTCTTAGACCTATTTCTTTTTTTCCCTAGAGTGTTTCTGTCAGTCACTGATGGTCTGCAGTGTGTGTGTGTGTGTGTGTGTGTGTGTGTGTGTGTGTGTGTGTGTGTGTGTGTGTGTGTGTGTGTGTGTGTGTGTGTGTGTTGCAATGGTTGTGACATCACTCCCGAGGCTCTTTTTCATCTCAGGTTCACAGCTACATACACATACATATTCTTTTTTTTTTATCTTCAAATGCACACTGCAATGCACACAAATGGTGTGCCATAGAACACCCCTCTGTATACACCCATTTCATGCAACATTGACCAGGCCCAAGGGAGAATATCTCCTTTAATGTTGCAGCCCCATCTCTCTGGAACACCCTCCCTGCAGATATCTGAAATGCTACATCCCTGGACATATTTACAAAAAACTCCTGAAACACCACCTGTTTACCACAGCCTACAACCTCTAATTCTGTAAAGTGTCCTGGGGTTTTTTGAAAAGGCGCTATATAAATAAAAGTTATTATTATTATTATTATTATTATTATTATTATTATTATTATTATTATTTGAGGACTGTGGAAGGTGTACGTATCCTCAGATGTCTCCGATCTGAACTCAGAAAACATTTGACGGTGAATGTTATCGAAGGTGATGGGGGACTTGTATCATCCTGAGACAAGTGGAGGGGTGTACTATTGGTGTTCTTCTATCTTAATTTTGTTCTTTTACAGATGGATTAATGTGGGCTCACTCAAAAACTAAAGTGCCTTAAGCCATGGAGCCTATCCCTTATTGTTTTTTTTCATATAGAATGTATCACAGAATATGTCCTTGCTGTAAAAATTGCAATAGAAATTAATCAAAACTGGTCTAGACAATTGGATATGGACATTTTTTTTTTTTTTCATAGAGCAGTTAAAAAGATTGCAAGGGCGTAATGTTACAAAGTGAAACAGCTGCATCCGACAGGCTAAGACATCATCAAGGTAGATCACTCCTTTTACCGTGCAGTCCTGCTGTATACAAGCACTTCCGCGATGTGTGCATCATGAGATCTGATCTTGGTTTCCCATTGTAGGACTTGACATGGGTATCCCAGCCATTAGTCTGCTATCTGGAATCACAGTTAGCTCTCTGTGATTACCAGTCACTGTCCTACCATCCAGCTGCTGGTACTCTTGCCAGATATGCTCTGATAGTTGCTATAACATATTTAGTTTCCATTCTAATCCATTTTCTAACATAAGAAAACTGTTCACTCCGGTCTTAGTCCAGACACTTTTGTAGACACAGCTTGGGTCTCTGTTGGTGACACGTGAAAGATATGAAAGCACAGAGACAGCTAAACGAATGTAATCCTTATCATAGACATACAGAGTTGAAGATGAAAAATGGCAGAATACAGAATGAAAGCATACACTATATGTTTTGATGTGAGCATATTGGGAACTGAAGCCCTGAGGGTGTGTGTGTGTGTGTGTGTGTGTGTGTGTGTGTGTGTGTGTGTGTGTGTGTGTGTGTGTGTGTGTCTGTCAGAGGTAGAGCTTGTGTTCACATGATGACAAATTGTCTCTCTAGCAGTCTGCATGTTCATGCAGTGTCACTCATTTGTCTCCTGTGCACTGCTCACACACACACACACACACACACACACACACACACACACACACACACACACACACACACACACACACACACACACACACACACACATACTGTCAGGTCTCTGGACAGCCTTGACAGTGTGTGTACGTGTGTCACTATAATTTAATGGATTTATTGACCTAAGGACCAAGGACACCACAGCACTTCCCACCTGTGGTTGCTTAATGGACAACTCTCCTCCTCCTCGTTTCATCCACAGTTTTCCTCTTTCTCCTATACTCCCCCACCCATCATCTCATCCCATCTCATAGACTCCTTCGCCTTCTGATCCTTCCTCTTCTTCTTAAGCTGCTCAATCTCTCCATAATCTTCCGCGCTTCTCAAAGTCCTACATAAGTGAACGGGAAAGGGTAGAGGAATGAAAGTCAAGGAACTGTAAGGCGTTTTACAGTACACTCCCCAAAGCCCACACACACACACACACACACACACACACACACACACACACACACACACACACACACACACACACACACACACACACACACACACACACACACACACACACACACACAAGTGAAATCGAGTGTCTGGTGGAAGCCGCCCTTCATTTATCTGTCAGATAAAATAAGGGGTAGCTTGAATACGTGTGTGTGCGTGTGTGTGTGTGTGTGTGTGTGTGTGTATGTGTGTGTGTGTGTGTGAACACTACAGTGTATAAGAGCTCTGTTACATGTAAGTACATGCAAATGCGTGAACGTATTTCTGCATTTGTGTATTCTTTCATTTAATGAAACCCAAAATAAATGTGTATTATATTTTATGACAGGCTTGCAAAGAATATTCCCAAATATACAATATGACTCTGTTACACATATAGGCATGGACATGGACACAGATGCATAAAAGGGTCCCTTGAATTATCTTGTAGCTCAGGGTTTTCTGAGCACCTTGGGCCAAGCTGTTCCCATTTGGTCCTCTATTGTAAACTAGACTAAATCATCCTTCCTCAGATGAAGTCCTTGTCAAACTGAAACCCTCTCCCTCCACACCTTTCCAATGAAATTGGACATCCGGAACTGACAATCTGACGAACATGCACACTGTATACAGTTGTTGGCCAAGTGGGAACTGGGTAGAGGTGAGCATGTACAGTATGCAGCATTTGAACTTCTCTAAGTGAAACACAATAAATGCCTTTTATAACACCTTCACCCATGGTTGAACACCTCATAAGAACAGGTATGTTTGAACTGTACTAAGGCACAGTGGTATTTTGAGCTAAATGCTAATGTCAGCATGCTAATACCCTTTCAGTGACGATGCTAACATATATAATGTTTAGCAGGTATATTGTTTACCATGTTAACCATCTTAGTTACAATGTTAGCTATGCATGCTAATTAGCGCTAAACACCAAGTACAGCTGAGGCTGGCAATGTCATTGGCTTTCCAGGTATTTAGTCATAAAATAAAGTATTGGGAAAAATGAAGTGTTCACTAATGGCGTTTGATGACGTTTGATGAAAAGTCAGAGGATACCCAAAGTGTTAACAATTCATCCAGAGGGAGACATGAATGTCTGTACCAAATTTCATGGTGATCCAATAATAGATATTTCTATCTGGACCAAAGTGGTGGACTGACTAGATATCACAGCTTCTAAAAGATTGTGAAAAACAAGACATTTTCCTGAATATATAAATTAATATTTCAGGTGTGTGTCTGTTTCTGTGTGGCTATACTGTATGTATGCATATATACTTTTTACAGATAAGGTGTGTTGCACCTGTGTGGCTGGTTGTACTAATGAGATCTCTTTACAATTTCATTGGTCACTTGTGGGAAAATCCTCTCAGCGATATTGTACCACTAGGGGAAAATAGTCATCTGCTGTCTTCACAGTGTTGTTAATTAATTTCAGGATGGGGTCCAATTTATTCAGTCTCCTGTGTAAATTATTTACTCCTTTGCAATTTTAGTCACACAATAAAAACTATGAAAAAGTGACAGAGGTGAGTTGACAGAGGTGAGTTGTTTCTCTTGAAGTGTGACATTTCTGCAGCTGTATCGTGTCAAAGACCAACACAGCAGTCTATTTTTTCTGCTACATTCAATCTACCTTCTCAATAAGCACCTGGACACACAGATCAATGAACTATGAAATTTTAATCATTGTTTTTTTTTTTTTGTGACATTTTGAAATCTTACGGTGATTTACAAGACAACAGTCCAAAGCAATAACTGTACTTTTTTTGTTCTGGTAAATAACTTTCAGGCAATAACTTACAAGAAATCTACAAAATTGTTCTGTCAAAAATCCATCATGGACAAGCAGGAGCAGGATTGTTTATAATGGATTTCATTTAGCATACTCCTTCATGAGCTGACTTTAAATCAAGCAAGAATAACATCTTGAATTGCTTACACATTGATTCCTGTCCACCAGTTCACTAAGAATTGTCAAACCCACCGCAGAGCAGCATGTCATCATCTGTTCGTGTTAATTAACGATGACGGGATTCAAATAAACATGGGTGCACTGACAGCATGGACTGACGACAGTTATGGAGATAAAGAAGTGGCTGTGTTAAACTTGAGCTTCTCAAAAAGAAGAACTATGTTCAAAAGTGAGCTATACTTTGCTGTTTGTCAATCAGCTAAGGTTTGGCATATCTTTATTTTAGCCTGTTTTCTCCCAAACCTGTTCATCTGCAGCTCTACTTGATATTTAGTCAGAGACCTAATGAGTTACTGTGATAGAGACAGTTTAAAAGCAGGATTGAAAACAACTGACACCACTATAACAACTACTTACAGATGTTACATCCCTGATACACAGCAGAGTTGTGTAGCACTGTCCTTAAAGGGGTGATAGAATGCAAAACCGATTTTACCTTGTCATAGTTGAAAAAGGACAGTTTGGAGGGTAATTAGGACATACATAGAACCTCAAAATTCCAGTGATACCTCTTTCCTCTGCAAATCTCACAATTTGAAACTGCTGCTGAAAACGGGCGAATCTCAACAAAGCTAAAAGTTGACGTCAACTCCTCAACTCCTACCTTATTTGGCTCTAGTCTCTAGTCTTTGTCACGCCTCAACATTTACATAGGCTACACCACTGACCTGAGGTCAGCTAGTCTTCTGAATCTAGGTCACGCAGATCTCAGAAATTGTATACATTGTTTGTCTGCTATTTAATTACTAAATTCACTTCTGACACTTTTTTATACGAGAAATCAACGCTGTAGAGGTCAAATATGTGCCGTTTTATCATTTTGTCCGACTGTGTGTCGGAGTTCAGCAGGAGCTCAGCAGGCTAACGTGACAGCGGCCGGCGCTGCCTCGCCGCCCGGTGTGTCCTCCTTCACAGACTCCAGCCCGCTGTGAGCTAGATGGATCTCTGTCACGGCCGGCAGCACTCCATACCCGCGCAAAGTCACCGTTTCTGGGTTACTGGACTACCAAATGCCGAGGCCCTGACGGAGCTCTAGGGCCTGCAGCTCGCTGCTCTCCCTCCCCTCTTCCTGCTAAATGGCCGGTGTGTGTGAGTGAGAGCGCGGTCAGCGAGCTTGTTACGCCCGCAATCTCTTACCACAGGTTCCAGTTAATCTTATAATGGATATGTGTGTTGAGTTATTTAAACAAACGATCGGAGAAATAAACGGCACTTGTCCGCAAGTCTCATTGATAGTGCCCGCGGTGAGCTGGATGGAGCTCTATCAATGAGAGCTAGCTAGTCTCCTCCTAACGAGACCTCTGAAATTCACAAAAATGCATTAAATTGAAATCGGACAAAAGTGTGTTGTTCGATAAGCTTTGTAAGACCTTAGGGTAGCTGTGATATACATGCCGTGACGAAATTCAAAATGTAAATATACTATAGTTATGCCAAAAGTGTAGCTAGCTAGCTAGCCGCAATCTTTACCCATAGGATTGAAGGGACACTAGCAGCTAACGAAACCCCTCACATTCACAAAAATGCATTACATTGAAGTTTCTGGGTTACTGCGAAATTGCAGTAACCCAGAAACGATGACGTTGCCCTAGGTATGGAGCAAAGCGGGCTGCCGCTGTCTCGTCAGACTGTGTGGAGCTCCTGAAGTCTGACACGTCTTACCAAATTTGCAATTAGCCATCAATTTTCATAAAATGGCCCATATTTGAGCTTTATATAGTTGATTTCTCGCATAAAAAAAGTCTCAGAAGTGAATTTAGTAACAAAACATTGCAGTGTCTGAAATATGAGACCTGCTGTCTTGTCTCCAATGTATGTGTATGTGGTTCGCTCAACCAATCAGCGTGCAGCTCATCTAAATATTCATGAGCATACCATATTTGGAAGAAAAGCTCTCGTTCCAAATAGGGCCAAAACACAGGGGTGCATAAGGGCCCATAAAATAGCAACTGGGCCATTTTCAGCCCAATCAATGTTACATACCCTATTAGGAGACCTTAAGTAACAGTGTGAAATACCCTATATAATCATTCTATCATACCTTTAAGGTGCAATTTGTACATAGTTTAACGTTGTCACTGTGGTAATCATCAGAGGAAGCTTTAAGAAAAAGCCAGAAACGAGAGGACCACATTGCACATTCTGCTCTGCCTCCATTCAAGACCAGAATTGTCTCACATACAAACAATATTCACATTTGTCTACTATTTGCTCTATAGGGCACGTCTGCAAATAGGAGATCTGACGCATAGTAAAACCACATCACTGCCACAATGGGA
The DNA here is from genome assembly GCF_031162955.1 of Sander vitreus. Lineage (NCBI taxonomy): Eukaryota > Metazoa > Chordata > Actinopteri > Perciformes > Percidae > Sander > Sander vitreus. The sequence continues at coordinate 11,883,480 of NC_135865.1, forward strand.
AACAGGATATGTTAAAGATACAGATATGAACAGATTTTATTTATTTATTTTACTGTTGATGGAGCCATTTTGTCTAACCGCCTCCCTCCTACTTCCCATCTTAGTGCTAACCTATGCTAAACACATCCTGAACCTAATAGAGGTTTAATTGATATTCTCATCAGATTGTGGTTTGACGTCAAACAGGTGGATTTCACCAAAATGTCACACCGTTGCTTAAACGACACCTGTCGAATAAAGATTACTCACAATGTTAACCCATCAATTGCAATTTAGAGATTGCACTTACAGGCTGTAAGGAAACTCTACAAATTCAGTCACATATTGTCACCATTAACAAGGCCATAGTCTCGCATTGCCAGACCTTCCTCCACAGCGCTGCGGAGAAGGGTCTGGCGAGTCCACACAGCAATCCAGGATGGGAGAAAAACATTATTTTGTTAATTGGCATTTCTTTAAACCAACCACAATTGTCTTGGGCCGGAGCGGAGCAACGGCGCCTCTGCAAAATAGCCTCGGGAAGGAACTTGTTTTGGTGGAACATGTGTACGTTAAAAAGTTGTTTTAGTCGTGCAACAGAAAACTCAGATTGGACAGATAGTCTAGCTAGCTGTCTGGATTTGCCCTGTAGAGATCTGAGGAGCAGTTAACCATAGTCCTCATAAATCCGGCAGAATTTCCGGCAGAACGAGAGCAATCCCAGAAGTGGAACGTCGTGGATATAGACTAACAAGGCCATAACCTGTTCCCCAACCCATTCCTTTTTTTGTTTCACCACTATGGCAGCAGATGACTGTAAATTACATCAGGTGGACCTTGACTGTATTCATTTCATGTTTCACAGTGAGCATTGATTCCACTGTAATAGTTTATTGATCGTGATGACGTGGTATCGGCTTGGCATACAAGCTTTGGGAGCTCATATTGTCTTAGAAAAGATGGATTGCCAGGTGTGAAATCACCCGGCACGGTAAGGTTTCAAGGACGTTGTAGGATGAACAAAGCAAAGTGTTTTTTTTCCAAGAAAAGAAAGAATAGGAAGGAGGGATGCGCCAGCCACCTGAGAGAGGAGAGATTGTCATTCAGCAGGTGTCTGATGACTGTCAGGCAGTTCTCCTTCACTGCAGATGTGACGCAAACATACACTCCTCTTTCTCTTATCTGTGCTGTGTCATCCTCATCCCCCCCATCCTATACACTTTCCTTTCGCACATCTCTTTCTTTCCTTTCCTTTTCTTGCCTGCTGTTTTCTCTCCCTGCGCTTTCTCTCTCTCTCTCTCTCCACTTTCTCTTTGTTTTTACTGTTTTTTTTTTACAGCTCTCTGTCCTCCCACCTCTTTAATTCCCCCCTTCTTTCTTCTCTCAACCCTCTCAGCGGAGATGAGTGGGTGGAGTGAAGCATTGTGCCCTGGAGATTGTTGTGCCATCCGCTTTTCAGACAGGCGTGTGTGTGTGTGTGTGTGTGTGTGTGTGTGTGTGTGTGTGTGTGTGTGTGTGTGTGTGGATGTGTGCATGCGTGTGTGTGCACACACATGCATTTGTGTGTGTACTTGCAGAGCCCCTAACACAACAAGAAAAATGGACATACCATTACTCTGGCTCAAATAAATTATCTGAGTTATTGGTTCATCGTTGTCCTACAAATATATAAATCTTGCTTAGAAAATGACAGCTTATTTTCTGTCTCTCTGGCCCTCCATGCATTTTTTGATTTTGTGTTCAGCCATTTTTCTCAGTTTTGTTTTTTCTTTCTGATTTTCTTTCTTTTTCCTTCCTAATTTCTCTCTCCCTCATGACTTGTCCTTCCTTTCCATGTCAGCTCAGAGATAAATATATCCCCCTCCTCTTTCGCTCTCTCATTTCCACATATCTTCTCACTTACCCTGCCTTCGTCTCCTCCCCTCCTTCTCTTCCTCCTCGTCGTCTTTGGCCATTTTTAGACAGTAAATCCCATCCTCTCCTACAGTACATCTCTGTGACTCTGAGTGTGTATGAATGTGTGTGTGTGTGTGTGTGTGTGTGTGTGTGTGTGTGTGTGTGTGTGTGTGTGTGTGTGTGTGTCCAGTCCAGTATACTTGTGGGGTCCCGACAGCTTTGTGGGGCCAAAATTCGCAACCCCACAAGTTTAAAGGGCTGTTTGAGGGTTAAGACTTGGTTTTATGATTAGGGTTAGAATTAGGTTATGGTTAGGGTGAGGGTAAGGGTTAGGGTTAGGCATTTAGTTGTGATGGTTAAGGTCCCCACAAAGATAGTGCCACAAACCTGTGTGTGTGTGTTAAGAGATAGTAAGGGATACACACAACACACAGACAGAGACACAAAAGCTTAGCAATATGCCAGCATTCACCTTCTCAACTGTCTCACTGTACATTTCTAAACACACCGACTGTGATATGATACTTTGACCAACGCACCACTGTAAACTACCAACTGCTATTTTGAACATAATCCCATTTGCAATTGTGGAAAAGGGAGAGGGAAGGAAGTGATACCAATTCTCCACTAGAATAAATGGTTTTACACAGTGCTTGACTAGAATCATTGGGCCAATCAAGGCAGTTACTGAATGATTACTGAGCATCAGTTTGGTGAAACTCATTTGTGGTGTTTTGGCAGTTTTTACCAAATGAAACACATTTGTTGTTCTGTTGTTCAGATCATTGGGTTTGTTTACTGGGGTTGAGACAAAAGGTGAGTGTTTTTTTTTTTTCTTTTTCTTTCTTCAACTCTCTGCAAGACAAGCTGCTGTGTTTGGGTTGGGTTACTGAGTGCCGTAGTGTTTTTCCTGCTGAAACAAATCATTTTCTTGTCCTTTTTCAGTCCGAGTCTTTAGAGTTCATGTTCAGGCCCAAAATTAGATGTGTAGCTCCATTTTTTTCTTCCTCTAAAGAACATTCTTAAGCATTAGCTCATAATGGGTCACCAAAGGGTAGAATAAATATGTTAATACATTTTAAATCTATGTGACTAAGGCCAGGAAGTAACTTTGATCAAACAACATGACTAGCTAATATCCGACATGTAATTAAGATCCAATCAGCCCGGTCTAATCCTATGACTGGATTTTCAGTTTGACCAAGTTGTATTGGCCGTGTGTGTTTGCTTTTCATATTTAACCTGACTGATTGGGTTGTTTACTTATCTAAACCATTCATATCAGATATGTCTGAAGAAATCCATGCAAACCAACATTTAAATGGACTCAGACGTATGTGGAGATCACAGATTTAGCCCAAAGGTTTACTGTCAATAAGCAGAGCCTTTACAAAAGAGAGTTTTGCTTATAAATGTAAAGCTATCTTATCTGCTGAAATTCAACAGAAAAACAGATGCCTCAAGCTCGCTGTCCAAAATGCTGAATCAACCACCAAAATGCTAGCTTGACAAGCCAGACCCACATCAAGATGTTGGGTCTGGGAACTCACCATTGACAGGGCTCAATTCGAGGGGCGGGACAAACTGTTGTCTTTCAAATTCCCTCTGCACGCAATAAGATAGCGCTACAACCAAGCAGAGCAACGAAGAAGGTAGCGGAGCCAGTTGATAGATTAAACTTTTGCTGTATCTGGTTGGCAAAACTCCGAACACATCTTCCTTTCTTAAGAATGACTTCAGTGCCGTTCTTTGTTCTTTTCTCAAAGAAAAGCTTAACTCCAAGTCTTTCAGAAGACTGCTGTTCCCAGCAGCAGCAGCCATAAACCCACCCACCGACTCTATACACGATGTGATTGGCCTGACCAGAGTTTGGTTTTTCCAGCTCGCAAGCCAACGGAGAGTGCTTAGACCCCCCCCTGGCTGCAAATTAAATTTGCTGCCGCTAGGGTGCGTCTAGATTTCTAGGCTACCAAAATCAAGATGTTGAGATGAAACATACTTTATTACTGGTTTTGCTAGGACCCCAAGATGCATGATTGGCTAACCATTATCTGAAACAGGTTGTTGAAGTATTTAGCGTAACAACTACAGGATCTTTTTGAATGCACAGTGACAACAGATGTAGGTTTATAGATTGTATGCTGAACAATGAATATTTTTCAGACACTGCAAATATATTGCCCACAATTCTACTTCCTCTTTGCAAAGAAAATCACAATAGACCTTCATTTCAACCAGATACTTTGAATAAAGCTACAACATGGATGCAGAACAGAATCACTTGGAAGAACTATAGTGGCTTACAAAGTGGAGCCTGGCAGGTAGAGACATGTCATATATGAGTAATTACCCTTCTAAAATACATGGATAACATTATTTTTAGCTACTAATAGCATAAGGCATGGTGCATTTATATTCATCAAAGAGAAATATAGTTTAATCAAGACAAAAATTACCATACTTCAGAGAGTCATACATGCATCTGCAATACATAGCAAAACGATATATAATACAAAGCACACCACTGATGCACACAAACAGTATTTCATTTGGAGTAAAGCTCTCCATCTGCATTTCTCCTGGCCTCACTCCAGCTGGTGCCTACCACATAAACCAGAGCCAGAACCAAATCAATCTGGCAACACAATTAGAGAGCACAGAATGGTCCATAATTAAAAACAGATTAACTGAGATGCAAAGCAAACGAACTAGGACTTCACTGAATGAAAAACTGTGCAATGAAATTTTTTTTTATTGGCACTGGATGTGGCACAGAAACCTGTTCCAGATTCTGAGGCAGAGTTTGACCTCTGTGTCGGGACTCGAGAACAAGTAGCAGGTGACTGAAGTTGTTTATCATTGGAGTTGTGGCACGGGAAAGGTTATTAAAGGAAGCCTCACTGTCCCCATATGATTGTTGTTTTGTAACTATACCATTCCAAACAAACAAAAATCATGAATATCAATGTCAGGGTTCCTATGATGTAGAATAAATGCATTTTTTGTTGACAGTCAACAGATTTGCAGGGGAGGGGAGTGTGTGTCCACCCATCCATCCCTCCATCAGGAGTCCTGACAAGGTACATGTATCAATTAGCCCTGGGCTGTCTGGCCTTCCCCATAAGCCACTGCTGCCTGGAAGATTAATGGCCGTCTTAATCTCACACTTAGAGACTGTAATAGGTGGGCCTGCAGACAGACAGACCTCTCTCGCACTTTGCAGGAAAAGAGACCCTCAGCATTAGTGTTATAGGGTTCCTTACTATTACCATCACACCAGGTTTAGTTTGCTTATTCATCAGATAAGAGATGATCATGTCAATTAGGTTTTCTCTTACAGTAATTGTGTATACAGGTATTCTTGTCTGTGTTTTGGGGGTTTTGCACACTTTCATAACACTGTAGGTGTTTTTAGTCCATCTCCTCTAAGTTTCCTGTTGTAAGGAGGTCAAAGAAAAGGTTATTCTGTTTTCCCTTCCAGTCACTGAGAGGAATCATCAGTGGATCTATTAGACATCTGTTGGACACATCTGTTAGCAGACTGACCTTAGATCAGGAAAAAACCCTGAATCAAACTATGTTTAATAAAGTATGAACAAATGTGCTCTTCTGAAGATGTTGGAGGTGGGCTTGTGATTAGTCTAGTAGACTAGTTTGAAGCTTTGAAATAACATTAAGGAAAAGTTGGCGGACAATTGGCGGACGACACCAGCCTTATTGGACTCATCTCTGCTGAGAATGACTTTGGAGTCCTTTCGCTTCCTGGGCTCCATCATCTCCCAGGACCTCAAATGGTAGCTCAACACCAGCTCCCTCATCAAGGGGGCACAACAGAGGAATTACTTCCTGCGCCAGCTGAAGAAGTTCAACCTGCCAAAGTCAATGATGGTGCACTTCTACTCTGCCTTTCATCATTAAGTCCATCCTCACCTTTTTGAAACACTTCCCTTTGGCTGCCGCCCATCACGACCAAAACCTCGATAGATAGATAGATAGAGAGATAGATAGATAGATAGATAGATAGATAGATAGATATACAGTAAATGGTTTTATAAAACAATGTTTTGGGTAAAATTACTTTGCTATTTTGAATTGAAACATGCTGTTTTCCTTTCTGATCATTTACAGAGACATATACCAATTTTGGAGCTATTAATAGAGGTGTAATGTGTGAATTGGTGTTTAAGTACTGCCTCTTTAGCACAATACAGTAAGTAATATATTACTATTACTTCTGAGATGAGGAGATGTGCACATTAGTGAATGGACTATGGGACTATTGCCGGTAAAAAAAAGGTAAGACTGTACAACTAGGTCCCACTTGATTGTTGCTATGAATAATAATGTCTTCTCAGTCATTTGGCAGCAATTAGATAAATGAATGCTTATTAGCCACTTCCTAGTTTATGAGTGTGCATACAATGACTTCATTAAATCTCCCATAAGGAATTTATGGAGGGAGAGCTGCCACTTAATAGCTGAATAAGGACCCCATTAAGTGTGTTTATAATGCTTTGCAGATTATACTCATTGTTATAAACCATAATCTGTCCCAAGTATACTAGCATCAATTACCAGGACATGAATGAGGATGATCATTTTGTCATTTCAGGTTGCTCTTTCTTTCCCTCTCTCTGTTTTCTGCCCAAGTGGGCTCAGACGACAGTCAATTAAGTGCAGACACGCTGTATTGTATGTTTCCTTTCCTCACGTTACAAAGAGCTGAAGAGACAGCAACTCATTCTCCTCATTGTGTCAGATATTCATTCTAACAAGTTGGCATATTCAGTACATGATGTACCTCTGCTTGCCTGCCATTCAAATGCAACTTGATGATTTTCTGCCGTGATTCTCGTGGCTTTCATGTTATTTCGGCTCAGCTGCCTAATCAAGTGTCTCAGTGGCACATTTTTTCAGACCAGATGACAGAAGCTTCTCTGCTATCACTCTATTGTCACATATACAGGAAGAGAGATGTCTGATTCATTTGTTAAACTTTGTCTGGGTCCAAGGTTTATGAATGTATTTAGTGGGGAGCAGGAGAGGGATTCTTTGTTTTACGTCTCGTTTGTTTCCCTTTCCGAAATATGATCCTCAGTTAAAGTCTCTGCAGTAATGTTACCCCCCACCCTCTACCATGAAGTACCATAAATGCAAGCCAAGTGCAGTGCACAATTGTGGTGGCAGTGGAATTGAAACATAAAAAACATTAATTTAAAAGAAAATCTGTAATTATGATATTCAAATCATGAGTGTAAAGGGCATCCTTTGCTTCAGTAGCTATTGGTTTGCTGAACTCCTTCAAATGATCACTGTACTGGAGACTTACTTATTATGAGTTAATCATCTGTTGTTTCTGACCCATTGCTTCTGCACTTTACAAAATAACTGATTGAAAGTTCTTTTTAAGGAGATATGTTATGTTTTGTTTTTATAGTTGTTGTGGTTGTGGACTGTTTGGCCTACTGTGGCTGCAAACCTAATTTACCCTAGTGGGACATTTAAGCTGAACTGAAACTTAACTAAACCCAAACCTACAATTTGAACAGAAATTGTAAATGTTTAGTATTATTTTTTTCACATGTATGGTTTAGATATCACTTTTTTTTCTTAATTTATGATATGTTTTCTAAGTTTACATTCCATTCAGCTACATTTGACGCCGCATAAAGTATTTTGTAACATGACTAAATAACAAAACAATAATTTGTGGTAAAGTAAAACACTTCGGAAATGAGAAAACTAAAAGCTTGCTGTAATTCAACACAATTAAATCCAAAAATAAGAGTAAGTCCCATTTACATTTAATTACTTCTGTCATGTGCATTAAGTTGAATCTATTCGTTTGCCCTTAGAAAAAACTAACTCACATTCGCAAGTCAAACAGCTGGAGCAGCACAACTGTCATTGTCTTAAAAGTTCACTTTCTATGACTGCAGATAGAAAAATCATCAATTGACCGCTGAAGCGACAATAATTGATTGTACCAGTATATTTACAGTAATGAGTCTCTTGGGAGAGAGCTGTGACTGTGAAAACCTAAACGACAGTCCTCCAGTGAAAACATCACATCTTCAGAGGAGGGTTGAGTTGTTGTGAAGCAGCTATGGGGGCCCCTCCAATCTGCCATGTACCGTAAACCTTTGTGTCAGTGTGTTTCCAGATTCAACGAACATTCATTTTTTAACACAAATGCTAACATCTGTGAACTGGCGTCTGTCTCACTGACTAGTTAATATACAAAAAAATACTAGTTAATACCAAATCGGATATTTAAGATAGGACAAACTGCACTGTTCTTGTGTGTGTGTGTGTGTGTGTGAGAATGTCACTAGTGGATCTGAGAATATCTCAAAAGTTCAGACAGTGCTCGAGGCTCGCTGTCTCATGCTGCGTGTCATCAGTCTGACAGTTTCTCACTCCCACACAGTGTAAAAACGGAGAGCAAGAGTGGCACAATGATATGTTTATTGAGGGGCTTTGGATAATAGAAAAGGTGGTGGCTGCTGCTGGAATGTCACAACCATTGACAGAAAAAACATGGACATGAACTCCCTTATTTAGACACACACACACACACACACACACACACACACACACACACACACACACACACACACACACACATCACTCCAAAGAGAGAAAAAACTTACAGCAGTACACAGGACAAGACGGTAATCACAGTTTGTACAAGCTCATATCTACATGAAAAATTCACAGTTACACATAGATGAGGGAGGTTTTCTTCTTAGGCACAGCAAAAGCAATAAGATGTATATCTCAACAACAACAATAAAAAATAAAACATTTTTTCACATTTCAGAAATCCTCAGGGGCCCAGATGAACTGAATATTTACACTAGATTTGAAGTGGGATCATAATCTATTTGCAACCCTCAGGGAGTCGAGTGAAAAGGTTGCACTAGCACCAAAGGAGAAAATGGTATAGGGGTGAAAGGACAGACCCATGTCTGCATGCGTTTTCTCTTAACTGGACTAGTACCAGAGTAAGGACTCAGTTCATCTGGTTACCCCCTGTATACATCTTTATATTATCTCTCGTCCTATACATATACACATTTAGGATTTGCAGAACCTGGGACTGAAACATTTAATATAAATGTTATCCCAAGTCAGACAGAAGAATGGCTATTATAACATTGTCAGTCTACATACAGATCTACTGGTCAATGTCCAGCGGCGACAATGCTTTGAAATGATCATACACAAGTAAATCACATACAGACAATATCACAGACAGTTACTTGAGCCGTTCTTTTGCTCTTTTTCTATATTCGCAATTCAAGTTCGGAAAGTTCACTGTGTCGTCCTTGTCGCTTAGGGAGTACGGTAAATATATATTATTATTGATACTTTTACCCCTCTTCTGCGTGCTGACACAACAAGAACACCAAGGCAGATCCTCACACTCCTCCTCACTTTGTCCTTGGCAAACTTTGTGCTCAGATAGGAAAGACAGTCAGTGACGTTCTCACTCTCTTTCTCTCAGGTTGTAATACATGTAGCAGCTGGACTGTGGAAAACAGTAGCTCTTTGACAGGATGGAGCCTTGTACATTTTAAATGAGGGCTGCTGAGTAGTAAGCTGGTGTTTTCATTTGTGTGAAGGGAAGTGAGCGCATTTGTTTAAATGGGCCTAGGTTTTGTTTGTTATTCTGTTATTTAGTCAGTACCTTACAGTTGCCTCGGGGAATCGCACAGTTAAACATGGAAGCACTGAGACGATGAACTGTTCAGATACTCAACAACTGAGGAGTATTGCTGGCATTTAGAGTCAATTTCCACACAACTACTACACTAGAAAGAGCCATCAAACTTAAGAGATGTTTGCTTTAAATTAGAATTCCAAACATCCTTTTCAAACACACCAAGCTCCTGGATTGTGATATTTCTCTAAAAAAAATTAAAGCTGAATTGAATTTGTTTAATTAAATCAAAATCCTCAACACACAGTACACTGATCGGCTCAGTGAAATCAGCTACAGTACTCTCATTCAAATAAGGTAAAGCTGCTGGTCGAGGTTTTCAAGTGCAATTACTGATTACTGGCCTACAGTAAATTGGACAGATTCAAGTAATTCTGTAATGAGAGCCAATCAGGATAAAGTTAAGCTATGACGTGTTTTGCCCTCATGTCATATTCATGTCATGTTGGAGTTATCGTAATTATCAGGTTCCTACTTTCAACATCCAAATAATTCTGTAATTATGACTCTGTAACGCTGATCTTTCTCTATGCTTTGATACATTTTCGCCAAAGTCTATCATTCAAGGGTTAATTAAACCCAAATATAATGGATATATAGTGTTATATTGTCATTTAACAGTATTTGAAACACACATAGGGCCAACCATCTTGAGTTGTTAGGTGATGTCAACGCTCACAAGTCGTAAACATGGGAATCTTCTCCATCCATCCATCCATCCATCCATCCCATATGACATGAACACAGCATTTGTCTAAAGATGGACCCTCCAAACTCTGCATTTCATCATAATGAGCCAACAAGGTCTGTCCAATTCCAAATCCAATTTTTTTTACCCAACATTTTGGAAGACAAATCTCAAGACTCAACAAGCCTATGTGCTGATCGACTGCTCAATGGAGCAATCAGGCGATCTTTGTCAACTCATAAATTCATGTGATCATGTCATATTTACCAGGTACTTGGTCTTGGTGGATCTATCACTGGTAATCATATCACATGGAGTTGACCGACAATGGGTTGTAAATAATGGAGGCCAGGCATGAACTCCACTATTTGCAGCATGGACATGTTAATCACAGGGCATTACAAATAAATGGAAGTAGCATCGATATATTTACCATTAACCTGGTCTACTATTTACCTGGTGTTCATTGTGTGTTCACGTTAAAAATCACAACTCGTACTGCAGACTTTATTGGCTTTATCTATTGATGGCAAGATCCTATAATTGAGTTAACAAGGAGCGCCTGAACACACCATTAGTTTTGATCTGTATGAGTCTAGACTGGCGTCTCATATAACGGGGAGGAGCATTTCAGCCTGACCTTTAGTGGGCCGCATCCTTCACAGGATTCAGCTTGAAAAACAATACAACTTTAAGTTTAACCACACTAAACAATGCACATTAACGTCTAACTTCATAAACGCTTGTATACATTTAAACAGAGAAATTTTGAATTCCTGATATTATGGGAAACTGGAAGCTGGTATCTTTTTCATTCGTACACTTTCACACTCTTGGACTCTTTTCCTATTCTGAATGTCTGGCTCTGTGCGACTGGCTGAATTAGCTACCACAGTGATTCTATTGCTTCACGTACGGCAGATATTAACGCATCCTGGATGCTTAGTGGCAGTATTCAGAGCATCAATGTACACATACAGCAATGTGATGGCATGTGGAGCAGGAGTTTTAGCCAAAACCTGTTAATTTAAGATAACACTTTTTATCATCACAGCTAAAATGGTTTATCACAGTGGAGATGGCATTATGGCGCAGTGTGTATATGTGTGTGTGTGTGTGTAAGTATGTGGAGTATTTTCCTGCATGAGGCTGAAGTTTGTTTGCTGTGTGTTTGTTTAGATAAGCCTGTGCCTGGATGTACGGTTTCCAATGTTTCTGAGTGTGTGTGTGTCAGCCTTAGCAGATTGAGTTTGATTCTCACCACTGGGAAATCTCAATCCCACAATGCACTGGGAGCGGTGCCAAATGAGGAAGCGGCAGCAGCAGCAGCAGCAGCAATGAGGAACCAATCACAGCTTGAATACAGGGGGGGGGGAGAGTGCTTTCCCTCTCTCTCTCTCTTCTTCCTGTCGCTGTTCTGCCAGAAATGGCCATTGTTTAGCTATCCATCAACATGAATTGAGTCAATTCTTAACTTGTGTGCATAAAACACACACACACACACACACACACACACACACACACGTATCACAGACACAGTAAAACCGATTAACACAGATCACACAGGAAAATGGGGATAGATTGAAGTGGTGGTTGGTTCCCCATCGTTCCCTTTTTGTTTCTGAGCAGACAAAAGCAAACAGAGATGTCTGGAAACCCTGGCTTCAGAAAATGTCAACAGCAAGACAATTCCGCAGAACAAAACCAAATCACTCTCGCATCTTTAGGGGGAATTATTCTAAATTTAGGCCTACTTTTACATGGGATCTCTTCCTTTTTTAATGTTTTCCCAAACCCACTGATCAGTCCGAAGGAACGTCTTTTGTTGGATTGCTGAGCCGTGACGAGAGAGAGGAAAGAGGAGTTGATAGTTTTCCCAGCATCATCAGAAAAACAGAATTCACCTAAAACGCAGCCTATAATACACCTACTAGCAGTTAGCATGACGATTCAGTTAATGTACCAAAAAACAAAGTGCTCCCAGTTGAACGAGTGGGATGCCTTGACGATCTTTGAAATCATTGTGATATGTCAGCCCAAACTGATGACATCACATTCCCCCGCCATGGCAAGGTGGGTTCAGATTTGAAAAATCAGATCATTGTCATGGTGCATGAATGTGTGAATGTGTGTGTGTGTGTGTGTGAATGCTAGTGCTTGACCGACACATGATTTTGAAGCCAGTATACTATGCCAAAATTCAGCTTTTAAAGTATTATTATGTCCAAGAAGCATCTTAATGGTTGCTGACATTTTTATTTTTAGGATGGAAAAGGCTCTGAAACAGAATTAAGTTCATCACTGAGAGACAATTAACATCTTCACTGAAAGCCAGATTAATGACATTAAGGCAGAGTGAGGCAGGTGTCATCGCAGGTTCTTGAATATTAAACTATGGAACGATTTCTCTGACCAGACATCAGGTTAGTTATGATCAGGGAATAAACTTGGATGACAACTGATATCTGTTTATAACTAAAGGCCAACATCAGCAGCTGCCCAGTATCTATGACAGCAAAATCATAAATCGATATAACCCTAGCGTGCTTTTGTATATGATTGCATGGTCATTGCAAAAACACCCCAAAAAACCCATCTTCCATCCCCTGTAGCCCTTCTTTGGCAGGTCTGAAACAAAAAGGAGGGCTTCACTCCCCTAGTAACCAATCACAGTCCAGTTGTGGATTGTGAGACTGTCAAAATAAATCGCTACAAACACCTTGACATGAGGTACAGATGGAGAAACAATAATGAGAAAAGGAGAGGGTGGCAGGTTGGCCAGAGTAAAGGGTCTTTGTCTAATGTTTTCTTCGAGGTTTAGTCCAATTTATTGTCCTTTCGTCGCAGGCTACTGCAGGCCCAGCAACTGGACGCTAGTTTCCCATAGGCTTAGCTGCAGCTGAGGGTTAAAGGTCGGTGGTGTTGTCATCTCCCTGCGCCCATTGGCCCAGTAGCCTCCTCCACACTCCCCCTCCAAGGCTGGTGAGAGCGCGACATACAACACAGTGACAGCGCCCTCTGCAGGAGTCTGAGGAAAACGCACAGACACGCGCGCACGCACACACAAACAGACACACACACTCAAGTATATATAACGTATATATCTAAAAAAATCTAAATAAATCACTGCATACCAAAGATACATAAACATCAAAAGGAATTGGAGTGACTGCAGGATGACAAGTTCAACAAGAAGTTATAACTGCAAAAAACAAACATGCTGCCTGAGAGTGTGTGTGTGTGTGTGTGTGTGTGTTTGTATGTGAGTGAATGCCAGAGGGCTGATGTCACTCTGTGTTATCTTCAGTGAAAAGAAGGCTCAGTGTGTGTGTGTGTGTGTGTGTGTGTGTGTGTATGCATGCTTAAGTGTGAGTGTGTGTTAGTGTTGATGCACTTTAACAATGATCTCAGTGTCAGCTGTGAGACCAGGAGCAGGTCCACAACATTTCCAAAGATTAATTTTTATTGTTCCTCTGAATTTGTTCCTGTTGAATAATGATTATAAAGTGTTTGCAAAGATGCTTGCAATACTTCTTAAGAGAGTGGTTTCATTGTTAAGTCATGTAGATCAAGTGAGTTTCATTGCTGGCTGACTCACTCATTCAGCATCCAGTGATGCCAATGTCAGTGGATGCTAAGAAAGCATTTGACAGGATAGAAAGGCCATAGCTACGGTATTTCATACCACAGCAGTGGTTTCAGGAAATTAACGTGTTACAATGTTTTTTATGTAAAGACAAACAACCCGGATAAGTCGGAAAAAACATTTGGGTATTCCTGATGTTTATTCATATTATTTAGCCTATTGTGGTAGATAGTCACAACTAAAATGTCTAAATGTAATTGAAAAACCCTTCAATTCTCCATTCATGTGACATAGCTAAAGGACTTCATAGCCATCTTTCTTTCATGCTGTCTTGTCCAATTTGCAAGAATCCACTATTCACAGCTGGAGGGAAAACGATTTTTTATAGTTTGCAAGCACAAAGATATTACTAAATTGTGTCTAAAACTAAAATTGCTTTCTGATGGCACTAATATTGGACTTATTGAATTGCAGTATAATTGAAATGAGGCCAATTTTCTTTCAGTATATATATTAAAAATGTTAATAACAAGTTGCATAAATATAAGATCACAGGGGGAATGAGACCTAGGATCACTCACCACAGATTAGTTGGAAAACACATTGCAGCGTAAAAATTATTTCTTATTAGGTATAAAGGTACTGTAAAGGTAAATGGAATGGCATCACCGTCTAGCATGTCTCTCAGTAAAGAGAACCATACTTACTTAATGGAAACTGAAAAAAACAAATTGTTTTGACCTTTTGTTCTGATGTAAAGGGTATTACTCTGCATTCTCTGACCCTTTGTGAGGGTGCCAGGCTGAAGTCACAACTAATATAACCCGTCACATATGCGACAGGATTGGGCTGGTGGTGTCTCCACCTTGACACCCCTCGCTGCCCCAGCCCCCCTTCTGTTACTGTCTGTTGTTCTGTGTATGTCTCTTGTATGACTGTATATCCCAAGTATTGTTTTTGTCTTTAAACAGGCCAATCATTTCAGCTCACCTGTTGCACTGTTGTATATGACATTACTGCTTTACTTGCCAAGGATCCTGCTTTTTCCTTACAATATCCACTAATCGTAATGACTACTTCCTCCCAATATTAATTGCGGCATGCTTCCAAAAGATGCTCTTGGTTTCATCTTTTGAGTTTCTGATTTCTTAATGTAAATATATATATATATATATATATATATATATATATATATATATAAAGTTTGAATATATTGAATGAAAGTCTGAATATATTGAATGAAAGTGAGAGTCTGAATATATGAAATGAAAGTCTGATATATTGAATGAAAGTCTGAATATATGGAATGAAAGTCTGAATATATGGAATGAAAGTTTGAATATATGGAATAAAAAGTCTGAATATATTGAATAAACCTTGAATATATTGAATGAAGTCTGAATATATTGAATGACCCTTGAATATATTGAATGAAAGTCCTAATATATATTGAATGAAAGTCTGAAAGTCTGAATATATTGAATGAAAGTCTGAATATACTGAATGAAAGTTGAAATGAAATCTGACGTCATTGTCTGCCGCCATCTTGTGTTTTCGTTTCGATTAATCCTAACCGAAGTGTGACACTATCAGCAAGAAATCTAGTATCAGCAATTCTGAGCAATGAAGAGATTATTAACACACTGGCGAATGCATGTGTGCTAGTAACGGTAACCGTATCCAGTACCGTTCGCCAATGAAGAAGTTTATTAACTTTTTTCATCGTGGAAGACCGAATGAAAGGAACCTCTTTGGTCAGGCAGGTCCCTATCATCAGGCTCACTCAACTTGCCTTTCATTCAATATTCAGACTTTCATTCAATATATTCAGACATTCATTCAATATATTCTGACATTCATTCAATACATTCAGACATTCATTCAATACATTCAGACTTTCATTCAATATATTCAAACTTTCATTCAATATATTCAAACTTTCATTCAATATATTCAAGGTTCATTCAATATATTCAGCCTGCCATTCAATATATTCAGACTTTCATTCAATATATTCAAGGTTAATTCAATATATTCAGACTTTACATATACATATATATATATATACATATATATATATATATATATATATATATATATACACACATATATATATATATATATATATATATATATATATATACATATACATATATATATATATATATATAAATAATAATTTCCTAAACAGCATGCCATAATATATAATATTTGGCTCTGCATGCACCTACTGTTATAGCTCTAGATAAAAAAGGGGTCGTAATGGGAAAGAATCACAGTTTGTGTGTGGGTGTGTGTGTGTGTGCGTGTGAATGAGTTTGTGTCATTAATGTGTTTGTGTATGTGGTGCAGAACTATCCCAAAGGTTGTGCTCGGAGGCAAATGCCTGTGACAATTGCAGTTTTGGCCTCCAAACACGCACATAAGTCTCCTTTCATTAAATCCCAGGGACATTAACGGTAGCCTGCAGCCAGCGCTTTAAGCTTAGCAAGAAATGTTTTAAAATATAACACACAGTGAACAGAGTATCTGTGTTCCAGCTTGTAAAATAAAATATCCTGAACGTCTGCACTCCAATGTGTTGTTTCAGGTCATTGTGTGTGTCACCTTGAACAGTTTAACAGTTCCTTTCCAGGAGAGCAGACCATTATTGTGTTTTTTAAATGTCTAACATAGTAGCTAGCATGACTGTTACTAGGAAAAACGTGATTATAGTCATCACACTTTTGCCAGTTTTCAAGTTGACATACTTAGGGAGGAAGCAGTTTGAGTCAGCTCTATATTTATAAAATAGAAATCTAAGCTCTCTTACAAGCTTGTGATGTACTGTATCACTGCAGAAGACCAAAGCCTTGGTGTCCTTAAAATATTCCTGCAAGTATAAAGCACTTTAATCAAAATCAAGGGTTTGAGAAAATCACTCGATGGTAAAGTAGAAAAATACATAGTGTAGTCTGGAGTAGTAAAATTACTGGGGGATATATTCTAATGATATAAAGTCGTTAGTTAATTAAATTGTAAAATCAAGTTATTGATCAATAATGGTGGAAAATGTTCAAACTAAAGCTTTGTTTTTCACAGATAATGATTAAGTGTACTTTAATATTTATATCACATGTGCTTTGCTGTCTTGCAGAATGACAAAATGAATGTGAATGAAGCAGATGAACGTTCAGTGTTTTACCCTGAAAAGCAGGCGGGCAATGGCGCTGTGTGCCAGACAGAGGGGCGTCCAGAGGTGGCGATAGAGAGCAGTATCCACCATGCCAGGATCCACAGCACATGAACTCAGTGGGAAACCTCCAAGCTGCATATCCTGGTGGAGGTGGGAACTGAATAACAGCTGGGCCAGCTTACTGTGACAATAAGCAGCATGGGCTGAATAACACTGGCTGAAGAGAGAGAAAGCAATAAACACGATCAGAATGTTGCATTAAAACCCTGAAATGTGCATCTGTTTAAATATAACAAGGATAAAAGGCAGGTAAACAGCTATTTTCACAGTTTTGTTTCGTTTATTATAATAAACTGTTGCCACAATAGGCAATATATTGCCATGTCCTGCTGAACAAGGCCAAATTCTCCTCAGGTTCATCGGTAAAATTTGGCCAACAAGGACGATCAGAGTCATCGATAGCATTTGAAACGAGACATCATTTGACTGCAAAACCACATTTAGCAATTTACAAAGATCTACTGTACAACTCTGGATTTCCAGTCAAACTTGCATCAACTATCTGCAATAAAGGTAACAGCAGATGCAGTTGCAGGTGTACACATGCAGGAAAGGAGAGTATCTGCAGATTTCACACCTGCCAGGCAGTCAGCGTTACACTGCAGTTTGTTTTCTTACTATCTGCTGTTTGATATACACATCTGTGAAACAAGATGAGACTGTTTGAGTATTTAATATACACTTGATAATAATATTACATTGTATCTTCTTTTTTTTTCTTTTTAGCTAACAGGTGGTACAAGTGCAAAATGTAAAACCTCAAACACACACACACACATTACTTCCCTTTTGTTGACGATACTGACCACATCTGCAGCACTAAACTGTTTCTGTAGGTAAGTTTGTCAGTTAGCTACAAGGCAGTTACATTAGGGCCCTCACAACTGAACATCTCAACTTTTGGTTGTGTATTACTGTTAAGGACTTATTTTTCTGCCATCTTCTAAGGACCCTTGATGGCATCACTAAAGCTCGGCCAGCTATCATAGCGGAGAATGACATTTAGAAATGAAAGAATTTTGAACTAAATTAGGAAATTATACATTACTTTATAATTTATAATAACATGTTGTGAGAGGCTAGGCACACTGAAAAGGGACATCGCCTACTGCTAGGGTAATATAACAACACAATGAAGATATTCAGGGTGCTAATGCTTCTGGACACCAGTGCTGCTAACTGGAATGATGCAGAGCCAAATGGAGCCAACAATTGTCCACTAATGCCAACAGGAAAATGAGGCACTTGTGTTGGTGATGCCAGCGTAGAGGAAGTGCAGGTGAGTGTGACGAGTTGGGATTTAAAACGTTCAGCTGTTCAAGAATTAAAAAAAGGTTAATTCCTGTTGAATACATACATGGTGTTATTTTTTTGCAGTTGTGTTCATTAGGGTTTGTTTACATACTGTTTGATCGTCTGCGTTCCCAGATCTCATCAATAACCCTGCTCCATTGTTATTATTACTGTACTAATAGGAATGATGGCCAAAACTACGATAAATAAGATCCCAGGTAAAATAAACTGGAATTATCCTTTACGTATTGATTAAATGTTCTTTAAACATCACTCTTTTTGTAAATCGCCAGCTTTGTAATCAGCTTTGTCATTTGAAATTGCTAGGGTGTGTGCGAGTGTGTGCGTGTGTGTGTGAGCCTACCAGCTATTTAAATCATTTATTCTGATTTCGCCGATGCGGTGGGCAGAGGAGGAGACATTGACCACACGCGAGAAGTAACCACATTTCCCAGAATCCTTCAGTGTGTCCAGGAGCAGCCAGGTCAACAGGAAGTGGCCTAGGTAGTTCACACCAAAGTGCTGCTCAAATCCATCCTCAGTACGGCCCTCAGGAATCAGCATGACACCCGCTTGGCACACAAACATATACACACGTACACAAGCATTTAAAGCACACAAAAGCTCAGAGTTTGTTATGCATGTTCTTTATGATATAAACTTGGAACTTTAACTGGCATTCCACTTCTGTTTTACTCTAATATTCATATAAATACGAAATTGATAAGTGGCTGGCTCATCAGTGAGGGAGACAGATCACACCTATGGCCTGAACACTACATGCTGAGATTAAAAGTGCATGAAAACTAGTTAGCAACGGAGCACAGAAATTGAAATAGATAGCCAAGAGAAATGGGTTGATGGAATTGGACCACAGAAAAGAACATTGACAATTTCAGGTCCAAGTCTTGTGTGGAAAAGGTATTCAACAATATAAATTGCATATCATGAATAGTGTTAAATAGCATCCATTTTAAAATCAGTTCAATCAAAAACATTTGGAGGTTGACGGGTGGTGTCAATGAAGGGGTCGTTGAGCTCATCTGACAGGGCTGTGGGCGTAGATCAGATATAAAAGGTTTCCCTAATTGATGACCCAGCCAGATGGAGCACATGCTAAACATAGTACTTGCAAAATGCTGAAATATACTGTTTGTAAAAGTGTGTGAATTTAACGTTTTATATCTTTTTAAATTCAGTCATGTGACATAATCTTAATTACACCGCTGTGTAAAGGATTCCAACTTTTCTCATTGAATACTAGATAGACTACTCTACATATGCAGTACACAGTCCACACATGGCAAGAATATGACATCTCCATCACTCACCATTATTGACCAGAATGTTTAGCGGCAGGTCCCTCTCCTTAAAGCTCTGGACAAATTGACGGACAGACTGCAAAGAGGCTAGGTCCAGTTTGGTGAACTCCACTGGAATGGACACACACACACACACACACACACACACACACACACACGTCAGAGCCATTGTAAATGGATTATTTCTGCCATTTTGGCTGTGAGACATCAAGAGTGTATTAAACATCTCTTACAGCAGGCTCGGTGGGTTCTTTAACTACAATACTGGCAGCGCTATGCTTCTGTTGCTCCAGCACATTACTTCAAACATAATACTTCTTCCCTAGCTCCATCAAAGCTTAACACACTGTTATATTAGGTCTAATGTATGATAAGACACAGGTAACACAGCAATGCCCAGCAGCATGTATCGTCAGAGCGTGAAAGTGATTATGTGTGCTTAAGTGTGAATAACTGTGTGTATACTGTAGTGTATGTCGACAAATAACTTTGAGGATGCTCAAAGTATACTGTCACAGCTTGAGAGACATACACTTCTTGTGAGGCCAACTACTAAGCACAGTATGAAGAGTGTCAATGTTCAAGCAGCACTATTAGTGTAATACCTGCAGACGTATAAGACAGCAATGAAATGAGACTTCCCCTTAACTAGCCAATAAATGATATGGGATTAATGTAAATGTTATGGTGTCTGTCCCTCATGTCAGTCGTGTCACTGCTCCAACCTTTAGGAGTGCGTCATATTGAGTTGTCGCAGTTCTTATACTCCGGTACCATGTTTGTGTGTCTGTGTAAGAAAGTAGAGATATTATATTTAAACTTACTTAAAAACTTGCTGGGTTGAGAGCAGAGTTTTGCTAATTCAATTTACAACTTCTGATTTGGCATTTAGTCTTTAGATATTTACTGGCCAGCTCTAAAGCTTTGTATTTTAACTTCTTTTTTAGTGTTATTTCCCCAAAAGGCTCTTTGTTGGTGAAGTTACCCTTCCAATCCACAGGACTGCAGAGTCGCTCCTAATCTTAAAAAGTAAATTGAAATCTCTTTCATCAACAAAAAGAATGGCTCTAAATGTCCACCTTACATCAAGCTCTGTGTGCACAATACAGGCTTTCATTTTATTTCCTAGTACTTCTCTGCTAAAAAAAAATAATTCTAAGAATGTAAAAATACTGCATGTCCTTTTTGTAACCTTTGTTTTTTTAAATTAGCACTGGTTTGCACCAAAACACAAAAAACAACGATCTTATCTATACATCATGGGAAACATAAAAGTAATATAGCAGTGTTACAATATAATCACATCAAGAGTATAAAACATATTTACTGAATGATGTTCTCTTGTGCCATATTTCAGGTTTGGTAATGTGTGCAATATTGGCAACTACAACAGGTTGAGGTGTTTCATTTTGTTTTTCCTTAGGCTGGCTGGGGAAACCCAAGAGTTATAATAATCAATCAATGGTGGCATTGTTTTCCTCTCTAACATACTCCCGATGTGGAGGTAACAGGGGTTAATATTCTCTATCAATATTATGTTCTATAACAATGTAATGAGGAACCAGGAGGTCATCTATACTGACAAGTATCCACGTTGCATGTAAGCCTTGTTTGAACACGATTTTTTATTAGTAATGTCATATAATAGGCCTCAGTCCAACCCAAACCCTCAAAATGGATGGCAAATTAGGGATGAACCCCATCCAAATATGTAAATACCTTTGCTTCCTGTTGGTCCCAAAATTACTTTTTTGGTATTCGATCAATCCTTTTTGGATAAACAGCTGCTGACAAAGTAGTAAAACATGAGCACAGGAAAGTGATATATTGTTCCTCCTTATAACTCCAGTAAGCCTGTAGCGGGTCAAAGTTATTGGACAAAGACAGGAAGAGGACTGGGGAAGGAGAGAAAAAAGCCACCACGACAGATGAGAGTGCAGCCATTCCCGATGAAAGTCTGATAGCAGCCTTATCTCCAAGCCATGCCACTTACCTCCTGGCTCTGACGTGTGTGTGTGTGTGTGTGTGTGTGTGTGTGTGTGTGTGTGTGTGTGTGTGTGTGTGTGTGTATGTGTGTGTGTGTGTGCGCGTGTGTGCGTGCGTGTGTACAAGAGAGAAAGATGGAAAAAGAAAAAGAAAAGAAAGCAAGTGTGTGCATTTGAATGGCTGTAAGCACAGGTATATCTCAGAATATGTGTGTATTTGGCTTGTGTATATAGCAAGCCAATGTGCGTGTGTGTCCTGCCTGTCAGTCCTCTCCCGTACTCTTGAGTGGACTCCATTGGGGACCAATCCCTTTCAGACAGGCCAGTCATATCTAGAAAGCCCACTGGGGATGAAGTGCCATCGATCTGGTGTGGGCCTGTCTGCTGCCAGGCCTCAATTAAGACCCCAGGATCTTCTATAAAGCTCAGCATCGTCGACTCAAACACACTGACTGTGTTTTTATTACAGAGAAATGATATGAAACTGACGACAGGAACAGCCTTTGGAGACACACATGCTGTTTAAGACCCACTGGATCCATTCACAGTCTCCATTTCTAATTTATCATTATCATTTCAGCTGTTAGCCTAAAATAAACTGAATTGCAAATTAAACAACTATTTTTTTTTAAATCAATTTTGAGTTAATGTAATAGCGAAATGTGAGTGGGGCTCTTATTATAAGTGTTAAAGTGGTTTAATAAAACAAGGAAAGGTAGAAATGTTCTATGGCATGCCAGTTGATGATTTGGTAGTGGAGAGTATAAATCAACAAAACATAAAAATCACAAATGTTACTGTTGTTCGTAATATGGGAGTTTGCACAAATTAGCTAACTTATCATTTTGATATAATTTGTCATTTCAAGTTTGATATTAACTTAATGCAGGTTTATAGATTGTCATTTTCTTCTAGACTGGATTTTTTATTTAATGCACTGCCACTTTCCACTATTTCAAATGGTCTAAATCTATTTTATTTTATTATACTTTATTACTTAATTTACTGTACAAGTTGGCATAATTAAAATCAATTGTTGACGCCAGTCTTATTGTTAGAATAAAGTGAAATTTGTGGCACATTGGGGGAGAGGACGACTTCTGGAGTCCTGCGAAATTTATAGTGCCATGATTTTAAAACGTCTTTGTCCTTGTATTATGTCCTCAACAACCAGACAAAAACTGCCAATTTTAAGTAGATAAGTAGATAAGTACTATTTATGCTGAATTCAAATTTAATAAATAAAATGCATCAAATCCCACTTCCAATCTTAGTTTGTTTTTTGGGGGGCCATTTTTAGGCCTTTATTTCCACAGGACAGATGACTGCATGAAAGGAGAGAGAGAGGGGGAATGACATGCAGCAAAGGGCCGCAGGTCGGAGTCAAACCCGCGGCTGCTGCGTCGAGGAGTAAACCTCTATATATGGGCACCCTCTCTAGCAACTGAGCTAATCCGGCCACACCCAATCTTAGTTTTTAATTGATTCCATCTGTTCATTAATCATGTTATTACAGACAGACATTTTGACATGTCACAGTAGGAAAAGCACAGGTGTAAATATTAAAATTAATGATGGCTGAATTACATTTAGCTGCTTCAGTTTTAGGGTCCTGGTATTTTTCATGCTGGCTGACTGTCATATGATTTACTGGGACTCTTGAATAGAACAGAGCCTTTGTTAATGTTATTAGTAACACCTGTGCTTTTCAAGCATATCAAAATGTCTGCTGTGAAAAAGGTGAAAGGTGTACAAAACAACAGATTTTTGCCACAGTGTGCTTTTTGGTATTGCTTCCAAACAAAGACAATTTTATGACTTGTGAAGTCTTGAAGGGGGCAAAGGTCAAAGGACATTTTCATGGAAGATTAGAGATTTCTAACTCTGCTTCAGAGCTTGGGGACCAACACCTTTTTTGTCCCCCTTTTCCATTTCCTCTGCCACACAAACAGTTCTGTCTTTGCATCTCAACCAGTTGCTCTTTGTAAATAGAAAAGCAGACACAACAGTGTTACGCAATTATGTCCGTCATTTTGAACACTAAAAGTAATGGTAGAAATGGTTCCTGACACATCAGTGCACAATCAGAGCCACTGTAGTACCACAAGAACCACTAAAAAAAATAAAAAGCTTGTTTCAACTGAAAATCCCTTAACTGTTTATAGACCCTTTGCAAACACGTGACCACGACCATGTGACGACACCATGATGGACGGCAAAACCACCGGCAAAACAAGTAACAAGCAAAACAGCGTAGTAGACGAGCGGAAAGTTTCATAGTTTCAATCAGTTTGAAATACATAACACTAAATAAACTGTATGTATGGCTTTATGGCTTCTTCTATTGAACAACAAGTTGTCGTGCCATTATCAGTCGAGGTAGGGCATCTGGTAGGTGCTCACAAAGAGTGGTATTTGGAGAAGTTGGAGATAGCAGGATTGGATACCGACCCTTAATTCTTTCTCCCTCCGTTTTCACGGACCTCATTAAATTGCAGAGTCTGCCCGACTTCAGTCCACATGATCTGTACCACTATGTGGTAAACGGGGTATCCCCATATACTGGTGCTGATCTCTAAGTTTTTAAAAGTCTGGATGCTTACCAGTTCTTTGTAGCTGGCTGGGTTACAGGTACGCGATGCTACGCTAACGGCAGGGGGAGGTACCTCATAAGGACAAAGATAATTCATCAATCTAGGGTTTATTTTGTATTAACATCTATTCTTTACTGAAGTAAAGATTTATATAACACGTAGCCCATGTTTTTAGAGGACATGGTCAGTCGTGGCTACCCACATACCGTTGTTCACTAGGTGTGCCAATGCAACCATCTAATGGACGCAGCCCAACTCTGGGAAGTGCAGTCAATTATCTATCACACGTTAATCCATGCAGTAAATCACGGAGTGTCTATGATCAGTAGTAACCACACATAATTGTAACATCTAGCCATCTTTTTATCTGTGATTATATTCGCTGTAGCCTATGTTAAGATTTCTCGTCAGCTAGCCGGGGTAGGAGCGCAGCAGACCCGCAATTATCTCGTTTTTTTGGCCTTTTTGAAGCTAGTTTCTGTGCCATGTCATCTTTAATTTAACCGATATTTTTTGTATATGTGTTAAGTTAAATGACTAAGGGAACGGCTTTCTTTTTTGGATATGTAGCTAGGTCAGTGAATAGTGAAGTTAGTTATGTGGGTCATCATCGGGTTGGACCTGTTAGCAGGAACAGCTGGTTAGCACGGCAGTTAGCTAGCTGGTTGAGGATAATTTTATTTATCACTCATTTAAAACAGAAAGACAATACATACACATGCTTGTGTTGGTGAGGATTACTCTGCAGATTGTGAATGTGAGAACACAAACACGAACGAAAACGTACGCGTTTAGCTTGCCGTCCGTCTACAGCATAGCTCTTCCGCCGTCCGTCATGGCGTTCATAATTTGTGCGAGTGGAGCGTGACGTCACGTACAAAGGGTCTATACTGGGCTTCTAGAGTTTATTCAGCCTTCAGGTGAAAAAGATCCCCCTAACTACAGAAGAGGGAAAGTAAGAATGCTCTAACAAATAATACAAATAAACTATATCTGTTTATAAGTTATATTAAGACAATACGTTTATATAATAAGAAGCAAGCACTACATTTTTACAGTGTGTGCATTTATGTTTAAGCCTAAAAATGTAATGGAAAATCACTGAACAGTTTTCTAAGTTGAATCTGTTTGAACTAAATATTTGAACAGCAGTATAGCAGATCAGACAATGAAACATATTGTGCCACGTTGTTCAGTAGTTATCCTGTTTCATCTAGCTTGGTGCAATTGTGATTCAATTTTGTGAATAGTTACAAATGCACTCTGGTTGTTGTTTTTTTACCAAGGTAGGCTTCAGCATGCAACAGTACATGTCCATGAAAATCTCACTTTTACATGCTCTTAACTTTCAAATACGAGCACAGTCTACATCCTGAACAGAAGGTAATTAATATGTAAGTTGGCTAATGCCCACGCCTACACACAAATCATAGTACAAGAGTTCAATTTCTGGCCTTCATTCTGTAGGCCTTCCTTTGTCTGCTATATTTGGTGTTTCTTTGCTAAAAGGAATAACTTTAAAAAGAAAAAAGTATGAATAATATACGTATAATTATGTACAAATTTAGAAAGAAATGTTATTCTGAATCAAGTCTCCTGTACAATATATATTATATATATATAATACATAATAATGTTGCTACAGTTAATATTGTATGTTCAGTGTTAGACTCTAGATATAAAACTATAATCTGGCCCAAAAAACCAGCCCCTACATGAACCCACATAGTTTATGTCCAAGTCCAACCTGAGCCCAAACCACGGCAGCGGTTTCGGGACCGAGCCTGTTTAAAAACCCAAACTTTCACTGTTTTGTCATCCATGCGTATAAGTTGAATAGATCAGATGGAGATGGCAAGTTCAAAATTAGCATGACCATTCTGAATGGTCAAAATTCTGAGAATAAGACCCAGTTGGAAAAATACTAGACTTTTCCTTATTATTTAAGTGAATCCAATAAACACACAATCTTTTATATTCTATAAAATATATAAAGATGCTTTCTAGTAAAATTAAATTCTTTGTCATTGGTGACACCTTGAAATCCCTAAAGGACATCTACAATTGTCCACAGGCCCCCAGTTTGAGATCCACCTCTGCAGCCTACATGATTATTATGAGCTGTCAGCCATCTCTAATAACAGACAAATGTGCAAACGCTAGGAAGGATGCCAAAGGAGGTTTGGACAGAGATGTTTAAAGCTCCTGCTTCACATACTAATGAGAATCCATTACCGTCTCATTAAAACACACACACAAACACACATTCTCAGTCAGTGCACAAGCATCTGGCCACAGACACCCCCCCTTTTCCCCTATGCGTCAGTGCCTGCCAATTACAAAAGAAGTAATCAATTCCACCACCACCCCGTCCAGGGAAATTGACTTCAATGACACCAGCAACATGGCCACTGTCTCTGTACCTGACAGCCACACACAAGCAGGGACCCAGCCAGCCGGCTTTCTGCTGCTCTCCACTGCAAGGCCGAGGAAGACAAAGTACGGCTTGATTCCAAAAAAGGCAGCGCTTTATTTTGTATTATACATGATCTGTAGCCAGCTCCTCACCAGATGGAGAATCTTTCAAAAACAGCATAGATCTAATGTTGGCAGCCCAAGAGTAAAACTGGAAGTTAGGGAAGGATAATCCTCCATGTTGACAATGCTGTTGTAAGATCCTTTTCCGTATTCAAGGGTTTTTCTTATTCCATATAAATCCTGACACCAAATTGTCCACTGACATGAAAAAGGATTTAGATAAGTGTAGGGGAATGCATTGAAATATATAAAGACATTTTGGCAAAACATTCATTTTAATTTTGTTAATTCTGCCAGGGGGAGTAAACTTAAAAGTATTTAAATGTCTGTTGACTGACTTTAAGTGGGAATAAACCAAAGTTAATTTTCTTAGCTGCTGTGTTCACTGGCATAATTTCACACTTTTGTAGGTTAATTTTGTACCCTGATATTTTGCCGAATTCCTCAAGCAGGTTCAGGGCATTTGGTAGACTAGTTAAAGGATGGGACAGATATAAAAGCATATCATCAGCATACAGGGACACCTTATCATCCGAGTCATAGCTCCGTATTCCCTTTATATTAGCTTCACCACGTAACGCTAAAGCCAATGGCTCAATCACAATAGCGAATACGAGGGGCGACAGCGGACAGCCCTGTCGGGTGCCACAATGGAGGGGGAAGTAAGAAGAGAGGTTGTTGTTTGTTCAGACAGCTGCTAATGGAGAAGAATACAGAATTTTTATTCAGGAGATGAATTTTTCACCAAAGCCAAATTGTTCGAGAGTATGGAAGAGATAATCCCACTCCACCCGATCAAACGCCTTCTCAGCGTCCAGTGATAGTAATATTTCTGGATAGTCAGGTGGAGTGGGACCATAAAGAATAGGCGTCTAATGTTAAAAAAGGAGTGATGATCTTTAATCAAGCCTGTTTGATCGTCAGCTACAATTGAGGGCAAGACCGCCTCTAAGCGGCAGGCCAGCATTTTAGAAAGGATTTTACTGTCTACATTTAAGAGTGAAATTGGACGGAATGAGCCGCAGTCCAGAAGGTTTTTATTTTTTTTGTAATAAGAGATATGACCGCTTGTCGCATAGTCAGAGGAAGGGAACCAGTGGCATGTGACTCCTCAAATACAGAGAGCAGAATAGGAGAAAGCTGGTCCGCAAATATTTTAAATTTTTTAATTCACTCGGGAACCCATCAGGTCCTGGGGATTTTCCAGTTTGCATGGACTTGATTGATTGCATTGGTGACAGCAAGTGTAGTATCTAATTTGAGAATATCATTTGTTAGCTGTTGAAGTTTCATATTGTTTTCTTTGTTGTGTGCTATATGATATTATTTGTCCCCTCAAGTACACCTTCATGGATTCCCACACTGTTAAAGGAGACATTCCTGTGGTCTGGTTATGTTCGAGGAAGAAAATTTCAGAAGAAATAAACTGAAGTCTTCATCTGAAAGTAGTAAAGTATTAAGACGCCAGGGGTGATAGTTGGCATGAGAAATTGGTATACATAAAGTCATCAAAGTCAAGGGGCATGATCTGAAATAATTATAGCTTGATATTCACACTTTCTTATTAGTGAAAGAAGGCTTTTATCCAAAAAGAAATAGTCTATGCGGGAATATGTTCCGTGGACCGGAGAAAAGAAGGAGTAACTTCTAGCTGTAGGATTTTGAAAACGCCACGCATCAGCTATACCATTAGTATTAAGAAAAAGCTGCAGTTGAGAGGATTAACATGGATTTGGACGCAGTCCTAGACGAGCTACGGTCCAGAGTAGGTCATAATGTGCAGTTCATATCTCCTCCGAGGATAAGATAATGTGTATCCATGTTGGGGATATGAGCAAAGAAATTGATAAAAAAAGAACTATCACCCCAATGTGGTGCATATAGATTGGCCAGGACAACCGGTGTGTTGTACAGCCTGCCCACTACAATTATGTAACGCCCTGAGGAGTCTGTTTCCACCTTTGACATAACAAATGGGATATTCTTGTTAACAAGGATGGCCACACCTCTAGATTTAGAATGGAAATTAGAATGATATATGATTGTCCAATCCATCCTCCCCTGAGTCGAAAATGGTCAAAGGTTCGGATATGTGTCTCCTGAAGAAAGGCAATTCCCATCTTTAAATTTACTCAAATGAGTCAATACTTTCTTTTGTTTGATGGGGTGGTTCAAGGATTTTACATTCCAGCTTACAAAGGTTACATCGCAATTAGCTGATCTGTTTAGTCTGTGTTAGTCGTAGCCATATTCAAGACAGAGAAAGATCAGTGGCATATTACATCTGCCTGCATTTATACTTTCTAGAATGTTGACAGGACCTTTAAAAGATAAGCAAGTATGACCAATGAACCAAGGGAAAAAAAGGCTGATTGTAAACCCAGGTACAGTAAATCCCCAACCCTCACCTGTCAGAACAAGGTGACTCCCAAACCCCTCGCAAAAATATCTACACATTTAAGTGCTTGTGTGAGGATACACTAGCTCTAAAAGAACAAACTCTGCTGTATATAGAACGTAGTTTTGTATGAGGCACCTTAGAGAATAATGGATTAACCATTTCAAACTTAAAGGTTTTTTCAATAAACAAAAAAATAAATAAATCCTTCTGTTGTCTAAGCGCTGAGCATAGATAGAAAGGGAAATAATAATAATAATAATAATAATAAGAGAGACACACTACAGTACTGCGACCAGTCAAATCTGTTGTAAACAAAATAAAAGAGTGAAAAAACAGCACAGTTTTGATTCCTTAGGTACTCTGTATTTCTCCATCTGGAACAGCCGCCACACAGCCTTATGGCTCTGTAGCGGTGTACAGTGTATCAGTCAAAGTGATGTGTTTAGAGAGTGGACAGCACCAACCTTATTCAGATGTAAAATGTAGCTATTCTCACTTATTTCAAGTCATGGTCAGTCTTTTGAAGAGTCCGGAAGAATTCTGGTTTTCACGTAGGCCATGGCTTCTTCTGGGTTTTGAAACCGTTTCTCAGTTCCGTTATATGTGATCCGGAGCCGTGCTGGGTAGAGAAGGCCGTATTTAACACCGTCTCGTCCACGAAGTAGTCGTCTCACCTCGCTGAAAGTGGATCTGGCCTGCACGACACTTGGGGGATAGTCCGGGAAAATGGAGCGATTGGTCCCTTTGAACCGGAGCGGCCCGGACTCCCTGGCACGGCGATGTCAACACAATCTTGTTAATAGTGGACTTTCGCCACGATGACATGAGGTTTACGGTCTTGGCTCCTTGGCTGTAGACCTCTGTGAGACCGGTCGATCAGGACATCTTTGTCCATTTTCAGTGCCTCTCTTAATAGTTTGGAGACAGCTGCCGGTGTGCTTGAGCCTGGGGTCTCTGGGACGTTTAATATTCAAATGTTGGAGCGCCTCATTCTTCCTTCCATATCAAGACATTTCTCCCGCAGATTGCCAACTTCTGTCTCGAGTTTCCCCACTTTCGTTAACAACGAAGTTACATCGTCTGAACATGATGAGAGCCCCTGCTCCATGTGCGACACTGTTGTTTTCATCGTCTCCACCTCAGAGCGAATCGCTGTGGTGTTGTTAGCTAGCTCCGTTTTTACTGCCTGTAGCTCGGATTTGATGTTTTCAAAATCTTCAGCCAGAGCGGTCTTCAATTCCGACATGAGCAGCATAGCAATGTCTGTTTTCAACGACGTGAGGATTTCTGCCTTCAGGTCCGCGACATCCATTTGGTCATCAGGCTGAGGTGTCTTAGTGCTACACCTAGGTGGTGAATCATTTGAGCTTGAGGCTTTGGGCCCAGTTGCCGAGGCTCCTCCGGTGAACTTGAATTTTCGCAAATTATTGGCCATTTGCACTGCAGTATCGCAATACAAGTAACATATAATGAAAAAGAATTAACTCAGAGCGATGTGTCGTAGTTTTTTGTTGATATAAGGTGCCTAAGAAGAGCTTTTAACCCGAAATTCAGCAGAGCATGTTGCTTGTGCTGCCTACTCCATCGCCTGCTCGCTAGCGCCCCTGGTATTTGTTTTGACCTAATTACATTGAAACAAAATTGACATAATTTGTTGTGCAGTGACAGTGCCCCCCTGTATTTGTTCTGCGGTGAGCATTGATTTCGTGCACTGACTGATGATATCAGTACAGTAATTTAACTGAGGAAATATTTGTTTTCATTGTGTTTAAGACTTTATTTTCAACAGCCTAACAAGCAGAGATTAGAGAAGCCTGGTCGAGTAAGTGAGTGTATTAACTGGTCTCAAAATAAAAGTGATGTTTTAACCCCCCCGCTGTTTGTCTCTTAAATGTCTTACTACTTTAATAACAGATTTCATCACTGCACCATCTGGCATGAAATATAGATAGGTTTGAACAAACTACTGTATTGGTTTAAACCAGCTTAGGTATATCCATTTTCCATTGCGGATAGTGTTTTGACGGTCTGGTAAATTACCATTGCTAAAATGGGCGCATGAAAGATAACATAGCTTGCTAGACTGAGCGTGACTGCTCTCGCCTGGTTGTTGTTTGGAGCACATTTGCATGGAGCTTTTCTCAACTTTCCCCTGTAGTGCCGCTGGCGCCTTTTAAATCTCTGTAGCTCAGCGGGCAGCACCAGGCAGCAATGCCAGGTCCCATTCACAACGTATAGCAGCCTATCGCTCTCCCAGCTTTAGAGTCTGTATGTGTAAGCGGCACGTCACGGAACAACTGAGGCTCCAGGATTAGTGGCTGTTTCTACAAATATGTCTGACAGTTGTATACTCCGGAATGATCTGCCCAAGGAAATCAGGTCGGCTGAGTCAGTGATCTCCTTTAAGTCCCTTCTTAAAAACATAATTTTATCAGCGAGCCATCCCTGATTTTACTTATACTGTCTTATATTTCCAAAAATTATTTTTTCATCTGTATTTTTTATTTTTTTAAACCTGATGATTTTATGACTTTTATTTTGCTGCCTTGTGAAACATTTTGTAAAGTGGATATTGAAAAAATAATATTTATAATTTTAAAAAACAAAATATGTGTAATGTATGTTATTGTATAACTAAATACTCAAATTTCAGTTTTTCTTTAAAATCAATAATTCAATCACCACTGATTTCTGCATTAGTACAAATCTTTGAATATCCCCCGAGGTAAACACTTACTGACAAGCCTTGCAAGGGGATGATGTGGGAAGGAGTCAAGGCTGTTTAGTACAGAGGAGAATAACTTATGAGTCTCCTTAGTCATGACACTACGGTGGAATTTATGGTGCTGTGAAGGTCAGCTGAATCAATGTCTCAACGTGGGAGTTACAGAGAACACTGTAAGCATTAGTCAATGGAGTTATAAATGTCTTTGCTGCTATCGTTTATCTCCTCTCATCTCCATCACCTCCATCTGAACCTCCAGTTTCCCTCCACCTTATCTTTCTTCCCCCCATTTTATTTATGTTCTCCTCCACCCCTCTGCCTCCTCCCACGTCTGCCCCCCCTCTCTTATATTTCCCTTGACTTATCTCCCCTCGTTGTCTTCTCGTAGGCTTTTCCTCTGTATCCTCCTCTTCCTCACGTCAACATCATCAACACTCCTGACATTGTACAGCCAGCATGGACGCTCTGTGTGTCTTTATATGAGTGTGCAATTATGTGCGTGTGCCTCGAAAAACTGTACAAACAATCCTGAGGGACACACTGCCACAACTTTGCCCTTTATCTTCTAACACTGGCATAAGAAAAACAAGTACACACGTGAACAAGCATTTGTGTGTGTGTGTGTGTGTGTGTGTGTGTGTGTTTGAGAATGTGTTCTCGGACGTGTTTGCAATGTTACCTTTGGCCTCTTTGTACTCTTCACAGATCCTTCTGACGGCCGCCAGACCCTCCTGCTCATCCCTTCCACCTGAAAGAGAAGGACACACACAGATTAATACAATGTCTGACAAGACCTTAGAGGCTTTTAATAAAATACAGATTTTTTTCCTTTTTTTTCTCTCAGTCCTGTGTTCTTTCATTTTATAAAAACGTGTTTCTTTGTAGGGTTTTTCAAATGAAAAGAGTTCTTGATACAACCATTGAGCCCTTAAGGGAAGACTAAAAGGGACTTTTTTAAAAAAAAAAAAAAATAATCATACCATTAATTATGTATAAGATATCAAACAGAAAGTAAGCCTGATGGTAAATGAGACTACAATTCATAAAAACTACATTTTCAAAATAGCTGTAGCATTCTGGAATTTGGCATTGAGAAACAAACTAGATGTGAATTAAACATTTTAATTTAAATTTGTGAATATTTTTGTCTTAAAATGAGGGGACCATAGCATTCATATAGAACTCAAAATAGCATGTATTGACAAGAAATATAAAACATTGAATACACCAATTATCAATCAAAGTATAACTAACTAGTTTTGGGTTGACAAGTAGGATTCCCACTCTATTAGTAAATGAACTTAAAGTGCATCAACCTTACAATGAGTAAACTGTAGCTGACAATACATAATGTTTTTATAAAATTATTAACAGGCAATAAACATGTTCCAGACAGCACACTAGATAATTTTTTAAATATCTTATTGTCTTTGCATACGAATGAACACTGCCTCTATGAAAAAGAGAAGAAAGTATTTAGAAACAGAGAATACAAATAAAATAAAGACACATGGAGATGAAAGAAACAGAGTTGGTGACCCTCGTTTTCAAAAGAACCATTCCAAGTTAGTCGCATGTACACACAAGGCCATCGACAAACAAATAAGACACATAAACGTCATAAACCCACTTCTTACAAATTTGTGCCGACAATTAGTCAATTAAGCAAATAAGTCAACTGACAAATAATTGATTGATAAAACAGTCGACTCAAACATTAGCTGGTTCCAACTTCTCAAATGTGCAGATTTGCTGCCTACTAACATTCCCCCTGTATGAAAACACTAGCACAAGCAAACTCTCTTTTCATTCACACAGATAGCCTACATGCACACTCATTTTCTCTCTGCACACACACACACAGGCCTTTTCAAGGGCACAGCATCATTTACCCTGATGCACTGCGATTCAGCCTGGGCTGAAAGATGTGGCTCTTCGGGTCACACAAACGCACAAATAAATAATTTTAGACAAATAGTTGCTCTTCAAAAGGCTTCTCTGAGTCACTCTTCTTCACTGAGAATGCAGCATATCATTAAATATACATTTCTGCACAACAGGCATTCAGGCAGAGCTCTCCATTAAAATAGCCACTGATTAAAAATGCCCCAAGGTATTATATTGCGTACTAAATATTTTGGGCTGGGGGTTAAAAATGTAACCTAATTAATTTACTTAATCTTGCAGCAGCTGAGCAAATGGATAAATGCGCATGACACAGAGTAAGAAAGTCCTTACATACACCTGCAGTAAATTCAATATTAATCTAAAGTCTGTGTGTTAATTAGACAGCTGAAGACAACAACTAAACTCATTCATACAGTTTATCTGGTTTGCTTAAATTGCAAAAGGCAACAGCTGAGGTACCTGTGGAGCTATTTCTTGATAAACAACAACACATTTGGCCTCCAGAGACTTTTTCTTCCACTATAGCAAATGCAGTAATGTAGATTTTCGAAGGACAAGGATGATTTCCTTTGTGAGTCCAATTCATGAATCCCGCATATCACCATGTGTTATATAAACCTACAATAATTGAATGGCACTTCTTGAATTGGCATCGGCCTTCATTCATGACTTTATGAAATGTAGGACGTAAGACACAGAATTAGACAAGAAATCTGTAATTAGATTTTTTCAAAGTGCCTTGTCTGGAAATTTAAATATTATGTCCAATATGGAGAATGAAGCTTTGATATTTAGGTGAGTAACTTCTTCAAACCATGACAAAGCTGATGCATCAAGGTACCCTGTCTCCTTTTTAAAGCTTTATAGTAGGAAAGTTACCCAACTTCCCCTCTGCGGATCAGTAAAGGCGTATCTAATCTTAAGTGCACAATGACTCATGTTTGTCAAACAAATAAAGCTTATTAATTAAGCTTACAATTAATTCATACTGCAAATTTGCTATTTGTGTACACATTTTACATTTTCTTCATTCATTTATTTCATTCTTTTCTTGGATGGATCCACTGGTTTTGCATAACATGCATTCTGTAATTCATATGATTCCAGTCATTCTATTTATTCCTTTCATATGCTGCAGCTATACATTAATTTTAATTGTATTATATTATCTTAAAAACATTCCAAAAGGCACCATTTTAATTCGAAATCTACTTAAAAACACTTCAAGCACAATTGCACCCTGGTTAATATCCAACTGATATTTGATAGTGGAGAGGCTAGAGCCATAAACTCTCCTCACACAAGCACTATCACTCCACCTGAAATATGCATCCACTCCATTACCAGAGAGGGATCCACTTAACCATACATATTCTCATTTCATAAATGATCTCAAGAGGGGTGGCTATTTGAAATGGAGATACACTCAGAGACATGTGGGATCAGCTTCAATGCAGATAGAATAGTAACAGACACTTAACCAAGTTATTCAATTATTGATTTAGTGTGTGTAATCATACGTAGGGCTCAAGTCTGATTTATGTTCTGCGCAAACTATCTCCAAGGATACTCTAACATTGACTTTGGGGTATACACGCTGAATGAATAAAGCAGAGTTTTCTTCAAAGTTGTGAAGCTTGTGAACTGAATAGAAAATGCAGTCTCACCCCAGAAGCGCATGGAAACACATTATAAATATTATCACACTATGTTGGTATGTGCGCTGTTCAGTCAGCTGATTATTTCCCAATTAATGGATTGATTGCTTTGTCTATAAAACGTCCGAAAATAGTGAAAAAAAATGCTTACTGCAGTTTTCTAAAGCCCAGGGTGATGTCATCAAATTGCTCGTTATCCCCAGACTAACACTTTAAAACTTCAAATATTCAGTTTCCTCTTGAATGAGAAAAAAGTTCACATTTGAGAAACTGGAATCAGGGAATTGTTGACATGTTTGATTAAAACTGACATTAACTATTAATCAGTTATCAAAATAGTTGCAGATTATTTTACTGTCGATCGACGTGAATCTGAAGGAGTTCATTAACTGAGTCCATCTTTAAGCATACAGAGATCTACAGCCACTAATGTAGTTCTTCATTTATTTATTTTTGAATTTCACACTGTTGTGCAGTGGTATGCAAGCTTTTATTACACGCCATGAAACCAATTTCTTTTAAAGGTCCCATGACATGGTGCTCTTTGGATGCTTTTATATCGGCCTTAGTGGATCTCCTAATACTGTATCTGAAGTCTCTTTCCCGAAATTCAGCCTTGGTGCAGAATTACAGCCACTTTTACAGCCACCTTGCTCCTTATGACCTCATAAAGGGAAGATTCCAGATCGGCCCATCTGAACTTTCATTTTCTCAAAGGCAGAGCAGGATACCCAGGGCTCGGTTTACACCTATCGCCATTTCTAGCCACTGGGGGACCATAGGAAGGCTGGGGGAACTCATATTAATGTTAAAAACCCTCATAAAGTGAAATTTTCATGCCATGGGACCTTTAAGACGTGTGAATAATCTGTAGGAAGAAATGGTTACAGACTACACTCGGACTCAGTAAATTAAGTTTGTATTTATACTATTGCAGTTACATTATGTTGAAGTGAAGATACTGCATGCATTTTAATTTGATTTATATGTTGTTTATTATTATTCTGTGTTGACAATGTATGCCTATAACCACTGCTGTCTTATCTTTGGGGAAAAAAAACTATATAAAATTGAAGAAATGCATGAGTAAAAGTAAAAAATGGAAAATATCTTCTTCTTAAAGTCTTAAAGAGGTCTGTGGTTTATTGATTTACATGTAAGCTGAAACCAAACCCAGTAACTGCAGACTATAAACAGAGAATAAAGAGCAACGCTTAATCATGTTGGTTTAATTGCAGCAGCTGAAATGGCATCAAGCCCCACAGGAGTGTACATTTGAGGAGATGCTAATGGCAGTTAGCTCAGCTGCCAGTTGTGGAGTATTGCGGGGAGAAATCTTACAAGAAAAGATAAACATAAATCCCCAGCACATCCCTTCAGACAAAAGAACAAAGCAAAACAATACAATAAATTAAACAGGATGCCATCCTACCACTCCTGTCTCTACCACAGAGAAAGCTACAGATGCAACCGATCAAAATATAAAAAACTTCAGATGCTGTGGGGCAGATTATGAATAGGCCTGTCACTGTAACAGATCAGTTGAATGGTTGTTGACCAAGCTTTGCTTGACAAATCACTGTTTGTTTTTGTAGGATTATTACTGTAATAATAATTTCATATTTACATATATGCAAAAACACACAATTGGGGTGCCCTAGTGAGCTAGTTTCCTGTAAACTGTATAACGAAGACATATAATTCACAAAAGAAGAAACATTTTACAATCAAAAACGTTTAAATTTTTGGCTCTGAAATGTAGTCAGGAGTGTCTGGAAAAGCAAAAAAAAAGGCTTGGTTTCTGGAGGCAAGGATTATACTTTCTGTATCTGCGTAGCTGAGAGGGTCCAAGTGACGCATATTTCATGACATGTCTGTGGACATCTAAGCATGTGAATTGTAAGCACCATGTGGATTGTAAGCTCCACTGTCACTCTGCTGTCTGTGTCAGTTTTGGATATCAGGAACTTCCGGTTTTAAGCTTCTAAGTTGGTAACCATTGACCAGATCATTTCTTCAGATACAAATTTAATTTAGCTTATTCTAAGATACACGCAAATGTCTCTGTGAACCTACACAGAGAAAGGTTATATGTAACCATAGGTTGCATAGGATCAGATGTGCACACCCCCTAAATCTTAACACGTCTTGACGACCTATGTGTCAATGAAAAGTATGTATGTACGAGTTGTATGCGGAAGTACAAAAGAAACAGCCCTGCTAGTGTCTACAAATAACTGCAGGCCAGAAAAAACATGTTTCAGCTATAAGTAGTTGGGAGATAAAGACTCTTTTTAGAAAGTGAATTCATTTTCTGCATTTGCAACACCACATAACAAATCCCCACACAGAGAACCTGTGAAGCTAAACAGAGCTTTCCAACTAACTCTTGTACACACACACACACACACACACACACACACACACACACACACACACACACACACACACACACCATAAATCAGCAATGAAAATGATTGCTCCAGGGAAACTTCCTTGTCTTACAACATGGCTACATCACACCCAGAATACAAAACTCTCTTACAGCAAGAGGCTCTTCCCCTAACAGCCATCGGTTATCAACAACACTAGCAAGCACAGATATGACAGCAAGGGGTTTGAGATAAAAACATGTTCTCTGATCAAAAAGTGGCCTATTTACAGATTCATCAATGTGCAACAAAGGATTCACTTCAGAGCCTAGAGTCAGAGCAGAAAATGCTGAAGTGTGTGAAGGAGCTGAACCGTTAACCGGAGCCTTGAACTGCATAACATTAAGGAGGAAGACAGGGAAGACATCAGAGGTGAAGTGATCATCATATTTTAGCAATTGGCTCCGGGGATACAGGATGAGTGAGTGATCGATATAGTACATCACCTTGGTAAGTAGGTACTTTATGGCACGTCAAGGAAGCAAGTAAGATATATAGATGGACATAAATATATATGGACAATTTGAATCTATAGCACGCACGCACACGCGCACACACACACACACACACACACACACACACACACACTCTTGGTCTTCATTTGTTTAACATATCAAACGTTTGATGGTAGCAGCTATAAATTCAGGTGTGTGATTGAATTCAAGTGATATTATTTGTTATTTTATTTTTTATCATTTATTTGATCCTTTTAAACGTCATTAATGTTCTCAGTTTGGTTATTGGTAACTTTCTTTATGAATGGCCTATTTGACAACAAATTTTCACCATGTTTAAACATTCATACTTGTATGTAGTTAATTTGTATTTCTGTGTCTGTGCATAATATGGTTATACAACTTGAATGTTTTGCATGTATCTGCCAACAGTAAATATTACTAAATAATAACTTGAACAAAACCAGAACCTTGTTTATACAAATAAGCCTCTCATAATCCTAAATTTGCATTTATGGGGTGTCAAGAAGCATCTGAATGCACTGTTGACCGTCTAATACTAATGAACAATCTCTGACAGCGACAGGCTTTTAAGTAGGCACACACAGGATACCTTTAATATGACTGGCACTGCAGGGTCGTGGTTTTGTTTACTGTACAATACAAATTACTTTATTATAAGATACA
This sequence comes from Sander vitreus, assembly GCF_031162955.1. Taxonomy (NCBI): domain Eukaryota; kingdom Metazoa; phylum Chordata; class Actinopteri; order Perciformes; family Percidae; genus Sander; species Sander vitreus. The sequence continues at coordinate 11,922,588 of NC_135865.1, forward strand.
TTTGTAGCGTAGTAGCTCAGTAACCCAACCAACATGGATCATGGATCCCACTCTGTTCAGCTAAAGGATTTCACTGTGTTTTCCCACTCAACCCTTTTGGATTCCAGCCATGCAAATAGTTTTTCATTGTCCAGAGTGTAAGATATCCACCACTTAGTTTTCCACAGACCTTGCTGGCAACAGTTTTTAGGTAGAAAATTTGAAAAAGTAATTTCATTAATAATTGCTCATTGCCCTTCTAAAGTTGGCAAACCGTTACCTACCTGTTGCTCAACAAGAAAATAATTCTCTTTATTTATTATCTTACTTTTGTTGTACACATTGTTTTGTGTCTTTGAGTCTTACCATCAGTGAGCTGTCCTCTACGCAGGATGAAAAGTCTTTTCACTTCTCCTTGTGTTACTACTTCACAACTGGGCGAAACTAATCCCAGCACTGATTGAGGAACCATTAACTGTGACGAGACAAGACTCAATTCTGCCATCAGTTTCGCATCTGCATGCAAGTGCTTTGACAGATTGCTTTGTCACGTTTTCTGCTATGCACAGGTGATTCTGACTGGGACACAATTTGCAGTATATGGTGATCATTTCATTTTTATGTGATACATATTCAAAATAATCACTTCACTTATCATAGCGGCAATCCTTCTGTGTAAAATTTTAATTTTGAATGGCCATTTACATTTGTAAATTTGAATGTAAACAGGTGGAAGCCAACTCTTTATATCACGTGTCCTGTGTATCTCCTGCCCTTAAGTCAGGTTTGAGTGTCAGTGGTGTGGTGCTTGATACTGTACCTATGATAACATGTGCCCCCAGTCTGGCCATGTGGCGGACTACCTCATAGCCGATTCCCCTCCCTCCTCCTGTCACTATGGCAACCTTGCCATCTTGTCTGGGCATCACTGGCAGAGGGAGAAGAGGACACGCAGATATCAGGGAGAATGTCTTTGATAAGAAAGCTGCTTCAAGACAGGACGCTATTTCAAGACACAAGAAGTCCAGAATAAGACCTGTAGATGGTCTGTAAAACTCAGATGAACTTTATCTGGGTTTTTCATGTCTATGGTAGGCTACTGTAGGTTCCTTAGTGTTCTTAAAGAATTTTGTATCCCACAGTTTCACTGTGTGGCTTTTATAGTGTCCTTAAATTACTATTTCTTTGGGACTCGTGAACTTGTGAAAACATATTAGGCTAAATTAATAATTAATTTGTACAGGTCCTCTGTAATAAAATCTATCATGCTTTATGCAAATAGGTTAGCATCACAGTTAATAACAATTCATGTCAATTAAACACAGTTTTTTTTTAATGCATGTCTGTTTACCTAGCATTACGTAATTTAGTAACCACCAATTAAGCTAGACAAAATACCCAAATATTCCTATAAAATTCGTGTATCGATATAGCCTAACTCCTGGAACACTATTGAGTGTACAACTGGAGCACTAAGTCGCTTCACTGCACTTTTCTTTTAGCAATATATTGTATGACATTGGTTGATAGTCGGTTGTGCAGCCGAGATACGTCCTTTATCTGTTTACCAAACTGCGTTATAAAAAGTGGAAATTTAAACCCACATCAATTGGCGACAAATGTAGACCGTTTCAAGAACAAACTTTGAGAAGAGGAGGAACCATTAAGCTCTTCTGATGAATTCGGCAATGATAACATAAAAAACAACGCTTTCTTTCCCTCGTGTTTCGACTGTTACACTTCTCTCGAACTGGCGTAACGTTAAGCTAACGTTATCTTTGCTAGCAATAACGCTACGTTAACGTTACTGCACCACGGTGACAGCCCACACTGAGATGGAAATTGCTTCTAGCTAAATACCAGTTATATAGGTTATTTATGTAGCTAACATACCTAGCTAGTACAATGTACCAGCGTTCATGACTCACAAGACCATAACCGTTACGGAATGTGACACTGTCAAAGAAAGTGCACCACAGCAACTTATTGAGAGTTGAACTAACCTGGCAACCGGAAAGATCTGCTGAACAGCTGAACCAACAGAACCTTCAAACCAAGCAGGTAAAGTTTGATAATTGGTAGAAGATAAGACTGGATAGCTGATAACATCTCTGTCGTTCTGTCACGGAGTGAGCAGTGCAGAGGAGCAGCAGCAGCTCCGGGTAAAAGGTGCAGTTCCGTCTATGGGATACGTTCCAATATGAGGTCGTCCATCCTCACTTCCCTCCTTGTCGTACCTTTCAATAAATATTTACAACAGCCAGATAGTGGAGGATGTTATTTCGGAACCTATTCACACTGAATTTGAAAAAAAAAAGGATTTTCTTGTTCTGGCAGCTCCCTGACTAGTTGACCGTGAAAAGAACTAATGCCAGCCATCACTTATCTGTAGTGGTGGAATTAGTATATGATGGAGAGGACTCGTTGCTGCTTAGCTGCTTGATGTGCCATATGAGTCTTCTCTGTAGATCCATCCAGCATATTCCTCCCTTCTGCTAACTGACTACCTCATTAACTGCTGCCATAGAGGTCACACATGACAGAAGCAACAGAGGCACAACGTTGTCAAGATGCATCATTTCCCAGGATAGGCTTTAAAGAACATATTTCTGGAGCGGTGTAGGTGGATGTTAGGTTTTCCTCTCCTGGGATCACTTGAGTCCATCATACCAGTCTACTCTTATTACCATGCTGCTGTGATAATTCACTTTTTCGCTTCAGCTGTGAAAAAAGACATTTTTTAAGCCATCTGATCACTGATTCTATGATTTAAGCTAATCAGTCATGATGCATGAAACTATGATGTAACTCAAATTTGTTGCATGTAGCCTATATATCTAATGTATTTTCCATACATCAATTTTTTAGATTTAATAATTATTAGTTCGAAGAAAAATGTCTAGCACGTATCATAGGATTGATTGCAGCTTCAGTAACAGAGTGAAATCCTATTCCATTTCCAGAGATAAGCTTCTGATACTTCATGTTGCACACTATGACTTTCAATCAGTATCAATACACCCTACTGAACATCTTGGACATTTCCCTGGGCTTAAAGAATCAAAATGTCAAGATTACTTTTTTTAATAATTAAATATTTTGAGTTTTACCATGTTTTCTTCAGCCAAGTTTGTCACTTCCACCCTAGAGCCCCCTGACACTTTAGAGAACAGTGATTGTTGAACCCGAGGGAGAATAGTCATCACTATGGTAATAATAATAAACAATATAATAAACAGTGATTCTCAGCTGTTTCAGTGCTGGAGTGATCACATTTTGCTAAGATGCTAAAATACTTGTTTCATGCACTAAGTTACTACCTGTGTGTACATGGAAGTGTTTACAGTAATTACATGAGCAGCTATATTGAATACAAAAAGTAACAAGTAACCAATAAATACCAGACTTCACTTATGAGAGCATCCTTGTAAATACTGTATATGCTTAATGGTCTTTTGTTTTTTAATTAATGACATTTATTCATCCATCTCTTTTTGAGCAAGGCATACTCTACTACAAAAGCTGGGCTGAAAGTATAGGAAAAGCCCAAATTGATGTAATTGATGAATGTGAAGCGACTAGGGATTGATTAAAAGAGCAAAGTTGTCATTCAGCCTTTTTGAGTTAAATTAATGTTTATTTTGGTCTCTCTTGAAAATAGTGATACCTGCTGCACTGGGTCATCTTTCCATAGCACAATGGTAAAATGCTAATAACCATCATTAAGTCAATTCAGTCACTGAATCTACTGTATATCTTGTTGCCATTTTATATAGATGTATATCCAAAAACTACATAATAAATATATGTTACAGCGGTGACCTCTAGCTCAACGGCCTTGGAAGCGGCCCGGGTTCGAATTCAACCTGCAGCCCTTTGTTGTGTCATCCCCCTCTTTCTTTCCCCTTCTTCTTTCCTACCCCATTAATCGTCTTACAACACCACCAATTTATCTAGTGACCATAGGGTAAATACTATAGAGCAAAGACTAAATACTGACCTGTATATAAAGTAGCCAATTTAAAACTATAGCTCCACCTTGAACAGCTATAACAGTAAAATGCTACATGCGCATTGTTGCATCAGTATTGACATCGGATAATGTGATATATAATAATAAATGGTCACAGGAGCCATTTTTCTGCAGAAGTACTTTCCACTTTAAAAGCTTTAAGTACATTTTGCAGATAATACTTCTGTACTTCAAATAATTAGGATTTTGAATTTGGGACTTTTACTTGTAATGGAGTTGTACTTTTGTAAGGTATCTGAGTACTTTCACCACTGTAAAGTATAATATTTCTCCTATTCAACAATAAAGAAGGTGGATTGAAGTGGAACTTGAGCAGGTATAGCCACAAATGGCTGAACAGATAAAGAAAGAGCACCATGCATCCCATAATTCAACAGGAAAAACATCAAAAAACAGGCAACATTTGATTGACAGGTGATTATCACACACCACAGGACTGAATGTTTGGCCCAACATTTTTTTGACCAAATCAGAACATCCTTACGTTTACTTTTAAGCATAATATAGGAGCTATGTTCTACAACACAAATCTGAACAGACAACCTACTGCTGTGATGGATGCGATGCTGTGTTTAACTCACAGTGCAGGAGCCAGCTGAATTATCATTGGCACTCAAAGTAGGCCAACCAAACTCTCCATGTCTTTCTTTTCAACTAAATTACAAGTCTGTTAAAGACAGCTCTGGGGCATTCATAATCACTTTCCTTTTTTCTTTTGGCAGGGAAATCATTAGTATTAGTTTGAGTCTTGCCCACTATCCAATAGTTACGTAATGTCCGGCTAAAACAGCAGCGCTGACAAGCAGTTGGCCCGTTATTAAAGTCTGCTTAGAAGGCAGTTAAATGAGCAACAAAAAGAGACTGTGTCATCACCACTGCACTGATGGAGGCTGAGCTGTGGTGGCTGTGTGTGTGTGTGTGTGTGTGTGTGTGTGTGTGTGTGTGTGTGTGTGTGTGTGTGTGTGTGTGTGTGTGTGTGTGTGTGGGGTCCAAAAACCGGGAATACAGTATACTTGTGGGGTCCGGACAGCTTTGTGGGGCCAAAATGCTGGACCCCACAACTTTAAAGGGCTGTTTGAGGGTTAAGACTTGGTTTTAGGATTAGGGTTAGAATTAGGTTATGGTTAGGGTGAGGGTAAGGCTTAAGGTTAGGCATTTAGTTGTGATGGTTAAGGTTAGGGTAAGGGGTTAGGGAATGCATTATGTCCACGACGGGTCCCCACAAAGATAGTGAAACGCACTGTATGTGTGTGTGTGTGTGTGTTCTGTAGCAGCCTGAGAGGTTGCGGGGTCAGCGAGGCGAGCTGGCCTGCTATTGTTTAAAGGAAATCGCATCTCACGCATGACTATGGGATGATTATTTGGGATGATGGGACATCAGGGAGACAGTCGTTTACACACATAAACACACACACACACACACACACACACACACACACACAAATAAAGATTTGCGTAACACACAAGACATGCTGGGAACAGGACATGACAGGGGGGTGTGTGATGTAAATAACATGAACAGCATCAAAATAGCTCCAACCAACAGTCACCTAGTCTTATATGACAAGTGCTGGCTGGCAGCAAAGCCCAACATGTCTTGTTTGTAAATCCAGGCTGACAACAGCTCTACGGAATCTCTATATGTGTGTATGTGTGCATGCTGCCAGTTAAAATAATAATCTTTATTTCATGTTTCACAAAAATGTATTCCTGGTGAGAAGAGAAGGTAGATAGCTGGTAGTTGGATAATTTTAGCAGCAATGCCACTAACAGTTTTCAAATAGGACAGTTTTGACATGCTGTTCGTTAACACTTTACCCCATGTTTGTTTTTGTTACTGATCAACTCCTGCCCTGGGGAGATGGCAGGTGAAGTTTCATATTGGGAAGAAAGGATTTTCCAGATGTGTCACAGGCAATTTGGGTTCCAAAGTGCAACAGCTTGTGTGAATTGATGCTGTCTTTTTCTCCCAGCTTGAGCTGCCTCTTTCAGAGCTTTCCCTGGGAAGTCTCCTCCGTCTGAGAAGCAGGCAAACAAGGAAGGACTCACAGCTCATAAATTGAGCCAGAGCTGCGGGATACACAGTGTCCAGCCCCTAATGATACGGCGGATGCGCATATATCATGAAAGAAAGACAAACCCATGGGGAACGCCCATGGTTTGTCTGTGTGAGTATACCTGGTTTGTGTAAACAGCAGCAGGTGTATATGTGTGTGTGCTGGTAACTGTGAGGAAGATGAAGAAATGCCTAAAGAAAGTATTTCAAGCAAGCCACCACCTGATACTCTATATCACTGTTGATGTAGAGTATGTGTGTCATGTGTTGTCATGTGTGAAAAAGAGGAGGGCATCAGTTACACCAATGTTTCTGGTAAAACTGGGAAGTATAGGAGAGAGTACACTTTTTTTGTTGTTGCAATAATTAAAAAACGGGGGGGGGCTGCAATAGTTAATTGGTCAGTATTGGACATTTTACTTGTTTTCCTACATTTATTTGACAGCTGGCGTTTTTAGCTGCTTTATCCAAAAAGATTTTACATGCACAACACTTTCCATGTTTGAGCCAGTGAGCCAGTTCCAGTGTGCATACACCAAAAATAATGTTATTATTTAAACCTGTGCTTTTCCTGCTTTGCCAAGTTAAAATGTCTGCTGTGAAAAGGGTCTATTAAAATTCAGAGGTGTTCATAGGCAGATTTCTTCCGTACTTTGTACAGAGCCAGGCTAGTTGTTTCTCCTTGCCTCCAGCCTTTATGCTAAGCTAAGCTAATCACCTGCTGGCTCCAGCTACATATTTACCATACAGACATGAGAGTGCTATTGATCTTTTCATCTAACAAAGATGATGAGATGATGAGTACTTCCACTTGTTTACAGGAAGTCAAGATTATTTGTATAGGCCAGTACATACAGGGTCTCAGAGGGAGATATTTGCCCCCCAACAACATGGGTATCCAACCCAGCCCCAGCCCTCTATGAAGACAGAAAGGGAAATACTCCAACAAAAACAAACTAACACTTAGATCAAAAGTAAGAGAAAAAATAGAAGAAACCTCAGGAGAGGCAATTCAGAGAGCGATCCCCTCTCCACAAATGGTCGGATGTGCACTGTAGGAGCCGAGGGTAGGATGAGGCAGTGGACTGTGCGTAGACAGATTTGGTAATTGTCGTGTCGCCTCAGCTACAGCCGCCACAGGCTTTCCGTGGGGAGACAAGCCAAAGGCCAGCTTGTAAACATGAAAGTGAAACCTGCGATTTCTGCTTGTGTTTACAGTGGGCAACTTCACACAGCATATAACAACATCCTGGATTCACATCCGGTCTGGGACTCATGTCCCTCTTTTTGACTTGACTACAAAAGTAGTTTCACTTTGCCAGAACCTCCTCCAAAGAGAGCTGAAGGAGGGTCTGACTACTAAAAACATGCTCTGGTTTTATGGCATTTCTTTAAACCAATCAGAATTGTCATGGGCGGTGCTAAACTCCGCACAGACCCGCTGTAAAAAATTGGTGTGAGAGACAACTCAGATTGGACAGATAGTCTAGCTAGCTGTCTCAATTTACCATGCAGAGATCTGAGGAGCAGTCAACCATAGTCCTCATGAATCCACAGAATGTATTTAAAATATTCCAACACAAAGAAAGCGGAAGGAAACGGAAAATACACGCATCCAGCGGAATTTCCAGCAGCACCTGAGCAATCCCGGAAGTGGAACGCGAAGGATATAGACTACCCCAAAAGTAATAAATTACACTTTTATTTTTGGGACTCGGTAAAAGTAACTCAGGAAGTAAGCATGCAAGAGTTGTACATGTCATTTTGTTTAGATTGCTTGTATGTGATAATGTGCTACTATGAGGTTCTGATGAATAAATCTGAGGGTTTTTTTTAGCCGTTATAATAGCTGCACTTCTTGAAAACCCATTGAGGGTTTCTTTTACCTATAATGTAATGTTACTGTGAGCTTCACACAGCTTTACAGAACTCATCAATATGTAACTTCCTTCCACTTGAACACACTATTCCTTGAATTGTATGGTCTTTGCTTCCAATTTTCAGGCTCAACTCCAACACTTGAATTACATTTGACGGAAAGAATAGACCGTGCAGGTGCATAATCATGCGTCCTTTTATATATAAATAGCCCCTGGTTTAAAATCAAATCAAAGACAAAGGCATTTCATAAATACTATAGATAGTTCCAAATTCAATATGGTCTAGTTCAATTGTTTGTGGATGCTTTTTAGTTATAAATATATATTTCCATGTGCCTGTAGATGCAATTCTTGTGCAGAAATTTCAGTATTTTGCATGCAAGTTTTGTGTGCTATTAATTCATCATGTTGGGACATTGTGTGTGTGCGTGCGTGTGTGCGTGCATATGTTTATCAAATAGATCCTAACACTGTTTCTCCTTACTGTCTTTAGGGAGTAGATGCCTTTCCATTAGTAGATGTAGAATGAGGAGCAGTGGGAGGGATATTTGCTTGCACCAATTAAGTATGTCATTAACTCCATGCAACACTCTCACACACACGCACAGTATTTAACACATTTAACAGTCTGTGAGTCAGTGTGTGTGCCTCTGTTTCTGTCTGAAACCTGTTGTGAGTGAGAAAGGACTGTGAGGAGTCTCTCTCGTTCTTGCTCTCTCACTTTCTGTCCCTTACTTCAGGGCTATGTGCACACAGAGAGACTTTAAGGTGGTGTGTGTGACTGTGTGTAACACATACATACAGTCACACATTTTGTTTTGGGTGTGTGATTGTGTCAGAGAAAATTTAATCTGAATGGGATGCCGCCCCCGATTATGTGTGGTGTATGTGTGACAGTAAGATCATTAAAGCATTTAATACAAAGTCTCCACTAATATAATAATAATAACTAGAGAATGCAATTTCTGAAGAAATTGCGGTGTGAATGTTAAAATGCGGAGCATGTTAAAATGTATCGGACGGTCTGAAATGTTTTGCACGATCTTTCGCTGTACGTTTTGTTGGTAAATGAGTCACGCACACGTCTTGTCTTCATATCAAAAACAAGGAAATGACCAACCCGTTCTCACTCCCGATTAGTCATTGGCTCTCAGAGTGCACGTGGGACTGCTGTGATTAGTTGAAGTCGCGAGAAACTTCGGGTTATTGGTGAAATGTGCAGAAAAGTTGCGGTGATTGGTCAAAATTGCGAGTCGCACCAAATTCCACCAAAAATCACCAGATTGGTTGAATTCAACCAATCACCGCAAAATCCTGGAGGGACTGAATAATACCTAGATTGTTTGAAAGGTGTGGCATGTTTTAATTGTTTTTAGTTGAAAAAGTGGGAATGGGTTTAATAAGTATAAATATCATTGAAAAGTATAATATGAATAATGTCTTTAATATGTGGAATATCTTGTTTTTGAAAAAGGCTGAATGTCTTTTGAAAAGTTGAATAATACCCAGAATGTTTGAAAGATGTGGAATATAATGATTAAATATTTAATAATCAAGAACAATTTAAACCATGTTATAACCAAGTTAACTTATTTTACAAATGCACACACATTCTAAAAATATTCAGTGTCAACTGCACCAACATAATTTCTATTATCCATACGATTATTACCATACTTTAGATGACAGAGCCTTCAGTGCAGTTCAGTACACACACCAGTGTTAATTTCGTTGACGAAGACTATGACGAAAAATATTCGCCAACGAACCTTTTTCACGGACGAAAACTAAATAAAACCTAAATAAAAAGTCAGATATGATGATGAAGACTGTGACGAAATATAACGAATATAACGAATGGAGAAGAGATCCAATCAGAGCGAATCTTTGAGGGTAGGTTGATTTATGCGGAAGCAGCAGAGCCATTTTAAAAAGCTAAACAAACACAGCAGCAGTTACACAGGAGGACGAGTTTGCAGAACTTTGCACAGTTTCGAGGATGTTTTCACAACAGGAAGGTTGTTTACATTATACTTAGTTGTGTTTAGTTGCACAGTCTTAGTTACACAGCTTTTGCTGATTTCAGTTGACTTCGCTCGTTAGCAACACGCTAACGTTTTGCAGTGCACCCGGTCCGAGGGCAATGACATGTCTCATGAACAACAGAAATGTCAGAGCTAGGTCTAGGATGAACCGTTAAATCTGTGTCTGTATTGCATATTCAAACCTTAATACCATTCCATAACAGACTGATGGATACTTCCAATGACCAGAAATTCTGGAGAAACATTTAGTCAACTAAGTCCACTGTAGATTTAGTCGACTAAAATCTGCTAATATTTGGTCTACTAAAACTAGACTAAGACTAAAACTCTTATGATATTTAGTCGACTAAAACTAGAGTAAGACTAAAAGATTTCAGATGACTAAAATAAGACTAAAACTAAATGGTGTGTTATTCAAAAGACTAAGACTAAATCAGAATTTGCTGTCAAAATTAACACTGACACACACACACACACACACACACACACTCACTCACTCACTCTCACACACACACACACACACACACACACAAACAGTCACACATAGTCACTTCACAGCAACAGGTCAACATGTCAGATCAGATCACATGACCAACTGCAGTTACAGGTTACCATGACGACTCCTGTTTCAGAGAGTTCTTCAAAAAATGTGAATGGAAATTAAAAGTTGTATAAAACTCAGTTAATGAAAGATTAACCATAATCCTAAGGAATAATTTACCATTAGTATAGCAGAGGAAGGAGGAGGAGACGAGTAGGAGAGGAACAGAGGAAGGGAGGAAGAGGAGTTACACACACACACACCAACAGACAAAAACACAGGAAGAGAGGAAGAGGAGAAGAAAGGAGAGGAGTAGAGAAAGAAAAGAGGAAGAGGGGAGGATAAAGGAGAAGAGGTGTTTTAGTAAGCTAACATGATGTGATGATGGACTAACTGACCAACTGACTGACTCTGATAACTGCCCTCAGGCCTCAACACCAGCAGCTGTTCTCACAGAGACTAGGAACAGTAACTTCACAGCATTGGTCAACATGTTAGGGATCAGGTCACATAACCAACTGCAGTTAAAGGTTTCTATGATGACTCTTGTCTCAGAGAGGCCTTCTCACAGAAACGAAGCTCTGACGCACCTTTGATAGTCCTGCTCTTAGCTCAAAAACCCTAACTCCTATCTCTTAATTTTTAATACTGTGAGAGACATAACACCCTGCTGATCATCCTGTCCAAGAATGGTGTGTGTTGTGTAAGACGTGAGGACAGCAGCTGTCTGAATAGGGCCTGTTTCTCTTTTCCTCCTGGTATTTCTGGTAGGATTTAGTACAGGAGGCAGTGCGGCAGTTGGTGGACATGGCTTCACTTGGAAGCTCACTGTGCCTTGTGTGAAAGTTACATTGCCTCCCTGAGCACATTGTTAGAAAGGGCACAAGATTTCCTACATTTTGATGTAAAAGTAATGTATGAAGAGTTAAAACTGTGGATGGTATAGCAAGGTAAAGAAAATGTAGCTTCTGCCTCTTTCCACTCTGTCAATTGGGCCCTGCCCTATGAGTCCGAACATTCCATCCCATACACACTAATGTAAAAATGGCAGAAAGACATTAGTTTTAAGTCTCAAAGAAGACTGATTATTTTAAAAAGTACTAATGGGATTTGAAAGCTGAATACCAACGCTGAATGTATGAAAGATGGGGAACGTTTTAAAGTTTGAATGGAGTTTCTCTGTGAATGTATGAATGAGTAGCTAGCAGTTGAAAATGTATGAAAATGTGTCAACTTTGAACATTCTGTCCATCCGCTTTAATGGGGAAAAATTGTTGCTAAACGTTGAATATATCGGAAATTATAAATGTTAAGAATATTAAAAATAGTAGCACAACATTCTGAATCAAGCCGAACGATTTTATGTTTGAATGTAGTTTCTATGTTAAAAAATGTGGAAGGAGTTAAGGTGCAAAAATCTGACGGAATAAATAAATAAATATTAGTTATAAATTACTTAATTTATATAGCGCTTTTCAAGGACTCAAAGTCGCTTTAATATTACCTTCATCCACCTTAAATCACAGCAGATGAGGGCTGGACCAGTATGGGTTATTGGGTGGCAAACAACACTTTTGGCTAGATTTAGCTATTTAAAGGTGAGTTTAATAAGGGGGGATAACATAATTGCATGAAGGATGATAAAAATGTCTCATTATAATTAATACAAGTTACAGTTTTCCCATAGGAAACCAGTGCAGATGATAAATATATAATCACCCCATCACATCTGTTTTATGATAAGTGGTTGATACAGACAGGACCAGATGTTAAATAAAGACAACAGTAATAATCCATCAGTATAGCTCTAGATTCAAGTCCTGGTTTGCTAATGTTTACCAGTATTGATTGAACTGTCCACCTGGCCAGAAGGACGGCGGTTGTGTTTTATGTCTAATGTGGTGTTTCCCTCCCAGTCTGCGCTGAAATGCTAATAATGTATGCTGTTTGGGCTGGAGGGAGTCCATTACGTTGACTGTATCACATCTTTGTCCATCAAGGGACACACACTGGGGGAATGTCGACAAAAAAGTAAGGAAGGAAGAGCGAGTGAGAGGGGGAGAGGCCTGCGCGCATATTCTGGGAAAAGTGTGTGTGTGTGTGTGTATTGAAACACAGCAGACACGTGTCACCTCAGCTCCTGTGCCGTCAAGCTAAACTGACATAAACAGCCCCAGGCGGCCCTATCAGAGATGGACTTTACATAACGGTTGAGTCACACACAATCTATTTTTATGGCTTTAAGGTGTGTGTGTGTGTGTGTGTGTGTGTGTGTGTGTGTGTGTGTGTGTGTGTGTGTGTGTGTGTGTGTGTGTGTGTGTGTGTGTGTGTGTGTGTGTGTGTGTGTGTGTGTGTGTGTGTGTGTGTGTTCCAGTGCTTCAATCTTTCTGAGAGCAGATTTGAGTGTTAGACCTTTAGAATGAGGGCATTTTTGTGACGTCATCCTGACCAAGCTTCACTCCTTTAAAGCACCATTTCAGAACTCAGACTTGGTTTTGAGGTTAAGGTTAGAATAAGAATCAGGTAAATGGAGGCTGGGGGGTGTAGGGCTTTTTTAAGTGGTTTTGGGGAACTGTTTTCCTTTATGAGAGTACATTCGAGAGCTGATAGGAAAGGAGAGGAGAGAGACAAAGGGGATGTGCAACAGGATGCCCCAGGCATGTAGTGCTGATGGTAATGAATAAGTCAGGGTCAGAAAAGGTGTCAAAAATCAGTTATGTGAAGTAGAAAAAGGAGGCACAGAATAAAAGCAGTTGATGTCTGCCCAAAATTCTTTTATTTGGATCCCCATTAGCTGCTAAAAATGTAGCAGCTACTCTTCCTGGGGTCCACAGAGAATACCTGTCCTCTGTCTCTTTACTTGTTAGGGTGAGTAAATGTTAGTAAGTAGTATAGGCCAGGGATTTTTGAGGTTGACACCATAATCAATATTTTAAAAGTTTACATGTAATGAGAATTACATTTTACTTTATTTGAAAAATACACTTTCTTGTGGATAAACTAATGGCGATACTGTTTCTAAACTAAACTAAATTCAGATGATTTATCATTTGGACTCCAGTAAGTAGTGAGCACTAAGGAGTTAATACCTCCACCGAGGCTGAACTATCTAAATTTGTTATGTTAATGATAGAAAATGTTTAGAAATTGTAATCTGCTTCTGGATATGCATTAGAATATAAACAGTTATGGAACAACTATACTTGCCCCAGTGCAGTAGCTCATGTGAAAAGGTAAAAATGCCCTATATCACGAGGGCCTTGTTAAAATCCCTGGACCTGTATTTGTTCCAAATAGTACTCACGTCTTCCTTGGCTTATGGCCTAACTTTTTGCAAGATATCCCGCTCACTAACAAACAAACAAACAAACATATCCACAAGCTAATAATGTTTTTAACAGAGCCTAACATTTATGGATGTAAATTTAATTAATTAGCCTAAATGCAATTCACTTCAATGAGCACACAGCTATGAGGTTAGGATTAGAGTCTAGGAGAATGAATGTAGTCACTGGAGGGTCTTCGAAACAGAGAAACACACAAAAACTGAACTCAAAAATGACACACCATCCTTAAATTATTGTCCTACTTCACTTTGCACAATATTTAAACTTGTTTTAAACATCTTTCAAACATTTTAAATATCAAATAAATACCATATATAAGATAAAAACTGCTAATGTTTGTGATAGTATTTTAACAGTCTAATATATGTCATTTTTATGTCTAAATTACCCATTACATTATCCAAATCACACAAAGGACAGGGTTACTAAATTCCATCTTGAATAATGTCAAATATGAGAGTGTATTTGATCTGGATTATTATGGGTGTTACCTGGTGAAAAGCAAAATTCCTCAGGATAATGCGGCCTACTGGGAGTCCAATGAATATTTCAACATTGCTTACATGTAACTATTATTTAACACTGTGTAAATAGCACATGTTTAATACAGTATGGGGACAATGCTTTAACTCAACGAGCCATGTTCAAGTCCCTGTACCATGAAATATCCACTCATACTGGAGTGTCCTTGAGCAAGACACTGACCCTGACTTCTCACCTCCAAGCAAGAAAAAAGCTTACATAGATCCAGAAACTTTATTGCTAATGTAGGAAAGAAACTTTAATTCTAAATACTGCAACTTTTAGGTTACATTTCCAGATTTTTAGTAAATCAATAAGGTTTTGTGTGAAAAGTGTGATATTTTCATTTATTTAGTAGCTAGACGTCGTTGTATATTTGATTATGGACCGACTAATGATGGAGGTCTACAGCATTTGTAGCTCAATTATCAGTTTGCTAAATATTATTTTTAGCTGTTCAACTCTTGATGAACAAATGTTGAAAATGGAAATATGTAAAAGAAAAGCATTATTGAATGTGTTTTTTTTTTAACCATCAGATGTTGATGCAGCTTCTGCTCTGTGGCCTGAAACGCCACATCTCAGTAACCCAAATAGAAAATCCTGACCTTTACAGTCACATGTATAGTTTGATGATGGGAAACCTCTCTGATTATATTTATGAAGGCAGTATAGGACTTTATCAGCTTGGGGGTCTAAGTGCTGCGTGTCCATCCATTAAAAATTATTGGTGATAACGAATAGCTGATGGCAACACACACTCACACACAGACACACACACAAACACACACTTTGTTATAGTTTATGAACATTATGAGGCCAGAATACAATAACAAATCCCCTCTCCACTGCCTCAGGCTTCAATAATTTACTTTTATCCCTCCATATGTCGTAACTTCAATCTCAACTGAACTTGAATCTATCAATGTGTATTAACATTCAAGCATTCTGAAAGAAACCTTTCAGTCTATGCCTGCCTGCCTCACACCCAGCATCACAGATGATATCACTATGTTGTATATGTAGGATACACTGCGTATCACACGTATGAGTTATGACAAAAAAGATAACATAAGAAAACCAGAAAAAAAATGTACTTCATACGGCAGTAAAAGTTGGATAAAATTAAGGTAAAATCTTTTCATTGGCATTTTGACAGTCCTTAATGATTAGAATTATTGTTTAATTAAGTTTTTAGGTCACACATAAACTATTACCTCTGCCATTACAAAGTTAGTAGGCTACACTGCAATATTACAGTTTACACATGTATTTAATGAAGGAAAATATTTTCAATAAATTTGAGTGAATTTCAGTAATGCACATGTACGCATGCAAAGGCACACACACACACACACACACACACACACACACACACACACACACCTACCTACCTCTCTCCCATACTGAGTCCCTCTGAGCCTTCCCTGCTCCACTTTTTTTTTTCATCCGTCATTCTGGAGCATGTCAGTGTTTAACCCCCTCCCACGCTGACACACACACACACACACACACGCACAAATACACCTTTTTCCCTTCTTTCCACCTTAACACAAACTGCCGGACAAACACACAGCCAATCCAGGGCACAAGTTTAAACAGACAGACACCAACAGTTGAAGCAGTTGTGTGCGTGTTGAGGGGTGATACAGAATGGTTGTATATCTACTCATGGCTGACAGGAATCATTTTGTAGTTTGGTCAAAGAGGGCTTCTGCCATCCCACCAGTTTAGCAGGCTGCTTGGTTCCATCCTCACTGCATCCAGCATTTAGGCTGCTTATGGATTTTTAACTACAGTGTGCAGCACACGTAGTTCAAAATAAGAAGGTTTAAAACTTTTAAGCCTAAACCTGTACTTTCTCGTTAAGTGAGGGGATATGCTCAGCTGTTTAAATCCTCAGGGGTGTTTAAGGTAGAAAATAGTGACGTAAAAAAAGGTGGCTAAACTGTGAGCTGCAGTCAGAGAATATCATTCAGCAATCAGGGACTGACTAACCCTTTCCCCCAGTAAAAAGGCCATCCTTGTGTTACATCAATATGTGTAAGATAAATATTATTAAGATTCACAGGAACCTAAAAAAGATGAGCAAACTCTTTTGTGCAAATAATTCATAGATAAATGTAAGAGTGTTGGTAGGCATCCTCATATTCCTGCTTAACTGTCCTAAAAACCTTTTTAAAAGCAACATGTCCTTGGTGTGTCCTTCACATTATCCACTAGAATGAGTACAATTTGTTAATTTTCCTGGTTCTGAGTTGCTGTAAATTAAAACAAAATGTTTTGAGACCCAGGTGAAAACTGGCATCATATCATATCTTACATGTTTAATAGCTTTATGGACCATGTGACAGCATGTAGGCATTTGGAGCCAACGTGCCTGAAATATTGAGAAGTCCTTCATTAAGCGTGACCAATAGATGCTGTGTGTGTGTGTGTGTGTGTGTGTGTGTGTGTGTGTGTGTGTGTGTGTGTGTGTGTGTAAAAGTAAATGTAAGAGCATCTTCCTAAACTAAGATTGGACATGGCATGTTGAACAAGCTCATGTCATGGGGAATATAAATGCGCTATGCGTAAAAGCATTAGCTGCGTATTCATGATAAAGAGTCAAAACACGGCACAAAACAGATTAGGAATACAACGCACAGGAGCCAATAGAGCTAATCCTGTTATCTCGTTTGATGTAAAATTCCAATGTGGAAGCAACCTCAGAGACCAAGATGAACTGAACATGAACTCTGCTGCAGCGGCTATAGGCTATTGGCAACCTCATGTAAACATTGTTGTTCTTGACCTTAAGGGACACCCACGCCGTTTACCGCAATGTCACCGGCGGTCTTCGTGCTCCATTAATTGAGAGCCCGCACACGCGCGCCCGCACCGTTCTCCGTTTTTCACCAGTTCGATATCCTCCTGATGACATTGTATCACCTTTGAGTATTCACTGTCAGTTACAATCCCGGGTCTGTAATACATAAGCCGGCACTGATAGATGATCGCTGTCAAGTTGAACATAAAGGAATTTGGGGCTTCGGGATACCGGGTGCCGGTCGAGACGCACTTCGGTCATCACCTGCCTTATAACCAGAGCGCATTTAACATTACGCACGACAGGAAAGCGCGCGTGTACACACACTCATACACAGAAATATGCATCCACAGATGACATAGAAACAGGCATACACATCAAGAAAGACAAGACAAAAAGAAGACAGCAGACTTACGGGATGACCCTGGGCTCTGCGGGCTCCGCTGTGCGCCCCATTGTGAAATTCCTGTTATTCCCGTTGAATCCTCAAATGCCGTGGTCGCAGTCCACGTCTCTGCAAATGTACCAAAGGATCACATAGAGGATGAGGAGTATGGCGAAGATGAAGAGCGCTACTAGGATGGCCTTGGTCACCGGAGAGATGAACGACTGCATGTCAGGAGCAGAGCCGGGCTGAGCGGCGTGGGGCTCCGCGTCCGTCTGTCCTCAGTCTGTTATCTTTCTCGCTCTCCACCTCTCCTCTCCGTCGCTCCGATAGCAACTGTTGAGGACGGAGCCCGGGGCTTTGCCGTGCACGAACACACACATGTAGAGCCTGACGCACATCCACACGCACTCCGCGACGCGAATTTCTACTGGCGATCCAGGCGCGCAACGCGTGGGGGGATTTCCCTTGCTAGAAGCGGCGCAGGATTGGGTTGTCTGTCCCCAGATCCAGTCTCTCTGGCTTCCTGTCGCACATCAGAAGAGACAGAATGATAACAGCCGCAGTTCGTTCAAAGAAGGTAGCACTATAAAAACCCGATGAAATTTAGCAGGTGGATGTTTAGATTAAACCCAGCAGAGACGTTTCTAGGACACAGCATGGAGAAGTTGTGCGTGAGCTTCTGACGGCAAACAGGTTGATTAGTATTCCTCACAGGGGTGTGAGTGTGTGTGTGTGTGTGTGTGTGTGTGTGTGTGTGTAAGTGTGTGTGTGTGTGTGTGTGTGTGTGTGTGTGTGTGTGATGGCACTGAATGACAGACTATCATTTTATCAGGACCCTCAACATCCCTTTTGCGGCAAAGCTGTTAGTCGAAGGATTAATAGATGGATCCAAATGGTTTTTGCATTAAACCCACTTCCACTTGAGCCGCTCTTCCTTGCTAATTTAGACGTAGGCCTACATAGCCTATGTGTAAAAAAAAAAACAAAACACAATAATCCCATGAAAGATGGTCTACAAATGTCAGAAACTGTTGTCAAGTCATAGTAATAATGCAGGATATAAACTAGGCCGATTAGGCTAAATATGACAAGGTGACAATTTGATAGGCTAAAGTTTTTTTTTGAAGGGGCATCTGCTTTGAGGAACATATAGGCTAGGCTTACCAAACCTATAGTGGCCCTTTTGTAAGTTACCATGCAGATCCACCTCGCCGTGTGACATTTCTGTCTATGGGTGACGTCAAGCGACTTCAACGTGCCCGCAAAGCCTCCCGGGAAGGCGGCGCTGCATTTGAAAAAATGCTGCGCGTCAAAATTTGCCCATCTTTATGCAAATTAATCCATTGAACGCAACGCGACTATCCAATAGAAGTAGAGCACAGGGGAGAGTGGGAGAAGTCTCTTGCGGGTCCTTTGTTCTAGACGTCCCACTACAAAAATGCTTAGGAAACTTTAGTTCCGAGTAGCAAAAATGGACACGACACCACGCTTCAGTCATGTCGCAAAAGTGGATCCGCAGCGTTAGCCTTGGCAGGGGTGGCAGGTAATGTAGACTTAGGTAGGTTTAAGCAGCAGTTTCCAGCACCCTAGTGTTAAGGTTTTTTTTAATATAGCGCCACCTACTGTACCGGAGGCTGCATTTTCAGGACCGCACTTCCAGGATTCAAGTTTTTCAATTCAACGCCACCTACCAAATTGGATGACCACAAACGATTGAACGGTTCATTCTACCCAAAAGCTACTTTCTGTCCAAATATTAAGTTTAAAAAGGGTTTTCCATCCAGATACTACTTTGTCTTGCAATTTAACTTGGTTGCTAAGAGTTCCATGTTGGACGATTTCTGTAATTAGCACAGTAACTAATTAAATAAAGATGTTCAAGCTCGCATGTGCAGCTCGCGGATAGTGAGTAGATGTTTGCTGTATGTGACAAAAAATGTTGTCGCCTAAAAAACACGTGACATCGCTTAGAGCACCTTTAATACTTGACTTTTCCTGACACTTCAATATTGGAACCCACATTATGAAGTAGGTAGCTCCAGCAGGGGACCCCAAACTTCCCTTTCCTGAGCCACATTAACCAGCTCCGACTGGGGTATCCCGAGGCATTCCCAGGCCAGGTTGGAGATATAATCCCTCCACCTAGTGCTGGGTCTTCCCCGAGGCCTCCTCCCAGCTGGACGTGCCTGGAACACCTCCTTAAAGAGGCGCCCAGGGGGCATCCTTACCAGATGCCCAAACCACCTTAACTGGCTCCTTTCAACGCAAAGGAGCAGTGGCTCACGGATGACTGAGCTTCTCACCCTATCTCTGAGGGAGACGCCAGCCACCCTCCTAAGGAAACCCATTTCGGCCGCTTGTACCCTGGATCTCTTTCGTTCGTAGGTGAGGGTAGGAACGAAAATTAACCGGTAGATCGAGAGCTTTGCCTTCTGGCTCAGCTCTCTTTTCGTCACAACGGTGTGATAAATTGAATGTAATACCGCCACCGCTGCGCCGATACTCCAACCAATCTCCCGCTCCATTGTCCCCTCACTCGTGAACAAGACCCCAAGGAATCTGAACTCCTTCACTTTGGGTAAGGACTCATTCCCTACCTGGAGTAGGCACTCCATTGGTTTCCTGCTGAGAACCATGGCCTCAGATTTAGAGGTGCTGATCCTGATCCCAGCTGCTTCACACTCGGCTGCGAACCGATCCAGTGAGTGCTGAAGATCACAGGCCGATGATGCCATCAGGACCACATCATCTGCAAAGAGCAGCGATGAGATCCCCAGCCCACCAAACTGCAACCCCTCCCCACCCTGACTACGCCTCGATATCCTGTCCATAAATATTACAAACAGGATTGGTGACAAAGCACAGCCCTGGCGGAGGCCAACCCTCATCTGAATCAAGTCTGACTTACTGCCGAGAACTCGGACACAGCTCTCGCTTTGGTCATACAGAGATTGGATGGCCCTGAGAAGGGACCCCCTCACCCCATATTCCCGCAGCACCTCCCACAGTATCTCCCGGGGGACCCGGTCATACACCTTCTCCAGATCCACAAAGCACATGTAGACCGGATGGGCATACTCCCAGGCTCCCTCCAGGATCCTTGCAAGAGGGAAGAGCTGGTCCGTTGTTCCAGGACAGAATCTGCATTGTTCCTCTTCAACCTGAGGTTCGACTATTGGCCAAACCCTCCTTTCCAGCACCTTGGAGTAGACTTTACCAGGGAGGCTGAGAAGTGTGATACCCCTGTAATTGGCACACACCCTCTGGTCCCCCTTTTTAAACAGGGGAACCGCCACCCCCGGTCTGCCACTCCTTAGGCCCAGCGCCTCACATCCTGGGCAACTCCGCAGCTAGCATTCCATTGACTGCCGTTCATTTTGACGTCACTTTGACAGCGAATAACTTTACATCTGAAGCGTTTAAAGACTTTTTTTGTCCATTGTTTATTTCTAAAGAAACACGACAATGTATAAAAGGCTCCATTACCTTGTATCTGACGTTATGGCTCCGTAGTAGACGTTTTTGTAAAAATACGCTAACGATTGTGTCATAACCACGCGACTTACTTTCGCATAGTAGAGGAATTACCGTACAGTACAGGAGAAGCTCGCAGGCAGTTTCGACTTACATTAGCTGTTTAAGTTTAATTACTAATGTTAACTAGCATTATAGTTAGCAATAATTAGCCTGTGCCTATGTTATCTCCTTACATATACCTACGCTCTCCATCTCTGCAAGATTCAGAATGATTGGGATTTCTCTTGGCACAGCTACCAGAAGACTTACAACTTTCAGACAGGTTGCTCATGTCACATTTACATCGTCTCTCTCAGTTTGAGGCTGCGCAGTAACGCTCAGCGCTCACCGGAAAAGTGCTTCTAATATCCTTCACTGGTCTCCGTCCAGAGCAACAGGATCTGTTGGTCCATTATATGCTGTCTATGATAAGAATTCTAGCCGTTTCTCAAAGTCTAGGATCCTTCCTTGGAAGTTGTGGTCCTCCAAAGTACAATCTGCAGCATGGATATATTAAGAAAACAGGGAAATCACACATTATTTGTTGACTTTGAATGCTGCCACACTGCCCAGAAGCCATCAATCCCCACCCAGGTCTGGGTCATGGTTACACCAATACATGTAGATAAACCTAAACACTAAATCAACCCCACTCCACTAAAACCCAGGAAACATAAATGCACACCCAAACATTACCAGAACATCATTAAAACATACTTCGATGAAGACAGGAACCGTTGAGAACACAGTCCCATGGTCATGAGCCTTTGCAGTGCTTCAGCGCAGAGTACAACGGCGTCCTGTTGGCCGTTACAGTATTGTGCACACAACTACGCTAAAGTTAACGCATACAAATCCCTGTGTATTCCCTGTATTAGCCTACTGCTTGCTGTGACCACCTTTTCCACCTTTAGCGTTTATTTACGTCTTTTGAATGCGCCTCTGAGGCACTGTGGCCACTCTGTGCTCGTCTGTTTGGTTTGGTTGTCATGGTAAAGTTGTCATATCCTAGTAAGCGGCAACGAGCGCGTCCTCAGAGCGGTTTTACCAGGGATCAGGGCTACCCGAATCTACCTCCCTCACACATTAGCCTACCCAAATCTCCACTTCACCCGCCGCCTATGAGCCTAGGCCTACATAATCACTATCACCCAGCATAGTTGTTTAACTATTGTAGACCTTATCCGGAAATTCAAACACCCCATAGCTATAGACTGAATGAGACTGATGTTTCATGTAGCCTCTAACCCATTAGGGCCGTGCTTAATTTCGGCATGGATTCTATCAGATGACCACAAATCATATATAGCCACACAGGCTATTAATAGAATTCATTATCTCTGCCTAACCATACGTTGATAACCTATAGCCTACATATTAGCCTAGGCCTATTTAAAAAATCAACACAAAATCTCATATTTAAAAAATGACCTTAAGACACTATTATTAAATATAATTTATAGAAGTAGCCAAACTGAAGCATGAGGTAACATTATCATCAGCAGTGATCAGGCGCCCATTGTCCCAACCAATCGTAACCACTAGATGGCGACAAATAGATTTTTTTAAAGTCTTGAAATGTGATGGTGTATTTGATTATTCGGCACACCATCATTACACTGTAGGCTTGCATAACAATCATGACAGCTAAACGGGTTTAAGACGTACAGCAGGTAAGATGAAAGTGCAGCTTTAATAGTTGACATATAAAGTGTGCGCTACTGAGACGCATGTTGTTTGTCTCAGTTAGCTTTACTAGCAGGCAATAACATTGGGGCCTATTGAGCAGAGTGGCTGAGGAAGCTTGAGGCGATAGCGCCAAAGCGAACAAGCCCTGCTGACAAGTTTGGTGAAATGTACAAACGAAAGTTGTTTTTTGTGCCATGTATATCCTTTGATGTGAGCTAAAATGTATTGTAGAATACTGCACGTCTAATGGTATGAGGATGCGACGTCTTTACAGCATTACAGACCAATGTTTGCAGCAACTTGCTAGCAGCTAGCTAACTAGCTTCAAACAGGCCGTAGAGATTTTTCAAGTCGGTGCAAGGGAAATGGAACTTCCGGTCACAGCCATCAAAGTAAAGCATTTAGTGATGCACTTATTTCGCCTCATCCAAAATGATTCTTCAGTTCTGACTGACTAGTGGGGAGTTCCGGATATTTAGCTAACCTCTGTTGGTTTGTGTCACCTATGGGTCGTAAGTCACATGAGGGTCATTGAGTCACATGGGAGTCTGGAACTCCCCACTGAGAGGCGAAACATCTTCAAGAATTTCTCACAAGTCTAGTTGCCTTTGCTTATCGCATATAATTACAATGACCTGGATGACTAAGAACCTTCACAGACATACGGACTATATTGTTGTTTCGAGAAAAAAACATTCGTAATGGTTTCAAATTAACCTAAAAGTTACCCAAAACAATTGCCAATGAGAGTGGTTTGTGCTTAACTCTTCATTTATATGGTTGTTTGTGGCACAGTTATAGAGGCAGCATTCGTATGTTTCTATGAACAATTTGTATTAATAGTTACAATGTATTGTCTATTCGGTTTGTCCTCCTAGCCAGTGTGCTCATGTGTAACGTTAGTGGTGAACGAGCTTTAATTTTGAAGGCGCATTCGCCTCTTTTCCTGCGTCTCTCCAGGACTTGTTGTAAATGTGATGTAGCAGCCTTGACAAGCGCGGCTAGCTCGCTGGCTAGCAAGATACTTAACCCACTTAACCTAAGTGACACAGTGAGTGTGTTTACATATGGGAATAAGTGGTTGTTGGTGTGTGTTTAAACCGTGACAGATGCTTTCCTGCTAGGGTCAGTCTATATTAGCTACTTAGCCAAAACTGTTATCAAACGGTCCACAAATGCTACGTTAGCTAGCGTTAACGTTACCGTTTTAAGACCAAGTGATTGCTAGTTAACTAGCTAATTCGGTCTTGTTGAAGTGTAACGTTAACGTCAAGTAAGGGAAACACAAGTGTAGCTAATGTTGCAGCTGGAAATGCATAGCTGGTTTTCTAACTATTTCGGTTCTGGAAATATCAAGTTGTCAACGTAGACTGACATTTATCCGTATTTGAAAAAAAACATTTAAACAAAAAAAAAAACTGTGCTTGGCTTATGAGTAAAGTAGAATAATCTACAAAAAGCAGAATGTTACTTAAATACATTCTCATCTTTCCGAGCTTTTTCACGGTGCTTGCTATCACTTTACACTGTAAAGTGCATATTGTAAGATAAGATCACAGTAACAACAGCTGACCCAGTTACAAAGTTGACACATTACTGAGAAGAAGCATTGTACGTGCAATATCTGTGGGACTGAGTGGGATCATATGTCTAAATGTTTTGTAAGGTTGTAAATCATATTCTTAGAGCTACAACCCTATATGTTCAACTAGTTAATGAAACCTACTGGGACTAGAATATAAATCATATTTATAGCAACAGAGCCCCTGAGACCACCTACATGGTTGGGGAAACTCATGCCAACCAGGCTAGAGCAGCTAGTGTTGTTGACTTGTTGTTCTTGCTGGGGTTC
Organism: Sander vitreus; assembly: GCF_031162955.1. Lineage (NCBI taxonomy): Eukaryota > Metazoa > Chordata > Actinopteri > Perciformes > Percidae > Sander > Sander vitreus. The sequence continues at coordinate 11,947,245 of NC_135865.1, forward strand.
AGTACCAACATGGTGCCAGGAATTGGGGGGGAAAAGTTACCTTTGCACAATAAAATAATAAGTAACCATCGCAATTTTAAAAAGGTCAGTTATTGGCTTATGGGTAACTTGAAATTGTAAACTTACCACCTTAGTTAAATCTTAGTCACTTTGACTCCTGCCACTTTGTTATATTCTCATTAAGAATCACATTGGAAATGTTTTGGATTTTTTTTTTTTTTATCCTTGTTTTTGTTGTGTGATTTCACATCCTCTTCTTAATGAATGAATGTATGTTTTATATTTAGCTTGCCAACATTGTCCATTCATCTCTCTATTTCTTTCTTTTTACAGACTCAAGAACTACTCTATGTAAGATGAACACTGAGGACAAGTTGGAGGGTATCCTGCTGAAGTGCAGCAGTGGAAGAATAGATGGAGGAGGCAGAGTCGGGCTGAGCAGCGGAGGAGGACTGGTGGTGATGACACTGGGGGAACGATCACTGGCAAACCACCCTCTGTTGGCCGAGGACGATAAAGATGAAGATGAGGACCTGACTGGAAGCTCGCTGGTTACTCATGACCTGGTCCCTCCCGAGCAGCTTATGATGCAGGAGGAGATGACAAAGAATGGTAGAGGAGGAGAAGAGGAGGGAGGCGAGGTGGGAGTGCATTTCCCCCTAAAACTCACCAATAAGTTGCCTTGCTTGCTTCATATGCCAGTGAGTTCATGTTGGTTAAGAAGTAGTCCACGTATTGATAAGATTATTTGTGTGGATACTGTACCTATGGTTTCCGTGTCATTATAGATAGTCCTCCTTTCATGTCATCCTATACAATGTTTGTTATGATACATATATGGAAACCACCACAGTGATTACATTTTGTTAAACATTTTAAGGACAGTGATATAAACCATATGACACAAATATCACAAGTAGAAAGCCTGTCACCCCATAGAAAATCATTGAAAATAACCTTAAATTAAGGATAATATATAATGTAATATATATTGTTGTGAGGGATCACCTCCCTCCCCCTTGTGTACCTGGTTTCCACTTAGACAAAAAAAAGTCAGAACCTTCAGAGATAAAGGCATTAGCTGAAATGTTTGTGCTTTATAATATTTTGCATTACAAAGTTATAAATATACAGCACATGTGAATTGAAAAGACTATTTTGTACTGTGAGTGTAAACATCGAGGATAACCTGAACCGATCCACAGGTTCAGGCTTAGGGCTGCTTAATTCCTGTTTATTTTAACTTGGATGTTATATCCATTGTTTTGGCCATTGTTTCTGTCGGTTAGAAAAACATTGTACTCACAAAATCATTTGCTAACGTAATATGGGAGATCTGCGGATGCTTCCAGGCCAGCTGGAAGATGTGATTTCTCAGACTGTCCTAGGTTTTCTAGGTATGCCTCAGCAGGAGGTCATCCTCAGAGGATGCTTGAACTACATCAACTGGCCTCTTAAATTGTGAAGGAGAAGCTGCTAGTGAGTTCCCCTCACATTGGTTAATTATGCTCTGCTTGTCCCTTTGCACCTGCCTGACCCTGATAAGCTGCTGGATGAGTGGGCGGGTGTTAAAGTAGCTCATGCGTCCTGCTAAATGGCTTTCCTGTCTATGGTCCTACTTTTACAGTTGAGCATCAAGCAGGAACTGAAGCTGTCTGAGACACCCGACCAGATAAAGAAGGACAAAAAAGGAGTTAAGGACCTGATGGTATGTCCCAAGAAGAAAAAAAGGAAGCAGCGTTCACCAGCAAAGGTGCAAGTCAATTTTATCTCAGAAATTGAATTTTTGTTTTAATGGCCTGACCTGCATGTGTGTGTGTGTGTGTGAGAGTTTTCCACAATTACTGAAGAGCGAATTAAATACTAATATGTCTTTGTTCCCTTTGCTGTTGTAGATTCTCAACATCAATGATGATGAATCATTGGGCATACAAAACCCCAAGTGTCATGTCTGTGTTCACTGTAATGCTGCATTCAGAACCAACTACCATCTGCAGAGGCATGTCTTCATTCACACTGGTATGAGAATTACCCATTCAAGTTTAAAAAAAAAAGGCCATTATATTAATTTATTGCTTTGAAATTGGTTAACCACAGGATGAAGAGGGGCAATGCTAAATGAATAAGTTGCCTGGAATACGGTTTCTTTATTGTATACTGATGTTTATTATTCAAACTCCAGGTGAGAAGCCATTTCAGTGCAGCCAGTGTGATATGCGCTTCATTCAGAAATATCTTCTCCAGAGACATGAAAAGATCCACACTGGTGAGTAAAGAATGAATGCAATCAGTATGCACTAGGATTTTATTTTGCTTTATTTTAGTCTCAAGTGAGTCTTTTTTTCCCTTGTTTGTCTCTTGTGTAGGTGAAAAGCCTTTTCGCTGTGACGAGTGTGGGATGAGGTTTATCCAGAAATACCACATGGAGAGACACAAGAGGACTCACAGTGGAGAGAAGCCTTACCAATGTGACTACTGTCACCAGGTGAGCTCTGTTATTATTTGCTAGTAAATCAGTGCACGTGGAAACAACAATCAAATTAGGTATTAAAGAAAAAAACCGCATAAAATCTGCCAGACTGCAGAATGCAAACACAGAACGCACAGTGTGAACTGATGGAAATGCTAGCCAAAGTCTCTGTATAGTTAACCCAGTATTCAAATGAGTTGCAAAGTAAAATAAAGACACAACAATGAGATTGTCTGTATTGCCTCACCTAAGGTTAATCACTACACTGTGGCTGTTTACTGGTACAATAAAATACATATTTTTGTCTTCCATACGCAGTACTTCTCCAGAACAGACCGGGTTTTAAAGCACAGGCGAATGTGTCACGAGAACAGAGAGAGAAAGACCAACAAGGCAGCTGGTAAAGTCGGGCCTTTGCATGAAGCAGATTCTTTGGGCCTCCCCTTTCTTGCCAAAGAGTGTTCACTGCCCAAGAAAAAGCGGCAGAAGTGTGCAGACAAGAGTTCAGGCGCTTCCACTGCTGCCCAGACAGATGGGTACACTGTTGCTGTTGTGGAAACGGAAGAGAAGGAGGAGCAGAGACAGAATAAAATTGAAGGTCTACCTCTCTTTGCTGTGTCCTCCAAAGTCAAACATGAGTATGTGATTGCAGACTACTCTGTGGAACTTCCTGAAGAAACGGCTAGCCGACACCAAGAGGGAGAAGTGTCAACAGAAGACACAACGCCTCCCAAACTTGTCCTGAAGAAAGTCCCGAAGAGGAGTCTCAAACAGTCCAGTGAACAAACTCCTCCCTGCCTGTCCACTTTGTCTTCCTTTGAAGAAAATACTAAGGTCACACAGTACACCTTTGAAATTGTAGACAAGCAAGGCCTTTTAGAAGTAGAAAGCAACGCTGATCTCGAGCCCGTTGAAACTCTTCAAGGAGGACCAACGAAGCCGGCAGCCGGGAGCACAAACTACGACGATGCCATGCAGTTTCTCAAAAAGAAACGTTATCTTCAGGCTGCAATGGCCAACAACAGTCGGGATTACGGTCTGAACACGAGCAGCATTTCTTCTCAGCCGTCTGTTACGCAAACTGTGGTGTCAGCCATGATTGAAGAGACTGTCCCTGCCACCATTCTGGAGCCCCAGCCCATCAACACAGATATTAAAGCCACACATGACAAGAGTGTGTTGCCAGATGAGGTTCTTCAGACACTGTTGGACCATTACTCCAACAAAGCCAATGGGCAATCAGACATTTCCTTCAGCGTGGCTGACACAGAGGTGACATCGAGCATATCCATTAATTCCTCCGATGTTTCAGACAGCAGCCCTGTGGAGAGCCTCGGAGCCTCTACTGCCCAGGCTCAGCCAGCTACTGAGAAGGTCAGCCTCTTGCAGGAATACTCCAAGTTTCTCCAGCAAGCACTGGAGAGGACCAGCCAAAACGACAGCTACCTGACCAGCCAGAGCCTCAGCTTGGTCTCCGAAAACCCCACCTTAGCTGGACAACCTCTGTTCTCCACCGAAAAACAGTTCCCTTCCCCCAGCAGGTTCAAATCAGGGATGGGCTCTCCGCTAAGGTCCACTTTAGAGAAACCTCACTTTGGATTACTGGTCGGGGACTCCCAGCACTCCTTTTCATTTTCAGGTGATGAGACCACCCCTCCCTCTGCCGTGTCCCCAGCTGAGGAGGACTTTCTGGAGCAGGTCTCACCCTCCAAAAAGACAGACACTTCACAAGGCATGCTGCAGACCTTTCAAATAAGCTCCTTCGATCAGAACTTCAAAACTCATTTCCAGACCTCAAGATCTGGATCCTCCTCACAGTTTACTGTTGCCAATGGACAATTAAGTCTCAGAGGACACAGCACAGACTTCTCAGAGTTCCCCTTAGTCAGAGTCACTGAGACCAGGTCTCAACTGAACTCCTCCCCTGATGTTACATCCAGTGAAACCTTTGGCTGAACGGAGGGGTAGAGAATTCATTTTCTGTTCATAATTTCAGCGGCACTTTATCTCATGTTTCTTGTTTTGCCAAGACAAGTCCCACTGCAACCATGTGCTCTTTCTCTAAGCATTTTGTTCTAAAACATATTATTGATTTGTTTTTGTTAAGTGCAACCTCATAGAATGGAAATAATGAAAATTGATAAATCGTAATTAGCATTTCCCCTTAAAAAAAAAAACTCATTGTAATTGCGCATGGGTATATTTCTTGCTCAAGAATGTTCATTGAGAGATTAAGCGACCAAAGTGTAATGCTAGAGATGGAGTGAAATATTCTCTCATGCCATTGCCACAGAGTTTTAATGTTTTGTCAATCAGTTTGCCTTGCACAAAAAAAAATGATCAAGTCACTCTTGCTGCTTAATGCAATATTTCCACTTATTAAAACATAGGCCCTATTTATATACGCCTTACTGTTGCTACCTCCCCTTGCTGTTTATCTGGTTATATTTAAGTCCACTCCTAGAACCTTGTTATTCCAGCTGTGTAACTCCTGTTAAATTGTCTACTGACACTGACACCGTGATTAGATCATAACGGATTCTTCACTTTATGTTGAAGTCACTTTACTGTCACCTGAGACGGGTGTGTCCACATGACGTGTAATGAACGCTATACAGGAAAGATGGAACTGATTGTATTCATCTCATATGGAATCTAGTGTATTTTCCATTTACAGATTGGGCCTAGTTTGATTGGTGTGATGGCCAAAAAGAAGACATCATAGTTTGCATTCAAAGAAAATGAATTCATTCATTATTTTATTCCCCTTTGTGCCTCAATTTCTTGGCACAGACTTTTGTGACTCTAGTGCAGATTAGGCAGTGTAATAAATACCCCCCTCCCCCCCACTGGAAAAAAAAGATTTAGGAATCAAAAAGCTGCATTCATGTAATGGTTGCCGGGTCATTGTTATTTTTCCCTCAGCAGTATAAGTGAGTTGTAATGAAATTACTTAAGAATATTGTGCTTAACCTTTGCACAATTTGCACAATTTTTCACTACAGGGAATGTAGTATGTACTTTCAGATTAGGGTTATTTGAAATTACAGATGATGCTTGTTGCTTTCGTCACTTCTAACGTAGCTCTTGGAGCTGCAGTTTTATAGTACTTTGATTGTTGTTCTTGGAAGATGCACAGGTTTTGGGGAAACAACAATGTGATTAGGCCCCCTTGTAATGATTGAAACTCAAAGTTTCATTAAGGCTATATTAGGAAAAGCATTACAAATGGAAATTAATTACTTGGTTTTCCAGTTTTATTAGTTCTGCATCTGTACCTTTCTTTTTTATTTCAGACTTTCCTTTACTCATTCCTGTATAATGTATTTCTGTTTTTTTCTTAGTTAGTCCTCTGATGCTACTAATTCCACTTGCACAATAACAACAAACACATAAGCTATCAACCTATTCAGTCTGTAATACATTGAGATCTGGGAGCTTTATTTAATTTTGCCCATCATATTTTATTATTTTAGCAAGAAATAGCAGAGTTTAATTCTCAAACTATTATCTGTTGGAAGGACACAGCATTTTAATTGTGTGTGTGTGTGTGTGTGTGTGTGTGTGTGTGTGTGTGTGTGTGTGTGTGTGTGTGTACACAGAATCATGTTTCAGATATCTGTAGTTTTGATCATCACCTATTTGCTAGAATTCACTAGTATGTCCAGACCTTGTTGGAAAAAAAATGCGATTGAGTGAGGTCTCATCTGTACTTCATCACACTGTTGATTGTTTTCCATTTGTACATGTATGTGTGATGCGTTAGGTGCTATTGTGTATAACACTGTTTTTATATGCACCATCAAATTAGGTTTGAGAATTGATGTTAAGCTCCCTCTTGTTATAATTCTACGGACAATCAGGGACAGACAGCACCCACATTAATCATCAAATGCTTTATTTTTCCTCATCGAACATTCCCACTAGAATGTACAGAAGATATCCTGCTGTAAATACATTGTATATTTTTATGTTATGAGAAGTACTGTTAGATCTTTGTGTCAATAGGGAGACGAGGCTTGTGCAAGAGACACTTTTTGTCAGCGGAAGGCACATGAATTTGTTTTCCAGCATTTATTACATTCAACAATGAATCCATTTCTCTTGTTGACACGATGCGGCGTTCTGAGGTTTGTATATATCACCACTGTTATCAGAAGAAAATTAACACTTACTGTTTTTGCAGTTTTATTGATGACTGGTTAAAGTGAATTTTGATTATTTTTTTTGTAAGTTAATGCAGTTGATTGTGCATTATGATGGGATTTACTGTAGCTGTTGGTAATGAAAAGCCCTCCACCCCCAGAAAATGTTCATTTGGTTTTAAAGTAATACTCCACCTGAAATTTGTTTTTAGCATTATGCATTTAATCTCAACAGCTGTGGTCAGCTGGAATTCTTGTCGGGTTAAAGTAACTTTTGGGTGGAGTATAACTAAAAAAAAAATAAGTGTTGTGGTTGAAATAATTCACTAGTGACCCATTTCATTGTAGGCAATTATGGAAAGCACAGTGCGGATGAGTTCTTCTGCTTTGGTAAATTGTATCTCATGAATTGTTCATGGAGAAGTTTGAATTCAATTAAGCAATTTAAAATGCAGAACTGATGGATAGTCATGAATTATATCAGCAGTACTATGGTATAGTTTTCCTTTTTAAATAAGTTGTCTGTAACCTGGCCATAAGTGTCCTTGTATAAGCTAGAGAAGAAAAAAAAAAGAAAAAAGTTTTGTGTAAAAAGATCTGAATTATTGAATTTTTTGATAAAAACTATTTTTGAAACGTCATTTATGGCACTGATATGTACAGTATATCATATGCAGTCACTATTGCTACCCTCATGTATCTCTGTAAGTCGTTTGTGTCAAGATCTTTCAATTGCCGATGGGAATCTACTTTGACTTTGGCATTTTCATACTTTTAAAAAAAGTTGACGAGGAAGCCCTACTGCTTCACTGTAAGGTTGATCTTAAGTTAGACAGGAAGGTTTATTTGCATGGTCTCTAACTTGTTGGGTCGAGTGAACTTGTTTTATGAATAATGTGCAGCTTTAATTGTAGCTGATTAATTTCAGTCAAGTAACCCATATGATTAGATTTTTGCAATATATTATGATTTGTAAACAATCTGATTACATTGTTGTTTTGATTGTTGTGTGTCATGTCCCTTATAAATAAAATAATTCACAGTATTTTACCTTGAATTGTTTTTGATATGCAAAGGCCATTCAGTTGCTAGTGCCGTTCACGATGCCATTTACTATTTATACTTGGGCTGGGGTCCAGTTTGAGTGACAGAAGTCCATTTCTTGGTCAGATGAGTTTATGGGGGTCCTTAGCAAAAAATGGGGGAAAGTGTAGGGCTGCAACAAGCAATTATTTTTATTAACAATTTATCTTTTTTTTTTTTCCTCTGGGAAATGTCTGAAGTGTCAGGTAATTGGAAAGACTTCATCACAATCTCCCAGAGTACAGCATGAAGTCTTTAAATGTCAAACCCAAAGATATTCTTCTTTACACTGATATAAAATATAGAAAAAGAGAAAAGCAAATCCTTACAGAGGAGAAGGTGGAGATAGAGAATTGTTGGTGCAGTAAAATCCCCAGCTTTGCTGCCTGTTAAATCCAATGACATTATTCTAATCACTTTGCAGATATATTCTCTGATGTGTAATCCTAAAAAATATACACAGCTATTTGTGACTATACACTGGCAGAAATAGCCAGAAACATCCTAATGTAGGCCTGGCTACAATCAGCCTCATGGCCCAAAAACTGTCTCCTTTCCTAAAAGCTAGAGTTCAAATCATAATTCCACAAATAAATGATATTGAGTGGTACGTGCCTTTTTCAGCTTTAATCATTAGTCAACATTGCTTAGGGTTTGCCAAAACTAACACAGGATCCTTGTGCAAAGCAGCAACACACCCTGAAAGCTTATATCAAAAGTTACCTGTGGGCTGCTGACGTTTTCATAAACAGCTGGGAGTCCTGTTCATACGGACTGAAGTCATCTCTGAGGCACAATGGAACAATGAACTGATATGTCTTTTTTCTCTAAATGATATGGGACTCTGCCAAAGGTAGGTAGCTAACTGCTGAGTTTAGCTGAGACGCTCCATGGATGGAGACAGCATCACGCCAAACACTGTTTATCATTTCAAGCAACGATGGTTTGTAAAATTTGAATCATGACCTTTTCAGAATGAGGTGCTGCTCAGTGAGCCTATATGGCACATATTTTGATAAACATTTAAAATGATAGTTTTTGTTTCACTCGTCTGCCACAAACGTTAACTTGGCCTACTTTTGTTGGCAAATCAATTTAGTAAAACGTGTGCACATGTAAGATTTAAGATGTCGTTTATTTGCGGCTTAATTGAAGTGTGAATCCCAGTAACTCGAGCATATTGCCACCAGTAACTTTAAATTGAAAAGTTTGTTAATTAGGTTTGGCTTCGACGGTCTTTAAATGACAACATGTTTTTTAAACAGCAGAGTTCCGAGGGTTGATATAGCATATAGCTTGAAATTGAGGTAAAACTGTTGTGAAAATCTGTTCACCGCTGTTTGATGCAAATTGTATAACTTCTGTAAACTGCGCACTCTCTAGAGTGATAGGCCTATATCGTTTTAGCTAGATGGTAGTAAAACACTAGCCTGGCTCTTGACTCATTACAGAGTCGCTTGAGCTGCAGTGTCACGAGCACACCCTGCTGTATCCGGGTGTACTCGTGCGGCTCCTGTTTAACCGGGATATGCGGGGCCAATAGCCTACTGTCAGTTTCAACACAAACTCATCTAGGCTCCCTAACTAACTTCAGACGCCTAAGCTGAATTTCTGTATGTTGTCGTTTCACATGCAACCCATGATTATCTTGGAGCAAATATAGGCCCACCTGTAGAAGAGTAACACAACTGTTTACACCTGTAGTTGCAATGGAAACCCTGCCAATAGGTTGGACTTTGCACACCTGTGACCAGCAGGAGGGAGACAGGGCAGGACTGTTGAAGGGGGGAGTCGCTGACCCCAACTCAAACACACATGTCCATGATCTGTTTCATGAAGATGCACAGGTATGGTGATTGCGCCTCAAAATGAATGTGATCATGTTGATGTTGAAATCTCAGCCAGCTGCTTTAACTGTTGTGTGTGTGTGTGTGTGTGTGTGTGTGTGTGTGTGTGTGTGTGTGTGTGTGTGTGTGTGTGTGTCTTTGGTCAGGGCTTCCAGCTGTCCAGCCAGCCATGGTGGAGGATCAAACTGTTTGTGTGGGAGCCGGTGCTCTTCGGTACCTGGGATGGCGTTTTCACCACCTGCATGATCAATATCTTCGGTGTGGTGCTATTCCTATTTACCGGCTACCTGGTGGTTAGTATGACTACACTGTGTTGCTCTCTCTACCTCAATTTCCCTTTTTCTTTTACACGTAATTCTAGTAAATATTAGGAAACACTGATAGATAGACTGCACTCATTAATAGAGAAGCAAAACATACAAGGAATTATGTTTATTGAAGAGAAAAAAATAACAAAACGGAATGATATAAATTAATCTAAATCTTAACCAAAATCACAAGCTATCTGTATGTGTCAGTGTATGCTAAAGGTCATTGTTCTCCTAGCTTTATGTAGTGATGATGCAAAATGCTGTAAAAAACTTTGGCCTAAGGTTCAAATAACTGTTGAATTGGTATGTTGAGAATTTTTGTCAACTGGAGCAGCCCCACATTTCCTTCCTTTACTATGTCCTATTTTAAAAACAAAAAAAGAATCTGCCCCCAAAAGAATCTGCCCCAAGATAAAAATCATTCATTATGCTCTTATTTTGATGGTCTCCCCAAATTGATTGCCCCTACTAAAACAGATTTGATTTTGCATTTGTGTATTTATCATTTCAAGTAGTTGAAATTAGTTGAAAGTGCATATATAGTGAAAAGTGTGTTTTGAATGGTGTATTCAAATGCAGTTAGAGCAACAAAATAATTACTTTCCTAAACAGAAATGCACACTGTAGGGGTGTTGGAGGGTCCCACTGGGACTCCTGTCTCATGGTTGTTAATATAGTTTCGACCATGTACAGTAGCTACGTGGTCTACATCAGACAGTGTGTAGACTCATTTATGAAATGTGTCGTAACAAGTGATGGGGAAGATTGTTGCTTTATATATGGATTGTTTAAAAACATTCATGTATGGCTGGTTATAGGACTCAGTGTGCCGATGAATGACACCGAAAGGACTGTATATTGTAAATGTTCATAATATCTAGCCTCATGTCTGTGTGCTTTATCTCTATCTAGCTCTGTTGAAGCTTTTTTTATTTATTTTTTTTAGCTGCAACCATCATTAAATAAGTATGTCTTACACTGTCAGTGGACCCCAAACACTTGTAATGTGCATGTGTCATCACGGGACACAGCTGCAAAGACTCTGTGATCTTAATTGCTACATTCGTTTGGGTTTAATGTGACAGCTAAAACATAGTTTGCCATGTAAAAGTGAGAGTGAGCTGCATCTTACTATGAATTACTTGCTACCGTATTACTCATTGTGCAAAAGAGTGTATGTTTTCCCTAGTTTAATGGGACTGATTTTACCAAAAGGTTTCAAACATGTGTTCTCGTCCTTAGTTTTTCTTAATACTAATGCTGAAATGAAATCATGGGGATTTGATTTAGCAAATAGTAGTGCGAGAAAGTAAAAAATGTATGATTGGCGTTAACTATTTCTCGCAGTTTTCTCCTAGATATGACTATTAAACACATTGGACGACAGTTTGAACACAGGAACACAGTGTGCAGTGAATTACATACAAAGCCTGTATGTACAGTATAGAGAATGTAAATGTGCAGATATGTGTAGTACAAGCTGTACATCACTATAAATATATTCAATTTGAAGCTGCAGATGTACATATACAGTATTATGTGCATAGATGACTTAGTATTTTGTGTCATCTTGTCTCCTATCATCATCCAGGGGAACACGGGTGTGCTGCTTGGGATGTTTCTGGTCTCCTTGGTTGTGCTGGTTGCTTTAGTGACGGTGATGTCGGGGATCGGAGTGTGTGAGCACTGCGGTGTTGGGAGTGGAGGAATCTACTCCATGATCTCCACCGTCCTGGGTGGCAGAATCGGGGGCACTGTTGGCCTCCTTTATGTGTTTGGACAAGTGAGTAACAAATCCAAATTTTCTGTTAGAATTGAGTGGCTGTTTGTGAAGATCCACACCTGTTGTTATGTTTCGTCCCCTGTCATGCTGCCTCCCACCTTGCAGTGTGTAGCTGGAGCCATGTACATCACAGGTTTCTCTGAGTCGGTGGCGGAGCTGCTGGGTCTACAGAACCAGTGGGCGGTGCGCAGCATGTCGGCGGTGGTGCTGCTGGCACTGCTTGGAATTAACCTGGCCGGTGTCAAGTGGATCGTCCGACTCCAGCTGCTACTGCTAGCTGTGCTGGCCGTCTCCACGCTGGACTTTGTCATCGGCACCTTCACGCACCTTGACCCAGGTAGGGCTGGGGGTCATGAATATAGATATGAAGGGAGAAAGTAACGGGGATTGTGGGAAGGTTTAAATCAGTACTGATGTTTTGTGTCTTCTAATACTCTGTATGGGTATTTTCAAGTCAAAATAATCCTCAAACTATTCAGAGTTTGCCCCAGAATTATATTAATGTCAAAGCCTCTGAAGCAGCATTTAGCCAGATTACAATTATGTAAGCATTTAGTAGACACTCGTATTCCAAACCTCTTCCAGGAAATTTCAACAGGAAAATAAGCGAACATGCCTCAATCATCAACAGAGTGAGTAGCCCAGGGGTGCCAATGTTTTTTTTTTTTTTAAAGAGTGCCAGATTTGATAATGTGAAGATTCCCGTGTGCCAATGGTCCCTTCTGACATTTCTTTTTTAACAATAAAAGTTACATACAAATGCACTGATCTATAGCAATTTTTATTTTCATTATAATTTTTTTTAAATGGCAAAGTGTGTGTGTGTGTGTGTGTGTGTGTGTGTGTGTGTGTGTGTGTGTGTGTGTGTGTGTGTGTGTGTGTGTGAGTTGGATGGACAGCTGTTGGTCAGGGACAGAGATGGGTTTTTAACTTTGTGTTTGCAAATGGGGAAAGTTTCTCCTAGTTCTGACTTTTGAAGTCAGATCATCTGATCACGGCCTGGTCAGGATGGAGAAGGTAGAGGGCTAGCATGTTGTAGCAGCACAGGACCAGGGAAAAAAAAACAGATAGGCAACCAATTTCATCACAACCGACAATTTGACCTGTTCCGTCACAGGTGTAACTAAAATACTGTATATGAAGGTTGTGTTTCAAGTCAGATTTCTTTAGCTCATTTTGTTACTAGTTTCCATAACATTGTTACTGGTTGATAAAAATGCAGTTATGTCAGGGAGGAGTGTGTGAAATTAAGTTTGGCCTCCAACTTGGACAGTAAAGGTTTGGGAACCACTGACTGTTGACTTCAGTGGTGAATGTCTGTCTGTGACCTGTTCAGGCCAGTAGGTGTAGCTGTTGTATCACTTATTATTGTCAGTATTAGTCTAGAATTCTACTGAGACTAGATCGCTACAGTTGACTTCTTCATGAGGCTGGGTGTCTGAGGAAAAACCTTTTTTGATACAAATTTGACCCAGGTTTGTCAGTTAAGTTCTCCAATAAGACATTTATTTTTCCTCAGTGGCTGGTTGGTTTAGTTAGAAACATTTAATGTGCTGTTTTCATGTGACTTAAGCCAAGTCTGAGACTGGCAGTGTGTTTATTGAGAAGATTTCTTTTCTTTTGTGGTGAGGAAATGTTGCCTTTTTTGAGTAGTTTGTATTCTTTTGCTGGCTGTCAGGAAGTCCTTCCCAACATTTCCTGTTCTCACTGATTATCAACGTCCTGTCCAATAGGAAGAGAAAAGTGTTCCAGGAGTTAAGTCTTTATGTGAATAGGACATTATAAGCACAAAACAGAAACAGAAAAAAAATATTTAACATGTAGTGCACACTATAAAAATACACACACACACACACACACACACACACACACACACACACACACACACACACAATATATTACATAGTAAACAATCCTATTTTTTGCTTTTTTCCCCAGCAAACCACAAGGAACTCAGTGTACCGGTCCAGCTGTGGGCAGTGGTTAGTTTTAGTTAGATTAAGCTTTAAAACTTCTAACGCCCGAGTGTCAAAAACAAAACGAAAACAGACTCTAATCCTACCCCTAACCTGTACTTGTCCACCACTTCCAACCTCCAGCTTTCTTCATATTACAGTAGGCAGAGGCCACTTTGCAGTCCTGAAGAATTGTGGGGAGAACCAGCCATAATGGCTACACCAGGTTTTTCCAATTAAGAGCTTCTGTGTGTGTTGTGGTGACCTCATGGTTGGCAGAGAACCAGCAGGTCCACTAGCTAGTGAAATAGCCCAGATTAGCCTGAACTCACTGAGGCACATCCTGAAGGAAAGGAGCCACCGCCAAAATCATGTGGTCACAGTTTGATAACACTTCCCCTATGTACACTTTCAGACAGCATGGTGCGTCACTGCCGTAGCTAACATTCAGTATGTAATGTCAGCCAAGTGATGTACTATATCCAAACTATAATGGGATATTGGCTTGTTGTCGGTGTGCTTGGTAAATATTGCCGTTTAATACAAAACAGGACATCAAATTGCCGGTAATTCATGATCTGAAATGGTAGAATTTTAGATCTGAATATCATTTAATAGATTACTCATTTCAGGTATTATTTAGGCAAAAAGGCCAAATATTCTGTGGTTCCAGCTTCTCAAAGCTTTGCAGATCATATCAACTGAATATGTTTGGGTGTTGGGGTTGAGTCAGACAAAAAAATAAGATGTTTTTTTTCATAGACACGATTAATCAAGAAAATAATTGTCTGATTAATCAGTAGTCGTTAGTTGCAGTCCTAGTCTAATTAATGATGTATTTATTGCAAAGATGAATATGCAAGAATCAGTATGTATTTTTTATGTGTATCATTATCCTAAGTTTTGATGATTAGATTCCCCTACATTTTTAATGCAGTTTCAGTGGCTATTAAACTCCAACAACAAAGATGTTTGAAGGGAAAGACTGACTTCCTGGGGTTTTGGTACAAATCAAACAGTAAAGATTTGTGTAAAGGGCATCAATAGCTAAAATCCAAAAAGGATTGGTATTTATTTGTGTTGGCCTGTAATGTCATCTATTCATCTTAGTACACTCTCAGCCACTATCTAAATGTGTATATGTGATGCTGACGACTGTGTTGGTATCATGAGCAGAAGGTCTTAGGGATGTTATTACAGTATATATGCACATGACCTCTCACCTGTAGACGGGCCTGGCTTCCCAATTTCCCCAGCCTTAAGGATCTGTTAAATTACTCATTATGACAGTTCCTTCCTGCAGCACTGTGACAGGTGGAATTTAAAAGCTGTATAACTACAAACTGAAAGACGGCTCAGATTTGTGCTTTATCATCCGGGATGGGAGGACAATTCATTTCCCAATTGTTGTCTTTGTGTATTGAATTATTTAGGGTGGTCAGTAACACTGCCAACATATTGTCTCTGCAGCCAAACAACTCAACCGCAAAACCTTCCAATTGTGGTGCACAGATGAAATACAATCTGACATGCATACCCAGTCCCTTCAGCTGAAGCCTATTCCCCACAGAACAGGAAGTTATAATGTGCTGGTCTTGGCTTTAGGGTGTTAACCAGACTCACCCACATTTTTGGAAAATGACAGGGAGAAAAGGCCGGAACTGAGATCTGAGGCCTGCTGCTACTCCTGAGACCGCTACATCATCTCTCCCTGTGAGCCACACTATAATATATAGTTCTCAATCATCCCAGTGGGACCTGCCCCACCTCTGTAACATCACAGCCTGCCCTGTTCTCCATGCAGAGCAGTTTATACTGGTTAGTGTAGGAGAGTAAGAGGTCAGCCGGACAGAGGGAGAGGCCTCAGACACTCATGTAATCTGACTATACATTCCAGTCTCTATCAGAGGAATGCTGAGTTCAGAAAGGAGCCCCACTCTGCCTATACACTTGTTCTTCAGACAATATAATGCTTTAATATGAATGCTTTCACCATAGCTTTATCTCACAGTTTGTTTGCTCTGTAGGCCTTCATAAAGCAGTGGTTTTTATTTTGTCCACATCACTTTACAGTTGATTTCAACCAGTCATGATATGAGAATTAAAGAAAATATTGCTAGCTGTAGTTAGTAACAACCCTCCATCGTGTAACTAAATAGCTTGATGATAGCTGATTTTTACTCAACAAGACTAAAGCTATGTGTCCACAGGGAGTGTCATTTCCACACTTCCCATTTCTTGTCTATGTAAGCAGCCGTGCATGAATTCTAGTTGCATTGTGGCAAGTTTTGACAAACATGGCCTCAAGTTGCCCAGTGAGGCTGTACTTCGGCACAGCAGTGCTTTGAGCAACAGGCCAACATCTGCATGCTAACATGCTCACAATGACATTTTGACATGCTGATGTTTAGCAGGTATAATGTTTGTGTTTCATCAAATTACCATATAATAACTGACTGAAGGAAGCTGTCATCTTTAGTCTGCTGTGTGCACTGTACTCGAAGGCAACTTGGGCCCAACATTTTTTGCCTTAGGGGCTCCCCATCAAGTAAATCTGACCATGCCTTTATATAGGAGCATGGTATGGGGAATGTGAATATGCAGTTCCACCAGAAAATGGACAACTTGTACAAACATTCTACACAAAAGACATATTTGTTTGCCATTTTTGTCCACAGTTCTTGAGATTAAAGTCAGTCAGTCAGTGTATTCAAGCAATGAATTTGTGTTCATAGAAATAGTTTTCTAACAACCTCAGTTGAACGCTCAGAGGGTCAGCCATGGTTGGATGCTGGAGTGTATGTTGTAATATGGGTGGGGAGCCCATGGTGCAGACATAGACACTGACTGCCCTGGATCTGGTTCCGATTGTTTGTACAGAGGGCGGTCTCACAGGGTCACAGAGTGAACAAGAGTTTGGGCACCTAGTCCCATTTGAAGTCAGTTCCCCTAAATTCCTATCCTGGAGAACATGCTCTCTCGCTCTCTCTCTCTCTCTCTCTCTCTCTCTCTCTCTCTCTCTCTCTCTCTCTCTCTTCTCCCACTCTCTGTCTCCCTCTCTCGCTCACTCTCATTCTTTCTCTCAAACTTGGAAGCTGCTGAGCTTCTGAAAAGGGTGGCGACTTCCTTTTGGATAAACATGTCATTAATCTGAGAGAACACATTCTTTCCCATCGCAAGATAACCAAGGGTGAAATGTCCGGTGTTGTAACATAGGCCTGCCCTTCAGACTGTGTCGTTTAAATGGCCCCCACCAATGCTGAACAATCTCTCCCCCTGCATGTTCAACAAATGGACCTTCCGGAACTAACCTACCCTGATTTTAGACATACTTTTAAAGTGACTCGCTACCTATTGTTATCATTTATTTTGATTTAAAAAGAAAGAGATGTAGCAGTCTCTAATTGCAGTCATGGAATCCCAGTTCAGGTTGTGCTGTAATAAATTTGGAGCAGCATAAAAAGTTAAATAGGAAAAAAATGTTGGTCACCAGCATCCTTTAGTTATGTACCAGTTGTTACAACTTCCAATTTTGTTTCAAGTATGATTGAACTTCTAACTTTTACTGATAAAATGCAATATTTTTCAAACCTGTGGTATATATTGGTGTCATAACACCTGGTGTCTGGTAATGGTTTTATAGGAAAGTCCCGTGGTGAAGTTGTGATGGGTTTACATTTCCGGTTAGTCTCCAGGAAATGCAGTGCACAACTTCACCAATAATCATCTAGCAAGAAAGAAAATGAAAACGAACAAATGAAAAACACCACAATAATGAAAACATGTCAATCAAGTTATTTAACATGACACAATGTCCTCTGTCAGACATTTGACAGGTTTGCACTGCTGATACTAATACTTTTGACTGTTTTCTCAATGAAGACATGCTGGTAATCCTGACATAAGGTTCAGAACTGATATGCTCTGTGTGTTGTTGTTGTTTCCTCTCAGAACATGGTTTCGTTGGTTATTCAGCCACGCTGCTCAACAGCAACACACTGCCAGATTACACACCAGGAGAAAACTTTTTCACAGTCTTTGGGGTTTTCTTCCCTGCTGCTACAGGTGAGGTGTCTCTTTTCTTTTCTCTTATCTCTTTTTGATCTAATAATGTGTGAAACACTTGCACACTTAGAGTTTACATAGCACATGTGCAGTATGTATTAGGAACATCTTATCTGCCTTTTAATGTTACCTGTCAACACTCCAGCCCTTCTTTTATTTCTTGCAGCTACACATGCAGTGTAAAAACAAAGTTGTATTGGTGTGTGTGTGTGTGTGTGTGTGTGTGTGTGTGTGTGTGTGTGTGTGTGTGTGTGTGTGTGTGTGTGTGTGTGTGTGTGTGTGTGTGTGTGTGTGTGTATAGGGGTTATGGCAGGTTTCAACATGAGCTCAGACCTTGAGCGGCCTGAACACAACATCCCGTTGGGAACACTGGCAGCTGTCTTCACCTCGTATGACGACTCCTCAACACACACACACACACACCAACAATATTGTAAAATAAGAACACACAGAAATACTACACAATTAAGTACATAAGACAACAACTACTGTACAAGTGTACAGACTGACCTACAGTGAAAGTTAATATACTGTAAGAAATTAAAACAACAAAGGCACTGCTATAAAAGTACACACACACACACTATGGAATCATAAAGACTGACCCACAGTGAAGCCTGAAGTGCCCCATTTGCAAAATGTTAAGTTGTAGTACCAACACGTCAGATAATAAAAATAATTTAAATTTTTTATCTTACAAATTTCTATTTATCTACACATCATGCTACAAGGATAGTTTTCAAATATTACTGTGGAATCTCTCCCAGTAGGTATGAATCATCCAAAAAGGTAATTTCCTTTGATTTTACTTGAGTGGTGCTCTCTGATCATTATGTGGTATCTTCTTTCAAATGGGCATCCTTTTCCACCTTCATTGAAGAGAACACACAAACATATATCGCCAGCAGGGCCTTATCAGACACTCACTTGTGGAGGTGTCATGACACAATTCTCCTATTAATAGTGAGAAAGCAGCAGTTGTTAATAATCCTGTGTGGTGTACTGTTGGTGACCCACAGGTGGTTCCTGTATCTGGTCTTTGTCTTCCTTCTGGGGGCCATCTGCACCAGAGAAGCTCTGCGCTATGACATCTTGATAGCTGAAAAGGTAAACTCCCCTCTCTGTTTTCATCCTGCCCTGTTAGAGAGGCCCTTTCACCCGAATGGGTGAAGTGAGGGAATTCCCCATGATGGCTCACTTTGTTGATGTGGTGTGGTTAGTTCATGTTCTGATTGTATGTATGTTCTCAGCCTTGAGATGTTGGTCCTATTGCTGATTTAGTTTCACTCAAGTAGAAATACTCATAAATTATATCATACTCAGGTTCAAGTATGTAAAACAAATACTGTCTGTCCCAATACGCACACCAGCGATCTGGAGCGCCTAACTGCACTTTCACACACTCCCAGGTAGTACAACGTACTATGGGAGTACGGGACCCCCAGCGGTCCTCAAATGATTTCCAGGGGTTCCCCTGCAAAAAGGGGAATACAAATTGTCACTATAATTCCATCCATACGTAACACAATGACATAATGTATGACTATTTTGTTCATGGGTTTCATACACTTTCTGTAATAAAACCTCTAAAAGCAAAAGTCCTATCAGATTGGGGACCCTGGGATTAAATCTTAATAAATAAATACATCTCTTAAATCAAATGGGGGTCAGTGGTCTAATTTGTGTAAGTTTAGGGGTCCTTGACATGAATAAGTGTGGGAACCACTGAGGTAGTAGACATGCCCACAAACGCACAGTCCGCTTAACCCCGAAGCATTTTTCAGAGCCAAGTGTATCCCACAATTCATCACGATGTAAAGCTCCCCAGCAGCTTAGTTGTTGGTGGTAGAGAGCCTGAAATGAAAAAGTTTAAATTTATGACACGTTCAATTCAGCATAAATATTATTATTTACATCCAATCCAGTAATTGCTGGAAATATGTTACACAAGTTAGCACTTGAATACTGCAAGTGTGGGTATTGGGGTGGACCAACTGTTCTCAGTACTCAGTATAAAGATCTCAGTACAGAGAACTTTATCAGGGCAATTATTTCCTGTTCTGTTTTTTTATGAACTTTTTCTCATCAATGCACTGGTATTCAATTTGCAGGTATGCACAGATATTTGTTTTTGTTCTTACCAAGTAGACATTGAAGTTAAATGAGTGACACGTTAATGACTAGTAAGTAATAAGTTAAATGTTTTTTAAAGGACAAACACTTAAGTAAAGTGCATTGATAAACTGAAGCATTAATCAGATATAATATGAGGATGTATTCATGGTCTGTCACTGTTAAAGTGGCTAATGCTATGGGTTAGGATGGATCACTAACTTTACTTTTCCAATCATAAACTGGCAAGCGTGTCACACTGATTATTGAGAGCTTACATAATTGTGTTCACATGTTAGAACAGCAGCACCCCAAAAGCACAGAATCTCAATAGTCTGGCCTCAGGTTGTCATTTTATTGCTTAACGTGACATAATTTCTTCTACTCTCTTGCATATATTTATCTAAGAGTTGTCTGTTGCACTTGAAACAGATCATGCTGCAACAGTCTCGCACACTGTATATTACACGTCAGTTTGACATTTGAACTCTGAGCCTGGGTCTGCCCTCCATTTGCACAGCTGATATTAGGAAGACCGTGTGCCATGAAAAGTGGGAGTAAGTGATTGGGCTGTGGGGAAGAGCAGATCAATGAGATGTCTGATGGAGCCAAGCTCTCTGCCAGTTGTCAGTTGGCCCTTATGCTTCAGGGCCTAAACTACAGATGGATCAGGGATTGTTTTAGTTAGAATGAACCTAACAACCAGAGTTTTGTAGCCTCTAGCTCCAACGTTATTGACCAGTCGTAACAACTATATATTACATTGTGGACCTGTGTGTACAAATGGTGTAGTATTACTGCAAAACTCTTGCTATTATTGTCATTCAATTTTGCTTTGAACAATCACTGACTCTTTAAAAAAAATCCTTGACTTGCCCGTCAGTGGTTCTCATTGTTTTCATAAGGGGCTGGCTGCAGCGGAATAGAACAGGGTGTAGCTGTTGTGAGCTCTCAACCCCACCCCATCCTCTTCCACACTCTGTTTGTTTTCCTTCTTCCTCCAGGTCTCCTTGGTGGGCTTCCTCTTTCTGCTGGGCCTCTACATCTCCTCCCTGGCTTCCTGCATGGGTGGCCTGTACGGAGCACCCAGGATCCTTCAGTGCATCGCCCAAGAGAGGGTCATCCCTGCTCTGGCCTTCCTGGGAAGAGGGGTGGGGTGGGTGGATGGATGGATGGATGGATGGATGGATGGATGGATGAATGAATGGATGGAGCCAGCAAGGGAGGGATGTCTGGACATTAACAGTGCACTGAAAAATAGTCACCATGATGTAAATGCAGATTATGAAGTGAGGGTGTGTGTTTATGCACTACTGAGTTCACTTCTTTCAAACAATACTTTACAATAACTATTTTATTTGTCACATTTAAATTGTTAAAATGAGATGATCCAAGTAAGCACAACCTACCGTAAACTCACCATTTTACTACGTTGGTGACAAATTATTTATTGCTCCTCAATTTATTTATTGTTTGTACACATGATAGGTCATAAGACTAAGTTGCAATTCATTAAGGTGGCAAACACAAGACCAACTATTTAAAGTATAGTTCAATTTTATGTTAATGATTATGACTATTTTTGCTACTTTTTATTAGCAAACTCATAGATGCCTTTTTCATGTCTTTGCATTCAGTTATCCTAGCTAGTGAGATTTGCCTAGCTTAGATCAATTCATTAGGTCTATGGGAAGCAGCTTCTCTCAAAAGTAATGATGCACGCTGTTAAGCTTTTAGAAGATTGATGGCTGCATGGTCTTTTTTTAACAATATAATTTAATCATAAATGTTCAAGTTAATGACCTTGGAAATGGTAGTTTGACAAAACAGTCCTAATCGGTGGTCCATGTACTGGCTTTTTGCAGAGCTTTCAACCATATTGCATCAAACTCACATGCTCAATCTGTCTCCATGACAACTGAGCAAACTGCTTCTGTTGATCAAGACTGTGGGAAACTATTGTGGACCTGTCAAAAGCTCAGTGAAACGCTAGTAGTATTAGTAAATCATAGCAATTATAATTTTTTAGAATACCGGTACCCAAACCAATCTATCAAGTTTAATCAAGAAAATGATCAGCACATTAATCCGTATTGAAAATAGTCATTAGTTGCAGTCCTGTACAAAACTGTTAAAAATGTGCTCCACCTCAACCAACCATAAATCCAATGTAAAATCCATGAATGCGTGAGTAATGATATTTTAATTATTTAATTAAATATAATATATAATAGTATAGCAGTCACAGGGACCGTTTTCTGCATTCAAGTACTTTTACTTGTAATACATTTAAGTATCATAAGTGCATTTTCCTGATTATAGTTTATACTTTTACATTTTCAATGGAGGACCTTTACTTGTTCTAGAGTATTTTTACAGTATAGTATTAGTACTCATACTTAAGTGAAGAATCTGAGTACTACTACACCACTGCTAATGAGTGTGTGTAGTCTGGATGTTGTGGTGAATGGACTCAACAGGAAACTGACAGGACTGCCTAACTATAGAGTGTGAACTCCACTCCATAGAACTGAGTGGACTGATTGTATCACCGCAAAGAGTTATGACTCGCTACACACACACACACACACACACACACACAGTCACGTTGACTCCCGACCTCGTTCACCCCTGTTTTCCTCAGACTTCCCTGAGTGGCAGCAGTGTCTGACCTCTCTCAGCGAGCTGGAATGAGGCCCTAGACATCTTGGCCCAAATCAAAGCTTCAGAACAAACGCAGGAAGGGCGACGGGCAGGGCCCAGCTCCGCTGTGTGCTCTGGAGGCCCGCCAGGCACACAGCAGTGCTCCTTAAACTGTGAGATAGGACCCGTGAAGTGAAAGCAAGCTGGTTAATAAACCACATGTTAAAACAATTACTAACGTCCTACTGGTGTAGTTTTATATTACTCAAATATAACTTTTAAGTTCAGTTTCATTTTATCACTTCTGTAGGTGGATGTTGCTCCTTAGTGTGAAAGTTTTATTTGGGCAAAAGGTGGAAAGTTTCGAAGCTACAGAATCTCAAACAGGAGGAATGGGACAATCTCCTTTGTCCCAGCTGCACTGTGTTGACTCAGGGTCACAAGGGATTTTTTTTTTCATACTGTCACTGTTCTGTGAAACACATGTATCTCCAAAACATCAACTTTTCATGAGTTAATTAAAAAGTAAATAAAAAAAGATCTGTTTTCAGCTTTGAGCTGATGCATTTTTCAGAAAATCCAATGGCTTTTTTTTCCTTTTTAAAGATTATTTTTGGGGCTTTTTATGGCCTTTAATCGACAGGATAGCTTGAAGACAGGAAGGGGGGAAAGAGAGGAGGGACGACATGCAGCAAAGGGCCGCGGGTCGGTTTAGAACCCGGGCCGCTGCCAAGGCCTCAGCCTACATGGGTCGCACACTCTACTGGGTGAGCTAGAGGTCGCCCCGTCCAGTGGCTTTTTAAATGCTTTATTTAGCTAAATAAGGTGTGTTATCTCAACTCATAAAGGAACACTTAATCCTTAATTTTAGGTTTAGTTTTTGAGTTTTTTTATTGGACAACAATGTCATTGCATATTGTGACACTCTCTCCCTCCTTAACAGAAAGGCCCAAACAGGACTCCAGTGGCAGCTATCTGTCTCACCAGCATGGTGACCATGGCCTTCATTTTCATCGGTCAGGCCAACGTGCTGGCCCCCATCGTCAGCATAAACTTCATGCTCACCTACAGCTTCGTAGACTACTCCTACTTCAGTGTGGCCATGGCCTTCCAGCTGCAGAATAAAGACAAGAGGGACATCCTCGTTCCGGCCAAAAGTAACCAGCGTGGGTCAGCCAAGCAGGACTCTAGGCCTCTCATCGAGGCCACTCTCCCAAGCTATGGGAGCGGAGGTGAGAGTCCGCAGGGTAAAGGCACGCTGTTGGAGTTCACCAAGGACATGGACCAGATCTTTCCCCCCGTGTCAAATGTTAATGCTGGGCCTGAGAAGACCTCCTCCATGCAAGAGCTGAGCAGTAGATCCAAGGGCATGAAGCCTAATGTCACTACTAAGCAGATGCTGATTGACAGCTTTAGCTTGGATCTAAACAGCAATATGTTCTCCGAAGACAAAGCAGAGGAGATGAGTTCAGCTCCACCACATGAGGAAGATGAGGTGCAGTGTGGAGGCGGGGAGCCCAGAGCTGGAGAAGAACCACAAGTCAAATGCTGTTCAAAAATGCACCATGCTGAGCAGGATTCATCTGCTGACCCTCACAATCACAACGCAGGTGATCAGCTCTAACCATCAACACTTCACTTGTCTAGAGTAGACACGATTACTGATCATAGAAGTTAGTTGTACCTGTTTTTTAGTAACCTGACCCTTTATCAAATCTTTCAGGTGCTGAAACTGACCACCAGAGCTTTGAAATCAAACCCATGAAGGATTCATTGTATGCAAAATTCTGCAACCACTGGGTTGCTCTTATCGGGGTAGGCTACTCAATTCATGCTGTACATTTTTTTTTTTTGTTCTAATGCTTAGGTTTCAGATTATATTTACAGAATTTAATGAATTTATAATTTTTCTTTCAGGCATTAAGCTCCATATTTATTATGTTTGTTATTCAGTGGGCTTATGCCTTAGCGAACATAGTCTTTGCTTTGGTGCTTTTCTTCTACATCGGGAAAACAAGCCCTGGACTACCTATAGGTAATTTCCATCTGTTAATTTCCTGTTTAGACACACTTGTAGCTTGGCTTCATGGTGACGACCTGTTAGGGTGACCAAATGTCCTGACTTGGACAAGACAGTCTAACATAAAAAGCATATGCATTACAAATGAAAAATCTTAAGTTGTTGAAATGCTGTACTAACACAATGTGGGACAGAGAGAGTTTTCTGTGTCTTAAAATATGTACCACCTGCAGCTGTGCAGCATTTTCCAGCTCGGTATGCCAAAGTGAACAAACTTTCTGACTCTGTACTATAGCCGGATCTGAGCTTAGCACCTATAGATAAAGTTAGCCTGCTCTTGGCCTAATCCATATTTCCTGTCATTGACTGAGCGTGACATTCCAGTACAATTCTAGTTTGATTTGATTGGAACTTCATTGATTACTTGCTAGTCTTGCATTGCCAGACCTATCTCCACAGTGCTGGAGTACAGCATGGTCTTCACCGCCTATCTATTCTTGGATAGGGGGAAAACACGCTCTGGCTTTTTTGTATTTCTTTAAACCAATCACAACTATCCTGGGCAGGGCGGATAGCGTAGATAGCGAGAGGGGAGGGATGCGCCAGATGTCAGGCTATATCCCAGCAATGTAAATCTGTTGAGCCAAACTAACCTAATCAGATCAGGTTCAATGCATACGCTTGTTCCAATTGTTGAAAATAACTGCAAAGTAGACTGTGTTGTATTGACTACCATTTGTTTTGAAATGGAAAATAGGACATGACAATATAACCACATAAGAAAAGCATTTTTTGTAGAATTTTTATTTTATGTAGGCCTACAGTGTTTTACACCTTTTTGACAGTGTTTGCTCATTTAGCAGATTGTGGAAAATGGCTTATAATTTAGGGAAAAGAATACATTATACTAACAAACAGTGAAAATGAAGTGTATGCTGTTGTCTTGCTAGGATATGCATAGAGGACTTCTGGAATTACAAAGCCTTTTAGTAAGCAGAGCATCTTTGATCACTAATTCATGCATCGCATTTTGCATTCTATAAAGCATATGCTTTCTATGAACATATTTCATTACACATTCTTTGTTTTTACTTAATTGGTTTAATGTCTGCTGAAAGGAGGAAAAGTCTTCTTTAAGCCTGGTTTTGTAGCACGTTTACAAGGTAATTTCATAAACTTGTGCAATTTTAGGCCTTTTATAACTGTAGGAGTATGCAAGTAATGCCTTTTTTATATAAATTAAACGATTCCTGTATTTTTATTTTGTGTTAGATCATTTAGATTATTGCATGATGTCCAACAAAAGACCTCTTGATTTGCAGTTTTTTTTTACTTTTTAATTTGCTCACCCCGTGCTCAGTTGTTATGTGACCTGGTAATGTACTCTGGCACATTTCTTGGAGTTTCACTTGCAGCTGTTGTGGCTTAGGATTTCTAGAATAGCTGAATGGGACAGCCAGCATCTGTGCATTAAACTCACCACAGTACAGCGTGTCTTAGCTATCTGACTCACGACATTTCTGATCATGAGCTCTGCAAGTGTTAAACACTTGTTTCACAGGTGGTCGATGTGATGCCGTGTGTTTCTCCCCACTCTGTTACTACACTTCTGTGCACTGTGTTACAACTTCAAATATTGACACAAGGAAAGGGGCCCCCATAGTCAATTTAAATGTAACAATATGAGTACCTATTTTTTTTTTTTTTAAAACTCATTGTGCTCATTTCTCCAGATAACAGTTTGGATTTTGATTTATTTGCAGGTCTCGCAGATCGATTCAGCTTTTTCACGTGGCTCAAATCAACATTGAATGGCATTTGCAGGTATTGTGCAGATGAATAAGAGATTTAAATGTCATTTATCATGGAAATGTCTGTTAAATTATCTCCAGATTATTGATAAAGCACAGACTGAAACTACAGTAAAGTCATTTTTTATACTGGTATTACTACAGTAAGTCATAGAATGTACGAAAAGAAACATTATCTGTACGTTAATTTCCCATGTCACACTGTCCCCTGAAAGCCATTTCTCCATACTATTTCCCTGTCTTCAGGAGAAAAGGATCTCCTCGAGATGAGATGGTAGTCACCCCCTCTATCTTTGGGGTCGGGCTGAAAACCAAGCAGCTGACAGAGGAAAATGCTGACTTTGCCTCTCGTCACCGCTATCACCAATCGTCATTCATCAGGGCCGAGAAGATGGTGCAACCATCACTCCACTCCACTGACTGACTTAAACTATGCCTCTGTTATATGTCATATACAGTAGCTGTCAGCCTGAAACCACATTTTCTGCCTCAAACTGTGTCTCATGTTGCCCTGTAGGCCACATTCTGCTCACATAAATCATTTTTCCTCCTTAAAAGTGAACTAAATTAAAAGTTAAAATAGTTTATTTTGTCTTAATATAATTGTATGGCTATAACTTTTAAAGTATCACAATCTTTGTTGAATGTTTTTGTTGTCAAATTACTGCTGGGTCTCTTCCAAGAAATCCAGCCACCATAAATGTTTAATTAAAATGTGTTACTTCAGTTCTGCATGTGTACAGTTCATTGAAATTTCCTCCCCCAGGTCATTAGTTTGTTTTTCCTAGTCACATTTCAGAGGTAGTCTAGCTGTCATTGCAGACCTAAAATAATTTAGAAATAACAAAGAATGACAAAATTGTTGTTACAGTGGCATCTGATTCAAAGACTGAAAATAAGACTCAGAAGAAATTGTCACTTATTTAAAAATGTTTAACAGGAAAACATAATACAAGATCAGGAAGTAAAATTAGGTTTTAGATGCAACTGGTTTAAAGAAAAAAGTGTCTTACATAAATTATGTAGAAATGGCCTTTACTGTAGTTGAAGATGCATCAGACCAGCCTTCCTCACAGCCTTCCTCTAAGACTGACTGATAGTGTAGATATGTTGTTTTCCAATAACATAAAATAAACATTTAATAATGGCACACCCATCAGACCCATCTGAAATCTAAATGTTTGAATGCTGGACCACACTGCCAAAGACACATTCTTTAAATCTGATCAAAATCAGACCAGTGGTGTCAGATGAAAATGACAAAAGAAAAGATTAGATTCAACTTTATTGTAGTGCAGTGTACAAGTACAAAGACAGCGAAATGCAGTTTGCGTCCAACCAGAAGTGCAAAAAAAAAAGCAGAAAAGTGCAATTCAATATTCAAGTATAGACAGGTGGTGCATAGGTAGGACAATAAATATATTGCAGTGTTATAAGAGCAGAATAAATATGGCTATGTAATATGAGCAATGAATGAACAACATGTACAGATATGTGCAATGTAGTAGCAGTGACATTATACCAGTAGTAAGAATAATATAGATATATGCATTGTATTAACAGAATATATAATAAGAAAAACATAATAAATATGGATATACTGAATGAACCATATAGACATATATGTACAGTATGTTCAGCTATGTGCAGTGTGGTAACATAAGAATAGTAAGAATAAGTGTATGTGCAGGATGAATAGTATGAAGAGCAGTAGAATATGGTAGGTGTAATTACAGTATGTACATCTGTAAATATATAAATAGAACAGTATGGGTGGGGTATGGTAGTGCAAATTGTCTGGGGGGGGGGGCTTGGTGGGTTAATTATCACGGGGATGCAGAGTTAGAGGTCAGTAGGGTGACAGCCGCAGGAAAGAAGCTTCCTCTGAACCTGCTGGTACGGGTGTGGAGAGACCTGAGACGCCTCCCGGAGGGGAGTGGGGTGAACAGGCTTGGTTGGGGTGAGAACAGTCTTTGATGATGATGCGCGCCTTACGCAAGCATTGCTTGCTCTGGATGTTCTCGATGGAGGGGAGTGAGGAATCGGTGATGGATTGGGCAGTTTTCACCACCCTCTACAGTGCTTTCTGGTCATGGGCAGAGCAGTTGCCATACCAAACAGTGACACAGTTGGTGAGTATGCTCTCGATGGTGCAGCGGTTGAAGTTCACCAGGATCTGAGGAGACAGGTGGACCTTCTTGAGTCTCCTCAGAAAGAAGAGACGCTGGTGAGCCTTCTTGATCAGGGTGGCGGTGTTGAAGGTCCAAGAGAGATCCTCAGAGATGTGAACACCCAGAAACTTGAAGCTGGTGACACTCTCCACCTCAGTCCCTTTGATGAGGATAGGGGTGTGTGTGCCAGCTTTAGACTTCCTGAAGTCCACAATGAGCTCTTTGGTGTTGAGAGCCAGGTTGTTGTTAGTGCACCACGAGGATAGGTGCTAGACCTCCTCCCTGTAGGCCGTCTCATCGTTGTTGCTGATGAGACCAATCACCATAGTGTCGTCTGCAAACTTTACAATGGTCTTAGAGCCATGTACAGGTGTGCAGTCTTAGGTGAAGAGGGAGTAAAGGAGAGGGCTCAGCACACATCCCTGTGGTATGCCGGTGTTCAGGGTGATTGTTGAGGAGGTGTGATTATCTAACCTAACAGACTGAGGTCTGTTGGTTAGGAAGTCCATAATCCAGTTACAGAGGGAGGTATTGATGCCCAGTTCACTGAGTTTGGTGATCAGTTTGGAGGGGATGATGGTGTTGAATGCTGAACTAAAGTCAATGAACAGCATTCTCACATAGGTGTTGCTATTGTCAAGGTGGGACAGGGCAGATTGAAGTGCCGTAGAGATGGCATCCTCTGTGCTCCTGTTCTGATGGTAGGTGAATTGGAAGGGGGTACAGTGAAGGTGGTAAGCAGGTCTTGAGATGGGCCAGGACCAGCCTCTCGAAGCGCTTCATTACGATGGGGGTGAGTGCAACTGGACGGAAGTCGTTAAGGCTTGTTGCAGTGGAGTGTTTGGCACCGGCACGATGGAGGTGGTTTTAAATCACGCGGGGACAGCTGCCTGGGCTAGTGACAGATTGAATATGTCAGTCCAAACCTCAGTCAGCCGACCACGTCGGTGGTGGAGAGTGTGAGGGGCTGGTGATCTGCAGAGACCACAGGTGCCACATTTAAAGATATAAGCGTTAAAGTGGGTTAAATCTAAACCAAAATATGCTATTAAATGTGTTTGAATGGATCTTTAAACATCATTCAACACTGAAGTTTTCACCATGAATGTGAACCACTCGTGTCTCGCTCCTGTTAAAAAACCACAACCAGCATCCTGTTGTCACAGAGATACATCACTTGTTGAGTATGAGGAAAAGCATCTAATCAGCTAATAACTCTGTTATACCAGAAGGAATAAGAAGGGATTTCAATTGTTTGTTTGAACTGTCAGTAATACACAAGGTCATGTTGTTTGGGTGAATTGTTCACACCGTTTAAAAGTCATCGCTTTTACAGCTCAACAGCAAAGCTGTGAAAACCTTTCTTTCACAGTTTTTTTTTATCAGCAACCTGTCAACAGGCACATGATTATCTGTAAAAAAAAATTGCGCCTCGTTTCCTCTAGATGACTCGATCAGTACTTAGCAGTTACTGAGCATCAGATGGGTGTCAGCAGTAGAGCTATTGGTCTGCTTCTTACTTAAGGAGACAAACCTCTGGATGGGTTGGCTGAAGAATGTAACCATGCACATTGTAAAACGTTAATGTATGAATTTTAGTTGAAGGGCGATGGCTTGAAATGCCCATAGTGTTAATATGTGGGCCAGGTCTGAACAACATACACTTGTTGACACACAGATATTAGTGCTTTTTGTCATGTATCTATAGGATACTATAACAGCAAAGCAAACTTTCTGCTGTGTTGGTGTGAGTAACTGAAAGCACTTATTGTACTTTCACAAGCCATTTTTTCTTTTAGGTGTTTGCAGTAACTGTGTCACTTTCTATTGTAAAATTGTCAATATTCTCCATTATGTGTAACAGACCACCATAATGAAGGGCTAAGGTGTGGGTGTTGTGTCTCTGTTGTTAATGGTGCTAATCACTAGGAGGGGTTAAACAGGTTACACGATTTACACAATTGATTGATACAATTTGCCTGGAAAGCCTTACGAAAAAAATCTCTAGCACTGACCTTTGCTCTGTAGCCTAAATAATAATTGTTTTAATGTCACCCTGCTACCTAAATTCAAATACTTGCCTGTAGGCAGTTAAAGTTTAGTGTTGTCTAACCAGAAGGGAATATCTTTGAAAATGACTGTCCTTAACCATTTTAAATGAACTAATTTCTTAAGTTATTGCACCAGGACTTTCTGTCGACATTATATTTGCATAATAGCCATCCCTGTATCGTAAACTCTATTAAATACTAGAACCCTTTTTGTCAACGAGTATCAGTATTCCAAATGTGTTGTAGCTGCTACCTTTTTGAGCCTTTTCAAGCCCATTCCCACCATGAAAACAAATAGCCTAATGTTATAAATGATTTTAAAAAAAAAAAAATACAGTAAGTTACAGTAATAGTAATGGCTCGGAGAATCAAAAGTATGGCTTTGAAATGTACTAGGGTTTTAATAATAGGACATCATTATTGTGACTTTGTAGTTCTTTCTAGCTCTCTCACTGCCTACTCTCATAACTTGACTTGATTTCTAATTTTATAATTTTAATTAATTCCATTTTAATGGCTATTATGGGTTGCCATATCATCCAATGTAGAGGAATTAGCAGTGAAGCGTTGTGTTGTTTGATTTGTCTCGAAACTTTCAGTCTCTGAAGCATCAGCAATAAAATAATTTCATTTATTTTAAAGGCAGGACTTCCGACAACACCTGAAGGCAGCGCAGCAAATGCAGCCACTGGGTTGAATAACAGGGCAGAGCAACCAGCACAGTGTTTTGTGTGAGTGTGAGAGTGTGTGTGCAGGAGGAGGAGGAGGAGCCCGGGCTCCTCCGTTGTGATAACAGGCTGCTGTCTCGGCTCTGTTATCTTCCGTTCCCCGCCGTCCGAGCAGCGGATCTCCTCCGGACCTGCACCAGGATTTATTTAATTCTTATGAAACTTCACTGATAGCTGAAGCGCTCCTCCCATGGTGTCCCCGGGAGACTCCAGGGCCTCTACTCGACTTTACGGAAACTATCGGCGACCGTTTGGTGGTCTTGGAAATTATGGAAACGTGGTTTTTGCATCACGTCCTCGGGGTGTCTCTGTCGGTCCTGCTCCTGGGTCTACCGGGGCCCCTAGGGGCAGGGACCCCCAGTAACAACAGCACGGATCCGGTAACGGCAGGATTTTATTATTCAACCGCCACAGATGAACTCACTAACATGGAAAACAATGCAACTTCAACTTCATACTCCAGCGAGAGTTTGTCAGCATCACAGAGAAACATCCTGCTCACACACACTGCTGAATCACACACTGCTGCTGCTGAAAACGTCGGTAAGATCACTGTTACGAAGGCCTACAATGACAAGTGTAACTGTTCAGACACAAAAGTTAGTTCAGTTTGCTGAGTTTATCCCAATTATTCCGTATGAGCATTTCTTTCCCCTGCAGTAAGGCTCTGTAAATGTCTACTTTTCATTTCAAAATAAGCGTTAGCTGCAGAATAGGCTACAATAGAAATGCAACAGCAAAGCTGATTTATTATTCCAACAGGAGGTATCTCAATATGTGGTGTAGGATAGCTATAATCTCTTAATTACAACTTTATTTATCCAAAGTGAAGATTTCCTGTTGCATCCTGTGTGAAGAGACCTACACATTGTCATGAAACAAGTGCATTGCTCTTTTTGTTTAGTTTGCTTCAGTATAGAGCTGTAGGCTAACTAATTATTTTCATTAAATGTTTACGTTTATTGTTGTCTCCATTGATGATTCATCGCTTGCACTATAAATTGTTAGAAATAGTGAGAAATGTCCATCACAAGTTCCTAAAGCCCAAGTTGACATATTGAAACTGCTTTATTTGACCGACCAACAGTTCAAAACCCCTGAAGTAGGGCTGCAACTAACGACTAACTAACGATTATTTTCATAGTCGATTAATCTGTTGATTTTTCTCTCGATTCATCGATTAGTTGTTTGGTCTCTAAAATGTCAGAAAATGGTGAAAAATGGGGATCAGTGTTTCCCAAAAGCCCAAGATGACGTCCTCAAATGTCTTGTTTTGTCCACAACTCAAAGATATTCAGTTTACTGTCACAGAGGAGAGAAGAAACTAGAACATATTCACATTTAAGAAGCTGGAATACATTTTTTTTAAAACTTTTGTCAAATTACTCAAACTGACTAATCGATTATTAAAATAGTTGGCGATTAATTTGAGAGTTGACAACTAATCGATTAATTTTTGCAGCTCTACCCTGAAGTACCCAGTTTAGTATTGTAGAAGACTGAGGAAAAACAAAATAATTACATTTGAGAAGCTGGAACCAGTACATTTTCTGGCATTTTTGCTTTAAAAATTGGATGTCATGATCAATCGATATCGATGAATGCAAATTAATTTTCTGTCGCTATTCGAGTCCTCGAATAATTGTTTCATTTCTACTTAAGTATAAAATGTGGCTCATACTGTATGCTCACATCTGTGGTTCTGATATAGAGGAGGATAAACCCACCATTACAACGTTCACCTTGTTTTTTGGAATAGAAATATTCCCTCACCTTTAAACCGACAGACCTTTCCAATGAACAAAGACCGACAGAAGACATAAATGTGGTTCACCATTTATCAAGTAAGACCCATTCACTTAGTTTGATGAAAACTCAGAGACCCTCCCATGAATGTGTCACTCCTATCATGATCTAAATATCAAATCTGATCAGCAGCCTAACTTCTTTTGAGGTTCCCTGTTAGCATTTGAGCTGAGGTGTTGCCACAAAAAAGTCTTGACATTTGTTCAGCAGCTCACACCGGTGTTGATAAGGTGTATGGGCCGCTGTATCCATTGGTCAAGAGCAGCTTGTCACGTGCAGCATGTGGCAGCAGAGTTCAGAAGAGACCCCTAATGAGCTCAATCCAAGTCACAAATACTGCATGTAGATCCAGGAAGGCATGCCTCAAAACATTCCTAAAGGCTTAAAGTAAATTAAACAGTACAAGAATCAAGGAATTTAATTGATAAATATATATATTTTCTATAGGGATTTAGTTCAAATCCCTCAAATAGAGGGTTTAGGTACAGTCCTGCAAAACTACTTTTGAACTAGAGATGTTCCGATACCGATAGCAGTATCGGTATCGGCTCCGATACTGCCTAAAACGCTGGTATCGGTATCAGGAAGTACTGGAGTTTATGCACCGATCCAATACCACGTAATAAAGCCCTAAAGAAAAAATACGTTAAAGTAGTTTATTTATGTTCTTTTTCTGTTATAACTGAATAAAACTGCATAATAAAAGAACGTTCTGTGGCATTCATGTTTCACAAAGAGTTTAACTTGAGCCAGACTGACAACAAAGATAGAAATAATATCACATCCATACAGGGATAGTAGTATACAGTTGTTAAAACAATAAAATATATGACACACTGGTATCGGATCGGTACTCCCTATCGGCCGATACGCAAGTTCAGGG
This sequence comes from Sander vitreus, assembly GCF_031162955.1. Lineage (NCBI taxonomy): Eukaryota > Metazoa > Chordata > Actinopteri > Perciformes > Percidae > Sander > Sander vitreus. The sequence goes on from NC_135865.1 coordinate 11,981,129, forward strand.
TATCGGAATCGGTATCGGGAAGCAAAAAATGGTATCGGACCATCTCTATTTTGAACCTAAACTCCTGCCAGAGGGAAGAAAGAAAGATTTAAGCTCTTAGGGTACAAATGAAGACATTTCTGAAAATGTATTAGCTTGTATAATCCAACCACTGGCAAGTATGATACCAAGAAAGGTACCATAAAACTTTCAATAATGGCTGGGGCCTGTACCTCGTCAACAGAAAGCACTGGACCTTTATTACAGACAGACAGGTCATGAATTTGGGCGATCCACCTGCTCTGTGTAAAAGCCATGGATTTGCTGTTTTGCTGTTCAAATCTACAAAACTACCTCTTTATGTACAGTATAACTTTAATATAGTTCCAATGCAACTGCACTCCTGTTATTAGCAACATAGTATTACCATTATCACTACTGTGCTACAGTTTGTCATCTAGTCACAATAGAGTATTCCATATAGGCCTACTTATAACATAAACTACTTCTACATAAGTACAGCAGTTTTGCAATGCATTTTCTATGGTAGTTGTCTCCATGACAACAAGATAAACATTAATTAAGTTGACTTGACTTGATATAAAAGTCTGCATTGCACGTGTCTCTCTGATGCTTTAGTTTATTCATTTTAGTGATATTCTAAATATTGTATCATTGTATACTACTCGAAGGAGACTGTGTCACTGGCTTCTGCATTTAAACCCAAAGTGAACCTGAAGTATATACTGCATTTAAACACTGACAATCAGACTGTGAGACAGACTGTTGTAGAAATCTGGGCACAGGCTTTACTTCTTACAAGTTTAACAGCGATGTTCAAGATCTGTTTGTCCGGTGAGATTTTTGCTTGGTTTCAATCATGCTTGATTCATTCAGACTGGGGAGCTGCCCAGTGCTTCAATTCACGGAAAACAATGTGATGGTCAAATGCTTTGCTCAAAGGCAAAGAGTAGTTGCTGCTAAAGAATGACAAAGTGGAAATGATTCACTTTCCTCACCCTGATTTCACCCAGATTCACCTTTTCTGTCCTAAGACCAGGTCTTCCGGTTACAGTCATCTGGTGACAAACAGCTCAATACTTGGCCACTGAATATAGCAAAAGTCCACAGCAATACATTACCTATTTGATCTGTTGGCAATAAAATATCAACCAATATATTCACTGCTGCGCCATACCAGCGTCCATCCTCATTAATATGCTAACTAGAGCCAGACCGATATATCGGCGGGCCGATATTAGGCATTTTCCAAACTATCGGCATTTGTAATGGCCGATAAATGAATATTTAAAAAAAAACAACAAAAAAAACGGACGAAACACCCTTCAACCATGTTATGAGTGTTGGCATTGCATAGTTAGTCCACCAGAGGGCACTTTACAACGTCCCTGTTGGCAACTCTTTGATTTTATTTTGTTATTTTTGTGTTTTTGTTCAAAGGACTTTAAGTTTCATATCTTAAATTTGTATTTTTATACATTATATTTATTAGAATGTTAATATATTTTGATGTTTCTCTGTTCTGTTGTGAAAGTTTATTTTTTTAAACTCCATTATCATATTATTTTAGTGAGGACTCATACATAACTACAAATGACTAATGTTAGGGAAATCTGTTTATATGGATATGGATATATAAACAGATTATAAATATATAGATATATAAACAAATTCTGGATATATTTTCTTTAAATATATATCGGCCGATATATCGGAATATCGGATTTTTAAATCACCAAATATTTGTATCGATATCGGCCTTAAAAATCCTTTATCGGTCGGGCTCTAATGCTAACCCTACTGCTTTTGCCTAAATGAATATGCAAGCCACAGAGCTTCTGGTGTATAACAGATGTGAAAAGACGACACTGACAGCCGTGTTAACAGTTGAGAGCTAAGAGATAAACAGCAGAGAATCTGGGAGTGTCCCTCACTTGTTGCCAACACTACGTTCCAGTCTGAGTTTTGTTGCCCGGGCTGGATCCAGAGAGAGAAAATGAAATAATGAGAGAGACACATGCAGAGGAAGTGAAAGAGAAAAATAGAATCCAGTGGCCCAGTTCTCCTCACAGATTCCGAGTGGACGGACTGTTCTGCAGTTGAACTCTCCCCTCCATTGGGTTTGTGCTGGATGGTGGCTGCTGGTGGCAGCCACCATCCAGCACAGACCCCTCATCCTCAGAGTGCTGTTGTTCCAGTCAGACTGCTAGAGACTTGCCAGATACCAGGCTGTCAGACAGCATCAGTGATGGGTAGAGAAAAAAGACAAGGTCAGAGAAAGACCTCAAACACACACAGACTTGGTACCCAGCTGGCTTGTGTGTAAGTTTTTGTCTCTCACATACACTTGATACTAATATCTTGATCTATTAAGCTCATGGGATGCTCACTAGTTATGTAATTTAAAGCTGCACTCATTTATGTAAACAATGGATCATCTGACTATATGTGTAATTTACAGTGATGAACGCACAGATAATTATCACCAAACTCTGCAGTTCCCCTCAGCTCTATGGTGCATTTTACCGTCTTTCTGCTCATTGTTTTGTTTTGTTTTTACGGCTTGCAGCCTCAATTCAGTCTCACCGCTTTCCAGCCACAGCAGACAGCTGTTTTCAGCTCTGATAAACCCACTGTACACGTCTTGCACTGCATCAAACCACAGTGAAACAAAGTTAGCTAGTGAACTGAATAAAGCTTGGGAATAAAAGGGGAGTAAATATTGGACATATGTACTGTATGTCAATGTCAAATGAATGCTAATACCTCGTGTCTGCTGGAGGTGTAAAAAGGCAACTGTATGCTAACATGTTATAGGCATAGTTGTCTAATACATACACCATGTAATTGCAACATCTCTATGTTGATTCCAGCTGGAGACCTTTGTTTGCTTGAACATTAAAACACGCCCAGATCCATGGTTGGTGACAGTTTTCTGCCAGAGCCTTGTGCTCACTCAGCTTTAGGAAGGAAATGGCAGATTCCCAGCGGAGACAGTTACCACCATATTTAGGTCCTCACGCCTTTGTTAAAGCAGACGAGCCTGGCTGCCAATTGTTCTCCACCCAAAATCATTGCCTCTGCAGCAAGTAACACTACTTCTGTCAGCATCTTCCCCCTTTCTGCAGTCTGTACAGGCCAGATACAGCCTGGTGAGCACCCTCTGGTGGCCACTGCTGGCAGTGAGCTACATACATAAACACGTGTTTGCCTTTTGCATAAAAGCAGTCGATGAGAAAAGAGCTATGATAGAGAGAAGAATAGAAGAGCCCTCCGAATGTTTTCAGTGTCTTTTCTGAAGCGAATTATTGTGCAAACTTAATATTTTCTCTTTTTTGATTTTCCACAGACACTGATCAGACGCAAACCTTCACAGAAACAAGCATCAGGTCACTAGAAGCCATAAGTTTGTCTACTGAGCCACTCACCCCCACCCTCGTTATAGCCACCACTGAGGCCAGCATCAGCACAGGCAGCATCAGCACTGGTATCAGCACCGGCAGCAGCACCGGTAGCAGCAGCACTGGTAGCAGCACTGGTAGCACCGGCAGCAGCACCGGCAGCAGCACCGGCAGCAGCATCGGCAGCAGCAGCACCGGTAGCATAGGCAGCAGCACCGGTAGCAGCACTGGTAGCATCGGCAGCAGCACCGGTAGCATCGACAGCAGCACCGGTAGCAGCACTGGTAGCATCGGCAGGAGCACCGGTAGCATCGGCAGCAGTACCGGTAGCAGCACCGGTAGCATCGGGAGCAGCACCGGCAGCAGCACCGGTAGCATCGGCAGCAGCACCGGTAGCAGCACTGGTAGCATCGGCAGCAGCACCGGTAGCATCAGCAGCAGCACCGGTAGCATCGGCAGCAGCACCGGTAGCAGCACTGGTAGCATCGGCAGCAGCACCGGTAGCAGCAGCAGCAGAATAAGCATAAACAGTGGCAGCAGCACCGGCAGCAGCAGCAGCACCAGCAGCAGCACCAGCAGCAGCACCAGCAGCAGCACCGGTAGCAGCAGCAGCACAGGCAGCAGCAGTAGCAGCAGTGGCAGCATCACCAGCAGCAGTGGCAGCAGCACTGGTAGCAGCAGCAGCGACAGCACCACCGTTAGCAGCAGCAGGGCATGGAAGGACTTTACTGACACAAACCAAATGCCAGACGCCTTCCCTGCTGTGTCCTCCGATGCTAGTTCCTGGATGTTGACAGAGGACACCAGACTCCCCCAGGACAGCCCAGACACCACCCTCAGACTAGGAGATGCCTCAGACTCGATGTCCCACACAGCCGTCCACACCGACAGCACCTATACTTCTACTGCCATCAGCCGAGCTGGGGAGAGGACCCTGCTGTCTGTCACCTCCTCTTCCAGCAACAGCACCTCCTCTGCCTTTACAGAGGACTCCAACTCCCATCAGCCCCCCTCCACCTGGGGTATTTCTGCTCGGGCTACCGAGACTGAGGACTACACCCACAGTGCGCCGGCCACCAGGACTGACAGCAGAGACACAACAGACCAGCACATGACGCACTCCTTCAAGGGGATATTTCCAGAGACAAGTTTAACTGGACAACCTAATGCCACCCATCAACAATACACCTCAACATCAGAGGAGACCTCCGACTCGACACCACCTCTCAGAGTAACCGAGCCCAGCACTGACCAATCGGAAGTGTCTGTTTCCTCCACACCTTCTGTCACCTCGCCTGCAGAAGGTCCTACAAATATCTCAGGGACAGAGCAGGGGTCAGGCTTTAGTGTTACAACCGCCACTGAGTTCTCCACCGGAGCCCACAGCTCCAGCACTCAGAACCAGGAGGGCACTGTGGGGGTTTCATCCCAGACCAGTGACCAAAGTGTTGGCTTGGGTCTGACCACAGCACCCCCAACAGTCAGTAGTACATCAGAAGTGGACAACTCTCTAACAGACACTCCAGTGCTCGTTACTGAGTTCTTCCTCACCTCCACACCTGTCACTGTTACAGAAAGGTACTTTTAAAAAAAAAAAATATATATATATGTATAGATGTGTGTGTATATATATGTATATGTATATATTTGAATTCATGTATTTCTCCGAATGATTTGTATATGCAACAGGAAGACGTTTGCTAAATAAGTAAGTTTGTGGTGTTTTGTAATCCCTTGTGGGATGGGCCAAAATGTTTGGCATGACACAGAAATAAAATATAACTAACTAACTAACTATATATATATATATATATATATATATATATATATATATATATATATATATATATAATTAGAAAAGCATTATTTTAACAGACACATTCTGCTCTATAAGCTTTAAAGGAATGCAGATTGACAAGCTTAAATTATTGGCTTACATGAGCGCCCCCTGCTGACACCTTAGCCTGCTCTGTGTCGAGTGATCAATAAAGTTGTCATGTCAGTCCTGGTGTTGTCAAGATGAAAATTGTTCTTGTATGCTCTTTTCAATTCTTGTCAGAAGTCTGTAAGAGATTTGGTTGAAAGGTTTTCTCTTTACCAGATCACAGATAACAGAGGAAGACACTTTCAAAGCCACTGCATCCACCTCCACCACCACGACCACCACCACCACCACCACAACAACCAGCCCTCCTTTACCTGCAACCTCATCCTCCAGCTTCAGTAGCACCTCTAGCAGCTCTACTCCAGGGTCACCTACCGAGGCCACCGTCCCGTACACTACGCCCTCCACCACCCTGGCCTTGCTGACCTCTGCCGTGCACGCAACTCCCCGCATGTCGCCCAGCCAAACCCAGGGGCCCTCAACTGGGATGGATAACCCCACAAACGCCACCACCCTGCAGATAGAGACAAGCACGGACACCCCGGGAATCACCACGACTCGCAGCGAGCACATCACCACCTCCTACACCCACAGAACCCCAACTAAGAGTACAGAGGCTCTGCAGACCACCGGGAAACAGACAGACAGAGGAACTACAGAGCTGGTTGGGACCACATCACCCACCAAGGCACCGCCAGCACCACCAGGTCAGTGGTTTACATTCCATCATTTTAACTGACAATCCTTGACATGCAGTTTTCACAGCAAGAATGTGTTACTAAAGTGGACCAAAAACTTCAAAAAAGAGATATACTTTGTATACATTACATATTATATATTATTTACATATAGATATACAAATGTGCATTATGAACCATTCAAATTATGAGATTGATGAGACATAATGACATAATTATTATTATAGTGGCTTGAGTGAAACCACTGTATGATTGCCCTGTTTTTAAAGTGCCCATATTATGTAAAAATCACTTTTTCTGGGATTTGGGGTGTTGTGTCTCTGGTGCTTCCACACGCATATAAACTCTGAAAACGCTGTTTTGAGTGAGATACGGGTTTCGGAATGTGTCCTGTCTTCAGTCTCCGGGTGAGCTGTTCAACATCTGCACGGCTTTCTACGTAACTAGCCTGGACGAGGGGCCTAGGGGGCTAACCGTTAGCATGCTAGCTCATTCTCAATGGCAAAACACTGCTACAACACACGATTTCACCCTAATCTACAAAATAAATCGTATAGAACTACTTACATGTCCCTGTTCTGCAGGTATTCCACACAAAGTTGGAAGTGCGCCCTCACTTAGAAGAAGTCTCCCGGCTAATCCTGCCTTGTACAAGCCGAAGTTGCAGTAACAGCTAGCTAGCTCATGTAATCCTTACCTAGCTACTGCGCATGTGCGACAGACAACAAAGATGTTACAGAAGTTGCGAGGTCTCACTCTGTAGCTAAAACAGAGACCTGACACAGGGTGAAAAGAGGATATGCAGCAATGGGCAGTACAACAAAAATATGGTGTTCTTTGAAACTTAAACCATGTGAACCTATTCTGATACAATCTCAAATTACAATTATGAACCTGAAAATGAGCATAATATGGCCACTTTAAAAACTTTTTTAATGGTTCAATTTCTTGTTTTATGGTAAAATGCCTGCTCTCCTCTCTAAACTCCAGGGAACCCTTGTGGGTCAAACCCTTGTATGAACGGAGGGATGTGTGTGAGCTATAAAGGGCATCAATTCACCTGCCACTGTCAGCAGGCATGGACAGGACTGACCTGCAACCAGGGTGAGCTGTTCTCCTCTTCTTCCTGACAGATTGACGACAGCATGCATGCTACTTTTTTTTTGTGTGTGTGTGTGTTGCAATGTACCCAAGCATGAAATCTCCAGAAAAGTATGAAATAAAATCCAAGTTTAAAATATTCTTTTTCTATATTATCCTGAGTGCTCTTTTAGAAAGTATATAGTAATACTTGTACGTACTGGTGTGTGCAGATGTGGATGAGTGTGAGAGGGACCCATGCCCCGTTGGGTCCAGGTGTGTGAACACGCGAGGTTCCTTCAGCTGTGAATGTCCGCTGGGCTTCGACCTGGAGGACGGACGCACCTGCACCAGAGGTAAAACCCCTTTAATACATAACAGTGAAACAATAATCAATCACAGATGATGAAAATATGCAAACACAAAGTATATATGAATTCAAAGTTGTTTCCCCAAAGGCCTTCTTTTGATCACCGACAGTACTTTTCCCCTCCACAGCAAAGGCGTTTCTGGGAACTTTCAGTGTTAACAGATTGCCTCATGACCCTGTTATTTTCAAGAGCGCCACCATGCATGAGATCCAGAGAGAGATCATTCAGCTGGTGAGCGGCAGAACACATAATTGCATTGTTTCTGCAGATTTCTGAGCTCCGTTCGGCTTATGTGTATTATATCTGCTACACACTCTCTTACTGTCTTTCACCTCAGCTCAATGCTTCGTTGTCAGTCCTCCGAGGTTACAGCCGCTCAACGCTAAGTAAGAAGTAAGTTTTTGCCATCACTAAACCATTCCATTTCTGTAATCTTTCAGTAATTTGTTGTCACAAAAGGAAACATGGTTATAATTATATTTACCCCCACTGGCCTTTACATTTCATAGGCCTTCATTAGAGCAGGGGTCTTCATCATTTTTTAAGCCAAGGACCCCTTAGCTTAAAAAGAGACGGAGCAGGGACCCTATATATAATGTATCAAATTGAGTTGCATATTAAACTGGGCCTACAATAAATTGAAGGGCGGCCTATAGCCTTTAGATATACCTTTTATGATGCATACAATACTAAGGTGTTAAAATAATAATTGTTGACATGTTCATATATTTATCCATCATGTTTTAATGTTAAAATGTGAAACAGTAGGTGTATCTGTTGATGGCTACCTTACCAGGCCAGTAAGCCTATCATCAATGTTGTGTAAAAAAAAAAAAGAAAAAAGATTTATCTTTACAAATAATATTTTGGATTCATATTAATGTATAGTTTCAGTCAAAATAGTAGCCTAGCTAGATTCTAGTGATTTTAGAACAGCTAAGGGGCGTTGTTAGGCACGACGCGAAGCTGAGTAAAGTGTAAAATAAATTAATAAATGGCGGCATGCGATTAATGCGATTTAAAAAAATTAACGCGTTATGCTCGGCCCTTAATCGCAGGGCCGATTTTTAAAAAAAATATATATATCAAACAATAATTTGGTGGCCCCCCTGCAGCAACTCTGAGGACTCCCTAGGGGTCCCGGACCCCGTGTTGAAGATCTCTGCATTAGAGTCAATCTAAACTAAGAAAGCAAACAGATGAATGATGCAACATGGACATTTTGTCAGTGTAGACCTCTGTTTTGACCTCTGATCTCTTTCCAAAAGAGGAGAGGCTGGGGTTCGTATCTCAGCTGTCAACATGTTTTCCATTTCCACCAATGTGACGAGCGCAGAGGTCTACAACAGCATCCAGATGTCTCTCAGCAACTGTAGCTCCTCATTGGCCCACTGCCGGATGGTCCTGCAGCACCAGCTCACCTATCACGGTGAATATAATAGCCAGTAATCCTAATGAACATCATCAGGTTTATATTTGCTGATTTCAACCAAAAGTATTACATGTTTTAATTGGCATACTTTAATTGTGATTGAGGGCAGGCTACTAAAAGTAGCTGTGAATGTGTTTACATCCACTAGAGGGCAAAATGTAGCCGTAAACAGCTCCCACAGTTACATCATTACATCACTCACAAACTTCTTCATCCAGCTGCTATATTTCACAACCCTACACTACAGGGAATCCTACAATAACAGCAAAGGACAACCGTGCACTACCATAAAACACTACAAAAAGATCACTATAAGCTCACACACACACAGTAGCAATTTTATGTAGGATGCTCGTTGTGAACCAGAACTGTAGATTAATAAATTCTGACTTGCTCTTGAGATGAAACCTAATAGTGAATTGAGGGAAACAAGGAAGCTGGTTTGGTGTTTTCTGACATCTTGGATTCATCTTGTCCAAATCATGACCATGATTCCTGTGTTGCTGTAGTCACGACTAATTGTGTCCACACTGTGTTCCAGTGGAAAGTCTGTGTGTGGCCCAGAAGACTCAGTGTGATACAGAGCGCTCCACCTGCACAGACAACAGCGGCACAGCCAACTGCCAGTGTCTTCAAGGATACTACAAACACAACCCTGACGACCTGTCCTGCTTAGGTGAGCTCAGTGTGTGCTACTTACTGTAAGTGCATGGGTTTTTATGTATATATCAAAAAGCAAACCACATATTAACCTGATTAAAATGGACCAAACATGATTAAAATGACAAAGTTAGTGTTTCCTTCCTGATAAAAACAAAAAACTACATTCAAATTTGAAATTTCACATGAAATTCATTGAAATTAAGGATAAGGCATATCACCAAACCAATATGGGCGTTGGACCTCCCTATAACAAACTGTGTAATTGGACTTTTTTCTAAACAAAACATCTTGTTTCAGAATGTGGGGATGGCTACAAGCTGGAAAATGGCACCTGTGTTCCGTAAGTTCAACTTAATTTATTTTTTCCTTAAAGTATTGATCCACTTATACTGAACAATTTAGGTCCAGATTCTTACTGCAGATTCTATGTCTACTTTTAAGGTGCATGTTTGGATTTGGAGGATTCAACTGTGGAAATTGTAAGTGACCCTATAAATCCCTGAACAGGCAAAATATCACCTATTCAGCTTCAATAGATAAGATATGTTTTGTGAACTAAAGTTACAAATGTGATCTTGTGATCTTTACATATGTTTCTAAAGTTAAGTATTTAATATGTTGTTATTGGACATTGCAGTTTACAAGCTGATTGCAGTCGTGGTCTCACCTGCAGGAGGCGCTCTGCTCCTCATCCTCATCATTGCTCTCATTGTCACCTGTTGCAAGTAAGACTGCTGTTATTGCTGCTGCTGCTGTTATTGTTAGCACAACAACCTGTCCTGGTTTGCAGAGCAATTAAACTAGTTAAGTCTTAAACTATTTTATTGATGGTAGCACAGTAATCTGCCTTGCTATATGGTATTTTCAAGTTGATAATTAAAAAAACAAGTGATCCTAGACCATAAAACAAGTGTAATTATCTGTTGGCTTAATATTTCAAGAGTATTTTAAAGCATCAGTTTACCCAAATTACCAAAAAAAACACATTTCCTCAATTTCAATGGTTTGATGAAGTGAATAATATTGGTTATTTTTTAAATGTTTGATCTACAAGGAAAGACAAGAATGACATCAACAAGATCATCTTCAAGAGCGGAGACATGCAGATGTCCCCGTACGCAGACTTTGCCAAAAATAACCGCATATCCACAGAGTGGGGCAGGGAGACCATAGAGATGCAAGAGAACGGCAGCACCAAGAACCTTCTGCAGATGACTGACATTTACTACTCTGTAAGGAGAGTTACAATACAACTTTCATTAGACCTCCCACTCCTTCATTTGTCTTCATTATTCAAGTTTAGGTTTGGTTTTGAGTGTTTGGATATGTCTTATAATCAATTTATTAGAAGAAACTTTTAAATACATCTTATTGATTTTCTGTGTTTCTGTGCCCTTTCCTTCAGCCTGCGTTGCGTAACTCAGACCTGGAGAGAAACGGCCTGTACCCGTTCACAGGCCTGCCGGGTTCCCGCCACTCGTGCATCTACCCTGCCCAGTGGAACCCCTCCTTTATCAGTGACGATTCACGAAGGAGAGACTACTTCTGACTGTCCCACCTTGAACACACACACACACACACACACACACACACACACACACACACACACACACACACACACACACACACACACACATACACACACAACTTACTATCTCTTATACTGACAATTGTGATGTGTTATAATGGTTTTCTGTCACAGTGAGAGTGGGAGCCCATTTGACCATCTGCATTCAGGGCTGCACACTAACTATGTAAATGCAGGTGTGTGTGTGTGTGTGTGTGTGTGTGTGTGTGTGTGTGTGTGTGTGTGTGTGTGTGTGTGGGTATGTGCGTGCGTGCATGCATGTGTCTGCATATTATGGAAGTGCACATTTTTTTTCATGTGAAATATTTCCTGAAAGTGTTATTGTGTGGCCATTTCAGTGTTTTTGCACGTTTTAGCTCATTTGCTTCGACTCACACATTACATTGCTGCCACTGTTTTGTTAAAGACTGTTTAATGTTTTTCCTGCCTTGCAGGCAGCCTCTGATTCTCATTTACTTCACTGTAAAAAACAATTTCCAGATGCTTGAAACTGAAGTGCTTGAGGTAGGCAATCCATGACAGTAAACAATCATATCTGCCTTGTTGCTGCCTTTTAATGCAGTGGAGTTTTGCTTGAAAAATCTGCACTGCATTAATGCACAATATTAAATATTCCTGTCAAAGACAGGAATGTCTGCTGAGTGAGTTTATGACCACCAGGAATGTGGGAAAACACATTTTTTTAGACAGCAGTGATGTAAAGTGTATGTGATGTGTAGCAAATAGACTAGAACATGCAATAACATTGATACGGTCCTTTAAGTGCTGAAGTATGAATATGTACGTTCCACTGCTGTGATTTGAAAATAATCAGTTTCTTCTTAGATAATAATCTGAGAATAAAGTATTGATGGAACAAGACAATAACAAAACCACTGAAGGATGTGCAAAGTTCGGTTTAATGTCAATAGAAACTGAGGAACCACTTTGAATTCTGATAACAACGTTTATTTATTCCCTCTTTGTCCAAGTCCTTGACATGTAGCATACTGGACACCTTACATACACACTGACAGACTGGAGACGGATAAACTTGTGGCTTGTGTGTGTGTGTGTGTGTGTGTGTGTGTGTGTGTGTGTGTGTGTGTGTGTGTGTGTGTGTGTGTGTCTGAGAGAGCGAGAGAGAGAGAGAGAGAGAGAGATTGTGTGTCTTAAGTATGTGTGTGTGTGTGTGTGTGTGTGTGTGTGTGTGTGTGTGTGTGTGTGTGTAGTCTGAGAGAGAGAGAGAGAGATTGTGTGTCTTAAGTATGTGTGTGTGTGTGTGTGTGTGTGTGTGTGTGTGTGTGTGTGTGTGTGTGTGTGTGTGTGTGATGTGTGTATGGAGTAATTAACTGTATACCAGAAGGATCATAACTGTCAATGAGTGTTTGAATTTAAAGAGTGTAAAGATGTATCATAATTAGTTTGCTTTTTCTGACATGGAGTGTTGTTTTTATGTGACTGTTTTACTTCTTTGTGTTTATATATGATTTGTTCATTCTGGCGTTTTAGTCAGACGTGCTTATTTAAATAAAAAATTTGCACAGCAGTATTTCTCCGACTCCATTCTGATGCTAATTATTTTAAGGTTTTTCAAATCCTTGATTTTGAACTGCTTGAGTTTAAAATTCTTCAAACAAAATTACTGTAAATGTATTTTAGTGGTATTGCGCATTCATACCATTTGTTAGTAGCACACAGCGCAACAAGAACAGAATAAACAGAACAAACAATTAAATCAACTCAGGTTTTTTCTTTTAGTCTTTATTTTCATTTTAGCATTTTACAGATTTTACAGGGTTAGAGAAATAAAGACATATCCAGATTACCCATGAAAATGGGGATTATCAACAGAATTACAATCTTAATCCTACATGCTGGACTATATACAGTACCTTTCCTCTGCACATTCTATTTATCCTAAACTTTTGCACATCCCTTAACATTTTCTACCATATCCATACAGCCTCTTTTTTCTTAATGTTAAATAGTTACATGTATGTGTTATATGTTTCTGTATTTATTGATTGTTTATTTCATATTAATATGTTTTATATATATTGAATATGTTCATGTATGCACCAACAACCAAGGCACATTCCTTGTAAGTGCTACTTACTTGGCAATAAATCCTTTCTGATTATGAATAAGTGTTGGAACTATTTCTCGGAGAGCAACAGCCAGGCACAGAGACTTCACAGAGCCTTGTAACCGCAGTCACTTTGCCAGGAAAAAAAGCTGGGACCCTGCACATAAGCACTTGGCAGATGCATAAAATGTAATTCGTAAAGAAAAAGTTAAACAACAACAAGTACTCTGACCATTATTGTTTACATATACTGATTTACATCAAACAAATGAGTCAACATTGTCAGATAAGGTGCTTTTCCAAAACATGCTAAATTATTCCTTCCTTTGTGGGTAGTGGGTACAATTGTTTACATAATGTGACGTTTCTGGTCTGTTTCTGTTGGTTTCCCAGCTTCTTATAACCCATAGTCTCAACAGTGTAAGGACCTGAAGACACAGAGGCACAACTTTCTTTTGATATTTTGACTTTTCTAAACCAGCAATGGAACGTCAATACATTGATCTGGGTGAGCAGGCCATCATATTAAGCAATGGTCCTCTCATCTTCTTCAACCTCACTGCGAATATCTTCTATGCATGTTGCTTGATCTTCCAACTGTGCAGCACACAACGACTCAAGCAGCCTTTTAAAGATGCTGCTGGGATTGCTTGTCTCATGCTCAATTATGTATTGTGTCTCTTTGGCTTTACTGCTTTGTGTGTTAGAGGAAGCAACCAGCTTTGAAGTGTTTATTGTGCCATTGGTGATTGTGAGGTTCTATGTGACCAATAGCATGACGTGTTCGGTTTGGCTCAACTTCTACTACTACATCCAGATTGTCCCTGCACAGTGAGCTCTTCTAATCTGGGTAAAAAGGAACATCAAGTCTGTCATGTACATGATTTTGCTTTTTAACGGGACCTTTATTTTGTTCTGTAGTGCCGGTTTTACTGCAGATGAAATTTTTCAAAGAAGTGGGCTCACTAATATCAGTTATACATGGACTGGATATCAGATTGATGGACTGTACTTCACAAGCCAAGTTTGTTTCTTCAGCATCAACGTGTATATCTTCTTATGTCTGTGTATATTGACGGTTTCTAGCTTTTCCACGGCCCACTACCTGCACAGACACATAAAACGTGTGGCACAGCGTGGCGGCTTCTTCTCCACTCCAAGAATTCAAAGTCAGCTGAGAGTCACTGTCACTGGGATCTCTCAAGGAGTGCTGTACTTCCTCTATGCCACTTTCTATTTCTTTGATTCATTCACCTACATGTTTTCCATGGACTTTTACTTTAGTGCTTGGTTCACCTTCACTTTCACCTCGCTGTACACATTAGGCACCACCGTCAACTTGGCCATTGGTCAGGTTATATTCAGGCGAAGGGCAGCCGATGCCTGGAAGGCACTCAAAGCACTGTGTGGTGTTGGCATGGTAACACATGATATGAAAATGAACCCCAGCCGGCTGACATCAGGTGAAATAGCTAATACTGTACCTGTTGATGTCCAAATGTCAGTGTGATTATTATTATTATTGGGCGTGTGATATGGTAGTGTTGCTTGTAATCATTTATCTACAGTGTGAGGTTTAATTTGATGAATGTATAGCAAAATAAATATAAATGTAAACGTTTTAGTCCAGTGGGTTGTTCTGGCAAAACACTGCCAGAAGAAATTCACGCTGGGACACATGTAATGACTGAAATCAATAGAACAAGGATACACGCACACTGATTGATCTGCAGACCAACCAATTATTAGAGTCAAAAATGAGAATGGACTTTCTAACCTAACCTAACAGGGCCTGTTATTATTTTCCACATTGAAGCTTCTTCTGGGGTCCTTGATTTGCTGTATAAACACGTACCTGATGTCAGCTATTTGACTACTAGTATGGGCTACTCTGTTTGGCTGAAGCTCTTTTACTACACCCAGATTATACCTGCAGAAAGTTCTGTTCATCTTGATCAAGAATATCAAATCCAATAATCAATTTAAAGATGTTACCTTCATGATCTGTTGGAAATATTGCAATGTAAGATGTATGCATCTTGTAAGCATGCATTACATGTCTGATACATATTTCTCCTCATTTTGTGTAGTCTCACTGCGTAGATGCTGCAACTTTCTTTCTGATTTATGTTATAAAAATGTCAACGTTCTAAACTTAAATCATTGTGCTTGGAAAAACAAACTTTGTCAACACAATTACAAATAATCATGTTGTAAAAAATGTGTCAATACGTGGAGTAATGTCCGTATTTCTTTTTCTTGTCAATTTTGCAGTAATGTGCTTATTTACATTTTCTGATTTGCATGAGACGCAAATGCCTCAGATTTGTTATATTGCATAGGGTTGGACAGCCTTACTGGTTTTATTTGTAAGCTCACTACAAGGAAAGAAGACACCAAAAAGGAAACAGCAAACAGATTAAAGATGAACTATCTCACATGTGTCATAATTAATGGGCCTGTTGTTGTTCTCAACATCATGGCTAATGCATTTTACATGTTTTGCTTGGTCTGTCCACTTCACGGAGAAAAGATCAAGCAACCTCCGAAGCTTCTCCTGGGGACCTTGATGTGCTGTACAATCATTTACCTGATGTCAGTTTTCTTGATGGTCTTTCCTGAACTACAAGCTCAAGGCATTAAAGTCACTCAAATCTCATATGTAGTGACACTCATATCACAGTAGATTGTCCACTACTGTGAGCTCCTCTGTTGGGCTGAACTTCTCCCACTACACCCAGATTGTACCTGCACAGAGAGCTCTCTTCATCCACTACTGCTGATTTGCAAAAATCACAGCAAAACATCAGGAATGATGAAAATATATTTCTGTCAACGATTTTGCCCTTACATGCTGGCAGAGGTCAAACGCTCTACAATGATACCTTCATGATCTGCCGGAAATATTGCAATCCAGATTAAACACACATGAACAATCTACCAAATGTATGAAAAAAAAGCATTGTTAAATACAAGTTGCTGAATTGTGGCAAACCTTTTGAAGAACAAATGGCGAAGGTATGCATCTTACTGTTTTATATTATTATTTGTCGTTTTGTATAAGTGGTACAGCTGTATGCTTCTTTTGCAATTCTTGTTTAACATTTAGTGGTCAAGCTTATTACTTTTCATCATTAAAATGTATCGAACATTAATTACATGTTTCCTCCGTATTTTTCCTCCTCATTCTTTGTAATTGAAATTATTTCAGTGCTGCTGTTGCATACTTAATACAACTACAATTAAAATTGATCTTATCTTATTTTAATAGTCTACATATTGTTTTGTTAGATTGTTATCCTTTTCACATCTGTCTACAGTTGTGCCAACGCCACTTGGACAGTAACAGCCTACAGTAACAGCAGTTACAGTAGGCAACTGAGCTGTTAATTAAACTGTTTAGGAAACTGAATTTAAGTTGAAGTTGTTGAAGCACTTTGAGTTCATCAGAAGAAAAAAAAAGAATTGGACTTTATGTAGTAATTGTGACTTGGTAATAATATTACAAGATATAATACACAATCAGAGAAAACAGAGAAAAGATCTGTATCTTGTAATTATGATGACTTGTCATTATGAGAAAATCTAACTTCAATTTAACTAAAACTTACATAATTACGATATCCAGATTTTGTAAATATAAAAATACTTGTCATGTAGTTATGAGATAATTGTCATGTAGTTATGAACTAAGATCTCATATTTATAAGAGCGTTTGCCATAATTAAAGTCTTGTTGGGGATTACATGCTAAGTGATAATCAAGTGATAAATTATCAGATTTTTTTTTGGGGTGAATGCAGTGCACTTCACACCTACATATCCAACCAATTAGGAAAAGTACGGTATCTCGACCACAAACTGGCTCTTTCAGGTAAAATCAAACCTTAACGTTACTTTCAAATGTAATGCAAAGTAAGTAAATTGAGTTTAAGGAAAAAATAGTAGCCTTGGGGAAGTGGAAGCGTTGTTTTACTCTGCGTGCTCCCAAG
Source organism: Sander vitreus (assembly GCF_031162955.1). Classification (NCBI taxonomy): domain Eukaryota; kingdom Metazoa; phylum Chordata; class Actinopteri; order Perciformes; family Percidae; genus Sander; species Sander vitreus. The sequence continues at coordinate 11,998,306 of NC_135865.1, forward strand.
TCTGAGCTACTGAAGAGGTCCTGAAGGCATCATTTTGTCTGGTCCAGCCCCTCCTCGTTCAGCTGTGTTTAGTCCTCTCTCAGCAGTTGATGAGGGAAGGAGGCGCAGTGTCAGGATCTCTCGATATTCTGGGCAAAATAAAAGTCACCGTTGGACAGCCAGTTGGATTGCCAGATAAACCAGGCAGATTCAATTTTCTGGATCGGGAAAGAAAAAAAAAAGAGAAAGATTTAACATCATATTCAGCCGTACGTTAACGTTACTGGAATAAACGATGTTAAGTCAACGGTTTCCCTTCTGTTCAGGTGAGGAAATCAACGGTAATGTTAACGTTATAAAAAATATTGTATGGAGTGTTAACGTTAACGTCCGTTATTGGACTCGGTTTAGCTAGCTTAGCTCTTGTATTTAACACAGTTTAAGTGACTGTAAATGTCACGTCGTTGTTAGTTTAAACTAACGTTTAACCTGTTGTGGAAACTTAGCTATACCTGATCGTTTCACACCAACGTTGCTTCCATCCATTTTCTTTATAGCTCTTTAACTTAATTGTTAACAAGTCGGGAATCTGCGTTAAAACAACAGAGCTTCTAATTAACGTTAGTTAACATCATCCGTTAGTAAGGTAAGCGCTGTAAAACCGAGGGAATCTACTACGGTTAACCCAAATAAACTGTGCAGCAGGAACAAAATGAGGAATTTATTTAGCTATATTCCCAAATGTTGCGTGTCATCACCAAAATATGTGCCCGATAAACACTGGCGCCCCAGACATGTTTAATAGGGGTGGCTAAATGGGACCACCAAAACCAAAAGCCATAACTGAATTTCAGAAATTATATTATGCTGTTGTAGTAATGTTGTATAGACTAACGTTAGCTAGTTGAAAACTATGTCAATATGAGAGTTAAGGGATCGCATACTTTGGTTTTTCATTTTACAGTTCACAGCGATAGAATCAGGGTCACCCCTTTGGTGGCCACTGCCGATTATAGGGCTGTCCTGAATACCATTTTGGGGGCTGCGAAGCTGTGGTGAGAAATAATTCCAGTATATTTGAAGCTTCGACTGGGGCTGGGGGTTGGGATGGGGTAATGATATGAAATGACGCGACGTGTCTCACATAGAGCTGGGCGACGTGGAGAAAATCAAATATCACAATGTTTTTGACCAAATACCTTGATATCGATATTGTGGCGATATTGTAGGGTTGACAATTGGTGCTTTCACAAAATATTCACAAAATTAGATTTTTGATAAATAATCATCAGTTATGTTGATATAATAACTATGTGGGTAAAGGCAAATAATAGAACAGCTAGAACAGTCTGGTGTGTTCAGAAAAGTACATCACTCTACTGTAATGCAGCCTTTAAAACCAGGGAAAGACAACACTTTTGTCATATCAGGATATTACGATATCCAAAATGTAAGAAAATATCTAGCCTTATATATATCGATATCGATATAATATCGATATATTGCCCAGCCCTAGTCTCACGTCATCTGGCTAAATTGTGCCGGCAGGTGAGTGAGGAGCTACGGTCGAAGCTTCGAGGCATGTGGGTCAGCCCTACTGCCAATAAAGGGTGAACAGGGCGCAGAAAGGACTGTTAAGCGTGATTTATGGTTCTGCGGAGGCTCCACGCAGAGCTGTTGCCATAGCCTACGTAAGTGGCCTAAAGTTTATACTTGCGCATTGGTGTGTGCGTCAATTTCTTTAATATAGAATAGCAGGGCCAGCATGTGTGTGTAGGGAGTGTGTGGTAGAGCAAGTGAGAGAGTGACGGCAAAGTCTCTGAGCGAGTACTGACTCTAGAGTCATAGTGGGAGAAACAAAGTGTCTCCCCTGTGCTTTTGGACCACGGTGGGACATCTGCAGCTTTAAAGTTAACCCTCTCCTTAATTTCATCTTGTTTATGGAGAAGAGAACCTGGAAATGAGTAGGGGGAGGGGAAATGCAACGCTACCAAGCCACGGCCAAGCGACGTGCATTGCCGCGACGTGTAGTTACATTTTTCGAGAGGTGCGCGTCAGGCTACGGCGTAGGGTCCATGTCTCCACGGCGTAGATTTAACGCAGAAGCATAAATAATGCTTTAGGCCTAACATTAAAGGTGCAGTAGGTAAGACTTATACTGACCCTATGTTCCAGTAGAACTACATGAAGCAGGTAATTTAAAAAAATAAATAAATCCGGCTCCTCTGGCACCACCTACAGCCTGTAGTACGATTTGCAAAAATCCACCGCTCCCTGTTCAGATGCACCAATCAGGGCCAGGGGCGGTGTCTAACTGCGTGTCAATCAATGCTCATGCACACACATTCATTCTCCCTTGTGGGGGGAAGGGCTTAGAGAAAGTTTTGGGCTTTAGCGGAAAGGGGGGAGGGACTGAAAAGTTGTCGATGTTCAAATTTTTTGGCTAAGTCCTGGATCGTAACAATCCTATCTACAGCACCTTTAATTCACTAGTTCTCACAACAAGGCTTCCAGATAGACCTGTTGACCATAAAACGCTTCAACGTTAGTTGACGTTAATGTACAGTTTTTTGGGCTACAGTTGTGGTTAAAGTTGTCTATTTTTCCCGTCAGTGTTACATCATTATAGTGTCTCTCCAGTGGGTATCAATCTTACTCCACCACTTTTTATGGTCTCAGTATTCAGCATTGCTAAACAAACAGTATTTTGCATATCTGTGTAGAATTATGCTTACAATTCTGTTAGGATTGCAGTTTAATTTGTTAGGGCTTATTTTGCATCAGAAGGGGAAATGAGCTACTCACGTGTTTTTCTTACTGTCAGGTGATTTAAGGTGCAGTCTGTGAACTTTGCTGCCTTGGCTACCTAGGCCATCAGGGGTATGGCCCCAGCCCTGACTAAAATCCTGAAAGATGGCCATGGGATCCACCTGTCCTCGCCTCCTGCCTCTGTCAGAATGGACTCAGATGGGAGAGCCATGTGTAGTACTGAGCTGGAGTCTCAGATGAGGTCAACAGATGATGGTGACATCCAGAAGATGTGGCTGAACCTTTCCCTGTTTCCCTCTCTGGACTCCTGTCTCCCCGTTAGCCCCCTGGACGTCCCTGCCGACCCTGTGCTTTCCCCATGTCTGCAGGCGTCTGCCAGCCAGTTTGAGACGCTGCTCTTCCCCAGCCCTGCTTCCCTCCTCAGCCTTCTTTCTTTCAATAAAGGCCTGAAAGATTCTCATCAGGTGGCCTGCGTCTTCCCAGGTGTACCAGACATGTTTTTAGTCCCTGAGCACAATAGCCAAGAGGCTTGTCTGCTGCATGGATGCAATGCTACTCCTGAATGTGGGACAGATGGTGGTGATGTGTATCACTCCTCTCATATCCTTAGCAGTGTTCCTCCTTCATATTCCTACGGGGAGATAACCTCCCTGGGCTGCACTCCCTTCTTTGCACCCCCACCTACACAGACACAGGGGAAAGTGGCTGGAATGGGCTGTCCTCCTCCATCTTCAATGCAGCCTTGCAGTGGCAGGGTGAACTCTAATCAGCTGGCATTCAGAGCTGTGCTGGATGCGGCTGTGAAGGAGCAGCTCTCCAGGCAGACAGGGCTGCAGAGCCGGGCTCAGAGGCTGCAGAGGAGACTGCAAGCCCTACTAGGAGAGCACGCTTTGCTACACTGTAACCATCAGCTGGAGGGACTGGAAAGGCACTGTCAAATTGGTGGTGTGTCTCTGGACAGCCTGGACTCCATACATTCTTGTATACTACCTCCGCAAGTGGGAGATAATTGTTCTTGGCTAGAGTCGTCCACAGACTCGTCTGCCTTCACAGAGCTCAGAGAGTTCAACCGCTCCAGCCAGGCGGTGCTGAGAGGCCTGCAGGAGGCTTTGGACTCCGAGGCCACGGCCAGCAGCAGCTCAGAGGAGGAGCAAGAGGAGGCTAAGATCCACAGCAAAACCAAGACTTCACCTGTGTGAGTATCCAGCAGCTGGAAGTAGTTTATACGTAGCTGCATGCGTCCTGTGAAACTAAGCACATTAATCAAAAAGACTACAATTATAAAGCCCTGAAGGTGTCTTATATGACTAGCAAATTAAGTGAGACCAGTTTCCTTGTCTCTTAAGTTATGGGCTGCCCTCGAACCGAGGTCTTTTTCTCATTTTGAACGTTGTGTGTTTTTAAGAGCTACAGTGTGTAGCATACGTGTCACAGCTGGTTATTCCAGCTAAATAAACAAGCTACCAAGAAGAGACTTTAGAAAGCCCCTCAACCACATATTTTGCTTATCAAGTTGAGTGAGGTGAGTCATATGACTTCAAAGTGTCAGATATGAAGTTACCAGCCAGTGTTGAAGAAAACAATCAGAAACCATTTCACACACTTCTCTGTACTCTCACTGCTGAAAGGTTTGTTATGCTTTCCTGGGATTTGGATGCCAGAACCCAGCTGTGGTTCACGCTGGAGCCGTTGGCCTTGTTTTAATTCAGAGTAGGCTACACAGAGGTGGATTCTCACTCTAGGCAACCTTTAAGTTCAGGACAATGAAGACAGCAGAACACAGCAAGAGGGAACTAGTTTAAGTTCTTACTAGTTTGTTAAGAATACAAATATGGTGTAAATTGGAGAGACTTATTTCCGGATGACAGTATACGTTTTGGGAAGTCAGCTGTCTCAGGGTATGTTTATCACTGTGCCTCTGGGCGCATATTTCACTTGGCCCAAGTTTACAGTGTGGTTGTCATAAGCACAAGTTTTGTCCTCCCAGCTATGGAGAGTGTGATGCCATTTTTTTTAGCCATGCACACACACACACACACACACACACACACACACACACACACACACACACACACACACACACACACACACACACACACACACACACACACACACATTCTCTTTCTATGCTGCAGTCATAACACATTCAACAGACAAGCCAGCTCTGTTTACCCACGGGCTAGGAAATAAACAGTGCCATGCCAGCAAGCCTGTAACATGCCAGCTATTCTGCGCCACCGTGCTCCTCCTAGTTCTAGTGAAAAATATTTATGAAGTGTGTGTGTGTGTGTGGTTTGGATGGGCGGTGCTGCTGTACTTGTGTCCTTGCTTAAAGGGAGTCATATCGTCATAGGCAAGGAAAAACGGATGGAAATCCTGTAAGGAGTGTTTTTTTAGGGTGCTAACAAACCACACGACAGTATCAACTGCAGAATCAAATGCAGAAAAACTGTGCACATTGCAAACAAAACTATTATAATCAGAATGTTACATATATTTTTGAGAAACACCACTTTTAAATACAGGGGATGGGAACAATAGAACCATCAAAAACAACAAAAATATTTTTTGTGCATTGTGGGCAAATAACATATCCAACATGTTGGTGTCTTGTTAGCAGCATACACCATGATTGGCGCAAAATGCAATGACCAACAGACCAAGTGCAAACATATCAAATTCAGGTCACTTGGTCGTGTTAAAGTGCCCATATTATGAAAAAAACACTTTTTCTGGGATTTGGGGTGTTCTTTTGTGTCTCTGGTGCTTCCACACGCATACCAACTTTGAAAAAACTAGCATGCTACCTCGTTCTCAATAGCAAAGCACTGCTACAACAGACACAAGTTCACCATAATCTACAAAAGAACTACTTACATGTGCACCCTCATTTAGAAGTCTCCCAGCTAATCCTGCCTTGTAACTGACCGAAGTTGGAGAAACAGCCTTTCTTTTACTGTCTATGGAGCTAGCTAGCTGACATGATCTACATCTGGGCTACTGCATGTGCGAGTGCAATCAAAGATAGTACAGAAGAAGAAAAGAGGTCTCACTCTGTAGCTAAAACAGAGACCAGGTGAAAAGAGGCTCTGCAGCAGTGAGAGAGAGTTGTGCAGTACAACAAAAATATGATGTTTTTTGAAAATTAAACCATGTAAACCTATTCTGGTACAACCTTAAAATACAATTATGAACCTGAAAATGAGCATAATATGGGCACTTTAAGCACTTTAAACCAGTATGCTACCAAACTTGATGTTCAGCAGCTAGTAAAGGACTTACAGTATAATAAAGTCTATAATTGTCACTTTTCTGGTAAATTAATCAGCTACAAACCTTTCTGTTTCTTTCTTTTTACTACTACATTCAAGCTTGGACAGTCTTTGGTTTGAGAACAACATTGTCCAGCAAAAGAAGCTCTCACTCAGATGGGTATACTGCATATTTGCTTCAGAAATGTGGGGACATCAGTGTTAGGACAGGAGGGGTAGCGTCTCAGTCTTGGCTTTAGTCCAATTAGACCTTTCTTTTTGGACTCAAGTCATGTCTGGTTTAAGTGCAGTACCATTTATTTCTTCAGTTAGGCTAGATGTAGTTGTTCATCAACCCTTCTGTTTGTTTCCTGAATCAGTGAAACAAACGGGAGCGTTTTTTTTGGGGGGAATTGGACATGTTTATTAGCACTGAGAACAGGAATGAGAGGGTTTTTTTTATGGGTCTAGTGTGCGTTGTGTGTGTCTTTTTATTTGGCCAGCTTTAGTCATCTTGGAATCGTCAGCTTGCCTTTTGTACAAGTCTGCTGAACAATGCTCTGTGGTTCGTCAGTAAACCTCCCCTGGGGAGTTTTTATGGCAGGTTCCTCCTTGAAGAGGATATCTCATTGCTGGAGACGCGACAGGTCATTGTCCTCCTTCAAAACATGTGGAAATAGTTGGCCTTGGTCATGGTCTGACTTTAATTTGAAACCAAACGGCACTGGCAGCAGACCTTCACACCTCCAGCTGTTGCTCATTTTCAGTTTTCAGTATGTTTGTAATTTTTGTGAAAGGCTACGTGTTGGAAAGTTTATGTGCAGGACACACCCAAAAGCCATAATGCCTCAGCAGGAGCCAAGAAACACTATCCAAATAGGAGAATTCATAAACCCACAGCAACTTGCTGGGGCTGGCCTTTTATTCAACCAAGACTTGGCTGTGAAAACTCATACTTTCTCACTGTGGAGGGTAGCCAGTGGATTGCTAGACCCCAAATGTTATTCAGCAATGTTAATATCTCCATGAAAAACATGTACAGTGCTCAGCATAAATGAGTACACCCATGCTAAATTTGACTAAAAAGAGGAATAAAAAAATCATCTTTTGGAAATTGAACTTCATGCCTTTAATTAAAAAAAAATGAGGAAAAATTCAATTTTCTTTGTGAATGAATAATGTATCGTAAATAAATAAATGTTCTTCCTTAAAATACAGGGAGCATAAGTGAGTACACTCCTATGTTAAATTCCTATAGAGCCAGGCAGATCTTTATTTTTAAAGGCTAGTTATTTCATGAATCCAGGATACATATCTAGAGATTGGCATGGGGTACTTTCCATAACATCATCTCTCTATCATCTCTTTATCAGGATGCATAGTATCCAGAATACTATGCATCCTGATAAAGTTCCCTTGGCCTTTGGAATTAAAATAGACCCACATCATCACATACCCTTCACCATACCTAGAGATTGGCATGTTTTTATGTCGGTTAGCCTAATAGCTGGTTTGATTTGCATTGAGAGATGATTTTATGGAAAGTACCCCATGCCAATCTCTAGGTATGGTGAAGGGCATGTGATGATGTGGGGCTATTTTAATTCCAAAGGCCAAGGGAACTTTATCAGGATGCATAGTATCCTGGATCCATGAAATAACTGGCCTTTAAAAATAAAAATCTGCCTGCCTCTATGGGAATTTAACATAGGGGTGTACTCACTTATGTCCCCTGTATTTTAAGAAAGAACATTTATTTATTTACGATACATTATTCATTCACAAAGAAAACTGGTGTCCTTAAAGGTTGGATTTTTCCTCATTTTTTTTAATTAAGGCATTAAGATCAATTTTTTTTTTTTTTTTTCATTTGCAGCGTTCTACTACAAACTGTGTGTAGCCTAATTGTGATCAGGCAAGCAAACAACATTTTGGGTAACACATATTAACTACCTCATAATACCAATCGGTATTATCAAATCCTCTGTGTGTAGCTGCTTGCTGACTGACCTAACCTTTCTCCGTCCTGCATCCGAGTGTTTGAAGTAGGGGGAGTCCCTCCTTGTCTTAGCCAAGGTCCAAGAGCACTGCCATAGCAACTACAACTATTGCCCTTCTGGAGCCAGCCAACCACACACACACAAAAGATAAATGCTAACTGAACAGGCTAGTGCCTTGGAAACATACTCTAGATACGTTTTATTCTTTGGCCCAGATAAGCAGATGTGCTTAAGCAAAATCTCTCCCCCCCCATGCTGTTAGGATGCTTAACAATTTACAAACTACATTGCAACATGCTTAGTGTAAAATAGGTCATAAGATGACAGTGCTGCAGTTCAAATGTGTGAATTGACAAATGGTTTGGTCTGTCAGTGCTCTCTTTGTGTTTCTCTGTCCTCCTTCCTTCTTTGTGTAACTTTTCCCTCTGGTGACACAAATGTCCTGCTAACGACTCTCATATGCTAACCTCTTCATGCACTTCCAGTTAATGGCCATACTGGAGGTTTTGACTGCATTCAATATCTTGACATTTTTCTGCCTTCATGGCCAAATTCCAACGCATTTTGAAAGATCTGATTGTGAGGTCGTATCAGGATCTAAAGCCTTTGACACAAATTAATAGAATACTATAATAGCACTACATGAGTTTTAATTGTCCTTCTCTGCCATCTTTCATCACCCTGCCTCTCCGCCAGCAGCAGCAGCAGCAGTAGTAGCTGTGAGAGGCGGTGGCTGGAAGAGAGAGCAGAGCTGGGCAGCAGATGGAGTTGGTTGCAGCTGCGTCTGGCCGAGCTGGAGGGGAGGACACAACAACTGGTGGAGCTCCACCAGCACATCCGCTCTACCAAGGTAAGACAAGAGTCCTCTGTAGCCAGCTCAATAAGTGGCAGTTGACATAATGTACCAACTGGCAGCCATAGATCATTAAGGGCTCTTAGTCAGGCCTTGAAAAAAATGTTAGCCAACTTTTGCCATCTTACTGTGACAAATGAATAGCACTTTAGCTTAAGTATTTTATAGAAAGGTGAGTTACTGTAATCACATTTTAAAGCCGCATTAAGCAATGCAAACAACTTTTGATGAACTGCTATCACTATGAAATATGAATCAATAGTCCTTATGGTCATTTTTCAAAGAGAATGCTCTGTGGTAATAATTGTATAATCAATGTATGATGCGTGGCAGAGTGTACAATTAAAGACTTGAAAATATGTTGTCTTTCTACTTTTAAATAATTATCATTGTGAATAATGAGTTGAAGTGTGTGTGTGTGTGTGTGTGTGTGTGTGTGTCAGGGCGGTGTGGTGCTTGCAAAGTCCCAGCCACTGACAGACAGACAGATTCAGCAGACCCTGCTGAGAGAAATGGAAGGGTTATCCTGCACAGCCTCAGATGCAGACACTGAACCTTGCAGCCCCACACACCTTCTGCACAACATAGAGAGACAGGTAAGAGGAAGGAGCTAATACACACACAAATACTGGGTGTGTGAAGAGTCTGGAATCCAGAGGAATAGTAAACTACAACTCAATACACTAAACCACGAGGAGAATATCCTTTTAAATCTGTTAAAGCTTATCAGTCTGTTGTGTAGAAAAGCACAGGAGGTTATGTATCTGTAATATGTGTATGTAAGTGTATATATATCCCAGTGCCAAGTTGAGAAGATTAAACTAATTACTTATAGTATGCATGCTGCTTGACCTTTGGAATGCATGAATTCCTGCTGCTTTATGAAGCCTACAGGTATTTAATATACTCAAAGGGAGCGTGAGCTGATATGCTGAGAATCGTCTGTTAATCTTATCTAAGACTGTGCAGACTTGTGCAGTCTTAATGGTATAAAAAGTTGTACTTAGATGTGCATTTTAATCTGTTCTAGTTTAAAAAAGAAGAAGAAGAATATTAAACATTTGACATGAATTCAAAATTACACTAAAGCATTTTTGTGATTTCAGGGAACAGTGTCCCCCAGCTAAAACTGGTCGGAGCAGGCCAATACTCATGTACAATTTAAAGCTTCAGTGCGTAACTTTTTGATATTAATAAACGTCCGTTACATTCAACCCATTGCCAAATGAGTTGCTACAAAGCTAATTAAGACTATCCACACAACTCTCTCTGGATTTCTCAGTATGGCTATGTTCAGAAGATTGGGTCGTCTGGCGACTTCCGCACGCAGAAACTTGAGTGAAGATAATTACCTCTTCTGAAGAGTCCATCATGTTTTTTTAATCCTCCGTGTCCTCCTTGGCTACTAGCTACTGCGTGGAGGAGGAGGGGTGGGGGCTGTGCGTGATCACGGAAGGCTTGTATCATGTGGACGCACCGACAATGTTGTTGTCATTACTTAGAATTCCTCATGGGGGCGACAGAAACTATGCACCATAGCTTTAATGACAAAATGAGCACCTGCACCAGCTGTTGTGCATTTACACAACCTCAGCTGTGTGTTTTCATTTTACTTGACAGAAGTGAGTTTGTTTGGCCAGAAAAGTGCAAAAAAATAATGTCTTTGGATGTTAAAGCACGTTTGTGTTGTGCTTTTTGTTGTGTACTGGGCAACAGTAGGCATGTTTAAGCCACATCGAGCTCTGCAGTGAAGCAACCGAATGATTCTTAAATCATCAATCAATAGAAAAATAAGGCCCAGGTAAAAAAAAAAAAAAATAATCAGAATAATCCTTTAGTGCTGCACCAGGCAAATGTGCAACTTGGTAGCATGAATAGCACAGAAATACCTGAATTAAATGAGCATTTTCTTTGTGAATCATGTGTACTGTGATCCTTTCAAACGTCACAGCGTACTCGCATTTCTATCAGTCTGATCAGTCCATCATCACTTATGGCAAACAATATCCAGGGGCTAAGAGAGTCTAAACACTGTATGTTGATTATTCCATCTTGCTTGAATGGAGTGCTTACTTACCCACTCACTGCTGCTAAAGAGATACATTGTTTTTCAACCTAAAGTTTAATTTACCACTTATAAAAAGCATTATATGGATGATGTCTTCATTGCAGAGTGCTCAGCTCAGCCAGATTGTCAACAGTCTGATGCTTCCTCTGAGCTTTTCACCGCCATCTAAACAACCACAACCACACACCTGGAAAGGCAAGAGAGCCTTCACAAGGTAGAGAACACACACACACACACACACACACACACACACACACACACACACACACACACACACACACACACACACACACACAATCTAAAATCTAATACTGTAACTTTATGAGCATGGCAATGCAAAGGTTTGTCCTACAGTACAGTGAGATATTCACTATAGCTGTTTTTGCAATAACGTAAAGAATACATGTAATATAAAATATAAAACAGAGAAACTTGTACCGATAGAGGTTTGCCCATTGTCCAGTTTAGGCTAAAGGCTGTGCTTATCAAGGCTGAAAGCATGCTCTCTGTCTGTAAAATAACCAGTAATACAGCCTGGTCGGTCCCCACCATCTGGCCTGACTTGAATCATCCCTTCATGTCTTTCCTTCCTGCTGCCTTTTTAACTCTCTTTGTCTGGCTCTGAAGATAAAAGTCAGGTGATAAAAAAAGACCTTTTGCTTGTTAATGCATGTAACAATATATTGTTTGTTTCTGGTTGCTAGAGGAAAGCATAAACCAACAACACATTAGAAAAAAAACTTGCTTTTTGAGTGCTTGTGATCCTAGCATGAATCATATCCCTGACATTTCCATGACCTCACCTGATCTCGTCCCTGCAGTGGTCAGAAAGGAGACTGTGTTTTTGTGCCTGGGAGCTCTAAGAGAAGGAGACTGGGTACCAGGAGGCTCTTCAAAGCTGATGTTTCATGCGTGTGTGCCCGGACCCGACCCCTGGTCACCTACCACAAGCCTAAACTTTTCACTTTCAACACCTGCAACCCCAGCCGTTCACAGGTAGGCACACATGCAGTCTCCTCCGTTTCTCAGCCTGTCCATCTGAATCATTTACATTCACAACTGTCAAAGTACACATGCACATTCTCTGTGACATCACTCAGACCATGGACACATTTCTCAATATTTGTCTTCCCATAAATGGAATACTGTTGCTAAAGGGCACATGTACACATCCCTGTCAACAATGGAAGTCTGTCCCTGAAGATGCCATGTCTTTATTTCTGGGATTATTTTCTGTTTTAATTACAATATGTCCGGTTAGTATTATTATTTATTTACTCCATATTGCTTATTCTTATTTTAAAACCGCTCTGCGCTTCTGAAACAAATCCCCACAGTGATACATTAGTGTCTATTCATTAGTGCCGCCCATGTCCCTGCGCAGTATAAGCGGGTGTAGATAATGGATGGATTCTAAAATACATTCATGCCTTTGCAATCTCCCCCCCCACCCCACACTATACTTAATTAGTGTATTGCTGCCCACATTTACCTCATTACAATGCACTACTTATAAATCCCAGTTGTAGGCTGGCTGATTGTAGACGTGTGTCAATGTGTAGAAGTTGTAAAACATATGCATTCATTTATTTTATTTAAATGTTTCATGTCAAATGTAACTTCCATGCAATCACCCTAAGTCGGCCTTCAGTGTTGGCATGCCATATCACTAAAATAGTTCCTCAAATTAAACAGGAATTAATGTTAATAAAGCAATAATATCCCTTGGATTTGCTTCAAATAAACAAATGCATGTAATTGTTTAAAGCTTGCGCCTTTATTTAGCCAGGGGACATTGCTATGTTCTTGCCAGGTTAAGTGTAACGTAGTTGGCAATGCCATGCTTAGCTTCACGCATTTCTAGTAATAAGAACTCGTACACTAACATTGTACAATTATATCCAATATCACATACACAATACTTTCATTTCAGTTTTGTGTTCATTTTTTTGTGATGTTTTTATTTAAAGGTGCACTGATAAATATGTTATGGTAATGGATCAAATGACTTGGTGTAATGCACAAGGGGGTTGCTCTTTGTGACGCGCCTCTAGCTGGTGAACATAGTGCAGCATTTAGCCGCTTAGGAGCCAGACATTTTTCTCAGCAGTTGATGGAGAGCTAAAAGGAGAGTGGACTATTTGTCGGGTGGCCAGAAAAAACAACTTCAAATGAATGGCTATGTTGCTCTGTGCCTGCTGGATGTGTAAATGATTAACTGATTGCTGACTTGTTTGCCATTAAGACTTGTTCAGGTGCCCCCAAGGGACAAAAACAAGTCATTAATGCAGCTTTAATATGGTATGTTTTAATCTTTTTAAGCCAGTTTGAACAGGCGGTGACAAGTTGACCTGTGTATAGGGAGGTTCTTGTGTACGTTAGGTTGTGTTCCAGTTTTGACCCACATTTAAAAACATAATTTTGACTATTATTCTGAACTTAATGTTGTGACTGAGATGTTTAGAGAGTACTTTGACTCAATGGTGCCTATGATAGAAACATAAGGTGTGGGCATCATGTTCTAATCCCTAACTAGCTCTTCTTCAGTTCAAATACAAACATTTAAACCAGATCACTTCTCATGTAAAAATCCAACATTTTGGAATGTTAACATACTATTGGAGTTTACCTATTTTAGCTTAGAGCCCAGAGCGATTGTAGCTGTTATAATAAGAAGCAGCACCCTGCCGCCACCAACAAAACACAAAGAGAAATCCAAGTTAATACTGTAGTTAAAGAAACTGTGTCCTGACTGACTTATACCTCATTAACTATGCTCTCGTTTACTATCATGTCAAAACTAATTTCCTCTCTGTTTTCTCTTTCTTGTGCTTCAGGACTCTCGGAAGTCCACATCCACTCTATCCTCCTCTCTCTCAGCATCTTCCTGTTCATGTTGTTCATCCTGTGATCCTGTAGTCCTCTGCCCTGATCCAGACTGCAGCTCCAGTAGGGCCCTGTCCTCCAGGACCCCCAGCTCCACACCGCACCATGTGTTGTCTTTTTCATTTGGTAGGAGCCACAATGACATAGTTGCGTAACATTTGCCAGTGGGGAAAAAAGCCTATACATTCTTAAACATTTAGGAGGATGAGGAAACTCGAGTACGCTAAGCAATGTTTTTCTTTTGAAAGACATTTGTAATGTTGATTTATTTACTTTTTTATAAAAGGTGTAGTTCACAAGAGCAATTTCTTGTTTTCATATTTGACTTGGTAGACAGTACGTTGTCTGAGGTGCAACACACGCCGACCATGTTGGGTAATTTGCCAGTTGACGTTTGTAGCACACCGGACGTGACACACAAGAAGTAGACTAGAACAGTGGTGTATCATGATGTCTTGTTTTGCATCAGGATGCTGCTGTGTGTGGGAATGCATAGAAAACAATCGATGTGGGTGCTTTGTTGTGCGAAATACACTGCCAGTGTGTTGCCTGCTTGCATTTAGAGATGTGCTGAGTAATTGATCATAAAAGTGTTAGATTGCTCAAACTGTTTTGACTGCATACTTAAAATTGTGTCATCTTTTTTTCAGAGACTCCTCTGTCCCACCACTTAAACAGGGTCCTGGCCAGAGAAGAGTGGTCCCAAAGGCCTTTGGTTTTCAATGACCAACCATCCAGTCTAACACACTACAACAGACACAGCTCCACACCACTGCACAACAGTAAGATCCTTCCCTTTACCAGTATAGATTACAAAGCCTGCACTGTTCTATAGGGCTGGGTATCATTCAAAACTTTTCGATAACGGTACCAATACCGTGACTTCGATACCGGTTCCTAAACGATACTTTTTTCAATACCAATTTTATAAATCCATTATAACAAAAGAAATGAAAACATTACACATTACGGCACACATCTTATTATTTATGTTTTAGCTCCTACTACGTTAACCCTCTCTCTGTGTGTAACGTAGAGTTTTTCCTGCATGTCTCTTTGACGAGTAACATTAGACAGCCAACCACCAGCATTATAAGATCGAATATTGGCTCACTGACACTGATGAGATTTACTCCTTAGGTATTGAAATTGGGTATTGAATGACGAGGCATTTTTCGATACTCGATACTACTGAGGCAATTCGGTCGGTGCCTAAAAAGTATTGAATTCGGTACCCAGCCCTACTGTTTTATGGTGCTCTCCTCGGCTTAATCTACTTTCTTTTACTCTACATTGTACTTCACTTTGAAATGCTGAGTTTCATAACTCTCCTAAGCTCTGGTACTTGCTGTTTTTTTCATTGCCACAGTACAGCACATTTGCTGTGCCATGTACAGTGGCACCTTACCGAGCCTATATGTTAAACTTTAGGTGCTGCTTGTGAGCAAGACTGTAACTCGCTGTGTTGACGTCGTAGTCAACTGATGACAGGAAGGCAGAGGTGCTATTTAAAAGACTGCACCTGCATTGTTGTTGTTGTTGTTCATCTAACACATAGGAGCCTCGTTGGTTTTTGTTCCAATTCTCTTTGCTTTGATGGAGCTGCAATGAAGTCTGTTTTTGAAGTCAGTGATGATTTAATGTTAATGCAAAGTCAACACTACTTGCTACAGCTTCACAGTCAAAACCTTTCAAAGGTGCCTTTTTTTATTAGAAATACTGTAGCTACATTACTGGTGCTGGCACTTTGGTTCCAATTTGATAAGCCAAAGCAGTGCATGGAATAATGTTATAATTTGTATTTAATTTATTGCTGTTTATTTTTTCATTCAAAGTTATTGTAAAATAATAGAATATTAGTTATATGATCAAAACATTTACATGTTGATAATTTAAATGACTTGGCTTACATTGTTTCTAAACAATACGGTATTATGCATAAATATAATAATGACCTGACAGTTTGGATTGTTTAGACAGTTCTCCCATTTAGTTGTAGTAAAAGGAAACAATACCACTGTGAATAAAATGGCTTCTGTGTCTGCTTGTTATCTCCCTGTGTAGCATCATAAGTGGTTCCTAGCATGTCAGGTATCCCACTGTGTCTGTATGAGGCTTCCAACTGAGCAGTAGGTGGAAATGAAATCATTTGGCATTTCACCAGTGTCAATATGTGTCATTGTATATTAGTCTGAAGCTAATGATTTAGCATTTACTGCCTCTGGCAGCTCTGGTTTCAGGGCTTTAAGTGGCCCTTGCTCCCATGGTTCTCCACAGTGTAGATTGCTGATCCGAAACAATCAATCATTGGTTGATTTTTAGAATGTGTCCCGTTTATCCAGGGACAAAAACAAATATCCATCTGTGTTTAGTCTACCACTATGCTTTAGATGGACTTGTTTTTTTTGTTGTTTTTTGCACATCATTACTGTGAGCAAGGAAGAGAAAACTGAGGGGCAGTCACCTGCCAAAATAATGGGACAAATGGTTAAGGATTAGCTTTTGTACACTTTAACCAAAGCGTAAAATCCCTGAGGGACTGAAGGGCAGATTGGAATGAAAGGAAATTCCTGTGGTGTATTAACTCTGTGTGTGTGTGTGTGTGTGTGTGTGTGTGTGTGTGTGTGTGTGTGTGTGTGTGTGTGTGTGTCATTATAGGTCACAAATACAAGCAGCATGCAAGGCATCATAAAAGCAGAATTATGGGTCTGTCACCTATCAGGATGGCAGGTTCTGCTCAGAGGCGACACAGGAGAGCCAATCGGAGGAAAAGGAAGATGACACACATTCACAGGCTGATAGAAGGTGTGTGTATGCAAGTGTGTGTTCATCTTGTATACCAGGTTTATCGAAAATCTGTTTGTGATCATATGGCTACAGTAAAAACTATATTAATGAAGTATGTGTGTGTGTGTGTGTGTGTGTGTTCTACCCAGATGAGGAAGATATCCTGTGCCAGCTCTGTGACAGTTCAGATGAAGTGCACGAGGAAGGCTTTACACAGGTTTCACGCAAGCATGCCTCACAGGTAACACACACACATTTTTTTAATGCGTATACTTGTGATAACCCTCATTGACGTATACAGTAATGCCCTAACCCTTATCCTTAACCAAACCGGATCTAAGGTTAGATTAGAATTAAACTGGTAAAACACACCCTTATCCTATACATTCAAAAGCATCCCTTGAATAAGGTGGTCAGTCTACAGAAACCCTGTATCACGTCAACACGGTGATGTAGAGGGGCTTTGAGTGTGTGAACCCCTCTGAATCATCGCTGTTAACTGTCAAACTATGTTTCCTTTTAGGGCTTTGTTCGCAAACGCCAGGGAGAGAGTAAGTACAACATCAACAACATTGTCATCCCCATGTCTCTGGCTAAAGTGGAAAAACCGCAGTACAAAGACATCCTCACACCCAGGTATGGAACAAAACTGCCTCTAAAGAAGTTACATAGAATTCTAAAGGCGCTGGTTTTGTATTTTGGCTCGTGACAGACTTTTTTGAAAACTAACGGTCAGACTTACAGCACATGGATTTTGCTGATGGATTTCATTGTCCCCAAAAATGTAATCATAATGTCTTGACTCTTGATTGTGCCTCTATGCCTCTATATCCTTACGCATGTAGTTATTTGTTTATTATGTTTTTATTTAAAAACATAAAACAAATGTATTGAGTGCTTGACTTATTTTGTCTTACTATTCATTTTCACAATTTCCGGTGCGTTTCATGCACTTCTGGTACATCATAATTTGGCTATAATTAAACAGACTGTTTTTACTCTGAAATAGAAAGATGCTGTGCACAATGTCCGTCGTCATTGTCTGTCACCTTTCTTTGCAGTTGGCGGGTGGTTGACACCTCATCTCTGATGAACAGTGAGGCAGAGAAGGAGGAGGCCAATGAAGAAGGGCAGGTAATGTCTCATTCCTTTGGAAATTAGCTTTTTGTGATTTTTTAAAGAAAAAAAAAATGTGTGTGTGTGTTTCAGGTGGAGGATCTCACAAACAAAGTTTTTTCCCTGAGACACCTGGACTTAGAGCAGAGAGAGAAATTGCGTTGGCCATCATGGGGAAAAAGAAAATGCTGCAGACTTCCTAAAAGGTGGAAACGCACACATAAACAAAAATACACACACAGGCTCAGAAATGCAGCGTTCATTTGAATAATGTTACATCAGGTGATACCAAAATACAAGGTGATCTTCATGCCTCAGGTGGGTTGGGGAGAATGAATTGGCTTTCTCAAACATCAGAAATGTCAGGCAGTGTTTGTCACATGTCATGCTTTTATCAGAAGATGATAACAAATAGATGCATTTGACAATTCAATTACATCCTAAACCCACTGTCTGTGCTGACTGTGCAGTTGCAACTATTGCAGATTTGGTTTGCTCATCTCTGTGCATGTAAATGTAGCCTGTGTGAAAGGGGAACGTTGAGTCATTTCCTAGCGAAGTTTCATGGGGTATGCTTGTTTTCTTCACTCCAGATCTGGCAGCAGGTTGTCAGGCAGTGGGGGCGGGATGTGCACATCAGGAGAGGAGAGCTCTGTGGAGTTGAGTTGTGCTCCGTTGGATACTGACGAGCAGCAAAGCTCAGAGGAGTGGCTGGTAAGATCAAAAGCACCACAGCTGAAACTCCAAATCCCAAAAAACAAACTTTGAATATCAGAGTATGATGAGTCAGGTGCCATAGGAGGGAACTCGCGCTCACTCATACACAACAATCTTCTATTGGCTGTTACATTGTGATGCCATGTCTCCAACATAGTGGCCACATTACTTCAACCCTAAATGTTACTGAAGGTATATTGTATCTAACATTTCAGTGGAAGATACCTCTGTGTTATTTGTGCTTCAGAAGAGGGAATAGGAGTATAGAGTGGGGAAAAAATGGGTTTCAGAATAATCAATACACTTTCCCAGACAGTCATATTGTGTGAGTTAAAAAGCCTAGATGCATCTTTGAGAGTCTACACAGATACTTGTCTCCACTCTGCTCCAGTTGTTGATACTCTGATTGCAGTGCTCTGTACCACTTCACTTTGATTGGAGAAGGAATGGGTTGCTACTCAACCAGACGAGCCAAATCAACCGTCTCCACAGCACAAATATCCCCTTCTTCACTGCTTTGCTTTTCTTATGCACTCCAGCACCCACACAAACCCTGATTAAAACGTTTGATTTTTTTTTTAAAGAGACTTCACAGCCATGCATCACTATGATACAGCCGCCAACGTCTAAATTCAATTAAGGGACTAATATTGGGAGAGCAAATATCTGAGTTTTGGACATTATGCTGCATTCACTTGCTCCTCGGATGGTCCCATTTCCGAAGTTGGGAAGTTATTCTTCTGACATCGATGTGTTCATGAGCTTTAAGTCATAATGTGGAAAAACAAACATGGACGCTACAAAGAAGATGTGTTGTGTATTCTATTGCTCAGAGTGTCAACACATTGATAGCTGTTTCAAGTATTTATTTCCAGTTTGAAGCTTTATTTTAGTGATTTTATCGCAGACTTATTGCTGCACCAGTACATTCCCTAAAACCATTAAAACATAGCTTTACTTGACTTGTTATCAGGATTATATACAGTACATACCAATAACTTTTCCATCTAATCTTGGTCACTCTACGTAGACAGCAACCAACAGTTACAACCTAATACCATATTACAAATTATATGTCAGCAAGAATTTGATATGCAATACGTGAATTAATAAAAGGTTTCTTGCCATCCACCCAGCATTTGCTTTTGTCTACCATGTTACTGTGTAATATGACGCCAACTCGGAAAGTCATGTACCAAAGATTTCGCCGACTTTCCGAGTTGTTGTTCCGACTTGAGGGGGCACTCGCCTGAATTAGTTGGGGAATCATTTTTTTGACAACACTATTTCACAATTTAACTTGTAGTTTGTTTGTTTATAAAGATCCCCATTAGCTTCTGTCTGTCTTCAATAGGAGCTGCTCTTCCTGGGGTCTCTATTATTTCATAAGAATATTACGTTAACTGGATTACATACATCCATTCATACTCACAATACATACATTCATACTCACAATAAATTGTTGCACATTCTTTATGTAGCTTTTAAAATTTTAAGCAAATATAAGGCTCAGTACATAATTGATTTATCGATAAATGTGTTATATTCTCATCCTTGTGTCCATAGAAAGTGATACATACAGCACATAAATATATTCAATTTACAGATGTGTATAATATGTACAGACCTGTAGATTTTCTCAATTCCTTTATATGCCCTCTGTCCTCCGGCAGCCTCAGACACCCTGGGACCCACGAGTGTTTCCTTTGGGTGAGGACGAGGAAGACGCCCTGCTGTCT
This sequence comes from Sander vitreus, assembly GCF_031162955.1. NCBI lineage: Eukaryota > Metazoa > Chordata > Actinopteri > Perciformes > Percidae > Sander > Sander vitreus. The sequence continues at coordinate 12,018,471 of NC_135865.1, forward strand.
GATAACCTAGAACAAGTCCCATTAGGGTGGTTAGAGTGTAGCGCTGCCTCCTCCACATCAAAGAACTCCAACTCCCATCTCTCCGCAGCTCAGTCCTCTGGTGCTACACTGCCGTCTGGTGGACAAAGCCAGAGCTGCACACCCAATGGCAGCTGAGAGAGCAGTGCCTTACTTTTACATGTAAGTTTGGAAATACTGAGAATTCCCTGTTTGATAGTTTGTTCATATGCATACTAAGTTTGTTTGTGTGTGCCAGAGCTTTTTGGCTGAATTATTATACTGTTTGTTCTACACAAATTCTCAATTTGATCATTCATTTGGCAAGTTTTTACATAATCATTTCTTTTATAAGTCATTAAATAAGTCAGATGTAAGACAATTCACAGTAATTTAGTCATGTTCAGTAGTCTGTTTAGTAAATCATTTTGTTTGTCATTCATTCAATAATTTATTTAAGTCATTCATTTATTTATCTGTGCATTCATGCATCTGTCCAATAAGTAATTCATACCGCAAATGATTTATTCATTTGTTAATGGATTTCTGGTTTCATTTTTCATAACATATATGAGCTAATTGTTTGATTGATGCAGGAGTAATTAACAAAGGCATAATTCATTATTCAGAGGAATTTGAGGTAATTTAGGAAGTTAAAGATTAAAGAAGAAAGATTGGAAGGTTCGTTCCAGTCAGCCATTGGAGTATTTTTGATGGTTACTCAAATCGTTATATTTGTCAATTAAATTAATTGATACTTGTTTTATTTTCTCTGCAGAACTCCACATGCCTGGGACAAGGAGGAGAAAAATGTGCCATGGGAACCTTAAATGGGATACTTAATACATTCCAGAACAGTGATTTGATGTTATTTGCATAATACTTAAAAAGTTTTGTAAGTTTATTTTGTGAGTATTGTAGCATGTCACAATAGTTTGATTTGACTACTGTAGCTTCAGGTTTTAATGTACAACAGGTAACTGTATGTAAAGAAATATGTACCAGCACAACTCCGCTGTAGTCTCAGGTTTGTATACTGTTTGTAGTTGTCACTTATTATTTATTTCCACAGTTGTCTTAAAAAAAGTCTGTATAGGAAGACCAAAGTACATACATATATTTATGTAACTTTTACTTGATTTACATGTGCTTTATAATTTCATGTTTTTTCTGTCTGACGCTGTCATTTTTGTAAATATTTTTAATGAAAGTTATTAGTAAACATTAACATTAATAATCATAGTGGTGGTTGTCATACTTTGCCAGCTGGTACAGTTTCTAGAGTTGTCTGATGCACAGTGACTAAAGTGTTGATGCTCCCTGGTGAGGGATCACATCCTTGTTGCAGCTCTTGACTCCTACTGTTGTGTTGAGGCCCCTGCATGAAGGGCGTGGGATTATTGGAAAGCACCAACCATTGTGTATCAAAGGAAAGGTTGGCTTTCTGCACTCCCCACATGGGATCCCAGTTCAGGGAATCTGTTTATTTAGAATTGGAGGCAGAAAAGAAGAAATATCAAAAAAGAAGGAAAAAAAAAACTATCAGGTTTCCTCTATTCTCACAAAGTCATGCTGTATCTCATAGTCTGTGATCATTGGGAATTTCAGCTTAAAGCAGAAATGTAAGAATGAAAAAGAGGAATATAATTATAGCATGCATGTATGAGCACAAGGTCAAGACATGGACAATTTAAATCCATAACATGCTTTTTGATATGCAACAATTCTAAAAATGGACACATTAAGTGAAGCGTCTGATCAGTCATTAGTTTTTATTCCAGTCACGTCTAATATGTCTGCAACTTCAGCCAAGTGTACTTAACTAAGATGTCTTGATACAAGCTGGTACTGGAAGGACAAAGTAATGTGAGGTCATTTCAGTGATTTGGATGATTAACATTTATGGAGGTCACCTCGTTTTAGGGCTATAGTCCCAGTGAAACAGCTTGTACTTTGATCCCATATGCATAACCTCCTTATGATATCCTTCACAGCTAGCAGGAGGCCTAATGGTCAGATGGTGGTCAAGGTCGTCCCTCTCATCATCATGTACATATGTGTGTCAGTTGTTTTATACCAGGGATGAAAGACAGGATGCCCAGAATTAGAAACTCAATCAAATGAAATTAATTTACAGATAATTATCTTAATTCCAGGTTGGTAGGGGTGAATAGGATTTTGCTGTTAATTCAGTTTTCCATCTCCATGCTTCAGATGTCTACTGAGGCAAATCTTTGTTTTAATTCTTAAACAAGCCCCCTTCCCTGGTGATATTAAATGTATTCCTGGGTTCTGGGAAAGCAGCATTTTATTTATTTTTTGAAGTCTTGTAATGTGCAGTATAGCAAAACTGCCAACATAATAATGAACAGATGGATTCTTCCCCCTCCTTCTATTGGTGCTGTGACCAAGAGGCCTTCTTATCTCTCCATGAAAGGTAAAGGGGAGCCTGCAGTCACCTCTCCTGTAGGTGGTCCACCTTAACCAGACACATCCGTCTATTCTTTATAGCTGGCAGGCAAAATGAGCCTCTGGTGGCCACATGGGGGCCATATTGCTCATTAGAAGCCAGCTAACATTAAAACAGAATACCTCAAGCATCTTTTAATTGTACTGGAATTAACAGAATAAATGGATGATAAATTGTTGGCAAAATCCCTTAAAATTAGCCCATATATACAATACTGTGCAAAAGTTTGAGGCAGGTATGAAAAAAATGCTGTAAACTAAGAATGCTTTCAAAAATGGAAGTGTTAATAGTTTATTTTAATCAATTAACAAAATGCAGTGAATGAAATGAAGAGAAATCTAAATCAAATCAATATTTGGTGTGACCACCCTTTGCCTTCAAGACAGCATCAATTCTTCTAGGTACACTTGCACACAGTTTTTGAAGGAACTCGGCAGGTAGGTTGTTCCAAACATCTTGGAGAACTAACCACAGATCTTCTATGGATGTAGGCTTCCTCAAATCCTTCTCTCTCTTCATGTTATCCCAGACAGACTCGATGATGCTGAGATCAGGACTCTGTGGGGGCCATGTCTAGCCTAGAAATCTAGACGCACCCTAGTGGCAGCAAATTTAATTTGGAGCCAGGGGGGTCTTGGCACTCTCCGTTGGCTTGCGAGCTGGAAAAACCAAACTCTGGTCAGGCCAATCACATCGTATATAGAGTCGGTGGGCGGGCTTATTGCTGCTGCTGCTGGGAACAGCAGTCTTCTGGAAGACTTGGAGTTAAGCTTTTCTTTGAGAAAAGAACAAAGAATGGAACTGAAGTCATTCTTAAGAAAGGAAGATGTGTTCGGAGTTTTGCCGACCGGATATGGCAAAAGTTTAATCTATCAGCTAGCTCTGCTACCTTCTTCGTTGCTCTGCTTGGTTGTAGCGCTATCCTATTGTGTGCAGAGGGAATTTGAAAGACAGCCGTTTATCCCGCCCCTCGGATTGAGCCCTGCCAATGGTGAGTTCCCAGACCCAACATCTTGATGGGTCTGGCTTGTCAGGCTAGGCCATGCTATCACTTCCAGGACTTCTTGTTCTTCTTTACGCTGAAGATAGGCATAAGCGGAGTTTGACATTCGAGCCAGGGGGGGCAAAGAAAAGAAGAAAAAAAAACTCATTGTAGAAGCTGAGACCTGGCCTACCACTTGGGGAACACAGCACGAGCACATATGGACAAAACAAACATGCTAAATAAACATATGTTTATTTTTAAAGAAGATTTTAAATTACATTGTAACAATTTAACAATTCGCCCTTATGAAATCCAATCGCGGCATGGCTGTCTTGGAACGCAACAGACAGACGGTGGCAAACTGCCCCGACACTTAAATTCAACTAAAATGTAACCGTGAACAATCCAGTCTGTTGAGATGCCTCCCCAAACGCAGAAACCAAGCGCAGTCACCCTATAAAACGTTAAGACACGTTCAGAAAAAAGATCCGTATTTTGCCGTAATCCAATGACACGGAAAAAAAGGAATCCACAGCGATCAGGAGATCCACTTCGCCGTTTAAACAATGTGGAATAAAATGTATAAAAGTCCAAATCTACACAAAATGGGGGCTGTAAACTCCGCAGTATGAAGATAGGTCTTAATGACCTTGGCTGTTTGTTTGGGGTCGTTGTCCTGCTGCAGAATAAATTTGGGGCCAATCATACGCCTCCCTGATGGTATTGCATGATGAATAAGTATCTGCCTGTATTTCTCAGCATTGAGGACACCATTAATCCTGACCAAATCTCCAACTCCATTTGCAGAAATGCAGCCCCAAACTTGCAAGGAACCTCCATCATGCTTCACTGTTGCCTGCAGACACTCATTATTGTACCGCTCTACAGCCCTTCGGCGAACAACCTGCCTTCTGCTACAGCCAAATATTTCAAGTCCAGAGCACCTGCTGCCATTTTTCTGCACCCCAGTTCCTATGTTTTCTTGCATAGTTGAGTCGCTTGGTCTTGTTTCTATGTCAGAGGTATGGCTTTTTGGCTGCAACTCCTCCATGAAGACCACTTCTGGCCAGACTTCTCCGGACAGTAGATGGGTGAACCTGGGTCCCACTGGTTTCAGCCAGTTCTGAGCTGATGGCACTGCTGGACATCTTCCAATTTCGAAGGGAAATAAGCTTGATGTGTTTCCTTGGCCGACCACTGCGTCTACGATCCTCAACGTTGCCTGTGTCTTTGTGCTTTTTCAAAAGAGCTTGAACAGCACATCTTGAAACACCAGTCTGCTTTGAAATATTTGTCTGGGAGACCTTGATGCAGTATAACTACCTATATACTATAATTGGTTCATACACCTGGCTACAATCCTACAAAATCCCTGACTTTTTGTAAATACCTATAAGAATTGATGCTGGTTTGAAGGCAAAGGGTAGTAACACCAAATATCAATGTGATTTAGATATTTCTTTTGTTCGCTCACTTTGCATTTTGTAAATTGATAAAAATATTATATTTTAATATATTTTTGAAAGCATTCTTAGTTTACAGCATTTTTTCACACCTGCCTAAGACTTTTGCACAGTACTGTATAAATGTATATAAACAACCAACCGAACTATGAAGAGCAGCACTTTGTTAATTGCATTTCTACATGGTTGTAACTACAGCAGTTGTACTCTGGAGGGTGCTCTTACATATTAGAGAACAGCTTGAAAAACCCAACATTGGATGTAGTGTAATGTAGTGCGACAATATAACACAACAATACTGTAATAGAAATGCTTGTATACTGCTAAATAATTTTACTGTATAATACTGGGATTTTGAAATGCAAATATATGCTTGCCCATTTACTCATGCACAACCTCCACCTCTGCAATTAAAAATGTTGATTCATTCTCACTACAATAAGATCTGATCAAATTGACTATTTATTTGCTAGAAAGTAAGCTAGTTCCAATGAAAACTGATCAAACTGAAATGATGTGGATTATCCACAAATTTCTTGGAAAGACAGGCTGCAATTATTGGTTTTTAAATATTTTAGCGGTATAAACACAATGCCGTTCTCAATCTCAAATTCAGCAAATAAAACATTTTGGAGAAAGAACTATTAAGCCACGCCTGTGGTTCTTGAGGTGTTAAAAAGGCACCACCATTTACCCAGGGCACATCTTACCTAAACAAAGATCCTCTACCGTCTCTGCCTAAAAGCATAGACTGTACGTTACAGCTTAACCTTAGCAAATTTAAGACAGACAAAGTATTATGTTCAACACGATAATACAGCCATGGTTAAAAATGATACAGACTTTTTTTTTTAAAGCAAGCCGCAAAAAATGTGTACAAAAAAGCATCCTCGAGGGAAGAGCTAGTTTAGCTAACGTTAGCTAAGTTATGTGTGTAACGTTATGCTAAAGTTAATACCCCAAGTTAACAGCAACATATCCGTTTATACGTTTTACGATCAACATTAAACGGTTATGAAGCATGTGTTATCCATTATAACACCATGTTTTACTTTTAATGAACAGCAGCAAACTACACAGAACCTGCCAGCACATTTCACCATTAGGCTAGTATGTTTCACTAATTTTGCAGAAAGATGGATCGAGATTCGAGCTACAGCTGATAACTTTAACGTAATATAGCTGGCTCTGCCCTCGAGGTAAGCAATACGAGTGTTACATTTACATTACCATTGCATTTAATTATCTCCAAGTTTAAATTAATGTACACATTTTTATTAATGTCTGTCTAATTTCCAAAAAACGAGTGGAGCACAACACCGTAATTAGAACACAGTAACAATGTACTGGCGTGACTAGTACCGTCATTACGGTAAATGTAGGCTGCAGAGCCTCTGTGTCCGACAGACCCGGAGTTGCACCGACAGACGCTGCGCCGAACAGGTAGGAATTAGACTTCTTTATTTCTATAACAGCTTGATAAAACAAGATAATATGTATGAATGGCAATTAGACAAAATATTGTGATATTTGCAGTCAGAGGGAGTATTTACACCCGACAGTGAATGACCGTTTCTGCAAGCACTGAAGCTGAAATGATGAGGTGCCCCTCTATGTGTGGATGCAGAAAGCAGGCATGGTTCGTCTACTGGAAAACTGGGTCTAGGGCTCTGTTCTATTTCATCTTTGATTTTAGCCAGGTTTAGCTGAGTAGTGTTGCGGAATTGCAGTAAGTCTGATAGGAAATCACATCTGAGCAACAGATCTATAGGAGCTACATATCTGACACAATTTACTTATTGATTGCCTTTGCTAGTATTGGTCCAATTAAGCACTAGAATGCTTGTTTTGTTCACGGGTTGAAAGGATGATGACTGCATTGTGCTACATAAAGGCTCTACCTATTGCGGTTACTGCGGGAACTTGCCTGGCTGCGGTGGCAGTGCACAGCTACCAGACTGTAGTAACGCCTATAACACATAATAGAAAGCTATAACGTTGAGTCACTTTGAAAAAAATCCATTGAGAATATGTGCCCCTATAGACATGTTATCGTGATGTATAGTCTGAGCAACGCTGCCTAATGAGAGAGAAAGAGAAAAAGGGGTGCAAATACAGGTGCTGACTCATTTTGGCTGGCCCTTCGATTGATCACACAATTTAAAGCCCAATATGTAGGCTACACGTTTGTTATCGTAATACTTTCCGTTGTATTTAATGTAGAATAATTACATTTTTAGCTGCTGCGTGGTTGTTGTTGAGGTGATCTGATTCCATTTGAAATCAAGTGTGAAAGCTGGTTACATAAAAACCTGATCTCTTCATTGAACCCCTGCTTCATCATAAACCTAACACAGCAAATGCAGCTAAAGCATTTGGCCTGGGCTACACCTCAGATTTACCTTATACTGAATGCATATTAAATAGTGATCTTAAACATGATAGGTCGTTTTCAGTACACGGCTTCAGCTCAATCTCATTTACAATAGGGGCTGGCTATTGATTTCCCTTTGTGATGTCCACTTGCCCACAGTGTGTGCAAATACATTTAAATGCCTGATGCATTCAGGATGAGGCCGGGGTGCATGGAATCATAAACTGTCAGGGAAGTAGCTCGGAGCTCCTGGGGAGTGAGCTCATTTTCCTGGAAGACCAGGCTGGTTGCTATCGGTATAGTCTGTCATTCCACCTAGGTCTGCTTTTTGCCTGCTGTAAGTGTTACGCACAGGAGAAGATTCAGCTATACTGACGTGATTCTTTGGCTCTTACATGCTTCTAGCCTCACTGTAAGGAAGGACAGAGGAGGAGAGAGGACATTTGGGAGATTTGTTAAAGTTAGCACCTGTAGTTTGTCCTGTGTCTCTGTTGACACATGGAAATAGGGTTGGTTTGGAAAAAATATCTAATTGGGATTATTTTGACTGAAATTGCAATTGCGATGTGATACAAGATATTGGAGGTATTGATTATTTTTTTCGTCATTATTCTCATTTTCATTGAAAAGTATATTAAAATGATAGTGTAATGATAGTTTTTTTTTAAGTTAGATTTTTTTCTTTTAAGTCTGTAGAATAAGATTTGTAGGCCGGGACTTCTCTGCAGCATCACAATACTTAATTCAAAATGGTATTTTGACACATATTTTGCTTTTAACAAATATTGCTCCTCCTGCGATTTGGATATTGCATTAGTCCATATTGCGATTTCGATAAAATTCCAATTAATTGTTCAGCCCTTGATGGAAATGTATCTTCTGCTTTGAATTCTGACATATTTTTTTTTGTGATCTACATAGACATAGGCCTACATATCATAGCCTTTGTTTTTTACAACCATGTTTCATTTAAAAAAAAAAACAATCTGTAGATTATTATTTGCAACCTCTAAGGTGCATTTGGCATCTTGTGTTTGCAACTGTATGATTGTGTTTGCATTTGTTTATGTAGACTAAAACGACTACCTTTAGTGCTGAATACTCGAAATAGATTTTGTGAAACTTGGTGTGAGTGACAAGGTAGGCAGGCAGATTTTTCAGATTGTGATTGTGTTTTGGTAAGTGCTTAGAGGGGAAGTGGACCCTGGGATGGGAGGTGCTGGCCAGTCTTTACAAAGACGTGCCTGTTCTCTATACATTAAAGTGCCAGAGTCATTCTGAAACTCCTTGTGACAGCGCATAGTAAATTATAAGCTGATTTACAAGACTAATTTGATAGTAGGTGATTATTTATTAAGTATTCATCAGGTGCAGAGACATCAGCTGAAAGTGCATATGTCAGGGTGGTGTATACCTGAGCTAATGAATCACTGCCTGTGTTGTGTGCGGTCGATGGAGTAGGAGGTTGGATTGGAAGACTCTCAGTCAGATATCAGAATGAGGAATCAGAAGATGTAACAGAGCGCTGAGTGATTTTCTTATGAGGGACTTTCATGGTCTTTTTTTGCTCCTACTGTTTGTAACAATGCCAAATGAACTCAACTTGTCCAGTAGTGGTGTGGATGGATGCAGATTCATAGCGTGAGTTTTTTGTAAATACATTAAGAACGAGGCGAGTGTCTAGCCTGGGGTTTAAGTTCATTTAGGTGTGCTCTATGCTTGAAAATAAAGCCCATTTGTCCTGGAAGTATGGATTTAACCTACACATAGAACACATTAAAAATATCATCAGGTAGCCAAAAAAAAAGAATCACAATTTATTCACAACAAGCCTAAAGTTAAACGATGGATTGAAAGACTGGATTTAAAAACATCAATAGTAGGGAAGTCCTAATCGTGACAGTTTTACTCAGTGGTTCTCAACCTGGGGGTCGGTAGAAAAAAAATGAAATAACATATTCTAGACTGGGCAATGACTTGTACATTACTGTGCGAGTTTGGTACATTTTGTGTGTTATATTCAGAGCTTCATTTGTAAATCAGGAGGTCCTGGAACACAGAAAGGGGTCTGAAGCCGGGTCAGGGGGAGAGAAGAAGTCAAAAGTGCATAAAAAATCCACAGAGCCTGGAGCACATTGGACAAGGCTAGGTGCTAGCTGCTACAACTAAACTGTCATCAAAGGAAAGCATTATTTGTTTACATGTATAAATCAGAGCATTCTCAAAAATCAGCAGGGGGAGGCGTGCAGAAACAGCTGTTTACACTGGTTTGTAGGGCTGTGTATTGGCAAGAATCTGGCGATACGATACGTATCACGATACATGGGTCACGATTCAATATATTGCAATATATTTCAATACGTAAGGCGATATATTGGGATTTTTTTTAAGTATAATTTTAGAAAATCTAATATTTAAAAAAAGACATGATGTGCATAAAAGTCAAAGAAGTTTACTTTAGGTAAACAATTCAGTACACAGAAAATCAAACTGCCAGTTTGGGATTGTGGTTCACAGGTTCTTAGTGAGCAAATTTGTATATGCTAAAGTGGCCATAGCTACATTGTTAGCTTCTAGCAAAAAGTCAGGCACTGCTAGGCACTGTTAGGCAAGGACACTAGTGGTGCGTCTCAGCATAGCCATCTAGCGGTAGGGGGTTTAAACACAACATAAACGTGAACCACTGTCTTACATGAATATTTTTGCACATAAAAAAAAAAAAATAGATATTGCGTTTTTGAAAATCGATATAGTATTGCTAAATAAAATATCGCGATACTCAAGTGTATCGTATATTTTATCGTTTCTCGTTGTCGAAGGGGGTGGGGGGGTCTTAAACACCAACCTCGTCCCGTCCCTTTTAGCTGGCAAAAGGGACGGGACCTGAAAGTAGGTATTCATGTCTACTTTCAGCTAATGTGCTCACGTAAGCTATAGGATTTATAGTTTTTGAATTATCTGCCTCAGAGCGACAAGACGGTCGGTAAATCTCTCATTGCCCATAATGTTATTTATCCTCATTCTCTCTTGAGCCAAAATGCAAACGAAGAGTATTTTGAAACTGCGATCTCAGAGTCATTCTTTATTTTTATCTACACAAATTATATACGAATATGTTCGCAAAGGCCTTGTGGCGCTCGCAATGACGTAATTTCACTGCTGCCCCCTATCGTTTCAGCTGTCTGAGCCTCTTTTGACAGGTCGCTCTCAGTGTCCGTAAATGGGAGCAGTCTAACAGCAGGTGATACGGTCGTTAGCTGATTACAGAGATCAAAGGATCTCCGCTGTGTTTGCAAACGTGGTCACTGATTAGTAAGCATGACGCAGCATTTTTGCCAGACATTCAAATTGCAACTACAGACAGTAATATGAACATTAACAGAACATCACACACACACACACACACACACACACACACGCACACACACACACACACACACACACACACACACACACACACACACACACACACACACACACACACACACACAGGGCTAACCCTCAATCAAAGTTATTATAGATCAACTCTTCGGGCTTTAGACCTCATCTGATGTTTTATCCTTATTCCAACAAAGACACTTTAAGGAAACCTTGACTTCTTTTGACTACACTCAAGCTCATTTAATTCCTTGCTGTAAAACTCCCATTTGAACTTCTTTAATTACTTAGTACATATTGGAATTCTTCTTACATATTTAAAGGGTAATTACCTTTTTTTCAACCTGGACCCCATTTCCCCACGCATTTGCGTTTAATAGACTGAATCTTTGAATTTGGTCCAGTATTGAGCGAGATCTCAATGATGGGCTGGCGCGAACCGAGCTTCAATATAACCTAATAACCTATAAGCCCAAAGAATATGTTTTCAGGAGTGGGACCTGTTGCTGCCAGATATCTGTGGTCTGGATGTGTCCAGTGATATACCTCGGACACAACCCTACAACCCTGTGTTACCACGTCAGAGGATTTCCCCCTCTAATCAACAAGGCTGTGAGACATGAGCAAGTACGAACCATTGTTTTTATTGAAAATCTTTTAGATAACACAAAACCATGGATGTATTAGCCTATAGCCTAATGACAGCACGAAACACTGAGCAGCTGCAGCCCCTCTCTCTCCCCTCGTCCGCTCTTCATCCGTATACTTCATCCATACATAGCCTACTCTGGCTCAAATGAATACGGGCGGCCATCCGATTATAACGACCTCATCCACATTGTCGAAATCTTTTAAATAATGAGCCATGGCACTGACAAGCCTTTAGATAACAGGAGCCTATGATTTCTGTAGCCTACTCCGAAACAACAGACATCCTGAACGCTATTATCACGAGTCGCATTCCACTCTCCACACCGCTGTCTTCGGACAAAAAGTCACGTCCTGAGATCGATAATGTTGCCAGACACTTTTGACACACACACACACACACACACACACACACACACACACACACACACACACAGTGTCATTTGTGATTTCATTTATATATATATATATATATAGCCTCCTTCTTTTCAGACAATGTATTCACCTCTCAGCTCTTTAGGGTCATGTTTGTTTGTTCTATGCTATGGACATATCTCATAATAATACAAAGTATTTATACTTTCAGCCTTTTTAGTCAATTTATTTATTTTTTTATGACAGTTTAGCTTCCAGCTTTTCTAGCAACTTATTTCAGCTCTTAGCTTATTAAGGCAATGCAGTTCAGCTTCCAACTGACAATTTTACATTTCAACTTCCAAGTTTTTCAGCAGTGCAGTGCAATGCATTTGAGATTTTTCAAACAATTTGCTTCATATTTCTGCATTTTCATCAATGTTTCTCACAGCATTTGTAAGTCTTCCATACTTATTCATAATTTAAGAATAAATTAAGAATATGTAAACAGAAAGGTTGTTAGGCATACATTAAATTGTAAACAGAAATAATCGATTATGGCCCGGCCGATTATCGATGCAGCATCGTCCATGTCCACGATTCGATGCATCGATTATTTGATTAATTTCAACACCTCTATTAATAAGAGAGGATGGCATTTTACCCACAAACTGCATTGCTGGGATATAGGAAACAAAAACATAAAAAAGAGACAGCAAAGACAAAGAGAAGGTGTGTTCACTTGCAATGTTATTAACAATTGTCCACTGCACTGAAGCTCAATGTTATGTTCAACTCTGTTTTCAGTTCCTGTAAGATAAGATAAGATAATTTGGATAATTAGGTTAAACTGGGGATTTGTTGTCTGACCGCATGTGTTGCTTGTCCTAATTGACTCAATGACTGTTGTACAGTAATGCTATGTCTTGCCGTGCCATTGCATTTCTATCTCAGCCATTACATTTACAGTATGTGTAAGATGTTGGTACACTGGAAATCCAGAGTTCTCGCAAGAGCACAATTTGACTTTGCTCAGCGAGTCACTCTGGCATTGAGTAATGATGCTCCTTAACTATAAGGGGTGGGAATCTCTTGGCACCTCACGATTCGATTCAGATTCAGAGGCCAACGATTCGATCTAAACCGATTATCGATGCATCTTGATGCATCTCGATGCAACAATTATTTTATGTACATTTCCATGCGTGTTTTAAAAAAATATACGGTATCTCACAAAAGTGAGTACACCCCTCACATTTTAGTAAATATTTCATTATATCTTTTAATGGGACAACACTGAAGAAATTACACTTTGCTACAATGTAAAGTATTAAGTGTACAGCTTGTATAACAGTGTAAATGTGCTGTCCCCTCAAAATAACTCAACACACAGCCATTAATGTCTAAACCGCTGGCAACAAAAGTGAGTACACCCCTATGTTAAATTCCCATAGAGGCAGGCAGATTTTTATTTTTAAAGGCCAGTTATTTCATGGATCCAGGATACTATGCATCCTGATGAAGGTGCCTTGGCCTTTGGATTTAAAAAAGAAATAAAAAAAATTATATATATATATATATATATATATATATATAAATTGATTATTAACTTATCATAATCGATAATCGAATCGTTGTAGAGAGAATCGTGATGCATCTAAGTATCGATTATTTTTCCCACCCCTATTAACTATGCCCTTGTAGCCGAGCTGCACCAATCACATCGGTGTATCTGATATAGGCGGGCCAGAGGAGAGCTAAACAGATGACGACAGTTTAATCTCCCAGTTAGGTCCGCTGGTAGCTAAGCGTATGGGGCTCTGGATACGTCACCCTGTGTATTGTTGTGATTGGTCGTAGTGTTATCCAATTGCGTGCAGTGAGATTTTCAAATGCATGCTTGCTGCCGCCCCTCGAGTTGGGCCATTTTCATTACTCAATGCCAGACCATTAATCTTTCGGATTTGAGTCTGGATTTCCAGGCTAAGATGTTGGTAGGATTGACTGGGCAACACTGTTAAATATGACTTCTACTAGGCCTGCAGCCATCGATTATTTTAGTTGAGTATTCTACCGACTATTGCAGCGATTAATCAAGTAAACGGATAAGAAGACTGGAAGCTTTCTGCTGAGATGCTGAAGCCTTGACATTGTGCTATTGTGGTAGGCTAGTTTGGTTTTACAATAAAAACACTATAAATAATTTTTGTTCAGTTTCAGCTTGAACATGATCCCAAACTTTCTGTCGTTTTCTCTGGCCTGTGTCTTTTCTTCGGCCCTAAATATTTTCTCTCTCATCCTCGATTTTGCAATCCGCACCCTCTTCTCCACGTCACCTGTACACAGCCGTAAGTGCGTTGTGTGACAGTAATCATCATCCTTATGAACACAGTGGGCTGTAAATTGTCTATATATGTGGTTACCGTTATATGGGTTGTGTGTGTGTGTGTGTGTGTGTGTGTGTGTGTGTGTGTGTGTGTGTGTGTGTGTGTGTGTGTGTGTGTGTGTGTGTGACAGACAACTACTTGAGTTACTCAAGGAATCATCTACTCCATTTTGTTTTGGATAGGTAGGAAACATTTACCGGATGGATTACTTTCATTGTCTTCAGTACAGTCAGCTGTCAGAGTGAGCAGTCCAGGCAGAGGTGCCAGCAAGGGTAGTTAGCATGGCAGCAGGCCAGTTCACACTCGTGTGGTGCCATGTAGTGTAGGTCAGCTTTACATAAGCTTTGTGTTTCCATGAGACAACCTAATCCAGATTCCTACAAAGATACTTACTTAGCCGGAGACACACACACACACACACACACACACACACACACACACACACACACACACACACACACACACACATACACATACACATACAAGCAGTCCTTGCTTGTCACATTAAAGGATTGATGTGATGCTCTGTGTGTGTGCGTGTGTGTTTGTGTATGACGGACAATGTGGGAAAGTCTCTTTTTTATGCAAAACGAGACACTTGATTGGAGCTTTGGCAGCAGCACCAACACACACTGAACCCGGCATGTCTGCCAGCTAGCTGCCAATCTCTCCCCCTCTCTCTCTGCTCAAGTGAAGTCCTCCAGGTTTTTGGAAGATTAAATTACCCCGTTGGTCAACCTGCTTTTGAAGTAGTGAGAAGATGCTCCTATGCTAACACGTAGGTGTCAACTGGTGCTCCAACTAAGTAGTATTTTCATTAATGATTCATCTGCTGAATGTTGTCTTTTAGTAATTTATTAATCATTTGGTCAGTCACAATTTCCTAAACCCCAAGGTGACAAATTCATATATTTAAGTCAAACAATTTCAGACAAGCCATGCTCGAAACTAAACTAAAGTGTGACAACCCTTGAGGGAAAATCCTCATCTCCATACAGGAGTGTTTATTTTGAAATTGGGTGAGAGAGGTGGAAAGTAGCAGATTCTCAGTACAGAAATGTACTGAGAATTCACTAATGGCTATCAAATGTGACTCTTTCATTCATTTGAGGAGTTCTTTTTTTTCATTTGAGTTCTATTTTTAAAGACGTGTAAATGATGTAACAGAAAAGAAAGTTTTGTATTGAACACGCTTTGTTGACAGTAGTAAATGTCACTTTGAGTACAATTTTGATATTTTCCTGCAAAAAACAACGATTATCATTGTTTCCCATTAATTAACCAGACTGTGGCGCCCCGCCATAGTCTAATTTGTCCCCCCACAGTTTCACAATGAACCGAAAATATTTTGACGCTTCTCATATTAACGTAAAAGATCTCTTGTTGTGTTTTGTGCCATTGCTTCAGCAAAGTATCTCTCAGTCAGTAATGCCACCCTGAATAAACACCAAAGAAGAAGAAGTCCCCACCCCCACCCATGAATGTATTAGCCCCGCTGTATGCGACGCGAGCACGCTCACACACACAGACAGGCTGGAAAGTTCCAAGGGGGTAAGCTTCTCCTCGGACCGCAAACCTCCTATGGCACCATTTTGATGCTAATAAGCCATCACCTCCCGTTAGCATTCCATTGACTGCCATTCATTTTGGCGCCACTTTGACAGCGAATAACTTTACATCTGAAGCGTTTAAAGACTCTATTTGTCCATTGTTTATTTCTAAAGAAACACAACAATGTATAAAAGGCTCCATTACGCGACTTACTGTCGCATAGTAGAGGAATTACCGTATAGTACAGGAGAAGCGTGCAAGCAGTTTTGTCTCACATTAGCTGTTTAAGTGTAATTACTAATGTTAACTAGCAATTTAGTTAGCAAAAATTAGCCTGTGCCTATGTTATCTCCTTACATATACCTACGCTCTTTGTCTCTGCAATATTCGGAATGATTGAGTTTTCTCTTGGCACAGCTACCAGAAGACTTACAACTTTCAGACACGTTGCTCACGGCACATTTACGTCGTCTCTCTCAATTGGAGGCTGCGCAGTAAAGCTCAGCCATCACCGGAAAAGTGCTTCTAATATCCTTCACTGGTCTCCGTCCAGAGCAACGGGATCTGTTGGTCCATTCTTATATACTGTCTATGGAAAGTTCACGGCTGCATCCGAGACAAGATCATACCATGTCCAAAACTCCTTGGCAACATCGTTTGTGGTAAGTAACGTTAACTATCGTCACAGTATCCGCTGCAGTTATCCACTAGTCAAGATACAATTATCAATATGCAAACAGATAGCGTTACTGCAGTAGTTATTATTGATAATTAATGTTAATCTAATGTTAGCTGACGTGTTAGCTAACGGCGTTAGCTGTTAGTCGCCTCTCCCCGCTTTCCGGTTGCATGTTGTGAAAAACGCAAATGTATGCGTTAATGTATGTAACGTTAATGCTATATTCAGCGTATACAACGTTAGCTACGTTAGCTAATTATCTAACCTTAAAGGCAAGCAATGTGGATTTTCAACCGGTGTTTGATTTTCAACCCAATGTGCGTTATTAGATGAATGGTGTTTGGCTTCCCTCCATTGCACTTAACGTTAACTTACATGACAAACTAGGCTACATACTCTTCTTAACGAAAATAAGAGTACAAACAGTGTGCTCCAAATGCACCTTTTATTTTTAGCTAACATTTAGCTAACTGTATTTACCTTTTATTTTGAGGTCAAACAGGCTGCAGCTGGCTGCCTACCTGAGGGTCTCCATCACTTATTTAACTACAAGAAGGCATCAGAACTGTTCTTCTCAAAGCCCAGGAACATTCAATGTCCAAATTCAAGGTGCAACTTTTGTCAATGGGGAGGTAAGGAGAGTTAGAATAGAATATATCTTACTGTCCTCCAGGAAAAGTTGTCTGTTCAACTTCAGACAGTGAGCGGGATTTATCTTTTGTCCTGCAAGTAAAGTATAGTTGTAATTTATTTTCACCATATGATCAGGTATCATCCAGTAGAAACCCTTTTCATTAAATAACTTTTAATGTAATAATTGTTAACTGTAAAAATGATGTCTAATGGATGCTTTTGACTTAAGCTGCAAAGCAAGCTTTCCTTTGCTGTCTCAGAGAACGGTCTGACGTGAGAATGAAATGCTTTCCTTCAGAATGAGATTTTCGTCCTTTGACTCCTGTCTTGTACTGTTCAAAGAATGAGTGCTTAATGTCCATGTTTAATAAAATAAATATTAAATGTATAGATTGGATGCCTGCTCTATATGTAATAATTGTATAGACAATTCGATTATTATCAGGTTGCAGAGTTAATAGGGATAGAGGGAGAGAAATGTGTCAAGTTGATCAATACCCTGTCCTCTACCTGTGATGGATAAAAAATAAACCAGTTCAACACAGGTAACCACGTTTGCTTAATTTCTTTGATGCATCAAATATATGCTCGTCTATATCGTGTTTTTACCATTTGTGAACTAAACCCCGTCTCGTTTACCATGCTTTGTGGGTGTGACTTTTCCAATGTGTGTCATCACCATGCATATCTATAACAATGTGTTTAGGATTAAATTGCTTACAAGACAACATTGTTTACAAAAGCACAGATTCTTCATAGATCTAGCTTCTTAATGTTGCTCTCAAAGTGCTCCAGATTGATGCATTTAACTTTAAAATGTACAACATTTTCTTCTGGGGGACCATGCCCCCAGACCCCTAGAGGATCGGAGGTCCAACCCACATAGTCTCACAAAAGCCTGTCGGAAACACTGTATTACTAACAGTTTATTGTTTGCTTCGAGTCATCTAATGACTGCAAACTGCCTTGACTTCAGTACTGAGATCCAGGATTACCTCACTTATCTGTGCTCTTGAAGTTGACCTCTCCTCTTTTCAAGGGTAGGGAGAGTAAATAAAAAAACAAGGTTGAATACATGGGCCATAAACAACTAGCATGTCATTGATAAAGCACTTGGCATTGTACATTAGCTGGCCCTGACTGCTTGTATTCAGTTGTACAGGGGAGGGCAAAGGGCCAAGGATACCTACAAGGCAACAATTTAAAGTCTCCACCTAGATGACGGGAGACGTAACAGCTGTATGATAAGACATTGCTGCCTCAAGTGCTCCCATCCCACCGAGGTCAGGGGAGGAAGTTAACACATAACACAAACTCACATTCATACGCTCACACCTAAGGATAGGCTCTAATGCAGTATGGACAAGCTGACATTGTTTTCGGTCTGTGCTGAGATGTTTGGGTTAATGATTTAGGTAAACATATGTGTTTAATGCGCCCATAATACCTTTGTTTACATTGAAGGTTCAGCTAACCATCATGAGTTTAAATACACCTACAGGAAACAGACAACTTCAGAAGTTGGGATGGCACTACACTGTACTGTTTAATCCTAAATTCTCCTCAACTGAGATTTCATTAAATGCTTCTGTGTAAGTCATCAAAGTCTCCCGATTTGGGAGTCCCGAACCTTCTTCACGTATGTGAATATGAGTTGTGCTGCTCCTGAGTTTTTTTTATAGGCTAACAGCTGGTATTTCCCTAGTCTGTGTGTTGTTCCAGGGGCTGTTTGGAAACTTAGTCAGTTGTTGACAAGTTTGATAGCTCATATTTAATATCAGAAAAGATAAGCGTATTCTTGGACTCTGTGATACTTTGACATGTATTCCGGTATCTCCATTGAATAGACTACATGTCAAATTTCTTGTTTTACCTAGGAGACTCAGGTTATCATCTCATGTCCATGAAAGGAAAAACTCACTGTTCCATCATCAAGTAAAATAAAAAGTGTAAGTGGCAATCTTAGATCAGTGTTAAAATGCTGATGGACTAAAGAACGCTGACCTCAGCTGTTGTGTTCTTGACAGTTCTGTTAGGGAGTGGGCCATCACATTGACTAGTCTAAGCTCAGTAATTGATCACTTTTGGCTGTGGTTCAGGAGTGACCTGCCTTCAGCTAAAGGATATCCACTTGTCAACTGACAGATTTCTACCTGCTACACAGCGTAGTGATATGCTCAGTTTTTAAGTTTCTTGTTGGGCTTCTGTTCTAGAATGTTTGTTTTTTATTTCCTCTGCTGAGGGACAGTTGGGGTCCAGCTAACTGACCTTCTGTCACGCCTAACCCACAAAAGTCTGTCCCAATCACCAGGCTCTTATCTGTCTTCCTGACAGCTCTGAGTTCAGGATAGCCCACTGCTATTTGTAGCATGCCGAACCTCCATGAGTGAACCTCTTCATTGATGTGGGTTAAAACGAAGGCGTCAAACACTGATGGAAAATGCAGTTACAGAGGAACTACTGTGCACTCTCAAGGAATGTAACTTTTTAGTAGTTAGTTTTTTGGTAGTAAATATTGTAAAGCCTTATCAGTTTGTAATTATACCAGATTTTCTGTTTCAGTTCCCAAAGATGCTTCCTTCTCGTCAAAGCAGTCAGCTGCCAGTTTATTATGTACAGCTACCTAAAACTAATGCAGTCTAAGCAAATACAGTCCTACAATTTCCCGAAGTTCTGGCTTAAGATGTGGCATTAAATGGCATCGGAGTAGACCATGCAGCACAAATGCTATGTACAGGCAATGGCAGTGGCTTTTTATGTATTAAGCCACATTTCAAGCAGTTTACGGCATATTGCTTGAGAACCTGAAAACATTGCTTCTATAGTTAAAACTAGACAAAAAATTAATTTGGAAAAAAATCTCAAAAAAAACACTTGTCAGCAGCGAGGCAGCAGGCTGACAGAGATAACAATAGGCCAGCTGCCATTGCTTTAGGTGTTGATGGTCTTCCAAAGCAAGAAAATCCTTGCAAATTTTGAGACAGGGCTTGTTTGAGAAGCGCATGCATTCCTGCTGGGTATCACATACAGGAAAGCAGAAAATAAAAACAGATGCAAGTCAAATTTTGAATGGGGAATTTATTTTTGGCTCCAGTCTAATGTCAGAAGTCTATAGGATGTAACTATTTCAATAGAGCCACATTCTCTGCACCCAACAGTACACAGCAGAGGAGATAGAGAGCTCTTAGAAAAACATGTGTGGGCTGATTCAGAAAAACATAAGGGTGAGTCACAGCTCACCAAACTATTTACTGTTGCTTCTCCTCTCCTCTAGGAAAGTGTATGTGCATGTGTTCTGCATCTGTGTGATTGTTTAGTGTGTGTGCATCAGTGTTCATGTGAAATACCACTCAGTCTTTGTGTGAGAGTGTATGCTTTTGTGTGGGTATCATTTACAGTTTTATGTGCTTGTGTTTAAAAAATAAATCCCCCTTAGTGTCTTTCACTTTGCTATCTCCTATGTGATGTTTAGTGCATCCTAGACTTTATTTTGTGACTTAATGCTGTTAATTACTTTCTTTTATCCAATTCAGTTCCATAGAAGAATGTGTGGGCATAGAAATACAGCTAAAATGCCTGTCAGTTGGAGAAACACTGGTCTAGGAGAAAAATCTCAGGAAATGCACTGGAAATATTTCAATAAGTATAATTGTAATCTTGGTAATACAGTAATAAGAAGTAGCAAGTTTATTTTATTTGTGAAATAAAAAATGAATGAATAACAAATAATGTACCTGTACATAAGCACATATACTTATTGAGAAACTGATCAAAACGATAAAGGGCCTCTTATTGACTTGATTATAGGCCTGATACAATATACATTATAGGCCAAAACTCCATAGTATTCTTGAGTTTGTGAGCAGTGCAGACAGTGGGACTCACCTGGCTCATTATCAGAGAGCCAAAACAGCTGAGATGATCTTCCCACCTAGTGCCTATCAAGTGTGCCTATCCCAACACCCACCACTTCCTTGTCCACAAGGGTTTCAAAATGAAATATATGTCAGTCATATATCACGGATATTGCCAAGCCTTCTGTACGTTTTCCTCTTGCATCTCTCCATCAGGAATTCTTCATGCACTAATGACAGGCCGCACAGTCTGATACCAAAGTACAGCTGCCATTTGAGAGATCTCTTCAATCAAAGTGCAATAATCTATGACAGAGCTGAATAGAAAAGAGGTTCCCAAAGGTTCTTGATGGGCTTTCAGGCAGTCCCCGGCAGAATTAAATGGAAATGTATTAAGCCCTGGCTCAAATTTGGTGTTGTGGGCTGCACATTTTGCTGGTATGTCATTTGTTACGTGTTACAGTGTCATAATATCACAAAACAATGTATATAGTTATTATTTTAGTTATTCTATAGAAATCCCTTCCTAACAAGAGGAAACCGTCAAACATACTGTACATGCGGATGCTGAACACAGTACATAAGCTTACATAAATTGCTTTGTTTTACAGCCCCTTTCAGGATAATTGCATCTTGCATCACTTTATTGAAATGCTTTAATATTACTGCTCTGTATTCCATCCTGCTCCTCTTAATGGCTTGTCATGATGAAGCACAGAGGTTGATGATGACGACCCCTAAGGTTTAGGTAAATCACAGAGGAATAAAATCGTCGTTTTTCTTTCTCAACTAAATGAGAAGCAGGAAGAGAGCACTTAGCACATTATAACCTTCTTTATGCTTGCATTAACGCATGTTTTGGATAATGGCATTGTGTTTAGAAAAATACTAAACCCATCAATGTCAGGTATAAATGCACCTAAATTATGTTAAAAGTCCATTTATTCACGCCAGAGATAGTCTGAGAGGCATTAGGTCACATTAACAACAACAGGGGGTTAATGAAATGTCACTATGCTCCAGATTAACCAGAAATGTCAGGCTTCTCAAAGCTGTAAAACAAGCAAGATGAGGATTATAGTCTCGATTATAAGGGTAAATGTTATCTGCGATAGTGATGTGCGTAGTCTGCATTTTGACAAAGGAAAGAAAACAAAATGCGTGCGCCTGGGTAGCTCAACTGGTAGAGCGCGCGCCCATATATAGAGGTTTACTCCTCGATGCAGCGGCACCGGGTTTGACTCCGACCTGCGGCCCTTTGCTGCATGTCATTCCCCCTCTCTCTCTCTCCTTTCCTGTCGTCAGCTGTCCTGTAAAAATAAAGGCCTAAAATGCCCAAAAAATAATCTGTTTTTTTTATACTGGAGATATAATTAAATTGAATTTGAATCACACTGAATGAATTTATTATTTATTTAAACACAGTAAAGGTAGAAATGAATAAAATTGACACAATGCTGAGTCACCATTTGGCTGACGTCTGATTTTAGTTTTTTCGCCTGGCATGCTGGCTTTCCCAGTTTCCCACCGTATTGCTGGAAGTGTCACCAGACGCTTTGTAAAGTGTGTGATCTGTGGTTCTGAACTTGTTGGAGATCTGTGGGAATTCAGAGAGTAAAAGCTTACAAGTTAGACCCATGAACGGAACATGAATTATTCCCTCATTGTTTTGAAGTGTTTTACCTTTAAGCAGGCGTCTTTGGGGGAGCAAATCGTCCCTCTTTCAGTTATGCCATAAACACTCAAGCCTACACACATGCAGACCCACACACAAAGCAAAAGCAGATGCACACATTAACACATTCACACATACATGTACCTAATGTATGCATATACACAGACATCCCTTGGTAGTTGATTAGAATAGATGACTAGATGATGTAACTCTTTAATCTGATTCTGTTTCTAAACCCTTTTGAATGCTGTCATTGTATGTTACTCAGTCAGTTGTGTGTGTGTGTGTGTGTGTGTGTGTGTGTGTGTGTGTGTGTGTGTGTGTGTGTGTGTGTGTGTCCTTCCTCTAAAGAAACCTGTGGGTTGACAGGGGGAGGGGAAGCAGCTCCCTTCTTTTAGGCCTTAATCTTTGACCATCTGCTCTGGCCATTTTAGGGTGCCCTTCAGGAAACCTAAGGTCGCCTTACAGTGCATTAAAAGCAGTAAACATACAGGCAAAAAAAATAGGTTAGGGTTAGGTACAGGTACAAGAAAGTACATACAATTTGTAAATGCAATAACAGGTAGAAGAAAGTTACACAAGCCAGCCACAGATAACATACTCATGGTAAAAGAGGATTGCTTGGCAGAGGAACTATTTGTTTGTCATTTGTCCATGCCCTAAACACAAAAGTGGGGGTTAAAAAAAGTTAACAAGCAATTACATGAAGCAACAACTCAGAGATCACATGATACATTTAAAAAAAACAATCTCCTTTACAATCTTCCTGACTAAAATGGCAATAAATAAAAGAAAAAATAAGCATTAAAGAAGCTATTTTTCATTGACAGAAATGGAAATGCCAATGTAGATAAACAGCTTTTGAGAAACTACTATTACAAGAAGCGACATCACTTCTATGTCCTGAAATGATGACATATGGAAGGAGATCAGGGACCATGTGCACAATGCACACATCCTCCTGAAGTGCACTACAGCCAACTCTGAAATAACTTCCCTCAGAGCAAATATGCAACTCAACTGTATACTACTGACTTACTTTGTACTTCTACTTCAAAGCAAAACATTGTACTACATTTACCTGACAGAGATATGTTACTGGTTACGTTACAGATTCAGAATTCTACTCACAAAGTATCATAAATAAATGATGATGCATTATTATTATTCATTAAGCTATTCAGCATTCTATTAGAGTTGAACTCTCCACCTTGAACAGACATTAAGTTAATTTAAATTACACTTTGCTGATAATGCCTCTCTTTTTACTTTTTTTACTCTAAGTAAACATTTGTATGCAAAACTTGTACTTTGCGGTCGAAGGCGGTTTGACCATACGGCATAGGTAAAGGGCCTTGTAAATTTGTGTGTTTTTTATAATTTCTTTTTATAAAAAACAACCGGTAACGCTTGTTGCAGCGCGGTTCAATCAGGCGCTGTTCGGCTGCGGCGCATCTGGAGATTCGCCATGTTGCTTATTTTTTCCACATAGCCGTCACACTTTATGGTAGTAGTAGGCGATGTGGCCCGGGCAGAGGAAGCAGGAAGCCCAGCTCAGCCTGCTGGGGAAGCTGCTCATATACAGCGTGCAGTACGGCCAAAGAAATGTGCGCATCGTCCGGCAACAAAACAATGTGCTGGAGAGACACGGAGCCTAGGCGTTCATCTACCATGTGTTTGTGTACGATTAATTTCATCATTTGCATGAAGGGTAGTCTGTTGTGAAGCTCTGGAGTTGCACACCGTGTTGATGCTGTTTCACCCTCTTTGCAGGAACCAAAGACTGTAATAACAATAGACCTAGCATCTTATTAAGTAAGGTTAAAGCAAGGATTTACATTATTATTGTTAGAAATAAGTTGGCAAACTTACAATATGAGTTGGGAGAGTGACGATGTTACTGACCTGTAGGAGATCCATTTGTGCTCGTCGTTTCTCAACCTTTGTGTTTGTTTAGTTTCATTCATATTTATAAATAACTTTAATAAATATAATATAATAAATATGTCCAAACTGTTTTGCGCACATTTGGAGTAAGGAATGCGACTAATACTAATCTCCCTGCCTATAATCTAAATATGTATAAATATACATAAATAAAGAATTGGATTACAGTTAAACAAGGCAGGTTCAGGGAGAGTTGCACAACAAAAGGTAAAAAAGGGCTTCAGCATGACATTTTGTTAGGATAATATATTTATAACCTAGTCATCCATCGTCTCCATCTGCCTCTATTGACTTCACCTTTCACCTGTTTTAACATAATAACTCACATTGAAAACCATAAAGGTTACCAAAAGTAAGGCACACAAAAGAACCTGCACACAGAGCAGCACAACCAATACAGTGATTATTAGATTACCAGTATTAGGGGTGGTTTATATATGATTAAGTGTGAGTGGGAACCTCCCTACTGGAGGAAATTACAGGATTACACTAGCCGAACAGAGGATGGGATTATTCTACTGGCAGGTCGCATGCAGTGCACACACACACACACACACACACACACACACACACACACACACACACACACACACACACACACACACACACACACACACACACACACACAAATCTAATTCTGTAACTATGAGCATGGCACTACAAAGGTTTGTCACACCTACATTACTATGCTATATTCACTATACCTGAATTTGGTTATTGGGAAAAGGTTGGAATGAGGTAAGGAGAAAAGTGGAGGTCGTTGTGTAAGATGTTAAAATTAAGGCCAGGCAAAAACATATTTTGTTCATGCAATGGTCAATTTTGATATTTTGGACTAGTTGGCTTCCATAACATGTCTTCTTTCAGCCAGGGCTGTTTATTAACACCAGATTCTTTTTTCAGCGCACACAGAAAATAGAGAGCTAGGTTACCGTCATATATTCGCTGAATTTGATAAAAAGTGTATTTGATTTACATCATTTACTATACTATATATTAAGCGTTGGCAAATAAATAAAGGTTATTCTTAAACTATAAAAATGTAAACCTTAGCTGCCATGATCACATTCTTCTGGCCCTTACGTCTCTGCTTGCTCCAGCTAGCCAGGATACACCCCCAACTGTCTACATTCAGTCTGATGAGGTCAGACTTACTCTGTTAAGCCCCAACACACTCTGAATGGTCACGATTGATACTAGTCAGACCAACCACATAAGGCTCACAACTCCTGCTAAAATGGTATATCGAGCTTTGTTGCTTTCTCCCAGTGGAAGCCATTATGGTAAACCACCTGCCGTCCTCACACATGCACACAAAAACATTAAAGCTTGCTGGTCTTTTATAGTCTCTAATCCATTTGCCTCTAGTCAGCAGGCACATCTTCTCTTTGATTTGCACATTGCAGTGTTCTGTCGTGTTGCAGAACATGAGTTTATGTGCCTTTTTCTTGTTTTCAGCAGCAGGGGCTAGAGGGATGAAGGAATTCTGGAGAAGGAAGTGTTTGTACCCTGCCTGCTCTTTCCTAATATATATATATATATATATATATATATATATATATATATATATATATATATATATATATATTAATGTATTTAGTCATTAGTCATTTGTATTGACAGTCGAGACAATCAAAGTTTAGTTGTTTTCTATGGTCTACTGGACAAACAGGTGAAAACAAGTTGGTACAGCAGTAATTATCTTTTAATGGGGTAGAGGTGGGATGGTTAGACTTTAGTTCTACTTTATCTACGGTTTGGAAGACGACCATAAAATGATGAGCATACAGTAGCTATTTGGACCATTTTTAATGTCCAAGCAGCTAGAAAAAAAAAAAATAGTGTAGAAACTCTTTTATGACTCCATAATATAACTGAATGTTGTGGATTGTTTATTTGATTGGTTAAACAATTGTGAGACAAACGGAGAGACAGATGCCTGAGCAACACAGCTGAGTCATCAGTATCAATTGTTTTATGAAATCCTTATAAAACTGACCTATAGTCAACCTCAAACCTGCAGTAGTGTGTCATAAAAAAATCTGCATTTATTTACCTGATTGTCACTGGTACTTGACAGTACCAATGCTACGCCGCCTGTGTTCCCCTCATTTGCTCACCCCCATCCCACCCAGTCCCTCCTCCTTGTTTTCTTTGCGATGATAAATGTGGCGCAAGGGAATATTAAGGAATATTAAAACCAAGGTCAAGTTATTGTTTTCACCTGATGTGGGTTGTGTTTGTGCTAATTGGGTCATATTTCATGGTGCAGGGGTAAAGGTTCTTCTTTGTTGAAGTTACGCTTCATTGTCTTTGATCACTGCTTATTGATTCTTTGAAATTCAATACAATTTGTTGGGTTGTAGACTGTGCTTGGCCCCAAATGCTTCCCATGTTATTTTAGTAACTGCTCAGCTGCAGCACATTAAACAGCATGACAATGCACCTGCAAATGTCACTTCAGTCCGGTGGTTCTTACTCTTTAAAATCAATACTAACAACACGCTGTCTGCCCATGACTTATACTGTAGCTAGAGCGCAGGTTTGTTTACTTTGTCCCTCGTTCCCTATTGCTGTCAATCAAACAAGACATTGTCGGCTGAGACAAAAGGGAGCACTTCTGATATTGTCCCCTTTTTTCACAATGATATAATTTTAGATTGCAAAAAGGATGACTAAATGTGATTTCAATTTAATGCAAAGATGTGAGTGGACTTGAATTAACCTGCAAATGAGGCAAAAACTGAGGTAGAAATACTTGAGCAAAAGAATCAATCGAAGGCTCCACTTATGATTTCCGGCCAATTCTGAGATCAGTCAGAGTCACACAAACATACTGTGCTTTCATTGCTAGCTAGCTTTTGTTAATGTCTTTATAGTCCGTACATTTGCTATTTGTGTTGAATGAACACAGTCAACATGAAACTTTGCTGTGGGTTCAGTCAGAACACACCTTAAGACGGTTTCGAACCAGAGTTCATTGTCTGCAAATTAAACTGACTGTGTGCTTTAAGATTACATTTTGAAAATCTATGTTTAACAGCTGGAGCTGCTACCCCCGCGACCCGACCCCGGATAAGCGGACGAAGATGGATGGATGGATGGATGTTTAACAGTTTGCCACATTAACGAAATATTTTCAGTCATTGTTTCACTTTGTTCTTTACATTTGGTCCAGTGGCTTCAGAGGAGTTGGATTGTTTTCTATATCTCCCAGGAGTCCACTCCACCACCAGCCATTTAAAAAAAATGTTTTTGTGTGCATTTTCTTCCCTGTGATATGAACCTTCACTTTGGCTGAATCAGCTAATGCTGTTGCCATGGAGACTGACTGAGTTAGGGCGTTGCTGTGGAAACTGTGCAGCTGCTCATCACCACCCACAGCAACCCTCCCCACTCCCTCGAGCCAACCAGCACCTCACAAACACATATTTGAATGCACACACATAATTATGAACACACATCCACACATTCAACCCCAGTATGTATGTTTCTATGATGTATCAGCTGTGAATACAATAGATATTGTTTATGTTTTCATTTAAACCTTACAGGCAGATATATTTCTGTGCAAATGTGCAACAAGCTGCTTTGGCAATATTGTTCAGTAACAGTGAGGCCTAAATTGAATTGAGACAGGGAGGATAATTTATTGGTCAACATAACTGGATGTATTGTTCCTTACATCCCAAATGTCACAAAGCACAATGGCAGCAGCAAATTACGAGTGTTTCCAACATACTGAACATATAGCTAGATGGAGAGTCATGACAGTGTGACAGTGACGCAGCATGTACAACTCTGAAACCGAAGCAGCTAAATGAAATCCAGCCGTCATTCATTTTGTTTTTTTACACTTGTGCTATTCATACTGTGGCATGACAAAATGTCTGCCATCAAAATGGCCTATGAGGTGGGCAAGTTGTGTTCGCTTTTGTTCCTGCCTCATTCACCTTTTGAATTGAACCTTTTGAGTTCAATCTGACTAGATTTTGACATGCAAAATGTTCAGCAAAATTTGAGTGAATTAATGGGATTGACCTATTATTCAGGAAATATTGATTGTTTATATACTTTAACTGCATGGCAAAATAATGCAAATACAGTAGCTGAGAAGAAGGGTTCCTGCTCAGTGAGTGCATGGCCAACGATAGCGGTGTTGTGTAATAGAATAGAAGTTGTGAAATGCTAAGTGAGCCTGCTAGCCATGCTAGTTCCCAGTTTCCAGTGTCGAGCAGTTTATTCTTACAAACCTACCTGCACTAGTTTCTGTCCTGCCTGCTTTTTGCTTCACCATGCAAGTACATTTTGTTATATGGGTTATGCTACAAACCAATGACAGGGCTCATCCCGTTATTCTACCATTTTTCACCTCAGATGGAGTCTACACCTTTTTCTAGCCTAACCTTTTTTTCATCAGTTCTTCATATCCAGAAACTAGTTACTCCGAATTGAAATTACATTACGAAAGCCTAAAAGTAATGTAATACTGTAAAATGCATGAATACATATACTACAAATTATGAATTTAATTAATTTGAATTGCTACATTGTCAGAGATATGAGATTTTGCAAATAATATAAAAAACAAAATGTTGATATCAGTAAATGTGTGCTGTCACCCTGAGGTTAACATTGAGAAAAAAAACAAAAAAAAACTGACCCACACACTTGAGCAGGGCTTCCTGCCTGGGGTTGTTTATTAATTCAACAGTTGCTGCTGTGGCTCACTGTTTCACTGCTCCCCTGATAGTTGTCTCTGTGATAGTGATACTGTACACACACACACACACACACACACACACACACACACACACACACACACACACACTATTACTGGCTTTGCAGTAAGCCCCATATGGTATTTAACGTAGAATACACTAACCACAATATTGGACTACATTCAAAAGTGTCAGCACAGTTTTCTCAATAATGTCTTACAGCTAAAATGATCTTTGCTGTAATATAAAGCCTCTAGGACAGAAATGATATTAAGGCTGTGATCACACAGGACATGTTTTAGTTGTAGGAAGCACATTTTTGTGTGAAGTGTTTTGCATGGACCTTATGCACGCCTCATTCTCTGTTTGCTTTTTATTTGCCTAGCATTAGATCTATGTTAATACCCAGTTGACATACATGTTTACATACTAATTGTAGCTATGTTAACTTGCTAAAATGCACATATTGACATGCTACAATTTGCATTGCCATGCCCTACCAGAGCACCTGATAAGGTATTCCTCCTTTCACCTCCGTTTCTTATTGCTTCATATTTGGATGGTATGCTTTTTGCCATAAGATTACAAAAAAAATCTATCAAAGCAGACTGTGTTCTCATTGCATTTTCCATTGATTCCTAAAAAAGATTGGTAAGGCTCTATATAAATGTATTCAGACATTTTCTAAATCATTGTTGGGCTAACGTTTTTTTCTTTAAGAAAGAAATATTACATATACAGTACAGTAGGCTACATTTGGTAAACTGCACAGTCATGGACTTGAGGTGCTTATGCATTTGATATATCAAAGCACAGCAAGATGGAATTTATTATCCAGAATAAACTGTCCAATCTCTCAGTAAGGGACACACCATAAGCATTAGTGCTCTTTAAAACAAAAAAAATTTGAACACTGATCTGAAGATTGTTCTTGCCACCGATTTTACTGTGGCAGTGAAAGCTGTAACCACCTACACTCGAACAACAGCAAGCATAAGCTGTCCATATGAGTCTGCTAGTGAGTGTTTGTGCATGTGTGTGTGCTTGGACTAGGGGTGGACCGGTACACAGAAGTCACGGTTCGGTTCATACCTCTGTTCAGACATCACGTTTTGGTACGAGTTCAGTACAATGGAGAGAAAAGCAAAACAAAAATTCAGAAGGCAAATGTTTTTTTTTTATTGTGCATGTCCAGTGTTTCCCACAGATTCGAAAGCAATTTGTGGCAGGGGGGTGTCAGAGTAAAAAATGACATAACATTATTTATTATACATTTATTTGATTCACAGCTACTATATAGTGTTTTGACCTCGACAACCCAACTGCATTTTACCGCAAACTTGCGACTAGTTAACTTTCTAAAGCAGGCACAATCGCTTGTTTGCTAAGAGCCGGGTCGGTGACTGTGAATGTGTGATTGTCTAAAGGTGTTCACGAGATAGATACCAACCTTTAGTGAACTTGTGAATTTCGCCAGCCGTCTTCTCTCCTTTATGGAGATAGACGCTGTGTGCACGGTGGGCTCAATGGTGTTTTAAGCCTCCAATGTCGCCTTACAGGCAGCTAACCCTCACCTTAACACTAACATAACTTCTTTGACATAACCATTGCTGCGCTGCCTGGAAGGCGACATTGGGGGCTAAAAACACCGCACGGTGGGAGGAGCTTTGTGTGTGTATGTGAGCGAGACACAAGTGACAGAGAGACAGAGGAGAGCAGGGAATGGAAATGCAGAAGAACGTGTTTTAAATAGCGTTTAAAAAAAAATAATTGTAACGAAACGATGTCTCAGGCTGTACCACCTAGTGTCATACAGTCTCTCCCCTGAGCTGTGTAAAGTAAGATGTAAACAATAAGTACCCCAAATCTTCTCCAGACTCCATCTGTAACTTGTAAACAAAATAAGACAATCAGCTTTAAAACAGAAAATACAGCATCTCTGTTCTCTGCAAAGACGAACTAAATTACCTGATTAATGCAACTTTCTAACGACGTCTCCCGGCCATTTTTCACCGCAGAAAGCTGCTCCCTGCCTGGCTAAAGCTAATATAGTTAGCCTAAAGAAACAAGGCGTCTGTCCCAACTAACGTTACGGTTCGGAGCCGCGACGCTGGAAAAGTACCACTAATCTACAACAGCAGTCTTATCCACCACTCTATTGCCTGTACTACTGTAACTGACTGGTCCTCTAACTCTTGTGGGTCGCCACCACTCGCCATACTTGTCCTTAGTGCTGCTATCTCTGACTCATTAAAACTGCATACATAGGCAGAGATCGGCTACATAGGCAGCGCGCCAATCAGCTTCAGAGCTAAGGCGGGACTACAGATTAGGTGTCCCTAAAGAACCCGCGTATCTAACCGTAGTTCCGCATTACATTAGTTCCACATTACATTAATTAATTTGCACGCAAGTTTTATTTATTTTTTACCGTGTATTCTCCGTGTAAATTCATGCACCGAACCGTGACGCCCGTACCGTTTCGGTTCAATACGAATACATGTACCGTTCCACCCCTAGCTTGGACTGTGCTATAGGTAAGTGTGCACTGGTGTGTTTGTGCGAGGTTACAGACTAGGGAGTGTTCATTAGTTTGCTGGTAGTATAATTGAGTGGTGCTGTTAATATTGCAGCCCACGCTACCTCATAAAGAAGCTGTGAAAACGCTTGCTCTGTTGTAAAGAGCACCACCATCTGAAGCTGTACAAGTCTAACGCCGACAGGGCGAGCATTTTATTTGACGATACTGGTGGATTCTTTTTCACTGTGGCTGTTGAGAAATGCCGCTGAGACAGAGAGAGAAAGGGACAATATAAGGGAGAGATAACAGTGATGACAGAGGCAAAAAGAAGCGAGAGAAAGAAAAATCTAATTTAAGCAAGGTCATTTATTCTTTAACGTGTGTGAAGCCTTCGTTATTACTTTTACTCTTCCTTTTCTTTTTTTACACAGCAAAGAAATGAAATGCATTGAACAGGAAAAGAGCAGGGGCAGGAAATCCACTTCCATCATTTGTAGTAAAAAAAGTGTTCAGAGTATTGCTCTCTTTCTCTCCTTTCTAATCCCCCAGTTGATTTCTTTTTCTCTGTTTCCATTTACGAATGGAAATTAGGGGTTATTTTGGTCGACTGTGGAGGAGACACTTGTCTGAAAGAGCCACAGTGCTTCAGTAGGATGTTTTATCCTTCTAAAACATGCACATTCACACAATATGCATTGTGGATACAGTATTTACTGCGATAACATGATCCATATAGTGTTTCACAACATTGCAGCAACAACATGAGAAACAAGTGTTCTTTTGAATGGTGGTGTGTGTATTTTCCTTTCATATAGCTGCTTTAAACTGCCAATGTCACTCTTGACACCATTCTTTACGTAATTCTTAATGTTTTTTCCTCTGGACAAATGTTTGCTATTGGATTCCAAGGTTGTGGCTTGAAATAAAAAAAGCAACAGTAGTCCTTGTCATTTAAATAGGAATAGAGGACAAAATGTTGAACTAGGGCAGTGGATGCTAAATTAAGGGTTGTATGCTAAATAGAAACACTACTGTCTCATTGGGGTTTGATATAAATACTAACTGGCTGGATGACGAGACCCACATATGAGCACATTTAAAATGTTTATTGCATTGCAAAAATATAATTTAGTAAAAATGAAAGACGCTACAAACTAATCATTTCACTTCATAGACTTTAATGAACTCTTGCTTGTTTTGTGTATTGTCTTGGATAAGTGTTGAGATAATTGAAGCTGTTTCTTACTTGTTAGGCATTACAGCAAGTACGTTCTTAGCAACAATATGAGCAACAATAGATGTGACTCTGAAACCCTCCTTTGAAGCATTTCCTCATTACTCCTAGTGGAGGAGTGAGAATCACAGATGGCAATCTGATGACCGTTAACTTTTTTCACCATCTCTATGGCATAGTCTACACATACACAGGTATTTTTCAAAACAGGGTTTTTGCCTTCTTCATTCTAAAAAAATCCTGTTCACACAAGCACTGTTTAAGAAAACTCTCCATCCAAATAAAAATGCAAAAACACAATTGAAGAGATGCACATGGCTCCTTTTTCCCCACAGCCATCAGGCTTTTCAAAACTTCAGCCAATAGAGGGGGCTCATGACCCGGGCTTCTCTCTTCTCTCTCTCTCTCTCTCTCTCTCTCTCTCTCTCTCTCTCTCACTCTCTCTCTCTCTCTCTCTCTCTCTATATATATATGTATATATATATATGTATATATATGTATATATATATATGTATATATATATATGTATATATATATATATATATATATGTATATATATATATGTATATATATGTATATATGTATGTATATATATGTATATGTATATATATATGTATATATGTATGTGTATATATATGTATGTATATATATGTATGTATATATATGTATGTATATATATATGTATGTATATATGTATATATATGTATATGTATGTATATATATGTATATGTATGTATATATATGTATATATGTATATGTATGTATATATATATATATATATATATATATGTGTATACAGTATCTCACAAAAGTGAGTACACCACTCACATTTTAGTAAATATTTCATTATATCTTTTAATGGGACAACACTGAAGAAATTACACTTTGCTACAATGTAAAGTATTAAGTGTACAGCTTGTATAACAGTGTAAATGTGCTGTCCCCTCAAAATAACTCAGCACACAGCCATTAATGTCTAAACCGCTGGCAACAAAAGTGAGTACACCCCTATGTTAAATTCCCATAGAGGCAGGCAGATTTTTATTTTTAAAGGCCAGTTATTTCATGGATCCAGGATACTATGCATCCTGATAAAGTTCCCTTGGCCTTTGGAATTAAAATAGCCCCACATCATCACATGCCCTTCACCATACCTAGAGATTGGCATGGGGTACTTTCCATAAAACCATCTCTCAATGCAAATCAAACCAGCTGATAGGCTAACCGACATAAAACCATGAAAAACTGATTAAGCCCTGGGTCCTGTACACACAATAACCTCTTCACAGCCAAACACAGCTTTTTGATTGAGAGTGGTTATAGCCACCTGTTTTTGTGCCAATATTAAATATCATAAAATAGAAACACACAACTCCATTTAAAATAGTAAAATGAATGTGATGAAGTTATTGCCTATAGTAATTGGCGCCACAATAACTCAAACTGTGTCATGTCCATTGTGTCAGAGATAGACCTCTCTGATGGATATAGCTGTAAACATCTACACACTAAGACACCATCTAATTGAAAATAATTAACAAACGCTCTTGTTAAAACAACATCATCACAGTGATAGCAGTTATTTTCAATGTGGACCGTGCGTGTGCTCCAGCTGAACAATTCAAGGCAGCATCTCTCAAACCCCACCCAGCTGAAGAGCAACTGATGTGGGTTCAGAACCAACCACAGAGGCCTGGGAGCAGCCAACTAGCTGGCTTCTTGTGCTTCACCTTTTCCAACATCCAGGCAGTCAGATGGAAATACACATGCACACAAACTGTAGAACAGAGGCAACCGTACAGACCAAGAGGCATATACTGTTTGTGGCTGTGATTCGGAGAATCCATGCATGAAAACACTCAGGATTCAAACAGTTTGGACTTGAGTTTGTTTAACCATTACAGTGTTGCTCCTTATAACACCAGCATGGAGACAGATACCCCAGTAAAAGGAAAAGTTGTAGACAACATTTTACAAAATATATGGGTCTTTATTGAAAATTACATAATGCCCGGCGAGGTGTCCATTATCAGGATTTTTTAAAATTTATTTCAAACAATAAAGCTTCAGTTATATTGGCGCGTGCGCGCTACGAGCACGAGCTATTTTTACCATTAGGCCGTTTTTTTAGCTTAGACAAAGCAACAACAAAAAAGCGGAGAATACTATGGCGACCATAAACCTAGCTTAACTGTTTCCCTGTTAACACCTGGAGGTTTGACTAAAACCTGGAACAAGCATTCCCATCCCATAAGGTACTTATGAAATGCAAACATTGTTCACTGCTCCAGTAAATAGTACAGACCTTGGATACAACTTGCCACGCTTGGCAACGGAAGATATTTTTAGTCCATTAAGCTAGCTATCCAGCTATGTCATTGTCCCCAAATCAGTATAAAGACTGTCACGAACAAATGATCCGCCATGTGTACTGTAGGACGCAGTCTGAAGTAGAGAGTTGAAAAGCGAATGGAATGAGATATGATCGCCGTGAAACAAAGTACGTTCAGAGGGGCAGCGTAACTTACTTCTTGCAGCTTGTGTTAGCGTGTAAACGAGGCACTAAAGCACTACAGTCAGTTTTGGAAATAACGTGTACATTTTCTTTTTCTTTTAATGTAGCACATTCATTTCGAACGGTAAACAGTCAGTTTCACCGGAACTCGTTCTATTTCACTTTTTAATGGACACCCTGCAACCAATCAGAATTGAGTATTCACCTAGACCATGGTATAATATAACTTGTAGAATTGTGAACCAAGCCCATCACAAGTATTCAGTGCTATTTAGAATGTGATTCAATACCTGCCAAGTTGCTAATAACTTGTCATTGTTACTGTCTTTCTTTATGCATTGCCTCTTGTACACATTCTCTCCCTTTATTTATGACCTGATCTAAAATTGGTGCATATTTCACACAAAAACAGAGCTTGCCTTGACACCTCCTTTACATCACTTAGCACAGCACAGGTATGTGTGTTTGTTTTCATGGGCACGAATTACACTGGAATGCACTGAGGAATATTACTATATATACTTCATCAGGGTTGGTATGGATTTTTGAAGGCACATATTGTTGAACAGAAGGTACAGTCAGTTAATCTCACAATTCTTTACTCGATTAGGCTAACCGATGAATTGCTTTGCCAATGAAATATCTGAAAAAAAGCCTAAAACAGTGGTCCAAGGTGAGGTCTTGAAATGTCTTGTCTTATCAGACAACATCCCAAAGCCAAAAGATATTCAAAGGACGGAACAGACAAAAGCAGCAATTTGGCATGTTTGCTTGAAAAATGACTCAAACAATGAATCAATTATCAAAATAGTTGCAGACTAACTGTTTTGTTGATTGACTAATTCATTAATGGACCAATTTTTTTCAGTCAGTTATTTCAGTTTGGTGTCATTACAATACCAACATCTGACTCATCTTTGTGCTTCTGCCTTGCTTTGGTTCTTTTGATACTCAGATCCCCCAACGTGACCTCATGACTTTGCGTAAACATACACGCCACTTTCCTAAAGCCGCAGCTGCAGCTGACTGCAGTCTGCAACGTCTTTCTAAAGCCACATGGCGTGTGTGGGTTGGGTTGAAAAGAAAAAACGGTTTGGATTAGGAAAAGAAGAACGGGGTTGGGTTTAGGAAAAGAACAAACGTGGAAAGGAATCATCACACGAGGGACACAAAGGAAACGCAACACGTGGGACGCGATCTCCGCTCTCCTGGGTGAAAGTCCTGTGTTCAACAGTTGAGCGACGAACGCCATGCTACGTTAGCTGAACTATCACTTGAAATCTCCCATGGTCCGTGGTTTCCCAATGGGTTGATAGGAATTACATTTGGAAGTGTGGTGCTATTGTGAGCATTGTTAGTGGTATAGAAATAGCGATTCCTTTTTACTTTACCCGTGCCCCAACGACAAAGATTTATAAGCTAATTAGTGGTTTGCGCTAAAACTTGTCACATCCGATTAGTATGAAAACATATCCCAGAGAACGGTCGACTCGGTACACATGTTATTAACCCCTAGGTTATTTTATGCCGGATTTCTCCTTTAAGGAAGACCCATCACATGATGAAGCAAGGTTAATACTGAATAATCTGCTATCACCCTCCCCAAATGGGATTTGTCTTATGTTTATTGCCCAGGGAGAGAAAGGAAAGTTAGACTTTAAGTTACTTCAGAGAGAAAAAAAAACAGAGATTATTAGACTAATAAATTTAAGATTAATACATTTTTTTTCAGTTTCTCTATTTGTCCCCCACCCCAAGTACTGCCTGCTTGTTTTCTCCTGCTGCCTCCTGGAGTGTATATCCTGTTGGCATAATGAGCTTTAGCTGCTTTTCTACAAGGGCAGAGTCTGTTTCTGTTTTACCAAAGCACAGGTAGAAACATAACTATACTTTGTGGAACCCTATCTACGACGATTTAGAAAAAAAGGGGGCTAAAATTTTGCATAATAAATAAACTCCTCCTTTTAAGTGCCAATGACACCTCCAGAAGACCCAACAGTTCGAGGAGTTTCCTCTGAATGTTGATGTCCCCTGGCGATAGCGGATAACTTGATTTCCGAATCTCATTTCAGAGATTTTGCAGACGCAAACATAAACTGGATCAAGTTTTCACGTCTGTCTTTTTTCTTTCGTTCTTTCTTTTTTTCTTTTTTATTAAGTTGCTTAAATCTAATCTCATCATATCAGAGTTTAATTCTATGAATTTCTTTTCGATGAATAAACCTGTCCCAAGTAGAAGATAATTTTATTTTCTTCCAGGTTGACAAATACCTAACTGTCATCAACTCACTAATGCTACAATAACAAACCTGACGTTTGGCATTTAGTGTCTCACCAGCTTATTTTAGTCTCCAAGACAACTTCTGATTTCCTTTGTCATAACTCGTGGTTGACTCGCTGGGCTTTGGCTTGATGTTGAATTACAGTAATTTCATAACTAGGAGGTCCCTACAAGGGCAGAATCTGTGTAATAGGAGAATCATGTACAGAAAAATGTAAATGCTGATAAGCAAATGTGTTACGCTGCATTTGCAACTTCACGCATCAGATTCTGTTCAAAACACCAGACTATCAGTACAACTGCAAGTAGATAAGTGGATAACTGAAGCACAGTCAGAAAATATTAAACTATTTAACTTTTTTTTCTTTTTTAACAAACACTTTAATTTTGGTTGTGATAGCTGTCTGCTGTTAGGTCATAAAGGCAGCGATGCCCAGATAGAGCAAGGATTAGACTTTCCTCCATGTTGTTTTGGCTGTTCGGTCCAATCCCATCAAGCAAAGAGCTCCACTGAGCTCTTCCGGGGTGCTGTTGGGGCAACAAAAGTCTCCCAAAATAGTGGAGCAATGTGTACACATGGTGTAATGTTACCGCCATTGCTTCCCTGTATTGGAAATGTACTGTATATATGTGGTTAAAAAAAGAAAGCCCCATAAAGATGTTGCATAATTTCTAGGTGTATTCATGTCACCAGAATACTGTTAATTACCACTGGTGTCATCACAGCATGACTGTACAGTAGATCCAGTGTCATCTGGTGGTATGTATTCACCTATTCAGCACTACCTGCTAAAACAAATTAAACTTTTTATACAGCAGATGTAATTTCTCTGACACATTGACCAGGTTCAGGGGTTAATCATCAGCTGTGTCATGTGTGGAATCCAGCGACCTTGTCAAACACCATTTGATCAGATTAATAATAGTTTGTGTTTATAACAGCAGGGCAGACAGGAAGCTAAGCAGGACAGCCCGCTGAGGTCTCTGATGACTTATTAGTTCCCATCCGTCAGGAGTAAAATGCAAAGGGCAATCAGGTTAGAATATACACATGTACTGTTATTTGTATGGATGTTTGCTATAAGCTGTTTTGTCTCCCAAAGAGCATGGTGTGTTGGACGGGTTCATATACCAATAGTGTGGTCTTACAACAGCAAGACATTAAATTAAATTGACAAGCTTTACTAATGCTTTGTTCTCTTGAGAGAATTTGCTTGTTGGAACCACTTCACATTAAGGGTAAAAGGTTACTAATTTCAAGACATTTTAAATGATGATGGAAATTCAGACAGACAGTGCGATAATGGTGCAAAGCCCTAGGAACTGTTGTGTTCCTGAAAAGCTGTCTTCATTTTGATCAGATACAGAGTGGCAACAGTCTGATGAAGCTGTGAAACAAGCACAGACAAGCTTACTTACTTACTGGTTGACTGTGCGTTAAGACGCATTACAAAGGCAAGTAATAACTAAAACTGCAATAACTGGTCATTTTTCTGTGTATTGACTCAATGAATAATCAACTAACAATTTGAGCTCTAGAACAAATTGATAATGCTGATAAAAAACATTTTAAAAAAATCTTCTTTGGGACAACAAATATACCCTGCTCAGATGAAGGAGAAAACCTGCATTCTTCAATCTTTTCTTCACCTCTCTTCCCTGCATCATTCTCTGTATGTTTGAGTTGTGCCTTCTGACAGAACAGATATGTTTCTATTTCAGTGTTACAGCTGTTTACACCAGCAGTGTAATGGCTGGACATAATTAATGCTTTATATACCTGAGACCCACAGTGTTTTTTTGGCTTTTTTATGTGCCCCCCCCCCTGCTGGTCCTATGTGGCATTTCATCTAAACCTATTGTCCTTTCTCTTCAGGGGTACAAGATTGGGAAAGTAGACAACATGTGTTTAGACTGAAAATAGCTCTATGTTAAAAAAAAACTAACTAAAAAAAAAAAAAACAAGGGGCTGTGTTTGTGTGGGTATGTGGATACTAGGAACCACTGAGAAGACAGAGCAGGGAGTCGAGTTTCAAGACATTTCCGACACAAAGACAATGCACAGCATTTAGGCTTTGTGTGACAGAGATGTTCACAAGTCATTTTTTGGAAGTCCAAGTCGAGTCTCAAGTCTCTGAGCTCGAGTCCAAGTCAAGTCTCAAGTCTTTGAGGGGCATGTTCAAGTCTCAAGTCTTTGAGGGGCATGTTCAAGTCAAGTCTCAAGTCTTTTGCCACGAGTCCAAGTCAAGTCACTGTATTGTTAAATCTTATGAATTCAAAGCATGTCCTGTAGCTACCATCCATACAGTACAGTATCAAAATCATTTGTAGGATAACGTTATGGGGTCTACTGCAATGCAATCTGAAGAATTACAAATTAAGAACTCTGTTTCTATTTCATAACTGTATTTTTCAACATTTTGGTATCTGCAGCAAAGAATACATATTTGTCTGTTACTAACTGGCTGTAAAGCCCAACCTCATCATGCATTACATTCTTCAGTGTTCAAAGTTTGAGGGAAACATCTGTATTGAAAGTTAATACACCAACCATGGTGCAAACATGTGAGAACTGATACTTTCCGTATTGCTATTTAACAACAACAACCTGGTGAAATGTTAACCTAAGTCTGTCACATCATATGGATACAACTATAAAGATACAATGTGCCTGTTCCCAGCATTAGCACAACACTTTGCGATGGTTAGCTTGTTATCTGTGACGGTATATGCTAAATGTAACTCTTTCACATTAGCAAGTGACTGGCCTATCTGGGTGCGTTTTGAGATGCCTGATGAAGTTCAACATTGTTGATCCGGCATCATTTATGTTTGTGCGACACACACCTTGCATGTAGCTGTTCGCTTACTGCCACTGTTTACGAAGTTATTGAAAGCAAAACTAATGACAAAAGGCACAACTCCGGGAGGACTTGGTGTCGCCATCCTCAATGCATTTTTTGATATGTGAGTTTGCGCACATAGGCATAGTGCATGCGTTACATTGCACATTATGGCAAAGGGCAGGGGACATGCAGCTCGTCATACGTTTCCCCAACGTATATGCGCCAATAAAAGAAAATAGAAATACATGAATGAATTTAGATTTAAAAAGCATTAAAACAGGTTGTTGACGAGTCTCGAAGCTCAAGTCCGAGTCAAGTCTGAAGTCTTTTGGGTCGAGTCGCAAGTCAAGTCTGAAGTCAGCTGTTTGTGCAACTTAAGTGCGACTCGAGTCCGAGTCTGAGACTCGAGTCCGCATCTCTGTTGTATGATGACTTGAAGAATGAGTTTGCAAGCATTCAAGATGAGGTTTTCCCAGAGGTTAATGTCCTCACTGTTTACAACAGTTCTGATGAGTTCAATGAAAGGACCTTAGTTGGGTTTTACCTGAATCAACATTTGTCCAAGTCGACTCTGAGTCAGCAGTGTGGGGGAGGGAGGATATCTATAGATGTATTTTGTTTGTTTTTTTATAAATTCCTAAAATTATTACGGATTATTTTCTTCAATACAACTTACCTACGAATATGACAAATATATTATCCATGGCTGCTGCCCGACAACACACAACTATACAGGAACAGCTTACATGTCAAGTCTCACATTTTAGTGCCCTAGACCCAAGTATTGATGCTGCTCCTCCACAGTGAGTTTAGCCATTTGTTTGTCAGTTTGGGTGGTTTTGGCGCCTGGCAACAATACTCCCAAGGTGTAAGGGTTAATTCAGGATATGATAGAGCGATAGAGTATCAGCTTTCCCTGGAGTGCGACTATCTTACCCTAACCTCAGGATTAAGTAAGAGAAAAAAATCACTTTGCTGTCCAAATTGATCATGGGAAAGGACTGAGTATTGGAAATGTTTGCTCATTATTTTTGACATGGATAATTTATGTAGGCTATTACTCGTTCAGTGTCAAATTTACATGAACTCATTGCACTCTTGCTGAAATACCCACAGTGGCCTGCAGTGTCTACAAGTATTAGTATGTTTAGACTGTGTTGCTGTTGGACTAAAGCCAACTAGTGTGTCTCTGCTCTTGTGTATCTGTTAAATGGAGCTGCATGGTTTTGTCTACCCTTTCATGAAGCTTTCAACTGTGTGTGTTTGAGGCGAAGAGAAGCATCTTAGATGTTGTGGATGCTGTCGAATACACGCTGCACATGTGGCATCAACAAGCACACACACATACACTGGTAAGCTCTCCCTTTCTTGCTGTCACTTTATCGCTTCCTCTGTCTCTCCTGTGTACTCTGCTATTCACAGCTGGGCGATAGCACAGGGCTTCCTTTAGATCCACAACTGATTGGAAACCACTCTCAGTCATACTCTCTCACCTCAGCTCCGCTTCTAGCTAGCTCACGTCTCCCTCTACCTCTTACTTTCCATCTGTCTCGAAGATATACGGACAGTGTGTGTTTGTGTGTGTATGTGTGTGTGTTAACCAAGGTGCCACCTGCCACTGCACTCCCAAAGTACTGGCAGTCAAATCTAATCTCTCTCCCTCTCTCTCTCTCTCCATGCCCCTCACTACTGTTCTTTCCCCTTATCCTCTCACCCTTTTAGGTCTCGGATGTTAGCTTTTCTTCTGAGCCGCGGACAACATCCATATCTTGCCAGGTGAGTCTCTCAATATCTCCCCCTCTCTCTTTGTTTTGGCATTTCACCCTCTGTCCCTATCTCTCTTTCCTCCATATGCCTTTGGGTGCTACTGCAAAGATGCTGCGTCACGATGCCAGTTTCATATAGACGCAATTGTAATTTTACTGTAGGAGATAAAAAACAGATGCATCTCTCTTTTGTCCCGTCTGCTTTTCTGTCTATCGCTGTCACCTTGTCATGCTGGGGGATGTGTGTGTGTGTGTGTGTGTGTGTGTGTGTGTGTGTGTGTGTGTGTGTGTGTGTGTGTGTTTGTTTGTGTGTGTGTTTGTAACTGAATTCGTTTTTTGTATGTTTTTTATTAATAATCCAAAACCCCAAGCATATGCATTTCTATTTTACATTGGTGTACTCATTTTTGTCGAGTGTCCATGAATGTGTGAAAACATCAGGCTTTATTAGTAAGTGTGTGTGTGTGTGTGTGTGTGTGTGTGTGTGTGTGTGTGTGTGTGTGTGTGTGTGTGTGTGTGTGTGTGTGTGTGTACATGTCTAGACACTCCAGACAGTTATTCTGTTGAGCAGTTTCATTTTATCATAGTTCAATTGCAGAGTGGAAAGCGACAGTAGCCTGACTATTGAGACACTGTAGATTCACTTTTGTCCAAAATGTATTTCTGGTGTCCAGTCTGGTCACCTCTCTGCCAATTGGAAGTGACAAATGAAAAGTACAAATTGTCCAGCAGACCATTCAGAGAAAGACTACCAACCTTAGATCTTTTGCCTTTTGATATGTCGTGCCTTTATTTTTACAAAATAAGCAGGTAATCTTCTTTGGACTAAAATGTAATTAACCATTTTTATTTTTAGATTAACCCTAGCCCTGTAATATGAAAGGGGTGCTGATACTGCCGAGAATTAAGATCTAACTCCACAGCTCTCTGCAGACCATTGTTTTGGTTTGCTGGTCCATATGGTTGAGCGGCTATGGCTGTCATCAACTTCCCCCATGTAAAACTATAAACTCACACAAGTTAATTACATTTTCTCTGACCAGCATGAAATGGTGGGGAGGCAA
Source organism: Sander vitreus (assembly GCF_031162955.1). NCBI lineage: Eukaryota > Metazoa > Chordata > Actinopteri > Perciformes > Percidae > Sander > Sander vitreus. The sequence continues at coordinate 12,061,814 of NC_135865.1, forward strand.
ATGCAAATCAATGGATGCGAGCCAAATGACATTTAGAAGGAAAAAAAATCTTAGGAGTAGGAGCAAGGAGGCCTGCTGTGTGTGTGTAGGTGAGGTTATGCTAGTGTTTGCTGATGCATTCACACTTGATTTATTTTGAAACTTGATATAGTACCCAGTATGTTGACCGAAGCATTGAGAACATTGTAAGTCTACAGACAGTTTATTAAAAGGATAGTTTAGAAAGACAGTAGCTCCCAAGACGCCTGCAGCCTGTATATGAGAACGCGACTATCTTTATAATCTATCTTTTTAATAAACTGTCTGTACACTTACAATGTTCTCAATGCTTCGGTTAACATTTAGAGACCCTCACTATGCTACCGTTGTAGCATGTTTTTACTTTCCCTGTGCCCCGAATACTAGCGTTGTAAGCTAATCAGCGGTCCGCGCTAGCTTCTTTTAAGCTACAAACACATTTGATTAGCATGAAAACATGTCCCAGAGAGCGATCGAGTGGGTACGCGTCTGGTATTAACCCCTAGGTTCGTTTTGCACCGGAATTGTCTTTAAGCTTTTTTTTCCTGTTAAGTTTGTGGCTCTCACGACCGACTGCTGGGCTGTCGCTCACAGCGGAGAGCTATGTGATACATGCCACTATATCAATGAGGACTGGCCGGTTAAATCGACCATCCTACACACAGAGTATGCCATGCAGACACACAGCTGACAACCTTGCAGCTAAGCAGGCTCAGACATACATTCCGCTGTGGACTTGAGGTTCCATTATTCGGAAACTAGCTGCATGTGTCCACGACAATGCACACAACCGCCACCGGTACAAGTCTGCAGCTGTCCGTGGAAACTGAATGCGGAAAATATGTCCGAGCATCCTGGACGGGTGAACTGGGACTCAGTTGCCTGCTTTCCGGTTAAGGGTAAATAATTGGTAACGAGGGTTGGCTGTCATTTAGAAGAAGTAAAAAAACTAAATTAGCATCCCTAGTTATTTTTTTTATATTAGTATTGTATCAAATTACTCACTTACCTAAAGGGTTACAGATGCTAAAAGTAAAAAAAAATTATGTTGGCTTGTGTTGTGCTCTGGTGCTGTCTTTCCTGAAATTGAAATTACTGGGATATCCTAGTAGGCATTTGGCTGCAGTTGTTTTAAAAAACAGAATATCAAGGGTAACTGATTTTTAAATACCGTATTGGTCCGAATATAAGATCGCTGTGTCTCTCTATGTTTCAGGCCCTGGCACTAGCTAGCTGTGAGGGACGGTGACTCGCTTCAGTTAGGAGGACAACACGCGTTTTACTCGTTTCGTGTTGTTGGCGACATCTGTTGTTGTGGGTGTATTAACATAAACAGTCTAGACCCCAAATATAAGACGAAGTTTTGTACGTATTTCCAGAAAGAAAAAACAAGCTTATATTCGGACCAATACCGTACTTACATTTCCCCTAGTTGCTACTATTGTGGTGGTGTTTTGAGCCATTAGTTTTGGTAATATGATTCAGCAAAAGAAAGCAGATTGATAATAACTTAATACACAATTTGTGCGGTAACTACCTTTTTTCTCATCACTCCCTGTCATGCATATACTGTTGCAATTAGCTAGCATTGGTAAAAATAAAAAAGGTTGATGGCTTGAGAGTTCTTTTGGGGGTGGTAGGGGAGATAAAAGGCCTAACAAGTGATTTATAATACAACATTGTCAATATAAAAGCAGTCCTCAAGAAGTCCAAAAATATCCATGCTCTAAGCAGTTTGCTCATCACTGACAGCACGTCAATGAGGCTTTCCTTATATTTAATTTACTTTTTAGATGGTCCTAACTGACTACAGCTGACAGTATTCACTGGCAGTTTTTCATACGACTGTCTCTCAAATATTCATAACTCTACATTAGATATTGATCATTCAGCTCCTTTGTATACTTTGGCCACCAACTCTTTTGCTCTTGCTCCCTCCCTTTTACACACACACACACACACACACACACACACACACACACACACACACACACACACACACACACACACACACACACACACCTAGCAGGGCGCTGTTTGTCAGGTTTCAACACCAATGTGTACATTCCAACACAATGAAAATATCTGATGTTAAAACATGTAAGCCGTCCCTCTTTCTCTCTCTCCCCTGCTGTCTTCATGAGGGAAAATGTTAGTGGCATTACCCAGCAGGTCTGTTGACCTTCTCCTGTTTGTTTAGCCTCTCTTTCCTCCTTTCCGCCTCACCCCTCCATCACACTGCTGGCTGAACCAAAAAGGCAGGCGGTCTTGACCCAGCTACATCATAGCCATTTCTCCAATTCCTATATCAGCTATTCGATCCATTACAAATTACAAGCCACTGCAAATAGGGAGGATATATATCATTTGTACATTTCATACACAGTACGTTTTATGAATATCAAGGATCTACCACACACACAAACATCACTATTTACTATATGTGAAACATCAGCCTCCAACAAATTATAATTGCCTTAAGTCCTAGACAAAAATCTTTGGAGAAACACTGCTCCCAGCATCTTAGAACTAAGAAACCATCACCTTGTTCTTAGTGTTGTATTAAACCAAATCTATTTCTTTGTGCATACAAAATAACAGCTTAAATAAGAAAATTGTTATTGATTATTATATTTCTTTGTGTCATGAAAGTGTCAGGGGATGTTATATTATTCAACAAGACCACATTAAAAATGTAAGCAGTGTGAGGGTGAAAATTGCTATCAACAAGTTTTGAATTATTAAAAAATAAACAACAAATCATGAGCTAGTTCACTTAATTTATTATTTCCAACCTCCTATAACATTCTTTCAATATTGCTATGAGGACTTGGAGCATGTCTTGTAGGTTTAGTGACTTAACATTCTTTTATGTAATTTATAACATCAGAATAATATTTCATAGTATTTCTACATTTCTTTGTGTAAGAGGTCCAATTTAGGTTTCATGTGACTTATAGCCTTTCTGCGGTTTGAATGTTAAATGTAGTTGTATTTTTGAGTAAAAAAAAAAAAAAGTCCCAATAAAAAGGCAAAAGAGAGTGATACAGTCATAACCATATGTTGTCCAATGGCAGTTACTGTAGACTGTAGAGAGAGGGAGTGTGTGTTAGTAATGTTCATGTTGTCAGCCACTGCAGCAGTGATGTAATGGCCCAGACTCCCCCCACTCCTTAGGCTAGACATTCATTTTCTTTCCTTCTGTCTCTCTCTCTCTCTCTCTCTCTCTCTCTCTCTCTCTCTCTCTCTCTCTCTCTCTCTCTCTTCTTGACCACATCTCCTCTGCGTCTCTTGTTTTGTTTTCATCTCACTCGGCTACCCGACTGCTATTCAGTGTCCTTTGCTCTTTTTGGTGTCAAGGCACTCACATATTGACAAGAATTGGTATGAAATATACACACATGAAACCAATTGTTTTCTGCATGCAATATTTGCAGATATATATATATATATATATAGTCTCAATCAAGAGCTTGATAAGTATGACTGTATAGAAACAATACAAACCAAATAACGTGTGCAACATGTTTTTCATTTGTTTTTGCAAACCCAAAAGAGCTCAGTTTCTTGTAGACTGAGGCTGGATCCTGTCTATAAACTCCTGATCATATTTGTTTAGGATCTAAATACATACTTATTTACACTCTTCTATCCCTGTGATGTCCTGAAAGGCATAGTGGTATGCTGTGGCTATACAGGAATGTCGGTTTTGATAGTTTTTGGATAAATTCTGAGATTGCTCTGTCCCCATAAGTGATGTATAACTCTAGTGCCCATCGGTCAACGACAGCTGTGATAAAGGCCCCTCACAGAATAATTTGAAAGATGCTTTAATCAGATGAGAACACTATGTCCGTAATCACATTGAATTGATTAAAACTTAATGAGACAATTTTTTTAATGGTATCTTAATGTACTCGCTTGCTGAAAGTTAGATGAGACCATCAACATTACTCTCCTGTCTGTCTTAAATAGGAAGCTACAGCCAGGAGATGGTTAGCTTAGTTTAGCATAAAGACTGAAAGCAGGAGGAAACAGCTAGCCTGATTCTGTCCAAATAATGAAAAATTGTTGTTCTGCTATGCTATGCTAACCACCCCCCTTTGTCTTAGTTTCATATTTAGAAGACAGACATTAGAGTGGTATCTATCTTCTCATCTAACTCTCAGAAAGAAGAATTGTCAAGAACAAATGTTGAATACTTTTGTACAAGAAAATGTTTTAATTTAGAGATACTGAATAGTAACAGGTTTGATTGGGATACACTACAGTTAAACGTTCTCTCATAATTAGTTACATTTACTTACTTATATACACGCTTCACTGACGGTAGTTACTAGAACTTAAAAAAGGGCAATCAATTGAGAGCTTTTTTTCACCTCTACTTCCTTCCTTTTCCTTTTAGAATAGTACTGTATATGGGTGGTATGGTATGTATCACGGTTTTAGGGTCACGGTTTTCGGTTCTGTACGGTTCTTGTTATTTTTTCTTTTAATCTTTAACACTCCAGAAATATACTTCAGCATCTGATATATAGCTAAAATTAGCATATTGAATGCATGTTGCACAATACATGCATACAGTGGCAGTTCTATCTATTGTTTTATTTCTGCTGTCATCATAGGTAACATGAAATCCAAAATGTTCCCACACACCAGACTATATACGACGCTGGTGCATCCTCCAACTCCGGGCAGCCTTCCTCATCTCTCCCACTTACCATTTCTGCATGTGACGTGACCTGCAGCACTCCACACTCCAGCTGAGGAGCGGTCGGGCTCGGCGCCTCTCAAAATCTGACGAAAATCTTTTAAACTGACCTTTGTCGATCAAAAAAACAGACAGATTTAACAACTGTATGGCCTATTTCTCGCTTAAAATGTTTTCAGAAACACTAATTTCGTAAAATACGAGATCGTATTCAGGACGAGACGCCATTAGAGTCTGTTTTGAAATTCGGGAGCAGCAAGAACCACGTGACGCGTTCGTCCAATCAGCTGCCATGGTTTGCGTTCGTCACGCTCATCCCCCTTGTCGTTTCCAGTAAGTGTTTTAACATAGGTGTCGAAAGTGGGCACTACGGCAGTAAGTGGTTAGTGCACATTAACAGTGTACTGACGAACCGTGTGACACACACACACACGCTCCGAACCGAGACATGCGAACCGAGCGGTTTGGATGTTTTTTCATGAACCGTACCACCCCTAGTACTGTACTAAGCCTGTGTGGAATCTGCCTTAACATAAAGAGATACAGCAGTTCATACTGGCAGTGTTTACAATCAGCTCATGCCCTGCTTAAATTAAATAACTGTTCTTTATTTTATTTCATTAATTATTCGTCCCTCAACACAATTCAGCCAAAAATGCCAACTGGTGTGAACGAGGTGGCAAATGGCTTTGAAATTGGGATTCTAAAATCCCAACGTACCCAATGCCATTTTACACAGAATTCAAGGAAGGATCTATTCTCATCTTGCACATACAATTTTACTACTACTAAAACACTACATTACTTAATAAAACAGTGTCTGATTAAAGCTTAAAGTTGCTATAGTTGTACGCGCACTCACACACACACACACACACACACACACACACACACACACACACACACACACACACACACACTTACGGACACACATACATTTCTGGTAGGCTGATACATGAGAGGCTAATGGAGAAGAATAATCACTTTGCCCAGCTGAAATTCTGATGAAAAAATCTATTGAATAGCACACATTTTTTTCATTTTAGGTATCAATTACATTTTGGTATTACTTTTTGAATGCTGTCACATAGACATGGTAAGGAATATCTTGAAATAAATGAGGGGGATTACTGTCTATTTAACTAGAAGTTCCACGTATGCAGTTATTACTTGTGGGGAAATCTAATCTCCTTGCTCTGAGGTAACTCAAGATGTTTTGTTTTGCTTTCTGTCATTAGTTTCTTTTCATCTTCAAGTGTACTTTGAAGTTTCTGGATCTCACCGATGACAAAATGATGGAGGTTTTTCATATCTCTTCAAGAAATGTGGGTATTGTCATCTGCCCTTAAAACAGTGTGGTCTATACCTACACATTAGAGGGGAAGTTGGCTTGATAGTACATTCTATGAGCAACACATCCATCAAATAGAACAGAATATGTTGTTTGGCCATGCCAAATGCAAAAACTGTCGTATATTATATATAAATATGTCGTTTTTGGGGAACTGAAACAACTTCTTGGAAGGACTGTCTCCAGGTGAGAGTTTTATTTTAGCATCATACAGGCAGAAATGAAGGCCTTAGCTTGCAGAGCACACACTCATTAAAAATTAAAGCTTTACATAACCATATAATCAAACCATCTAGGAACCCCTTTACACTTAGAATATTCTGAATCATCCAAAGATGAGTCAAAACCTTTTTTTTTTTTAAGGCCTTGAGGACTCAGCACATCTATTTTAACTCCTCACACTGGTCCAGTCACATTGCAAATACATGAACACCTTGCATTTTCTAAGTAGAAAAGAGCTCGGTCACCTGCAACACACAAACATGCACAGAGACACACACATCACCCCCTGCAGACTGCATTAAATATGGGCTGACAGGTGGCTGCTGGATGTGCAGTCCTAGGAGACAGAGCAAAGCACTTTCATTGTGTGTGTGTGTGTGTGTGTGTGTGTGTGTGTGTGTGTGTGTGTGTGTGTGTGTGTGTGTGTGTGTGTGTGTGTAATCAGTGTGTGTGTTTGTATGATCTGTGTATGTTTGTTAGAGGTTCAGGGTTGCATAAGAAACGAACAGAAAGGACCTTCACACTGGGGGAGGACAGCATAGCTTGGAAAGATATGTCCAAAAAATTTCTCATACACTTTATTTCTCTCTAGTCTGTGTGTGTGTGTGTGTGTGTGTGTGTGTGTGTGTGTGTGTGTGTGTATGTGTGTATCTCTGTGTGTGTTTCCTATAGCAAAATCATATTTGTGAATTATTTTTCAATGACATGGCATCTGCTGTGACATCACTGATGGGGTGTGGCCACATAATTAACATGTTAAAAAATACCATGCAGATTACTTGCCTGCTTATAGCACACCTTCTAGTGGCATAAAGCAGACATATAATGTTATAATTACGTTTCACAACCATCATAGGATTATTTGATAATAGCATGAGTGGACACACTATTTTACCAAGTTTGACACATTTTGTATTAGTTTAGATGAGTAAAATAACCCAATTTCACTTTGTTGCCCATTAGTAACATGGCTGAAAAATTGAGGGTTAGAGTTATGTTGGGCCTAATGATTGGCCAGTTATAAAAAAAGTTTTTTTTTTATAAGTTTGAATTGAGCAGAGGTTATCAGATTTGAAGTCTCTGTATCTGCTGGATGTGTAAATAGGCACCCAGTCTTAAAGAAGCATGAGTGGAATACAAATATTATAGCGGACAGATATTATAGAAGCAAAGGAAGCTCTCAAATTATTCCCCCTCTTTAAGCAACTTAATAAGGTTATATGTCATTTTTATGTTTTCATCTTGTTCTGCTGTCTCTAATTGGTCAAAAAAAGGTTCAGTATTAATACAAAATAGTTGATTCAGTGGATAAAATAGTTTTATCCAAAGACTGTGTCCCACCTAATTTAAATATAAGTAGAACATTAGCAAAAAAAAAAAAATAACAATATCAATCTGGAGGTTAGTTCTGTGATAACTCACAGCAGAATGGATGCAGCCTCTGGATTGCTGGTACTTATGGAATATTGTGGTATGATGGTACCAACCAGTCGTATCACTGCACTAGCCATGGTATACACATGGTATATACTGTTGGAAGTTACAGAAAAAAAACAGTCAGTGGACCTCTAGTTATGATGTTTAATGTAGCATTTAGCTAAGATACTTCTGCCCTGCTGCCCTGGAGAGGGGAAGTGATAGAGTCCTCTGGTGGAAGAGATAAATAACTGTAATTCTCCATGTCCATCTCCACCTGTCAGTTTAATTCAAAAAGTATAAAGTAGTATAATGACTGTATTTCAAGCATTGCCACTTTTACTGTAATTTGAGTCCGTATTTACTTTGCTTATTTCTCTTCAGCTACAGACCGTGTTTTTTAATAATTGAGTTCAAAACCCCTGTAATTTAAATAATTATGGTGATATTGATATGTAATCATTTTTCACATGTGATCAGTGAAGGTATAAATGAAAATGCTTCTCTGTTAGAATAGCTCAACACTTTATTTTGTGGTCTCCGGGCGTACAATTTGTTTAATGGTGTTTAAATAAGATTATTTACTGGTATGTGTTATAGAGTATGGTTTAGTTTTATTGTGACATTTATCACTTCTTATCAAGACAATTGTGGATTTTAAGTAGGGAAACAAATGTTGTTTTATTTCGGTGAAGACATCTGCCAATTGCAGTCTACACACACCTGGAGAGCTCGGCCAAGGATGCCGTCAGGTCCAGTGCCTTGTCTGGATTAATTCTTATAAAAGATCTGCCCCAATATGCCATCAATATAATTAGTGGGCAGGGGTCCTGGGCCTTTTGTATCTCCTCAGCTGGGGAGTTGTTCTCAAAACGTAGAACATGTTCAGTTTATCTGGGAAAGATGCAAACAAATGTAAGGATGAAATGATTAATCCACGCAGGGCACATGGACCTGATGGCATCCCTGGCTGAGCTCTCAAGGTGTATTGCTATTTAAACGAGAATGCACCAACAAGGTGCCCCTTCTACACCAAGACCATTACTCTCATTTCCAATTTTCAGGTTTCCCACTTATTTATGCTGCAACTTAAAAGAAAGAACATAATTCTTAAAAATAAAACATGTATACAGTTCCTCGTATTTTCAGATTTATTTTATTCAAATGAACACTGGCAGAATTCCTGGTCTGCTGGATATCTCTGTTGTGATTAAAGAAACAGAAATAATAGTTGAATTGATCTATTATCTGATTGATGGTTGACCAACTGGCAATCACGGAACGTACCGGGAATTAGTCTGACAATGATTTAGCCTCTGGGGGCAACACCCAATATTTCGGAGTTTCCGGTGTAGCCAGGGGATATTCAGGCCAATACTTCCTCTTTTGTGCCTGGTCCGATTAGCAATTAAGATGTGAGAATAGTGTTGGAGTTGAGAGATGACATCTCTTATAAGCGGATATCCACATATGAATTCAGATTTTTTTTTAAAGGCTATCAAAACCTAAATCGTCATTAGATGATAGCCTATGCCTTCTGCCTCTTATGCTCGTCACACAGACTGTTTACCTGCATGCAACCAAAGCCCACGCAAACATGATTGGTCATTACTACAAACGGAAACCCTAACGCTTCCCATACCAAAATCTTTGCCGTAGCCTACAGATTCATATGCAGATATCTGTTATAGAGATTAACCAACTGGAAACTCCTGGCAGCTACAGATCAACTCAAGATGAGAGGTGCAAAAGTGAAAATGACATACCTGGTGGTTTAAACACACAATATCATTTAGTCCCATGATGCTTTACAAAGGCTGTAATGACATTGTGGACAAATTGGTGAATGTGGCTACCAGAGACTGGCCATGGCTTCAGAGCTTCACCAGACCTGCTTCTGGTTTCTGTCTGCGTTCTGCTGCTTTGTCACCACAGTTCAAATTTGTATCTACTCAAGGAATTGTTTTTATTAAATCATATATAATTATGAGTAATTTCGCTTCAAGGCTTTTCATTTGCATTTTTATTGGAAACTCTTGACCATACAAAATTGAAGTTACATGGGTTGATCATGTAGGGCAGCGTGGTACATCTCACAATGAGCTTTAACACACTCTTTATGCAGACTTTTCTGGAATTCTTTGGCTATATAGTCTTCACTGCAGATTAATTTTTATGACTTTTCATGCCACATATATTTATAGTCCTGTAAAAACAAAGCACTGTTTTTTTTTTTCTATGAAAATATTTTTCCTTCTCAAAAAGTGATTAAGAAAAAAAAGACTGCTGAAATGCTAAATTCACCATTGAGTGCCATAAAGTATCATAATAAGGTGCAGAGATGTGCCTTCTGCCTGAGGTGTGTTGTCTCCTGGTGTAAAGTGCTGTGTGGGAACCCAACTGCATATTTACACAGAGAACATACAGGCCTATCCAAGGTCCTTGTCTGATCTATGACTCACTTGTGACCCTCAGCTGTTGTCACACCGAGGCAATGAATAAAAAATGTGTCTTCTGCTTCTGTAAACATTGTAGATTTCCAAGCTCTGAGGCTTTGGCTTTCTTCTCCACAGGCTGGCATTGATTTCTGCTCTTACTATTCTCTGTAAAGTGCGACAATAGAATGGACTGGTTCTTGATACTAGAGAAAAGTTTTTCATATTGCTAAATTTGTTGTATTCAAAATAGGCTATAGCTTTTCTTTCAGCATTTATCAAAAATACACTGTCATTTGAAGTTATTTGAAGTTTTGCACATTTTGCTGTAGATATAAATCTGCTACTTTACCCGGATTCCATACCTTCCACATCTCCAATTCAAAAAGATTTAGAGACAGAATGAATGAAATGAAACCAAATGGCAGTTCTGTCTGATTACCGTGCCACTGCTGCACTTTTTTTAATCAAGTATATTAGCAACCCAGTTGTACATCAACTTTTTATTACTCTTTTTTTGGAAAGCAGATACTGGCAAATGTATTAATAAACCCATGATGGGGTGATACAGTTGGGGAGCAAGACATTGTACAAGAAAGCTACAGTAGTGGTCCTGGAAAGAAAAAGTTTGTTGAAATAAAGCTGGTCTTCACAATAAGTTCAAAGAGTGTGAAAAGTGGTAGAAATATTGAGCTTTAGAGGTGTTTGTAGGAATTCTATCCAGAGCCAGGCTAGCTGTTTCCAGTCTTTATTCTGAACTAATCTGATCAGCATCTGGCTTTAGCCTCATGCTTAACATACAGATATGAGAGTAGCATCGATCTTCTCATCTAACTCTCTGCAAGATAGCAGAAAAGCGTTTTTCCTGAAATGTCGAATCATTCCTTCAGTTGTTAAGATGTGTACTTTTGGTTACGCAAAACAAAAGAAAAAACATTATTAATTTGCAGTTTCGATAAATGTTTTTACGTCGAATTAAGGAAAACATTAATGATTTTTTTTTTTTTTTCAGACAAGTTGTCTTTCTGCCATTACAGTATAGGCTCTCTGTCTGAACCAGTTCATGCATTAGGTGATTGCATTGGGCAAGATACAGCAGTAATTACAAGACGAGTCTGAGTATGCATACAGGCTAAAGACAAGACTGAAAAATGCTTAATGAAATGAGATTACATCTTCTGGCAAAAGTAGAGATAAAAAAAGTATTTTTACACTACTCAGGAAACCTTGTAAACAGTAGACAAGTGTCTATCTGTCTAAGAGTTTCTATACAAATTCTATACACAAATTGAAATGTTAAGATGCCTGAAACTAATCTGCTTAAAAGCTTGATATTTATCATCTTATTATTTTACATATTGGCAAGCGAGCAACACTTTCATCTCTCATACATTTAAATTATTTCAAATGATATCAAGTATAATGTTCTATATATAATGATCTACTTGCAGCCATCAGTGTTGCTTAAGGGAAAATATACTTTTGAATACTGAACGGAGCTGTAGCAAGAGCTCAGCAAGTTTTAACTTTAGTAGTAAAGCAGAACAACTGTTTTTAGCCTCCAGGTATTCCTTCATTTTGTGCCTGCATGTGATCCAAATAATCACCCCATCTGAGCCAGTAGTCACAAAATACTCACTGTAAAACATACAACATAAAAGCATACACAATCATGAAATATGGATCCTGTGATCAAAAGTAGGATATTAGTGGCTGTGATTAGAAACATATAAAGAGCTGCAACCTTATCTAAGTAGAGAAAAAAAAAACAAAGTGAGCATGAAATTAATTCTGTAAATATTCAACACTACCTTTTTATAAAGTTTATATAATTTTATTGTGTCACTGAGGTGTTAATTCAGCTCTATGGTGATTTAACATGTACTAGTTTGTGGTGTAGTGGGTTTGCAGATCTTGTTATAATATAAGGTATATTTTTGGTGGTGGAGTTGTTGGTACTTTGTGCCCATCTTTCTTTTTTTCATTCAATTAATCACCATGCATCCATCTGGGTTCAGTACGCAAACAACAAATGGTTGTAAAAAACTGTACAAATAGTACTTTTTATGCAAAGTATCTCTACAGCAGATGATTGGTTATTATCAGAATCAGAAAAGCTTTATTGCCAAGTACGTTTTTTACACATACAAGGAATTTGTTTTGGTGTTGTAGGTGCATGTCACACATTCTCTAAAATAAGTTAAACAAGCAGGTTAAACAGAACAAACAATATAAGTATAAATATATGTGTATATATACATATATATATATATATATATATATATATATATATATATATATATATATATATATATATATATATATATATATACAGTGGTGTGAAAAAGTGTTTGCCCCCTTCCTCATTTCCTGTTCCTTTGCATGTTTGTCACACTTAAGTGTTTCGGAACATCAAACCAATTTAAACAAAAGTCAAGGACAACACAAGTAAACACAAAATGCATTTGTAAATGAAGGTGTTTATTATTAAAGGAGAAAAAAAATCCAAACCATCATGGCCCTGTGTGAAAAAGTGATTGCCCCCCTTGTTAAAACATACTATAACTGTGGTTGTCCACACCTGAGTTCAATTTCTCTAGCCACACCCAGGCCTGATTATTGCCACACCTGTTCACAATCAAGGCATCACTTAAATAGGAGCTGCTTGACACAGTAAGGTCCACCAGAAGATCCTTAAAAGCTACACATCATGCCGAGACCCAAAGAAATTCAGGAACAATTGAGAAAGAAAGTAATTGAGATCTATCAGTCTGGAAAGGGTTATAAAGCCATTTCCAAAGCTTTGGGAATCCAGCGAACCACAGTGAGAGCCATTATCCACAAATGGCGAAGACATGGAACAGTGGTGAACCTTCCCAGGAGTGGCCGGCCGCCCAAAATTACCCCCAAGAGCGCAGCGACGACTCATCCAAGAGGTCACAAAAGACCCCACAACAACGTCCAAAGAACTGCAGGCCTCACTTGCCTCAGTTAAGGTCAGCGTTCATGCCTCCACCATCAGGAAAAGACTGGGCAAAAATGGCCTGCATGGCAGAGTTCCAAGGAGAAAACCACTGCTGAGCAAAAAGAACATCAAAGCTTGTCTCAATTTCTCCAGAACACATCTTGATGATCCCCAAGACTTTTGGGACAACATTCTGTGGACCGATGAGACAAAAGTGGAACTCTTTGGAAGGTGTGTGTCCAAGTATATCTGGCGTAGAAGGAACACTGCATTTCATAAAAAGAACATTATACCAACTGTAAAATATGGTGGTGGTAGTGTGATGGTCTGGGGCTGTTTGCTGCTTCAGGACCTGGAAGACTTGCCGTGATAAAAGGAACTATGAATTCTGCTGTCTACCAAGAGATCCTGAAGGAGAATGTCCGACCATCTGTTCGTGTACTCAAGCTGAAACGAACTTGGGTTCTGCAGCAGGACAATGATCCTAAACACACCAGCAAGTCCACCACCGAATGGCTGAAGAAAAAACTAAATGAAGACTTTGGAGTGGCCTAGCCAAAGTCCTGACCTGAATCCTATTGAGATGTTGTGGTATGACCTTAAAAAGGCCGTTCATGCTCGAAAACCCTCTAATGTAACTGAATTAGGACAATTCTGCAAAGATGAGTGGGCCAAAATTCCTCCAGGACGCTGTAAAAGCCTCATTGCACGTTATCGCAAACGCTTGGTTGCAGTTGTTGCTGCTAAGGGTGGCCCAACCAGTTATTAGGTTTAGGGGGCAATCACTTTTTTCACACAGGGCCATGATGGTTTGGATTTTTTTTCACCTTTTAATAATTAACACCTTCATTTACAAATTGCATTTTGTGTTTACTTGTGTTGTCCTTGACTATTGTTTAAATTGGTTTGATGTTCCGAAACACTTAAGTGTGACAAACATGCAAAGGAACAGGAAATGAGGAAGGGGGCAAACACTTTTTCACACCACTGTATATATATATATATATCACACACACACAGAGTGTATTAAAAATAAGAGAGTAATAGTTAAGATAAAAAAGAGTACAGTGGCATGTAGAGCCAGAGGGGGGGGGGGGGGGGTGGTGTGGAGAGAGTCAGGGTGGTTTCCGGGCCTTGTTGATAAGGCTAGTGGCAGAGGGGAAACAACTGTCCTTGTGACGTGAGGTTTTGGTCCTAATGGACCTCAGCCTCCTGCCAGAGGGGAGTGGCTCAAAGAGTTTGTTGCTGGGGTGGGAGGGGTCAACCACAATCTTTCCAGCACGCTTCAGAGTCCTGGTGGCGTAAAGGTCCTGGCGTAGGTTCCTGCGGAGTCCAGGTGCCGGAGGCTGTAGTGTAGGGCCAGGTTGACTGCATCGTCTACAGACCTATTGGCTCTGTAGGCAAACTGCAGGGGGTCCAGGAGGGGGTCGGTGATGGCTTTGAGGTGAGAAAGCACAAGGCGCTCAAAGGACTTCATAACCACAGAGGTCAGGGCGACGGGTCTGAAGTCATTAAGTCCTGTTGTCCTTGGCTTCTTGGGAACAGGGATGATTGTTGAGGTCTTGAAACAGGCTGGCACGTGACATGTCTCCAGTGAGGTGTTAAAAATGTCTGTGAACACTGGAGACAGCTGGTCAGCGCAGTGCTTCAAGCTAGATGGGGAGACAGCATCCGGTCCAGCAGCTTTCCTGGGGTTCTGTCTCCTGAACAGTCTGTTGACGTCTTCCTCATTGATGGAGAGAGTCGTCACTGAGGTGGGTGGGGAGGTGGAGGGGGGGACCTTTAAGGTGGGGGAGGTGGAGGTGATGCACTGTAGCAGGAGCTGTTGGGAGGTGTCGCGGGGATGGTGTCAGGGAAGACCCTTTGTTGGGAGGTGTTGAGGGGGATGGTGTCAGGACCAACCTATTGTCCATCAAAGCGACAGTAGAAGTCGTTCAGGTCGTTGGCTAGGCGTCGGTCGTTGGTGGAGTGGGAGACTTTGGGCTTGAAGCTGGTGATCTGTTTGAGCCCTCTCCAGACAGAAGCAGAGTCGTTCGCTGAGAACTGGTGTTGGTGTTTCTCAGAGGACCGTTGTTTAGCCTCTTTCACCGCCTTGCTAAACTTGTACTTTGCTTCTTTAAGTCTGTCTTTGTCCCCACTCCTGAACGCGTCTACCTTATCCAACCTTAGCCTTCTGAGTTTGGCTGTGAACCAGGGTTTGTCATTGTTGAAACTCACCCTGGTGCATGATGGAACACAGCAGTCCTCACAGAAGCTGATGTATGACGTCACAGCCTCTGTGTACTCACCCAGACTGTTGGTTGTAGTCCTGAACACATCCCAGTCAGTGGAGTCCAAACACGACTGGAGATCCTCCACAGCTACACTGGTCCACTTCCTTGATGTCCTCACTACAGGTTTGCAGAGCTTAAGTTTCTGCCTGTAGGCGGGGATCAGGTGGACCATGACGTGGTCAGATAGTCCCAGTGCAGCACGGGGGACGGCGTGATAAGCATCCCTGACTGTGGTGTAACAGTGATCCAGAATGTTCTCCTCTCTGGTCGGGCATTTAATATGCTGTCTATATTTAGGTAGTACATGAGTGAGGTTTCCTTTGTTAAAATCTCCAAGGACAATAATTAGGGAGTCCGGGTTGGTCCGCTCCACACACAGTATCTGGTCGGCGAGCATGCACTGTGCGTCCTGCACGTTGGCCTGCGGCGGCATGTAAACACCAACCAGAATGAATGAATGGAACTCATGGGGTGAATAAAAAGGCTTACAGTTTATGATGAAAGATTCCAGGTCAGGAGAACAATGCTGCTGGATCACTGTCACATTGTTGCACCAACCGCTGTTGATGTAGAAACAGATTCCTCCACCTTTAGTTTTGCCTGAGAGGTCCGTGTCTCTGTCCGCTCTGTAGAGTTGGAAGCCTGCCAGCTGCAGCGCAGAGTCCGGTATTAATCCACAGAGCCACGTCTCCGTGATTATGACCATTTATACTCAGTTGCCAGTGTATTAGGTATACCCATCTTAAACTAATACAACAGTGGTGTGCTAAATTCTACTTATGAAGGTCATAATGTTCAGGTTTTGTTTAAGAGAGATGTTGATATACCTTAAAGGTTATTTTGGAGGCTGCAGTCTGTGGTGCTGTTGAATAACATTGTGTTTTACTGTTTTTTTTCTGCCTCATCTGCGTGGAGTGGCTCGCAGAAAGTCTCAAAACATGCTAAACTCATTATCTCCCTCTCCTGTTCATCTCCTCCTTTCAACTTTTATGAAATTGCCTAATTTGTTTTACAATATATGTTATTGTGTAATGCGCTGCTTTTTTTTGTTGAGCTACTGTCTGAATGGGGAATGAAATAATTGGTAATGTCCAGTCTAATATGGATATGTGGAAATACAGGTTAAAATAAAAAACAAGAATCCAAAAATAATAAGCCGATCTGCTTTTTCCTAATCTCCAGGTGTGACAAGGAGGCTGTCTCCCTTGAATTTCGGTATTCTTCTGACAATCTTGACGACAAACCCGTGAGATTTGGAGAGAGGACAGATTTTTTGCATCCCGCTTGACTCATTATCCAGTCCCAGATCACCTAACCAGGTAACCAAGGATTCCTGCCATATGTGTTATCAAATGTGGTGGCTGCTTTACAGCTAAATTACTGATCAAATTCATACCAAATGATCCATTGAAAGTACCAACACAAGCTGTTAAATAAATGCATCTCCTGAAAAAAACAACTCACTTTTGACATACTTAGTTGTACGTGAATATTATCTCTCTCTCTCTCTCTCCCGCAAGGCATGTATGACCATGTAAAACAAAATGTGGAAGTACTCTATTTCATTTTATTTTTCATGTACAGTAGCATTCCCTTGATCTCACTTGTCGTAGATGAACATTTACACTTTTTTCAGAGTTGTATCCCCCTGATGTGTATCTATACAGCACATACACTATAATAACTCATTGCTGGCAATATGATGATGAGAAATTAAATATTATGGTGCACCAGGATTGCTGTGGTGGCTCGCCATGCATATATGATTGAAGCCAAAACCAGTCAAAATGTAAATGTAAACATTTTTACAACAATGTACATCATTTTTGTTTGTTTGTTTGTATGTTTTAGGTTGATCAGAACTACATTCATTTATCCTAAACATTTGAGATGTGGTGAATAACTGTCAGAAAGAGAAAAAGGAACATTTGGAACAAGAGAAAGAGAGAGGCAGAAATAATGGCTGTTACCTCCACAGATGAAATGACTGTGTGGGTGGATGTACATGTGAGTGCAGGCTGCTAGGAGCTGTGAGTGGGTAGTGGGTACTGAGTGGGAAGAGAAGAGCTCCTTTAGTGAGACGATCAGCACCAAGGCCTGCTGAAAGGCAGTCACGCTTTCATGGCTTCTCTTTTGTTTCTGCACTTGTACAAAGACAGAGTTCTAGGTAGTGAGGTTGGTGATGGATAGTGGATGTTTTAATGCCTGCCTGCCATCGTCTGTGTACACGTGTATGAGTGAGGTCAGTAGTTGTTTTTCATTCCTATTATTTTCATGCAAAATCGTGATCTATCTAGTTACAAGACTGGACAGAATCATGATAGAATAGACTGAATAGACTGGACAGAAACAGCACATTAGGGGCAGAACATGTATGAAAAAGAAGTTTCTAAAAAACCTTACAACTGAGGCAACTGATGAACGTAGTCCTGAAGAAGCTATTTGGTAGGAGCAGTGCCCAAAATTAATTATTCAAAATGGCCGGGGGGGGGGGCGTTCCTCCTTTAAATGCTTTACATAGGTGGGATTTATACATTTTGGAGGGGATACTTATGTTACTCGTGAGCTACAGGTGTTACTTGTCCTATTTTTACCTCAGATTGTATTTCATTGCTCTCTTTGAACTTTTGCCATTCTCTGAACTGTTGTTGTGTCTTTCTCCTTCTCCTCTCTTTGTGATCATCTCTTTAAACTTCATCAGTGTCCTTAGTCCATCCATGTAGCCCTTTCGGGCAGTCATGCCTCATTCCGTACATGATTCCAGTATGGCAGTATTGTTAATATTGCCTAAAATGCCCCAATCTGAAGTGGCTGATAATCATTACAAATAGATGATTGCCGCTCTGGGAATTCAAATTCAGCACCATCCCCAGCAGCGGGATCTTATCCTGGATCTGTTGCTGGTTAGACCCACCGCTGCCACCAGCCACCAGCATGCTGTAGCCCCTGGGGTTTGCACTCAGCTCAGTGAATTCAAGTTTCTATAGCCGTTAAGGTCTCTGGTGCTCTGAAGTTCGCTGGTTTGATGAATACTATCAGTTAAACAGTTAAAAACAATATTCTTAAAAGAAAAATTGGTGAAAGAAAAATAGGCTATGCAATCTATTTCTAAAATTAACTTGCTAGTGCTTATTCTCCACTAGCAACTTGCGTTTTAAGCTCTCGTTTTTTCTGCTAAGTTCGTGGCTCTTTCCTGGACGCTTAGGAGAGCTAGGTGAGTGACACATGCCACTATAACAATGAGGACTGGCCATCCTAAACACAGAGTATGCCAGGCAGACACACAGCAGACACACACTACCTCACGGGTGAATGCGGTGCAGACAGGCATGGACATGCACTCAGGGGACAGCTACAGACTTGAGTCGGTCACACGGATACACAAGCGGTTCTGGGAAAGTGGCTGCATGTGTCCACGACAAACTGGGACTCAGTTGCCTGCTTGTCGGTTAACAGTTAATAATCGGTTAACGAGGGTTGGCCATCGGTCTGAAAAAAAAATCTAAATTAGCATCCATAACTATAATAATTCTCTTTTCAGGAAACAAAATATAGGTCCTTAAAGGAAGCAACTGGTGTCTTTCTGTGTTGTACCCTCTCTATCAGTACTTGGGTTAAAGGCTTTTAAAGCCTCATCCAGCACTAATAACATAATTCCTGGATAAAGCTGCTAAGAAGCCTTATTTTATGCTGTCAACATCTTTTTACTTTTATGCCAAAAAATCACAAATGCGCATATTTCTCTGATTAAAAGGCTTTGAAGTCGCATTTACAGTACACCTTCGTTACACCTCTCCACTGAGAGCTGCTCTAATAAGAGGTTTCTTTTAACAGCAGGATTGCTGATTATGTTTTACTGTGAAGATCTACTGACAAAGAAAACAAGTTGCAGAGACCTTTTACATACAATCTAACAATCATCTTTGTTTTAGGCCTTATAGGGAGGAATTTTATTCAGCTGTGGATGAAATTACCTGACCCTGAACTACTTTGGCTTGGTCATTCACAAGTCCAGTTTCTCCTGCTCCAGTAAAACCAGCCTCGGGGCTAAAATGTGCTTTTGATCATGACAGAAAAGTAGAATATAGCCTGAAACAGTTAAAGGAATATGGGAAGACAGAGGAAAGCATGCTGTTCTGAGTTAAAGGAATAGTTTGATCTTTTGGGAAATGCGTTTATTTGCGATGAGAAAATTGATATACCACTCTGATATATCAATCTTAATCGATACAAAAATGACATCTACAAACATGCAACCTTACACATATGCAAGCCACACACTCATACTGTACAAAAAGTATATGTACAGCATACACACATGTGCGCACATATGCGCGCACACACACACACACACACACACACACACACACACACACACACACACACACAAACACACACACTTAGAGGAACTATATCTTGCATCACTAAGCGCCTCTCCTACTCTCTGGCTCCTGCAGTGAGACGCCCCTGAGAGGAGAGCTCTGCAATGCAGCATGTGTGACTCACGTACACACACACACACACACACACACACACACACACACACACACACACACACACACACACACACACACACACACACACACACAGGTAGATGGTGGCGTGTAAAAGTGCTCAGATTGTAGGAGGGAGATGAGGAGTGAGAGAGGAGAGCGAAGCGAAGGATGAAGCCTGCTGAGAGTTGGTGGGGGAGGAGGAGGAGGAGTGAGTAGGAGGAGGTGGAGGAAGGTGAAGCGGGAAGAAGAAATTACAGGTGGGAGGAAGATTCATGGGTGAAAGGATGCAAAGAAGTCAGACAAAAGAAGAGAAGAAGAATGGACTGCTTAATTGGCTCGTTGATTACCTTGTCTGGGCAGAATTTGTATGGCTGATGTGTTCACAGACAGTTTACCAGTCCTGCTTCATCTCTTTACACACATTCTGGACACACATTGTGATACATGCTTGAATTGATAGGGGATGAATTGGCTTGAAACAAATAAAAAAATAAACCAGAGTATTTTCACAGCTGGCAAGTTAATCTTCAGAAAACTTTTGATTGCTGTATGAGTCATCATTAGATTTAGCTAATTACTATTTGTGTTGCAAGGAGATGTTCTGTAAGAACAGCCAGTAATTAGTCTTCAATCCGCTGATATCTGCAAGCTCTTTTTGATCATTTGTTGAGCTAAGATACTTCATGTTAGTCTATAAAAACTCCCAAACAATACAAAACAGTAATTCTACAGCACAATTAACAGAAACCACTGTTTAGTCAGTGAGCTGTAACTTCCATGTAAACTAATGAAACACATCAGCCTCTCCCAACTAGTTTGCATATTTTAGAATCAATACACTTATTTCTGGTGCTATTGGCTGTTATAACAAATTGAGGTTAAGAATTTCTTATAGTAACTTTTAATATGGCTTCAAGGGTTAAGAGGTATTTTGAAAAAAAAAAAAAATGCTCTCCTCAATAAGCGCTCTTTGATAGATGATTGTTGGTACTGTAGAAGCAATGGGCGGGGGGGGGCTTTGAATAAACATGCAATTGTACTTTACCAAGCTGTTCCTGCTATGTGAATAGTGACAGGTGCATATAAGTACCAAATCAAAATTTAAAATGTTTCTGTCCAACTCTTAATGGACAATTTTTATGTTTCAGCCAGACTATTAGATGGCTATTTTGAGGTCATGGAGATGGCTATGTGGAGTTTATGTGCTCTGTTTTGACTCTACCTCTAATAGTGTTTCCTTGCCAGTATATCTTCTTTCTATATTTTCTTTCTTCTTTTCTATGGATTCTGCCTTACTGGGAACATACGGTTGGAAATAGTGATAGTCACACTTTGATAATTGCTGTCAAGGTGCCCTTTAGCAAGGCACTAAACCCCCTGTTGTTCTGGTAGAGCAGCTCAGTGCAATCAACTTAAATGTGGTTATACTGGGCAATTTACAGTATAAATGTGTGAATTTGTCTGAATGTAAAGCTGGAAGCCATCACCGTTCCTTGCATAAATCAAGCTTTTAAAGAAACAAATTATTTAAAAAAAAATACATAAATATGGGTTTCCTTTGCCTTTTTCTCATGATTAAAAATCTAATAAAAACTCAAGTCATAAATCAACATTTATTACTGCATATGCTTCTGTGGTCCATTCATCTCTCCTTCTCTGAATAACCTCCTGAGCAACAGTTTTTAGCAGACAGAGTCAAGGGAGGAAAGGTATCCTGAGTGGTCTATTCTGAGGGCAAAGTGAAGAAAATTGCACCCTGCAGCATCTGTACAAGGCTTTTACTTTGTTTTACAGTAATACTGCACTAGAGCCTTGCATAAGGGTAAAAAGTAAGTAAGCAACATATTTACAGAATTATTTTCATAACCTCATAGCGACCCTGTGTTAGAAAATGTATCTTGTCACTGCTGATTCATTCTGGGGAAATGGCCAATTTCCCAGTATGCAGTAGGTGAAAAGGAGCAGCGATATTGAACCTTTATACTCAGCCTTCTGTGGACTCGTAACACTTTCAGGACATGTAACAGTTTAAGACTGCTGTACATGGCATAAACCGCCTTAGTTAATGAATTATTAGTGTGCACTGTAAACCAAATTTGAACCAATAATCACTATTCACACTCATACAGACACACATGATGCTTAGCAACCACTTTGATAAGCAACTGTTGAAAACACATTTAACAGGAGAAAATGTAATAGTAGCTAAAAACAATCCACTCAGAGAAAGTACATTTTTCTTCTGTAATTTAAGCAAGTTTAGTATAATTTATTATTATTTAATGAAAATAAATCAGTGGTTGGAGTGTTTGGATTATTTTCAAAACGTGTAGAGCAGTACTGTACATTTGGATCTTTAGCTAACATCTAATTGCTGATTACTGTAGAAGAAGAAGAAGACAAAGTAGTGAGGGGAAATTCACAATGTTCACTCTGTTAGTACAGTTGCACACACATTAAACACAGGCCTGAATTACAAACATGCTCAGGACCTATACCTATCCTCCAAGGAGCAGCCCCCCTCACTCTGACATCTCTCCATTAGTGTGTATATGCCCCTAGCAGTTGGGGGTTTGGTGCCTTGCTCAAGAGCACATTGGCAGTGCCCAGGAGGTGAACTGGCATCTCTCCAGCTACCATTCCACACTCCGTACTTCGGTCCGTACGGGCACTTGAACCGGCTACACTCTGGTTCCTAACCCAACTCCCTACGGACTGAGCTACTGCCACCCCCAATTGTAATACCTTAATAAGTTACAAGTCACTATCCAAAATGTCCAGTAGCAGCAGCGTCCAGCATCTGCTCACTATTCAACTCCATTCTTACCCGGCACGGAGAGAGAGAGCGTATCAGCATCAACCATCCCTCTGGCAAAATGCCACTGGCTTTTTGCCAAGTGCAACAGACCTGCTGTCTACTGACACGCTCAACGTCACATCGCCATCTCATACAGTCTCGCTCCTCACTGGACACAATGCCTTGAGGACAGTATATTATCTGGACAATATACATGTATATCGTCTGATATCCTGTGATCGACAATGTTCTGCTCTTCGCTCCTTTCCGTCATTTTCTTTCTAAATGGATCTTGACAAGACTCTTCTTGACAAGTTTCTTCTCCTCTTCTCTATGTTATCAACCCTCTGCACTTATCTCCTTACTAAGTTGCCTCCTCCACACTCTCTGCTCGTCATACTCACATTTTTACATCATACCCTGAACCAGTGTTTTGTTTTTTCACAATGGAGCTATGCATAGCATGTTAATTAGTAGGGATGAGATACTGTACTGCATTGCAGCCCCAATTTGTGTTTCAGGCTGTTTGATGTTTTTTTAAGATTATTTTTTGGGCTTTTCCGCCTTTAATTGATAGGACAGCTAGGTTAGAAAGGGGAGAGAGAGGGGGAAGACATGCAGGAAATCGTCACAGGTCGGATTCGAACCCTGCTCTACCAACTGAGCCAACCCGGCCACGCCTAATGCCTCTCTAATCTCTAAACCCAGCATGCTGAGTTTTCATAATGCTTGGTAATGGCCCCAATTGTCTTCAGGCTTTAACCCGGCAGGTGGTGCTGTTTCATTCACACATGCAGCTCATCCTTCCTCACAATCATACAGAACATAGACTTAACACTGTTGCACACAGCAGCTCAACAGGCCTTCAGGAAGCCAGGCTACACTTCCTCCCCCCACCCACCCATGAATCACAGCTGACACCCTGAGCTTGGCCACCAGTCAGGATGATCTTGTTGGATCTGGAAATCAGCCTCGCAGCTCAAAGTGACCTTCATCATCAGACAGACAGCAATGAGACATAGCATTAGGACACCATCGTCTCATCTCTGTATTTTATGACTGTGTTAATATTGAGAGTGCTCGTCAATGGAGGCTCGAGGAGGGACACAGTGGTGGAACCAGCAACAGAAGGGTCAATGACTGTTAAGGAGCGATGCAAAATATTCCGCTGTGGCTTTTGGATAGAGACTGAGTGAGGAGACTGTGCAGTGGATTCTCTGTAGAGGCTTCATTCACATTGATGTTCCCTTCAGAGCTGAGTCATGCAAAGCTCCATTGACTCCTGACTCTGATCCATTTAAGCTGCAAATGGTTTACAGCCATCACATATTCTCCTCAGTTCTATTCTTTCTGTCAGTTTAATGCATTTCTGCTCCTCTGTGCTCTATCATTGTATTATTCTATTCCAGTGGTTCTCAGCCTTTTTTGTGTAACTAGTGCACTGCCCGTATGGAGTGCGTGCCTGTTCGGAACGGGCCGATTGCTTGGTTCTCAGTTGTTTTTTTTTCCCAGGACTTTACTGTGTAAATTCTCTCAAACATGTGACACAAAATGCAGTTATCAAACGCTTGGTTCCCAGTATTGCTGGTTGCAGCGTTGTCGGGTGGTGTGCCCGTTCGAAGCGTTCTTGAGAACAACTCATCTGATGGTAAATGGTAAATTTACTGCATTTATATAGCACCTTTTGCCCCTCACTGACATCACCCAACATGTTCCAAATAGTTTTTTTAATGGATTTTAAACTGGTTGTTATTTAACACTATTAATTATATATAAGAGAGTATTGCAACATTTTTAATTACAAAACAATGTTAATCATGGAATTGTCTATGTTTAGACTTTGTCTGTTTTCAGCCACGCTAGCGGCATGGCTCTAGTGATGGCAATGTCATTCTGTTGGTCAGTTGGTAGGTCTACTATAGTCCTGACTGGAACATCTCAACAACTGTTGGATGGATGTTCATGATGATCCCTTGACTTTTCCTTAAGCACCATCATGAAGCTGACATTTTTGGATTTAATTAAAATATCTCAAGAACAATTAGATGCATTGCTATACATTTACGAACAAACTAGGGCTGTCAAACGATTAATTTTTTTTTATCTCGATTAATTGCTGAATTTCTATAGTTAATCGCGATTAATCGCATATTTTATCACATGATTAAAATTCTATTTTTTTGCATTTCAGAACTGTTTTTAAGTACATATTAACAATCGAAAGCCATTCTTACCAGTGTATCTTGATTGGGAATCAAATGAATGCAAAGAAAGTTACTTTATGAACTTGATTTTAAGATTTGTAATTATTTATTTAAACTATTAAATTTTTATAGTAAGTTTATAGTAAACAAAAGAAAAATGTGTGAATCTGTCATGATTGCACAATTCCTCCAAGTACCTAACTAAAAAACTAAAAATCCCTATCCTTACCAGAGTCAATACAGTGTTTAGTAACTCCTAAATAATGTTGATTACTCACTGACGTCCAGTGATCACTGGTTAATGAGACAGCGTTTGCGGCACCTTGCAGCAGTTCCAGTTGGGCTGCTTTCTCCGTGTCATACAGGCTGTGTATCCGTGAAAACTACTGTCCACCTCGACGGCAACGAGACAGGTCAGAACATGCCAACCATAGTACGTCTTTAAGACCCGAGTCCTCTACGTTGCTGACAGGTCTGCAGTTAGTTGCCACCTTTTTCACAAGAGCTGTAGTAATTTTTGGGGATTTGGTTTCATCCACAGGTCGGCAAGTAGCACGCTATGCTAGCGGGTAGCATCACGTTAACTGTACTACTATGCTTAGCTCCGTAGGTGGTAGCTCAAGCTTGACGTGCTTCGGTGATATTTTAATTCAGCTTTACACAATGTGCATATGGCTTTCGACGAGCCGTCCGGGAGTTTTGGAAAATAAAAAGCGCCAATCAGGATTTCATTGCTGCTGTCTTTCTTCATCATGCCTGCAGCCTGCAGCAGCAGGATGTGTTACGAGGAAGTGGCAGCTTGATGATAAGTATCGGTGCTGCAAAGGTTCAAAATAGTAGCCTGTTAGGCACGACGCAAAGCCGAGTGAAGTGTAAAATAAATTAATAAATGCCGGCATGCGATTAATGCGATTAAAAAAAATTAATCGCATTGCGTCGGCCCTTAATCGCATCACGATTAACGCGTTAACGCTGACAGCCCTAGAACAAACACAAGATGAATTGTAACAACTTTGGTGATCCCCTGATCAGGTCAAAATGTCAATTTGTCCAGTACTGGTTACAGTACCAGTTGATAACCAAAACTTTCCCATTAGCCTTAGCTGTCGTTTGTGTTGGTAATTAATTGGTTCTTTTGACAATATATATATATATATATATATATATATATATATATATATATATATATATATATATATATATATATTAAAGATCAGCTTTAAACTACTTTTTAATACTTACCTCATAAAATATATTTTCTTTGATTAGTATTCTATGCTTTTCCATTAAGTGTATTCCATTCTATTCTTTTCTCTAATTGTGCAGACAGAAAGCCATAGTACAGGTATTGAATGGATTGTGAATGCAGTGACTAGTGCTCACTGTAGCAGTACCTTGGTTATTGACTCCTGTTTTCTCCAGCAGACTTCCCTTCAGTCTCTGTGGACTGCAGAGCTGATGACAAATTGCTCCTTCACACATCCCCTTATGCACAACTACACAGACTGCTCAGAAAATGCTTGAAGTACCACCAGCCACAACCCTTCTGCAACAATAATGAATTCCTGAAGCATTTCCTTTCTTTGGGTCTTCTTGTAGGCTCACGTTTGTCTTTTTCTCTCTCAGCCCTTTGTTTATCTCCGTTTCCATTCTTTTACACCAATGGCGTATTAATTTGAAGGCAAATACTGCCTCAAATAAACATTATTGATGATATCAATCTCAATATCTAGGAAGAAAGTGGAACAACCTAGAAAATATAATCAAAATGGTCAACAGACTTAGATAGCTAACTCAATTATCCACAGAAAAGGAGCACAGCCTGAGTTAAGGACCTCACATACACAACCTTGTGTATTGATCTTACAGTACATCAAAACAATTCATCTGTTTCCCCCACCTTCTGCCCAATATTGTCCAAGAGATCATTGAATCTTACTGCCTGTTCCTGCCTCAGGCGATTTATGTGGGTTGATCAATATTTTTCTCCCCTTTGCATCTGCTTGATCTCTTCTCTAGGCTGTTGTGATCAATCATCTGCTCTCAACATGGGATTTCATGTACATGTAAGGTTATGGTCAACACTGGACATACCTGTTTTACAGATCACAATGTCCTTCCAAGTGTAGTGAAATGTGACATTTTTGGAATATTTGCTGTTAGATGATCAGACAAAATTACGCTGCAACGGCTACATGATTCAGACTATTTGTCTAACGCTGAACTGGATTTTATCAGATTGAGCCAACTTTACATCCCTGCAACCTTACTTGAGTCACACAAATCCAAGGTCTGCTCTTTTCTTTTTCAACCAGTTGTGATTTCCACCTGGGCCACTGGCTATATGAGTCATTACACACTCACAAATCAATAGGGTTTAATCTAGTGGCTGTCACCTGCCTGCTAACACCCGAGGACAGTATTTCACACAACCGCCTACACACAAACTCACATAAGCGCAGATGTCCTTTCAGAATTGTTGAGAGTGAAGCTGCAGCAGGGATTATGACTGACAAAAAGAGATTTGTGAATGTGACCGATGCAGCGTGTCCTAGACCCTCCTCTGGTCTGCACACTGTTCATTCTCCATTATGAAACATTGCTAACATTGCAGTTAATAACACTGACATGCTGAGTTTTGACCATACCTCACATTTTCTCCTCCCTCCTCAATCCCTATATGTCTCTCAGCCAGAAGGAGAGACCCCACACCTTGCCCACCCTCCCCTGCTGCTAGCTAGCACCAGCATGGCAGACAGTCAACAGCCAGAAGATGGTGCCCCTCAGTGGGACCCATCAGGGGGTCAGGAACCCACTGGCACCCATGGAGCAAATGGCTACTCTTCCTCCACCTACAGGACCTGCCAGCCGGGTGGGCCCCCCCACATGGCCACAGGCTCCTACTCTGCCAGGGAAAATGGCTTCAATGGGGATCTTACTGGTGGCCCCGCTATAACTGCAGGTAAGCCATGTTTATAATATTCAGATTTTTCTGTTTTACATGTCATCAGAGGCTCACCTGGCATCTACTTGCGTTGATGGATTGCTCAAATAAGAGGGTGAGACGGGTCAGTGGGCATGTTGAATTGTAATCACTGAAGAAAAACTTGTTAAGTTGACAGTAGAAAGAAAGATAAGAAACAACATACAACAAAGGTTCTCAGCAGGACTCAAACCAGGGGACATTGTGGTTTATGGTTGCTGCTCTAAAACCCTAGACCACCAGGGCACCCCTAGAGAGTCAACATCTTGACTTGTTATATCATAATGTATTATGTTTTAATTTGATCATTGTGAACCTATCATCTGTTTTTTTTCTTTTCTTTTCATGGCAGAAATGGACTTCCATAGCTTTTTAATTTCATCCCTTGAATAAATTACATTCTTTTTTTTACAAATTAAATGAAACATGGAGTGCAATGCACTTTTATGTATATAAATCTGGCTCATGATATACACAACTAAACATCATGCTTTAAAGATTAGAGGTGCATTTGGCAAAATCAGATTTAGAAGCATCACATCAGTAGCACTGCAGTTGAGATACATGTGACGGGCCATCTTTTCAAAAAATCAAGATGCAAGCACAGATTACAGTTTAGCCAGCTAATACACTTCTGTCATTTTTGTGTCCAGAGGTGCAGGCACAGTAATGACACAGAAAAGCGGTTTGTCAATAAGTTATGTGTTTACTTAGTGTTGTGTTAAAGTCGGTGTCAATCATGGCAAATCGGATCAACTAGTCTAGTTCCCTTTGAAAGCAGTGCTCAACGTTTCCGAAAGGTACTCTAAGCGATGTCACGCGTTTTTTAAGCTACAACATGTTTTGTCACATACAGAAAAAATCTCCTCACTATCCGCGAGCTGCCGGTCCCCTAAACACACTGTAAAAAAACGCGGCCTCTGTAGACAGCCTAGGGTCCACACACGCCAACAAAAACAAAGTGGTCCAACCTGGAACATGCAAACATACACAAACGTGTTCCAGTGTTCAGCCAATAACGGACAAGAAGGATAGTTAGTGCGCTGAAGCACAGAAGGGAGGGGACTGGATGAGGAGGAGGGAGGAGCGAGCTAGTCTTCATTTTGTTTGAAAATACTTTGAACGTCAACAAGAAGTAACGTAATTAATAGTAGTTAATGGAAAGGAAAGTCCATACCTGTCTGTGTTTTTTTAGTACTCAAGTGTATGTGTGATTTGGGCTTGTGTGTGTGTGTGTGTGTGTGTGTGTGTGTGTGTGTGTGTGTGTGTGTGTGTGTGTGTGTGTGTGTGTGTGTGTGTGTGTGTGTGTGTGTGTGAGAGTGTGAGTGCATGTGTAAGCTTTGTCTACGACTTTTGACAGTGTTTGTGTTATGTGATGTGGTTTTATGTGTGTATGTGAGTCTCTGTGCTTGATAGTGGTGTGTGTTCTGTCTCTTCTTGTCCGTGGGTTTGCAGCACTCTCACTAGAATCACATACTGTTATTAACGCTGCTATAATTAACACAAAATCTGTCTCTCTACTCCCTTCCCCCCCCATCCCACTCTCACTCCCACCTTGGAGACAAGAACAATAATGTACCAATGGTGTAACCATGGAAACGGTTCCCCTACAATTCACTTTGCCAGGGCTTTTGTTCTTTTCGCCTGTAGCTTGCCACAGACAAGACCATTTTGCATGCGTTGACAAGCCCAATTAACCTTCCACCTCCCGCTTATTAGGGCTTAACTGACACCAGTTCTGAAGGCTAATAACAGTATTTTTGAGTATAGCTGCTCATTGTCATTTGACCATTAATGCCCTCAATGCCCATCTTTAGTTATTTAGTTTAATTTAGTCTTGATCAAATTCTCTAGTTTAAAGTGTTTGAAAAAAAGACTCTTCTCCTCAAACACTTTTATATTTTGTTATATTATAATTACATAATGACACTTGATTCAAGAAAACATTCAAATCAGGCTGACTTGGAACAAAAACTGCTAATTTGAATTATTTTGTAAATATATATATAAATTTCCCCACTGTAAATAACCAATTATATGTCAACAGCTGTAACACATATGTTACAATGTTGAAAAAAACCTATGACCAATGCTTTTGCACATTTAACTTCCTATTGTACTTGTGAATGTATTTTGTTTCTGTTGGCCAACTGTCACCACAAATGGGCCGGTAGACACTTGTTTCTTACCTGTAAATGTAAACAGTTATTTCTTCTGAGTCTCCAGGCTGTGACAGAACAGTAACAAAACAAATTGTACAACAACTCATCTGAAGCCTTTTATGTTTTATATAACTAATATTATTACCATGTGGCCTGCCCTTTAGAACAAACTGCAGTTTTGTTTTGAAAAATTGACTTTCAATTCAACTCACATTTCAGTGTTTTCATTTTTATCAAGCAAATTTAGATTGAGTCAAGTTGTGTCTGGTGAATATAGTCTGCATATTAATTTGACTGTCCTTTTGGGATTTGTGAAAAAATCTTGTCCAAGTGTCACATATGTGAAAGGAAGAATCTTTACGCTGTCCCATCAAATCTTTTCAGCATAGTTTTTTTTTTAATCTCAAATGCAACTGACACGCTGATGAATTTGGAAGTAAATCAGTCATGGGGAGCGCATTGTATCTCTGCATTGCTTTGCATACGAACAGAATGGTTGTTGTCCCTACCAGGGGTGTAGTGGTAAAAAAAGAGGTGGGTAAACTATAAATTCTGTGATCAGGTGGACAACGACGCGGTCACCGGTAAGGTGGGACACGGCATCCTGATGACATCGCTATAGGCTATGATTTGATAGTGGTACCAAGGGTATCACTGGTTGTTCCCTCATAGGTCACACAATCACTATTCAATTCATACATTAATTCTCTCTCTAATTGTCCTGTCTCTTTTTCTTCGTTTCTTTTTGGCTCCTCTTTTCCTCATCTCCTCTCTCTATCTCCCTCCTCTCTATATCTCCTCTCTCTGTGCTCTCTGCATCATTGTCTGTCTCACCTCTGTCTGTAAAATGAAGTTAAAATGGAGAAAAGACACCACATCCTGTCAGGTAGCCGGTCACATTATAAGGCCTACAGGCTAATCCTTTCAGACAAACCAAATAAAATAAATTATTTAGCATGCATTCAATGTTTAGGTATCCAGTCTGAATGCTATAGCCTATCTACACCTTTAAGTTAATTGACTTAATACTGTCTCTGTGCCGGTACTGTTTCGAGAAGGGCAAGGGGGAGGGGGGACTCCCCCGTCAATCATTTCAAATTTTATTTCTCTAAGAACTTTATTATGTCTGGCATGTCTTTATTATGTAGCATCATCCACAATTAGTTATGAATACATTGTAGCCTACTCTAGATTGTGTTTGGTGAGCTAATTATGATAAATTAAACTCTATTTCAGGCTACACCGCAAACACGGTTGGTTAATATTATTATAACATTAACTAGCTGACTAGCAAAGGGAGCTTGTTGTCACTAACTTTCAGTGGCTTAAATGCCAGAGAATGCATGAAATTACATCCAGTTATTTATCTGTCAATATATCCTGAATTGTACTTGTAACATGGGCTAATGGGAAAAAGTAGAGGTGACTTGCAACTTCGTGTCTGAAAGGGGTAACCTAATCAACGCCGTGGCTTGTTGAGTCAGTGGCATGGATCTACCGTGAACCAAATTAACCTCAAAAACATGAAGTTTAGTACTAGTTTTACTACTTAGTTTTCTGAGCTCGCTCACTTTGGGCTTGTAGCCGAGGCCGTTTGCTGGCATCAGGAGGAGGGCTGCTGTCTTGACACCGCTTAAAAAACTGGCGGGTATCCATTTTAAAAATCCTTTCATTACATGAGACGCGATGTAGTGTAGGCTAGTGACTGACAAATCTTTGATGCAGTCTGCTGCTTCCTGCTGGCTACGCAAGAGATTGGTCAACACTGACAGTCCCATAATGCAGCGCAATATGGATAGACTTCGTCTTAGGTTTAACAACCTATGAAACTAATAATGAACAATATGAAACTAAAACGACATAAGCTTAATTTAGAATGGCTTAGGAACGATAGGCTATTTAGAGGTGGATAAACGCATTTTAGAGGTGGATAAACGCTATTTCCGAATTGCGGGAGGTGCGTAAATGGCGTTTACGTGCATTTAGCCTCCATTACATCCCTGGTCCCTACAGTGTATGCAAATGTATCTAGGGCTACCAAAAGTTGCGTTTATTTTTGGCCTATACAATTTCAACATCTTTGCTTATCAACGAGTGTCACCCATTGAATCCATTAGGACGAGACCAACAATTCTGCAACAAAAATAATCGGTGAATTTCTGCCAGTGAAATCAAGCAAGTTGTGTCTTAAACACATAATGTATCTAGTAAATAACCTGCTAATTATCCGGACCACCCCTTGTTAAAGATGACACACAACGCCTGTCACATTGCTTCAATGCACTGCGCTCTAATAAAAATGAGAGGCTATCTTTTGGCCGGTGTGCCGACATAATTGGCAACGGCAAAGGCTTCATTATGTTCCTCTGGGTCATTATTAGCATGTATCAAATATATGAAAGCTGTAAACAGCCTCCTTCCAACTTCAAAGTAATGGCTTGAAACTGATGTCAACAAGAAAACCATATTTTTCTCTCTGAGAGGGGAATGCCAATGATCTACTGTTGGTTTTAGCCCAGCATTTATAACTATGCTTTCACTCCCATCTCATTGTCCTCATCAGCAAATGGAACTGACTTGGATATCATATAAATTCTTTCATAAGATTAAGTAAGAAGATTACCAACAAATGTCTCCACTATCAGTTGATGTAAGTGGAACAGAATTCTAAAACAATGGCTAAAAATGCGTTGCAGTATAATATTGATAAAATGAATGATTTCCAAATGAAAGTTGCCTTGCACTTGTAGACAGTAATTAGTAATAATAATAATGACCATTGTATGTTTTCCAATGACATATCGTCTCAGCAGCTGTGTAATCAAAGCTTGTCTGCAGAGCATCTTGTCAGCATACATTAGCATTGCTCCAGAGCAGGTCAGGGCGGGAGTAAGTGGGCCAGGATGGGTGACAGAAGGGCTGATGCTGGCACTCAGTAAGCTTTCTCTCCCTGTGAAAAGCTCTTCAGACACAACAAGAACTATTGAAGCACGAAATTGCCCTCTTGACATTCCTGTGAGACAAAGTTGAAAAAGCCAGTCAGCCTTGCTGAAAGTGGTCAAGAGAAAGAGTTGGAGAGAGGGAGAGAAAAACAAAGTGAGTTAATAGAAATAGAAACAAATGCAAAAGGTGGTTGAGCTTATTCTAGAGAGTGATTAGCTTGCATAAATCGAGGAAGTCCTTGTGTTATATTAGGGATATTGCATTGACTGATGTCTATGTCATTGAGCTGAAGCAAGTAACTGCGCATACTGTCAAGAAGCCTGGACAATATGTTGTTGTTGTTAAAGTCTCTCAATCTCATCAGCCTAAACCAGTATTTTTTGCTGCAGCAGTGAAGATATTTGACCAAATGAAGCTCTGGTGTAAAGTGTTGACACAAACAAAAAGGGACAAATCCAAAGTTTGAGGATGTCTGAATCACAACTTTGCCTCAGAGGGCTTTACAATGTGTAATACAAGTCTTCTATTGTTAGACCCTAAATTTGGATAAGAAAATACTTCACAAAAAAACAAATGAACAAACCTCGGATAGAGCAACAGAGGAGGGATTATTCTTCCAAGGTAGAAAAAGATGCAATAGATTTCATATATTCAGAGAAGACAGAAGTAGAAATGGAAAATTAATATACAGTATGAAGAAACGCAAAGACAATATTAGGTAAATAAAATACAAACATATAATATTAAGTAAATATTAAAGGTGCTCTAAGTGATGTGACACGTTTTTTAGGCTACAACATTTTTCGTTACATATAGCAAACATCTCCTCACTATCCGCTAGCTGCCTGTCCCCTGAACACACTGTAAAAAAACACAGTCTCTGTAGACAGCCCAGGCGCCAACCTGCACAACGAACCATAACAAACAGTGTTCCAGCCAATAACCGACAAGAAGGAGCTGGTTGAGCAGTGTGTTCAGGGGACAGGCAGCTAGCAGATAGTGAGGAGATGTTTGCTGTATGTGACAAAAATTGTTGTAGCCTAAAAAACGCGTCACATCACTTAGACCTTTAAGGGCAATTTGAGGGTTTTGTAAAAGTAGTCACCTTTGAGAATGTGGCTACAATAATTGAGTAGAGGAAGTGGTTTAAAAGTAAAGCTGAACTAAATCTGAATTACATTGGGACTCAAATCAGTAGACCACAGTCTGTTGCTATGGCAACACACATTTTGGGTGCCGGCTGGTATCATACCAAACGGCACTCCTGCTCTCTCTGTGCCCTCTCAGTTCTGCTGTGTGTGTGAATGTGTGTGTGTCTGTCTGGCTGGCTGTGTGTTGCATTGACTCTGGGCTTCCAGTCGTAGTCTCCGCTCAGAGAGGGAGCGTTCTCAGCTTCAGTCTGCCTGTCATACAGGTAATACACGCTTTTACTTCATTGGGAGACTGTGTCTGTGTTTAGGTACGCTGTTACGTTACATTGTTGATTATGGATGTAGATACGCAGATATGATGCAACCTTTCTGTATATCAAAGGCTATCTAACAGCTATTTGTTCTTGTGGGTTATTCTCCTGTCAAAACCAATGAAAGGCAGGCTGCTATGTCATTTGACATCACTCTGTCAGAGACGTGCTGAGACAACCAGACCAGGCTAGTTGTTATCACTGCCAGCTAGCTTTGTGGATGTGACAAGGTCATTGATTTTTTTACAGTGCTATTGCTATGTGCTTTGTGTGCATTTTTGTGGATTTGTTCGGAAGACTAATCCACAAAATGGAAATATTAAAGGTGCCCAGTGCCCTCAATGTTACTTTTGAAATGTGTCCCTTTTTAAGTGTGTTTGGAAAAGAGACTGCATTTGTTTACCCTCCCAAGGAATATGCAAGAAGCCTCTTTCGAATAACAAGGGAGTAGTCCCGCTAGAATTTTCTATCTTGTTTTTTTCAATTTCTGATCTATATATAAATAAGATAAGATAAAACTTTCAGAAGAATGTTTTAAAAAAAGAGTTTTTAAAACATTACTTTGATCAGTTTTAAACTTGAACATATGCTATATATTATTATAGTCAACAGATTTGTGAAGAAAACAATTCAGCAAAGGCTGCATTTTTCGACACCAACGCTAACTAAACGTGAAAGGTGATCCAGATGATAAATGTTTGAAATTCCAAAGACATTGCTTAAAATCCTGACTGGATTCAGATGTTTCATATCCTTAAGAAAATTTGGGTGAATAGAAAATGCCCTTTTTTGAACATGATGAGTCAGGAGCCACATATTTTTATTCAGCTCATTTCTCCTGAGAATTTCTTTTAGAATAGCTTCCAAATTGGTCGCTGGATAGCTCAGCTGTTAGAGCGGGCTCCCATATATAGAGGTTTACTCCTCGACGCAGCGGTCATTCCCCCCTCTCTCCCCTTTCATGTCTTCAGCTGTCCTGTCAAATAAAGGCATAAAAATGCCCAAAACATAATCTTAAAAAAAAAGAATAGCTTCCGTATATGTTTACTAATTGCTTTGAGACATTTTAAGACTTGCCATGGACAACATTACACAAACACACCTGGACCATATTGTGATTTTCGTGCCATGCATTAGTTTAAAGGAAAGCAAGTTTTTCCCAATATTTTAAAAAGTCTCAATTTGGAGGTGTTGTCTCACTCAGAAAACTAGTGACTATTCACACAATCTGACCCCTGGGCTAAGCTTTAGGTGCTGTTATTTGATGTCACAACCACTAATTGGGTTTGGCGTTGACACCTTTCAGCTCTATTTTCCATTGTCTATTGGAAGAAAGGGTTTTTGACTGGAAGCAGTGAATAGGTGGTACATGTATATTGCACTTTGCTATTGAAAATGGGATATGGCTGCTTTGAGTTGGTGAGTGGGCTGTGTTAAGTGTTTCCGGAAGGTGTGTGTGTGTGTGTGTGTGTGTGTGTGTGTGTGTGTGTGTGTGTGTGTGTGTGTGTCTGTGTGTCTGTGTATCTATGTGTCTGTGTGTGTGCAATTGCATGTGTGTATGCCTGCTAGCTTGTTTGTGTTAATGTGTGGGCGATGTCGAATAGAAAAGGGTCCTGAAACAGCAGCAGTAAAAGCGTCACCCAATCCCACATAACCATTGTTAATATGCATTGCAAATGAAGGCTGGTTTGATTAGAACTCTACAGTGCCCCAATGCATGCACTATTTAAACTGATACATACAGACAGGCAGACAAATGTAAGCTTAAATGTAGACACTGTAGACCAGTTCAGTAAATTGTCCTTGTGTTGCTCTCAATTTGGGGAAAGATTGATGAAAAAGCTCGATTTCTGCATGAAAACACATGCATACATCATTGTCACAGATGTAGCTCTTTCTGCAAAATTCACCTACTCTTTGCTCTTAGTAGGTATAAGCTTGATCCTTTTCCTACAGTACTGTCCTTGTTTAGCTCCCACTGCCCACCAGTGTCAGACAGCCAGACAATGTTGACAGCTTTTTTCTAAATGTTGACACTACTATTATCATGAAGAGTGTACATTACATATTACTTAGGTTTTAATGGAAAAGACTGAATTCAGTATTGCATTTTACAAATGTTAACTATCTGCAAGCTGAAATTGCATTTAAGTGTCACCTTTATAAAATAATATATATTAGATAAAAGAGAGAAAATGCCGAAAACAGTTGGATTCAGCCCAGATTGGATGTTTTTTTTTTTTAGTATGAATTAAAGTGTTCACATTTAGTTTGGCAGTAGCTAAATAATCCAGGTTTCATTTTTAGTCCTCACTTGTTTAGGAATGCTGGGTTTCCATAGCGACAATCACAGCCTTCACCAGCAGCCCCAGCATTCCCGCAGTTATGTCAACAATTTCAGCTCCCTCATACTGGCTTGTATTGCAGGTTTTGTTTTACAGTAAAATGAAATGGATGGAAGATAAGATTGTTGTGTTTTTTTTCAGAATTTTTTTAAGTGTTTGATATTGATAAACCCCGTGAAAGTTGACTGAGCTACAGGCTGTCCT
This sequence comes from Sander vitreus, assembly GCF_031162955.1. NCBI lineage: Eukaryota > Metazoa > Chordata > Actinopteri > Perciformes > Percidae > Sander > Sander vitreus. The sequence continues at coordinate 12,098,801 of NC_135865.1, forward strand.
CCAGCAACATCCTGCTTCACATTCTCACACAGATTGAAACCTGGAAGCTGCCCAGTACAACCACAGTGCACCGATGTACTGGAACAGCTGGGGAGTTTTCCAGTCTTGGGATTTAAACCAAATTAATTCCTTAAACTTTCCAACTTCGGTCACTTCTTCTAAATGTTTTGTGTGTGTGTGTGTGTACGTGTGTGTGTGTGTGTGTGTGTGTTTGTGTGTGTGTGTGTGTGTGTGTGTGTGTGTGTGTGTGTGACTGTATGTGTCTGTGTTCAGAGCAAGTTTCAGCGCGGATCGTGCAGGAAGTGACAGCAGAGGCAGTGGCGGTACTGAAGGGAGAGCAGGAGACTCAAAGGCTGCCATCAGGTAAGCCACACACACACACACACACACACACACACACACACACACACACACACACACACACACACACACACACACACACACACACACACACACATACACACTTGTACAAGTGCTGCATTCCTTTTCCATCCAGTGGTCACAGGGGGCTGTAGCCTGTCCCAGCTTGGCATTGGGCAGGGTACATATTGGATAGGTTGCCAGTCACCAATTCACTTAACCTGCACGTGTGGGAGGAGACCAAAATACCCATTGGTTTTGCTATTTAAATATTGCAGCTAGTCAAACTACATGAATAGAAAAAGGATCACACTCAAACGAGCCAGGTCTATCATTCAAAATTCCCCTTTTTTATCATGGGAAGACAGCATGTTTACAAAGTAAATAATCATTCCTGGTAAGCATACACCAAACCCAGCACAGAAAAGATTGGGGAGAGATGATAATAATCCCCACCCCAATGTGAACCTAGACCTAAAACCTACAACTGTAGTTGCAGAGAGTGTTACAACAGGGTATCTGAGTATTTTGTGTGAGTATGGCAGTTGTCTGCCTGAGCTAACTCATGCTTTGCTGTATTTGCTCACCTCACCAAAAGAAGACTTTGGCTGTTTTGGGGAGTTAGTAAGAATAGATGAGGCAGGAACCGACTTTACAAAGATTTGGTAAAACAACATTTTACAAATAACAAAATTAAAGGGAAATTAAAAGGATTTTTTTTTTGTTCCAGAGGGATCTGCATGAAGTCTGATGAATTGCCTCAAGTGATGTCACTTATGTCAGCTGAAGACTACAAGTTTGAAAATGTTAAAAATCTGGGAAAGTGTTGTCAGCCAACTCCATAACTCATTAGCTGCTGACATAACATACCCGGAACTTTTACTATTAACTGTCGGTGGCCGACTAGCATTGTGGGTTAATGTAGGCAGGAATAAGAATGTAGAATACAAAAGATGATATCTCTGGTTCTGCTGCATCAATTTTAGTACTTTTCTAAACTGACCATCGGGGTCCGACAATGTTTACAGTTTAGTTCACTGGTAGCTGATGCTAGCATGACAGGGTTGCAGAGGCTGATTTGCCCTCATTCATCCACAGTTTTTGATGATAATACTGTTTCTTCTTCAGTGTGGATCTAGCCCTTACTTGTACCTGTATAGCTCTTGATTTTAAGTGAATGGCCGCAGATGATCCATGTCCTTTACAATATGTGATTCATATGACTATACAGTTTCTTCCTCTTCCTCTATGTTCCTTTGTAGTTGAAGACACTGCAAATTTGCCTCCCTCTCCTCCCCCCTCACCTGCCGCGGAGCACTTTGGTCCTCTGGAACAAGGTAGGCCAAGAATATGATTGGAGTGTTTTTATGGGAGTATGTCTCTAATGGAGGAGAGTATAGTTTTCTTCTTTTCCATTAAGAAGCCCTGCAGTTTTGTGATTGCCACCACATTGGGGTACTGATGTTGGTTGGCTCTGGGGCTGCTCTTTAATCCCCCCTCTCAGGACATACCCCACTTACAGGGGACAAACCACACATTGGTACCCGTTCAAGAAACCTGTACATACCAGAGTTGCTCAAAGCAGGAACATGTTCTCCATTTTTCAGACATCTATTTTTTTTTTAAATCCTGCTTCCTCCTTATCATACACCTAGAACAGATACAATTTGTATCTTCATAGTCATCACCATTTATCTCTAAAAGAAAGAAGCGCTCACATGCATGACCACCTTGTTACAACAAGTGCCCTCTTTTTTTATCATCCTCTTCTTCCATTTCCCTTTCTAACATCCACACCTCATCTTCCCACACACTAATATGACAGCCAATTTACTGTAGGTAACCCTCCGACTTCTTGTTGTTTGTCTTTTTGGTTGAATTATTTCTTTTTGCATGTCTGATCATGGTGTTGTTACTGTGATTGTCCCCTGTCAGTCTTTTTTGTATGTGTTTTTTGTGGGTGTATATGGCTATGGCTACAGATCAGAGTTTTAGCTCTATAAACATTACTTGAAGACATAGCTGCTCTCAAGCTAAAGCCAAAGACTGAAGCTAATTAACTAATATAATAAAGCCACTGCAAACTCTACAAATGCAGTGTAGATGAACTTAATCATCTTGGTGTGTGTGTGTGTGTGTGTGTGTGTGTGTGTGTGTGTGTGTGTGTGTGTGTGTGTGTGTGTGTGTGTGTGTGTGTGTGTGTGTGCGTGTGTGCATGCGTTATCTATTACAATATGCAATAACTGAAAATACATTACCTTTTACCTTAGTTGTTTTTTAACATTGTGACACACTTTGATTCTTTGACTTCTGAATTTCTTTTTAAGCAATGCAGTGATTTTTGTGCAGCTGCCTGCAAGAAATGGTTGTACAGTGTAGATCTTCAGTCTGCCTCATGCTTGGCCTGTGTCTTCATGTTTGCTCAGTCTGCATTCTGGCTGGAATGTAATGAGGAGAGTCTGTAGGTGGGTCAGCCATGCACCAAATACAGATGGTCAGTTGTGGACACTACAGTATAACAAGTATGGACTGATTTGAGGTCATAGGAGTTTCCTACATAAGGTTACAGTGTTGCGTGTTCTTGACCAAAAAGAGTGGTCAGAGGTTTAGTTATTTGGGATGTTGTCGGGGCCATGATACAAAACAAGTAGGTACTGAAAGGCTCATTCATCTCAAGACCTTAGATATGGTGTTCTTTTAAGTAAGACTTACCCTTTGTTGTAAAATAAGGGTTATATGATGTCTTTGACTCGATCCTGAGATTTGTAAATGTATAAAGGTTTGTACGTGTAGTAGCAGTTGCAAAACAAACGTTACTGATTTTGTAACAACTACAACTACTGCTGTATTAGTCTTAGAACTGTTGTTATTAGTGTTTGTGTCATTTGTCTCTTACTTAATCTTTCATACGTGAAGCAGTTTGTAGTGTTATCTTCCTCCAACGTTGCCAAACGATGCAATATACTAATTCTTTGTCCCAGAGTATGGCTGGCCCCCAAAGCTTTGTCACCTTTGAGTTGCTTGTTAATGTCTCCTTGTCAACGTCCTGTGTGTTATGTTTTTTCTTGCTTTCAATCAAGCTTTGTCTTCTTCTTGCATTCCCCTCTCTGGTGACCCTCTCTGTTTTTGTTGGCCATTTTAGATTTGTCTTCTTTTTTTTTCTTGTCGTCATTTTTTCCCCCTCAAGCTGTATCTCCCTTTTCACTGCAAAAAATGTCCATCTTAAGAGGTAACTTGAGGATTTATCTAGTGAAGAACATGATAATCGTTTAACAGTTCCTAAATATTTTAGGACCACAGCTGGCCCCAGTTAAACTGCTAATTTAGTATGACCTCCTGTTCAATCAAGTATCTTCTCTCGCTATAAATTCCAACTGAGGACCTCAGCCAAAACAATATTGTTCCAATGGTCCGACTAAGACATTTCTAAGTTAAGATACTATCCTTCCATGGCAGGTTTTTATTTTATTTTCTACGCAATTTAATTCTGCATATCGACAGATGCCAAAACGCTAAAAAGAACCTTAATACACATAGCAAATGTATATGGTGTAGTTAACTAATGTTGAATATTTTTTTCTAAACTGTGAAAGGTGTTAATTCTTTAGTTTAAAAAAGTCATAATAAAAAACAAGTGAAAAATAACGTGTGCAAAGGTTTATTTTTGTTCGTTCTTTTTTACCTAAATTGCAAAACCCCTGTTCACTTAGCATCCTATCAGTGTTTTCAAAGAAAAACTAGATTGGAAGACTCAATATTATGTCAAATCACGTTTAAGATGGACATTCTTTGGTGTGTTCTCCATTTCTTTTTTGTTTACTTCTTCTTTTTCCTTCTTTCCTATCTTTTTCTTCCTCTTCGCTCTCTCTCTTTCAGTCCGTGTGTCCAGATTTCCCTGCAGTTCTTCTCCTTGTGTCTGTCTTGTTTGTAGATGTAGGGGATGAGGAGGAGGCGGGCCCTCTCCGTCGCTTCCAAAATTCTCGGGAGAGGTGCAAGTTCCTCGCCCCCTCCATCTCAGTTTCCGTGCCCGAGGACGACCCCTACCACTCCGACGAGGAGTACTATGAGCACCCATTGTTCAGCCCAGAGTGGACGCACTCGGGCTCTCGCCCCACAGGGCAGGCCTTTAGACAGATTGAAGGTGAACCACGCATGGTTCCTCTTTGCCATTTCCCCCCTCCATTCCTCTCTCTCTCACTCTGTTTCTCTCCTTTCTCTTTTTAACACCAAATTCCTCTCCTTCTGTGATTTGACCTCCTCCCTCCATCCCTCCCGTCTCTCCGTCCGTCAGTTCGTCTCTTCGTCAGTCCTTGTGTGTGTGTGTTTGTGTGTCCTTGTGATGTTCGCTCAAAATCTGAGCAATTTCATATTTGTTTAACAGTCATATTTCTTTTTTTTCCTCCATTTATTTCACCCAAAGCCATTGCTACCTGTGGTTGCCGTGCCGTTAAGTCCAACACATAGCAGTGATGTCTCTTAAAGTAGGATTCACTCAATGGACATAATACACTACATCTCTCATCAGTAAGACCACTTGGCCACCAAGGTTTACTTTTGCGGCAAGAAGTAAGGTCCAAATGGCTTTCATAAATATCTCAGATACGGTGCATGATTGATAACCTCAATGCACAAATTCCTCCAAACCAGTTATCTCCCGGAGTTGTTTTGGTGCATTCCTCAAGATGACCCCTCACCCGCTTAATTATGCCTTACCATGTCAAACCCCCTAAACTCGACCTAAGCTACCCTCACACACTTACTGTGGCAACAAGGAAGACTTTCAGCTCCACACACTCGCAAACACTTACACTACATATAACTTTCCACTTTTATTATCTTTAGAAACACAAGATAGAGGCAGTTTAAAAGAAACCTATGACCTATGTATTTACACTTAGGCTGTTAAGAGCACACAACATAGCCTGTTATGTTATATAACCATCAAAATAAATGCTTTGGCTGGGCAGCTTAACCAGAGACAATAACTTAATTTTCTACCTCTGCCTTCTCCCAAAACATACCCTGATAGAGCTTAACTCCTGTAATACATCTCGCTAGTGTAGCATGTTTAAGTAAGACTAACACAATTCAGAACATTGATGTGGTTGAGGAAAAAAAGTATTGACCAATCTCTAAATGGCTATCCATCTATGTTTTTAAAAATCTGTGCAATCATTCCAAAACACATGACAAAGAAGAGCTGTAAAGAGAATGTCATTGTCATAAATAGTGTTGATTCAGACTGATTCTAAACTCCCTTAACATGTCATTGTCATGTCAAAGATTCTAGTGGACACATTGTTTTTACCAACAGCTATGTAGCATGCAGAAACATTTGGCTGCAAAGCAGCTGAATCGAATTTGTGTAACCTACACAAGAACTTAAAATGTTATGCAGCAATGTCTGCTGAAGACCAAAGCTGCACGCCCCCACATTAACCATTACTCAGGTAAAAATCCCATCTGTGCAACGTCAAGAATCTCTGCTTTTTACTGTAATGGACTGCAGCTCTTCAAGGTTGCCTTTTGTAAAGAACCAGGAATTTCAGAAGTGCTCTGAACAGAAGGGTTTCTACGATTATGCAATGTTAGGCCAGTTACAGTGTTACAACTTCATTTATGTTTCCATTTTCCTTAAACAACCTCAGTCATCAATGATGGTAGGTCAGTCTGTGTTGAGAGAAAGAGAGACATGGAAGTGGTATATTATTTACAAAACTAATTCTTGAATATACATTAAATACTGAGAAGAAAAAACGATATATATTGAGAAAAAAATCACTCATGACTTTAACCAATATATCTTTATAGTATCCTTGCATACTGGGTACACTAAGCACCGAAAATAGAAAATAATACAAACCGAATGAAAAACCACCCACACACAACACTTTGTACTATATGTGTAATGTACCTATATGTGTGAACAGACATACACAATAGGTCATCTTTTCCCAGAGCTGAAGTGTCCCATCATAAGTTGTGTTCTCACATAACCCAAGTCTGTGTTGCCTGTAGTTTTAATGTGTCCCCCTCTCACCCTGTTTTTGAGAAGAAGAGACCATGGAGGCTCTTACAGCTGAATACGAGGAGGAGGTGGAAGAGGAGGAGGAGGAGGAGGAGAGTGCAGAGGCAGCAGAGTTCGAGGCAGCTCTTGATGAGCAGCAGTGGAGCGGGGAAGAGCCAGAGCTGGACAGCCCCCAAGCTGAGCCCTTAGAGCAGGCAGAGGTTTCCATAGACGAGGCCCAGGATATAGACCTGGAGCCGGCCGAAGCAGCTAGTGCTGCTGCAGAAAGCTCTATGGACAGAGAGGAGGATTCAGAGGGTGGGGAGAGTCCTGAGACAGGTGTGTCCTGCCCTCTACTCTCCCTGCCTGCATGTTACTGTATTGTCCACTGTATAAGAACGCCAGATGTGTCAAAAGGAACCCATAAGCACATAACATAAGCATTTAGGTGGAATGGCAAGTAATCCTCCCTGCGCTGTGCTGTGGCTGCAAGGCAACACAGGCTTGTTGGTGAAAAGAGTCACATTCTTTTTAACTTAACCTGGTTTTATTGTGTGCTATCTTTGCGCTTGTATTTTCTTTTTCTTGTTGTGGTTTTCGGGGCCTGCTGTTTCGTATTGGTATGATGAAGTGAAGTGTTGCTGAACGTAACAGTGCTTTTTTTTTTATAACCAGCTATAAGCTTACAGGTTCTTGTTGTGTTTACACATGGCTTGGTGCTGGTATGCCAGTGCTATGCACTTTTTCTGTGTACATAATTTGCAGGGTTGTGTTGGCTGTCTCATGTTAAGTGTGGTATAGTTGTCCGAAATGTCATAAAATGCATTATCGTATTAGCAAAATTCCAAATTCATTTGTTTTGGTCACTGTTAGTGACAACGTATGGCATTTCTCTGTCATTCACCAGCAAGGTTCTTCTGTATTTGTGCCAATATTCTTTGCGTTATTGTATGACATATTAAAGTCATTATTAAGAGCCAAAATTAATTTGATGTTAATGAAACTATGTGATTTGAACTGATGAAATTCTCATAACATTTCATTGTCCTTACAAAGAATGACAGAAATGCTATTCTTTTTGTATCTGATGTTTTGAAAAGTTGCATGGATATCTATCCCATCTATTATTGCTTTTTTCCCATAAATCAGCATCACAGTTGCCTAATGCCGGTTCCGTCACATACCATCTCATATTCTCATCCATCTGTGACTTGGTGGACCCCATAATCTCGCCATACTTCAGTGATGGCCGTATCATTGTGCTGTAAGTTTCTGAGGAAAGCTTTGCCTGTTTCTGTGATAACGGCTTTCCCAGTCCCTAGCTTACAAATATCTCACTCACAGCATGCCAAAGCATTACTTTTCTATGTTGATCAAAACAGCCAATTTACAGATGTCATTTCAGCTTTGAAGATGGACTCAGACAAGCAGGGCAGTGAGAAAAGTGGTTCCATGAGCCCCGACAGCATTGGATCGGAGAAACGGCCAGAGGAGTTTTTTGAGCCCCAGATGCAAGGGTTCTTTGCTGGTGAACGAGTTGTACCAGAGAGCCCTACTATGGATATATCAGAGAGCCCTACCATGGATATGCCATCCTTTGTACCTCTGAATGTTCAAAACCAAGCCAAAGAATCTGCAAAATCACTCACACTTCAGCCTGCATTTGGCGAGCCAATCACAGTGTCAGAGAAACAGCCATCAGTGGAGGTGGTGGACATCAGCAGCATCGGTGCTCCCTCTCTTCCCTCGCCACTGGGAAACAAAGTTCAAGGAGAAGACTTAACAAGGGCTGCTCCAGACAGATCTGGCATGTCAGCATATTTTGAAACCTCAGCCATTGAGGTTGATGAAGCTCCCCAATGTAAGGGTGAGGGTTATTACGAACTGAGCCGATCTGGTGAAGAGAAGAGTAAAGTTGATGCCAGGCCTCAGGAGATCAGCTACAGCACACTTGCTGAAACTCAGGATAAACTGGATGCTAAAGAAAGTAAAGCAGCAGACACTAAAGTGTTCACAGTTCCTGACAGGAGTAATGAATTAAGGCTTTCCCCGGGTAAATTGGCCTTAGAGCAGAGGAGCTACTCACTTAACATCACCATTGGAGCAATGGATCCGAGCGGCCAAGGCAAACCTAGAAACTTCTCCCCACTGGCCACAGATATCATGTCATACACTAGTGGAAGTCTAGATGAGTCAGCAGACTACCTCCCAGTCACTACACCCTCCATTGATAAGCCTCCATCCTTGCCTCCCCTGATCCTGGAGACTGCAGCTTCCATCACTTCAGATTCCTCATCTCCTCCACGGACCACTGAGCCACTTTCAAAGCCCAGCCCTGAACTGGAGTCGCCAGAATCACCACAGCACCTTAAGAGCACCTATAAAAATGGCACAGTAATGGCGCAAGACTTGCCTGAGATGCTGGACCTTGCTGGTACCCGTTCCAGACTGGCGTCAGAAAACACTGACCCAGAAATCAGCCGGAGAAAGTCAATTCAAGCTGATTTCCCAGCATTCGCCGATGACCCACTGGCTAGCTTAGTTTCAGGGGAACTAAGTCCCGGGGCCAGAAAGAGTGACAGCCAGCTGGAAGAGATGGGCTATTGTGTGTTTAGTGAATATTCAGGACCCATGCCATCACCTGCAGATGTGTTCAGCCCTACAAACATTTCTGCACAGGTCTTTACCCACTCTGTCCTGCAGGAGAAAGTGGCTGAGCAAGCTAGAAAGTTAGGAGTCAGAGACACATCTGTGGAGGACAAGAGCCAGCCATCAGGAGTTGCTGATGTCACTGAAGAGAAAGACCAGAAGCAAGTAGAAAGAAAAGATTCTGGTGAAGAAAAGGGCAAGGAGGTTGAAGATGAACAGTCGAAAATATCTATAAGTGAGATGCCACCTGCTCAGCCAAGTGAGTTCTTTGTGACACCAACGGTCACTGTGACTCTAGAAGAAGGCGGGAGGTCCGTGAGTGAGACTGAACGACAAGCCAGTGGGGAAGGCTCAGTGTCAGAAACTGAGATTGCCGACTACGAGCGGCAGATCCGCAAATTGGAGATGGAGGACAGGCCTCTCAGTATGGAGGAGGAAAGAGAACTGCAGGAGCTTAGGGAGAAAGTGAAGTTGGTCCACCAGGAGGCCTATGAGGAAGTGGATGCCGAAGATGTGTACCAGCTGACCGGCATGGCCAAGGACCGGATTGCCAGGCCTGTCAAAACTTCACCTACTTCGTCTGTGGAGAGCAATATCGATGATGACAAGCTGCTGTCTCCAGTGCTCTCACCTTCAAAGCTTAAAGAAAGAGAAGTGTATGGTTCCCCCAAAAGAACAGTTTCACCAGTGGTAGGAATAAACAAAGAGAAAGAAGAATCAGAAAGAAAGATGAGGGAAGAGCAAGAGAAGGAAGCAGCCGAGAAGAAACTGAAACAAGAGAAAGAAGAGGCAGAGAGGAAAATCAGGGAAGAGGCAGAAAAGCAAGAAAAAGAAATGAAAGAGAGAGACGAGAGGGAAAAGAAAGAGAAAGAAGAGGCAGAGCGACTACTTAGGGAAGAAAAAGAAAGGAAGGAGAAAGAACGGGAAGAGCATGAGATGAAAGTAAAGGAGAAAGAGGAGATAGAGAGGAAGGAGAAAGAAGAAAGAGAGAAGGAACGAGAAGAGAGGGAAAAGATGGAGCAAGAGGAGAGAGAAAGGAAAGAGAAAGAGGAGAGAGAGAAGAAAGAAAGAGAGGAAAAAGAAAGACTAGAGAAAGAGTTGAGAGCAAAGGAAGAGAAAGAAAAGATGGAGAAGGAACTAAAAGAGAAGGAGGAGAAAGAGAAGACAGAAAAGGAATTGAAAGAGAAGGAAGAGAAAGAGAAGATAGAAAAGGAATTGAAAGAGAAGGAAGAGAAAGAGAAGATAGAAAAGGAATTGAAAGAGAAGGAAGAGAAAGAGAAGATAGAAAAGGAATTGAAAGAGAAGGAAGAGAAAGAGAAGATAGAAAAGGAATTGAAAGAGAAGGAAGAGAAAGAGAAAGTGGCTGAGATGGACAAAAAGGTTGTAGACAAGCCTGAGGAAAAAACAACCATGAAGCCTGGGGAGAAAGAAGCTGAAAACCCTGTGGAGGCTAAACAGGGGCAAAAGGAAGGTGAGGAAGATGTGTTAGAGAAAGCAGGTGCAGGAGCAGCAGTGGTAAAGGAGATCCCAGAGACTCGTGCTGCCATCGAATCAGTGGTGACAGTTGAAGACGATTTTATCACTGTGGTCCAGACCATTGATGAAGCAGAGGAGCCGGGACACAGCGTTCGCTTCTCCGGTCCACCTGAGGCTGAAGCCCTTGGTGTCGCTGCACAGAACGAGGAAGAGGAGGAAGAGGAGGAGTCTGTGGAGTTGGCCCAAGAAGCAGACATGGAGGCTGCAAGTCTAGAGGAGGTGGTAGATGTTGCTGAGACCCCTGCCTCCCCTGAGAAGGAGGCGCAAACCGTAGAAACTGAAGGACCGACAGAGAGCTACGATAGAGATGAAACCACCATGGACGACTCCATCTTGGACAGCTCCTGGGTTGACACACAAGGTGAGATCTTTTTAATCATTTATTCCTTCATATTGCTGTTTTTCCCCTTTCTTGCCTCTTCTTCTTCAAATAAACACATTAATACTGTCTTGTATTTTTCATGGCCTGCTTTGCAACACTGCAGATGATGATAAGAGTATGGCCACTGAACAGATTGAGCCTTTGCCCAAAATGTCCAGCCCAGTCAAAAAGCCTGCTGTGGTCCAGACCAAGCAAACACAAAAGAAGAAGATGGAGAACCAGGAAAAGCCAGTCAAACCAAAGGCCAAGGGAGGGCGAGCTAAAGGCAGAATCTCCACACCAGAACGCAAACCCTTCCGCAAAGAACCTGTCTACATCCCCAGAGAGGAAACCAAGAAGAAAAAAGGTCCTCATCATTTTGTTTTCCTTTTGAACTGTTAAACTGTTCCTTGTCAAAGTAGTAGTTACTTATAAATGTTGTAGTTAAAGGTTTTCACTAACCATATATCTTACTCACTGCTCCAAAACTGTAGTGCTTGCAATAGAATGGATATTATTATACACTCCTTGTCCTGTCCGTTCAGTAAAGCCATTTAAAGCACTGGCTTGACTTCATCATGTGTCTAAATTGGGCTCTCTGCTGTTCTAATTCACTGAAAACAGCATCTTGTGATTTATTGCTTACCTATGCAACAGTCTCATAATAACTCACTGACACATTCATTTGAGTCAGCTATTTTTAGTATAGTTCAACAAATGCGACAACTAAAAATTGTTTTTTGGGACTGTTTATCCTGCAGCATTCCATATTTCAATATGGTTCAGTGTCTGTCTCTGCTTTTTGTTGTGTCTCTGCTGTCCTCTGGTAGCTGTCATAAGGAAGGCCGAACTCACAAAAAAAATGGAGATTCAGAGTCAATCCCCATCCAAGAGGAGTTTGATGAAACCAGCCGTCCGCCAGACCCGCCCCACCCAGCACCACTCCTGTCCTAGAAGGAGACCCACAGGTGACACATTGCCTTGGTCTGTCACACAATTGCTGCTTTCTGCTGGAGAGCCAACAATTCCCACTGCAACTTACTTCCACTGTTGGCTTCAATTTGGTTTTGGCATCCATTTTGTTTTGTTGGTTACCATGGTTTGCTTTTGTCATTTGTGTTTTGTTTTTGATCACAATAAAAATTGACTGCCATTCATGTTTCAGTTGCCTTCATTTGTTTTTGTGCACATCCTCTCTTTGTTCTTTTAAGAGCACCTTAGCACCAAGCTGAAAGCATTTTTTTTTTGAAGTTTGTGTTTTCAGGACTGAGTGAACACTTTCCAAGTACACTTCTACATCAATACTGCAATGTCAGCAAAAGCAAGCTTTTCAGCTGGTGTTAAGATGCATCCTTCTTCCTTCTTTGCTGTTTCCATTTCCAGCTATCTGTTTTTATGTTCTCAGTGAGCAGTTGGTGGTCTGAAGCTTTGTCCGTATCATTTAAAGGTTGTCTGTTAGGTGTGAAAAACCTATAAAATGTTCCTGACCTCTCTGGTCTTTAACAATTACATACCCACTTAGCTTTTTTCAACCTATGGTTGCCAGGCAACTAGTAATCCATGGTTTTGTTCTATAGAGCGGATACCATAAAGAGGCAGTTTGCACTTCATTTTACCCTGACGGGCTGAATTCTGTGTCACTGATGATGAAAGCTCAGTATACTGCTGCACTGCCCCAATTACATTATTTTCCGGGTCGCCTTACGTAACACAAAATCCCCCATTCTGTGTGATATCTTGCCAAATCTTTGCAAAACAGAGCTCTCAAGAGGGGAAGCAACCCGCTCCCACAGAACATGCGATGTGTCATATAGCTAACCATGCCAGGTTTGGGAACACAAAGTTTTATTTATACGTCTGTATTTATGAGAACCAAATAAGCTCACTTATACTTCAAAGATGGACATTTCAAAGGTTCTTACTACTTCCCCTTAAGTGTATGACGGTCAAAACATGTATGTGTGTTCTAATGTTCCTGTAATTCTGTTTCTATCTCTCTCTCAGAGGCGCTACCAGACAGTCGTCAGCCTCTCAGTGTTGCCAAACAGTCTCGCGACAGAGCATCGGTGAGTACACTCCAGCCATAACAATGGCATGACCTCTGGCTCAGAAATCCCTCTGAGAAATACCATATAGAAGCTTTACTGGCAGACAGCCTGAATTACCAAGTAGGTTTGCAGTAGGACAATTCAATAAACGTCAATCAGGACAAACTGAAACTGAAGATAGAAAACAAAACTTTTTCCTAAACAGCAGTTACTGATTGTTTTGTCTCCTAACAACTGGACTCTCCAAAATGATATCTGCTGTCACTCATCGTTTTGTTGTCCTATAAAGAGCTTTAGAACAGAAATGTTGGTAAACATGAGCACGCTGTGCACAATTTACTGACATTGTATTACAGTATGCAATAATGCATTATAAAGTCAAAACCTCTTGCTACTAATATAAAACTAATGCACAAGTTGCCTCGTGCATCTTTAATGCAGACTCTGAAACAATAAACACCACATTCATTAGGCAGAATAATTATCATTAGAATTGAGACTTATTAAAAAGTTGTTACATATTTTCTCTTGTGACTTCCAGAGCAACCTAATCATCTATTTAGATAAACACATTACATACTGTTTAAGCGATTGCTGTCTTCCCTCTGTCTATCTAAGCCCTAATCCCTGCATGAATAACAGTGCATTGCATTTCTGTATTTACACCACTATTTGTTTTCCTTTGTATTTTATTTTAAAAAATGGTTACGTTGATTGTGTTTGCTTTTTTGTAAAATTATTATATTATATGTATTGTTGCATTGTTTAATGGGGTTTTGCACAAGTAGCACAAGGCAGATCCATTTAAAGCATTTTTTTTACTGAGTGGGTGTCGAATTATCCTGTGACATTTCTCCAACGGCTGTGGTCGTGACTCCATTTTACTCCTCCACCATGGTAATGGCAGTTATGGTGTCTAAAATAACACAGTTTCTGCTTTCCTTAAATGTCATGTCATTACAGCATACTTTAAGTGTGTTCTGTCACTCTGAGCCCACATCTTTTACTTTTGATTTACAGACGTTTTCTAGTTCATCCATGTTACCATGGTCTGCAGTGTAACATGAAATCTTGTATGAGCATGATAAACAATATTCTTCAAATTCTTGTTTTTTGTTTGGCATTTTGATGTCATATCTTTCTTAACAGACATGTTCACAATGAATGTGCATGAATGGATGTTGTGATGGGCTAGTATAAAATTTAAACACACAAGATCTGATACTAATACCTCATCCCTCATCACACAAAGGATACATGAGATCTTGATAATGCATGTTATTTTCACCACTCTTTTGTCATCCTGTGTCCGATATTTTGGTGCCATACTACTCACCCGCCGGGCGTCATCGTTGTACCATCTCAGTGCCATGCCCATCGTTTGCCACTAACAAAGATCCCCACCTCCATATCCAGAGTGGCTGCCTCATTAAATAGACCTCGCCCATCCTCAGCAGAGCCTCAGGGCTTCCCAGTATTACAGAGATTCATAGCCAAGGTAGGTAAATGGTAGAGTGGTACTGGCGCTGCAGAGATTCCAAAAAGAACATAAAACATCTATATATTTTTACAATATTTTCCCACCTACACCTGTTGTTTCACCTTTTATAAAAAAATAAATAAAAATAAAATACACAGCCTCACTGGCCTAAGGATCTACTTCTTGTCTCTGGTGTTGGTTTCCCAACAGGACGGTGGATCATGGAGCCCTGAAAAGGGGTCCTCTGTGCCACGGCATGCCTCCATTCTGAGTCGCCGTGCATACCATGACCAAGAGGAGAGCTCCACCTCCATCACCAGCTCCGGCTCCACGGCTCCTCGCAGAGCCACATGTAAGCTGCAGCTCCTCTAATCAACTACTTCACAAAGTATCAGTATTTGGTAAAACCATCAGCAAGATGCATCAGCCTCCAGTATGAGCCACAGCAAATTGATTACCAATATGAAAGCAGATACTGTACCAATGCTGATAATTGATAATTGATTTCTTGAATTTCACTAAAGAGAGCTGCCCACCCCCTCTGTTCAACTAGCTTTTTTAACTCAATGAGTTTGTTTCATCTGTCTTTCTGAGAAGCTAAAACACATTCGTTGGTTTTATGCGGGTATCTACTACTCAACTACTAAAATAGTAGAACGGGTTTTTTTTAGCATTAAATAAGACACTGTATGCTGTATTCTTCTCTCTCCAGTACTCTTTCACCACCTCTATGTAGCTATATGCGAAAGTGTTTTTGTGTTCTATTTACACTTGCCTTTAGCACAGATAAAGGTGAATTAATTTGGAATTGGACATCCAAGAACCCCTGAATGTAATTTTCTTCTTTCTTTATTCCCCCCGCCCATTACCCCCTTAATAAATCTGAAACATTTCCTCTTTTGCCTCCTTTAGCATTTCGTACAGAGATGAGGGCAGAGCATAGGACAGGACGAGCCCCTAGCATGACAGGTAGGTGGGATTATTTATACTTCTGTCATTATGATTGCTGTATTGGATAACATTAAATTGGATAAGCACAACTTAATTAACTAGTAACTCAGTGTATATGGATAAAATAGTCTGTGTTTCAGTGTCATGAAATACTGTATATCTGGTGGTCTGAGAAGTGACTTTGAAAAAGCTAAAATCTCAGCATCTGTTGAAGTAACAATGGACTCTTTAACTCTGATTTCCCATTCGAGACATTGACATTACCGACATTTCCAATAGTTTATAAAACAGCACCTCCTCAGCTATAACCTTTATCCTTATATTCCTCCCCACCAATTACAGAATCAGTGCGCTCCCGTTCGGCTCGCAGTGGCCACTCCACCCCCCGCACCTCTGGCTCCATAGCCATCACCCCAGGAACCCCTCCCAGCTACTCAGCATCCTCAAGGACCCCTGGAACCCCACGCTCCCTCAGCTTGATTTCCCAGGAAAGGAAGGTGGCAGTGGTCCGCACCCCACCCAAGTCACCTGCAACCACGCCCAAGCAGCTCCGCATTATCAACCAGCCACTGCCTGACTTCAAGAATGTCAGGTCCAAGATTGGCTCCACAGAGAATATCAAGTACCAGCCCAAAGGAGGACAGGTGATGCTCTTCTCCCTCACCTCCTCCAAAACCTGTAGTTTCTAGCTACTTGCTTATTTCATTCACCTCTGCAGTGTTGCATTTCTGTGTCTACTTGTTGCTTTTATTTTTTATTTTTTCCTACGTGTCTTTGTTTTACTAATGATCTCAGAGATGGTTATTGTCTTCGAGAAGTCTATTTTTGATAGTTCATGTAACATACAGAAATGATAAAAACTTTATCAGTACCCCCTTCTGTCCATATAAATGTAGATAATCAACTGCATACAAAGAAACTTTGTGAATATCTCCTTCCAGAATATGCCCTGGACTCTGTCCTTGAACCATAAAGCAACAGCACAGGGTTAAGTGGCAATAAAAGAAACAGAGAGACAACAACCTTACCTGTATCTATGTATAAAGAAAAAAATCTGTAGACTATATACCATTCGTATGCACTGAGGCCAGCTGTAAATGTCCTGGTACTAATTGAAAAAAGGTTGTTTTTTTTGTTACGGAGCGAGGACTGCCAGACCCAAAAATGTAGACACAAGGCGGCAGTGCAACGTTTGAGGATAGGAGAAAGAACACGGAAAACAACAAAGGGAGACCTGAGGATAGCAGGCAGGCAAAAAAGATAATAAAAGTAAAACTGGTAAAAGGAGCTCACAGCAAAGTGGGTAGAACAAACAAACAAACACACACACTCACACACGCACGCACGCACGCACGCACACACACACACACACACACACACACACACACAATGATCTGACAAAGACAACACAGATACTAAATACACACTGGTAACAAGGGTGAAACAAGAGACAGGTGACACGAGGGCTCAGGAACAGGTGAAACACATCAGGGCGGGGCAGACAATCACAAAGGCAGGAAGTAAAACAAGACATGACATGGGAGAAACAGAGACTACAAAATAAAACAGGAAACAGAAGCATAATCATACACAACGATGAAAACAGGGTAACACGCAACAGATAACGCAGGCGACAGAATACAACCAGGAACCGGGGAATAAATTAACACAATAAAACAGGAAAAACTATAACAGAAAACCACAACCATGATATTTTTGTCTAACATCTTCTGGCTTTTTCTTTGGCCTTATGTTTATTTCCCATGGCCCTTCTCTCCTACCTCTCCACACTCATTGTCTTTTAGTCTCTTTGCTACCTCTTTCCACTGTAAGTCCCTAAATCATCCTGCTGAAAGAATGATGTGTTGTGGAAGAGAGAAAAAAATATTTTCTCAAACTATTTATTAAACACAGAATGTGCGTTGATTAAACTTATAAAATAAGTAAAAAAAATCTATAAACTTTTTAAAATGGATATATGGGAATGACATTTTGCTTTTGATATTTGATATAAATAATACCATCACTCAGCAGAAATTATTTAACTAAAGATTTGTCAAATGGCTATAGATAAGATCTTTAAAGGGCTGTCCATGTTACTCTGATGGATGTGTACAGAAGTAAGCAGCTGTTTGACAACACGTTAACCATAGGCAGTTATAGTATATCAAGGTTCTGTTGCTGTGAGGTTTGTATAGACTCCGTCTGCCTTTCAATGGTCAAATATTGCTTAAAGCAGATTTAACATGATTCTGATAAAACAAAAACCCAAATGTACCAATGTGCCTCAGTTCTCTGGCTGTATTGCCATCCATGAATCAATAACATGGATTATTAGGATAAAAGCTGAGATGGAGATTGTTTTTAAGAATGATTTCTCCACAGTTTTCCCGTTGATAAGATCTCAAGTAAAAAGCAGGCCTCTATGATAAATCGAGTCAAATATGTACTCATGATACAACACGAGGACCCAGATTTTAATAAGCAAAAAAATGTGACCTGACTTTGACATCTCGGCGAGTGTTGGAGCTGTGAGCCGTATTTGTCCTTTCAGTTTTCCCCCCAGCTCTGGGAACATAGGACAGCACTTCAGCTAACATAAATCTGCATTTCAAGTCGTGTTTTCTATTGCTGCATAGAATCTGCATTAGCAGGGTGTTTGGGAGTGTATACCCTACAGTTTGACAATATCGTGTTCCAGTCTGAAACACAAAGTCAGCGCTGCAACAGGAAGAACAGTGATGAAAACAGCAGTGTGTCTGTAGCCATCAGCTCTTACAAGCCTCCCCTGATGACCTGATTAGGATTCTAAGTGTTTGGCTGACATCTTTATGACTTACCAGGTCTCTGTGCTGCTCTGTGCAGCCAGCCACAAAATAGGGAGGGATCATGCTCCAAACACCTGCCTGACATCTGCAGGAAAAATGGCCTGAGTTGAGTTTCAGTGCATATATATATATATATATATATGTATGTATATATATATATATATATATATATATATATATATATGTATATATATATACATATATATATATATATATATATATATATATATATATATATATATATTAGGGCTGTCAATCGATTAAAACATTTAATCTAATTAATTACATACTCTGTGATTAATTAATCGAAATTAATCGCATACATAATTAACGATGCCTGAACCGATACTTTTTAAGAAAGTAAAAAAAGAAAATAAAAAAAAAGGGTACTAAACAACAGTTGGTGACATTAAAGAACGGCTTGTTTATTGCTAAGGCCATATGGTCAAAATTAAATGATTTAATAATAATGTAACAATAACAATAACTTATTTCACTAGTAAATTGCTGTTGAACGACAACCAAAACAACAACCAGATAGGAAAAGGACATTTACAATAACTTCAAATGCACCACGAGGCTGTAGTTTACCAGTTTCATTGAACGCACCGTCTGTGTTGTTTCTCCGACGGCAGCTGCAGATTGTTACATCCCGGTGTTGAATCCTCTACAGTAAAACACAGTCAAACTTTACACCGTTTAGCGTTAGCTGTCAGCATTTTAACCGTGTTTAATCCAGCTACTAGCTAGCGGTAGGCTAACGTTAGCTGCTGTTGAGTATAGTGTTAACTAGCGTCACATGCAGCAGGGTTTGTGTTTCCTGTAACGTCTGTTTCAGAGCAGCAGAGAGAAGCGCAGACATATCAGTGGCACCAGATTTTCGTCTGTATGCAAACGTCAATATGGAAAGGATTAATCTGCGTTCATTTTTTTTAACGCGTTATTTTTTCTCAGATTAATTAATCGAAATGAACGCGTTATTTTGACAGCCCTAATATATATATATATTTTGTCGAGATAGATAGGAGAATACGGGCCCTTTGTGTGTGCTTGTGTTTAGCTGTGAGCATGTCACACTTTTTTTTTTTTATACATCTGATATCTGTAACACAGTGTGTCTTGTAAGAAGGTTACCTCCTCATTAGATACACAGTCATTTATTAATTTATTTCTTATGGCATGGTTGTGTGTGTGTGTGTGTGTGTGTGTGTGTGTGTGTGTGTGTGTGTGTGTGCGCGCGCGCGTGCACGTGTGTGTCACCCCTAGGTGGCAGTAGGTGTCTCCTGTCAGACACAAAGCAGTAATGGCAGCTTTTGTCTAAACATAGAGGTGACTGTCTGGGCAGAGCAAGTGATTCCCCAGCTTCTCTTTGGCCACAAGTTGCCTAACACAAAGTTAAAATTTTATCTGCCTCTTAAGGCAATGGCTTTATGGTCTTTTGACGAGAGGGCTCAAGGTGTCCAAAGGCATATGTATGTTTTATGAGATTCAGAAAGAAGTGTCTAGAAAAACCCCAAGGCATCTATTTGTTTGTGGATTTAACTAAAGCACCTCCGAAAGGGGTGAATAACTACTGAATGTGAGGACAATAATAGAAATACAACAAAAGAGTTCTGGCATTTGAAAACAATATATTCTGTATACATTATTTTGGTTAATTCTACATTGATTTATTATATTATTATACACAGTCATTTTTAATGTCGTCCCTTTTCCATCGTTTATCTGTGTTTCTTGCCCCCAACGGCACTAGGATTAGGCACTAGTTATGGTTAGGGTTAGGTTCCTTGGAGGCAGCGGTCGCAGCGCAGTTGGGGGCAAAAGACACCATCGAGCTTTTCTGTCACTATTGGACCCCTGTGCTTTATACCAGTATAATAGCAGAAAATATAGACAGAGGATCCTCCTCAAGACATTATTAATGTGGGATCACATTTACCAATAATACAATTTGACTATTTTAGCTCCAAAGTCCCTAAGTGTTAACAAGCCAAGCTAAACTTCAAAGTGATGCTGTTTTAAGGTTCATGCAGTCTTATTAAAACTATCTAAACTATCTGCTGTTGTTAACAGAGATGAGTAGTTCATGTAGTGGTTTATACAGTAAGTACATTTACATCCACACTATTATTCCACTATTATTCTGAATATGACAATATTCCGAATTTGATACAGGTCATGTAAACAGCATATTCGTTTGGATATTCCGAAGCAAGGCATTTTTACGAAAATAGCATTTTCCGATTAAGACGTGGGATATGTTGGTATTATTCGGGTTTAAGAGGCATTTTTTGGACATTAATACAGCGTATTCAGAATATGCGTGTCAATCAGGGTTTTTACTGCAGTTTACGGCTTCTCGCCTGTTTACGGCTTACTGTCAGCTCTGTGCGTTGTTCTGGTTGTGGTACACAAACCAACCAGCCAACAGTTTGCAAGGCTGTGGTAGAGATGCATACACATAAGAAAGGAAGGAGAAACACAGCTATACTTTTAAACATTATGAAATACTTCAATATCAACAGGTTTTTGGATATGCACAAACATTGCTACGCTGACATTTTCAAGAAGGTGGTTGAAGGACTGAAAGAGTGACGCTGTGTTCGCATGGTCAGACAAGTCCGCCACCAGTTGTCTTTTTTGGAAATAAGGTAAAAAAAACGGAATATTATGTGCATGTAAACGTAGTCACTGTTGCCACTGAATAAGATGTGTAAAGATGGCAGAATGGTTATTTCATTACCTTCTGTCCTTTCTTCGAGGAAGAAGATGACTTCTTCCTCGAACAGCAGAATATTTGAAAGTGTATAGTAAAATGGAATACAAAAGCCACCTCTAAGATCATCTTTAACTTCCTGCACACAGTTAGAAAATTGAGAATAAACAAGCTGGCTCTACTGTGGTTCTCTTCCCAACCCACTTGTATGTCTTGCTCCCCGCTGTGACTGATTCTTCTTCCTGAATTACCCTTCTGTAGCATATTGCTGTTGTCATGCAGTAAGCTCCTATTTCCACAATGGCAGAACTAAGAAATTAAGTCATGTTTTAAGCTCAGTTCCAATTAGGTTTTCAGTATTCTGGTGGGTTTTGATTATCTTAGGGATAGTCAAATCCTCTCCAGCCATAGTAGACTATGCAATATTTTAGTCACCCAGAAAACGGTTCACATGACAGCAATATACTCCTCTCCTGATCTCTAGTAGTTCCTAGCAGCTCCATGGTCCAAGTAGTTCCAATTTCCAAGCAGCTGTAGTGAGCTTTCCCCAGCCAATAATAGGCATCTGCCCCGGCCACTGACCTGTTCAATGATTGTCCTCATAGAAGCACAAGGACCAAAATGTGCCAGCAGAGGCCAAACACAGGGCCTCTTGGATCTGGAAGTCAGTGCTGCGCCTCATCTCCGTTACTCTGTGCCTGTCAGCGGCACACAGTGTGACCTGGACCCGAGACCTGCTGGTACACCTCAGCACTGTTAATAATGGCACCATGTGTTTTATAGAGCCTAGTCTTGCATTGCAGTCCTATCTCCACAGCGCTGTGGAGATAGGACTGCAATGCAAGACTGGCCACATACATATTTTATTTATTTATTAAATTAATTTATAAAATAAAGTTAACTGTTCACAGAAACGTGAGCTATATAAATTAACTGGATACATGGTTAAATGTAATTTGCTCTTACCAGTGTATTGCCCTGTGT
Source organism: Sander vitreus (assembly GCF_031162955.1). Taxonomy (NCBI): domain Eukaryota; kingdom Metazoa; phylum Chordata; class Actinopteri; order Perciformes; family Percidae; genus Sander; species Sander vitreus. Next base: position 12,120,721 of record NC_135865.1, read on the forward strand.
ACTTTGGCAAGGCCCAAAACATCCCAGCTAGAGAGTAAATGCTGTAAACATATTTTTTGTAAATCTTTACAATCATTCCCTGAAAGAACCAAGCAGGCCTGCCTTGTTGCACAATCCAAATTTTCTTCAAAACTTGCCATTTCAGTGTGTAGCTTGCTAGCTCGAAGTTTGTTTTGTTTCTCGAAGCGAACAGAGGCAACACACAGAGCGAAAGGTGAGGGACAGCCGGCCCGTGTCAGGCAATTATCCTGGAAATATACTTCCGTTGATCTAGACTATATAAAGCCTGGTAAAGACTGTGCCACGGAAATAATTGAAAACCTTTACAGTGTTTTATTCTAATTAATTATGGTATTACAGTTAATACTTTGAAGATAATATTGTTGATTGATTACATTTGCATTTTAATAAGGCATTAATAAAGTCAAAGCAAAAAAACTAACATTTAATGAAATCGTTTATTTTACCAATTCATAATTCTGTTAACTTTTTCTTTTACACGATTAATTGATATTGGATTTTTGAATATTTTAATGAAGTCCAACCCACAGAGCAGCAGCAGGAGCTGTTTGGACAGCTGTTGTAGGAAGGATTCATGATCAAGCCAATCAGAGCTCCTGCTCCGTAGGTTCAACTTCATTCAATTGTAACAGCAGGTGCCTACAGCTTTAGATTCGAGAGGTTTGTTTTTAAATAAAGTGCTTATTTAATAGAAAATGTTTAGGCAGGAAACAAATTGTCAGATGGAAATTTGATAGGCAGACCCATAAGTAAAGTAAATAAAGATATGTAAAAATATGTAATTTTGCAATTCCATATTTATAAACTCAGTTTATGAATGCATCATTTCAATGTATTCATTTATTATAAGTAAATTATTTGATTATATTTGAACTAGTAAAAATCTAAATTTATTTGAGTGGCACACTCCAGGCAGTTGTTTTCACATTTAAAGGAATGCACAAAGCTTCTGGCCTGTTTATTAGCTTAACCATGATGGGAACGCAACAATAGCCAGTGTGAATGATAGATTGTCTGTTCCACTGGTTCGTGGGACACTAAAGTTGGTGAGAAAATTTGAGTTTGGAGGAACTCTTAAAACATATGCTGCAGGGTTTAGCACGAGACTGCCTTGCACCAATGTTAAGTTTTGATAACTTTTTAAAGACTTCTTTTATTTCTATCAAAACTCAAATCAGCAACAGTAAAGGGCATGCCATTTATCTACATGAAACCTGTTTTATTGCGTTGTATTTCAGTATAATCTATAGTTTTATACCCTGTGGTGTTATGACAAGCATTCATTCCCATCCACCATACCATGTAAGAGGACCCATGCTATCTCTCCATTTCTTTAGATTCATATTTTAAACAAGAAGCTGGACTTTCAGAGTGCAAAATGCAGCTCCAAGGATAATCTGAAGCACTCTCCCCATGGAGGAAATGTATGTACCTTCTGTCGTGACCAATTGTTTTCCCCTCTCCATTAGATGGAGGAGAACTGTGAAGACCATAATTTAATTCTTGTTTGTTCCTACTGTATATTTTTTATTCCAAGTCCACATGTGCAACAAGGCTCTTCTTGATGTGCTTTACAAATCTGTATACATGGATAGCTTGATGGTCTAGTATCATTTAGTAGTACCTTAGTTTGTCTTTTACCCACACTCCCTATTTTTCCACGGCAGTTTGATTCTCACCCTTGAACCTTATATGTAATTCATTGTCTCCCTTTTCACACTTTGTGTGGGGTTAACCAAAGTCACTTTTAAAGCTTAGCTTCACAGTTGTTCTATTAAGCATTATATGGTACTCACATACATATGAGCAGCCAATAAAAACATAGCAACTGGTCTGACAGCTTCTGCTTTAAGCCACCTTCTTGATGTGAGAGCAGTGTCATAAAACCCAAAATAACCCAACTGGTACTAAGGTGTCCTCATGGTTAGAGAAGTGCCAGATGACCAAAACCATATGCTGGCAAATGTCTGCCGTGCTCAAATGTCCCTGAGCAAGTCACTTTATTATGTCCTACCATCCTCATCAACAACTGTGGCTTGACTTCCCATTGAATGGGGCTAAATAAGAAGGAAATATTACCCACATAAAATCGCTGCCATCATTTCCTTTGGTTAGTTTCCCATATAAGCCTTTAATACTCTGCATATTGTGTCTTATTGTGTTTGGTACTTAGTTTTCATTATCAGCTATTGTAGTTGTTCCCAGAGACTAGTAGCTGATTTAGCACCGAGTTAAATGCGTCAAAATTCTAGCTTTTGCCTTCCCTGGTAATGGCTCTGATTTTCACTGGTGATCATTTTCTTCATGTAGAATTTTGGATTCTGGACGTCACCCAAATGAAATTTGGTTTGACCTGCCTGCTTCCCTTATTTTTTCTCAATGCCATCAAGGGAATAAAGGATTAAGCATGAATCGTTTCCCACAACTCAGAGCAATGTGAGGTTTTATGGGTCTGATGATGCTATACGGGATATATAAATCTGTGAATCTTCTGCTGTCATTGTTCATTTACAGTGCTGCACTGTGGACAGGTTGTAGTCAAAAGAAAGAAAGGGCTTAAGCATCTATATTATTTTAATTAGCAACATCACCCATTATTAATCATCATAAAGAAATGAGTGTTTCTCTGGAAAATGAATCAGGTTATGTACAGCTTCCTTTTTAATCTCTATAGTTTTACTCACTCCAACATTCAGGATTGCATATCCTACTATTATCACATACCAACCTTTGTCCTCTTCCTTAAGATCAGAAGGGCAATACAAATACAAATTGTTCACTATGTGGCTCACTCAAAGGCAGGCAACAATAGTAAACAATGTGATAATTGGGAAATGAATGCATGATCCGTTAACCACCAACAAACCTTTCCTGCTGAACAACTTCCTCATTCAGAATTGAAGCGTCCTCTTCTTATTTTTTCATATGTGTAGTCTACTACGTCATATATACCTACATATTTAAGAGGTATATCTGTACTCAGATTCTATACTTTTGGTTGTATACAGTATATTATTATACTGGGTGTTACAGTATTTCAGAGTATTACTTTGGTACACTCATGGTCTCTCCTCTCCTTGAGACATCTTTAGTGCTTTTTCCGCAAAAATGCGTTGAAAGTGTATGTATGTAAGTCTTTCTTCTACCCAGTGTTGTTCCCATTGCTTCTACTATGCTGCTGGGTAAAATGTATTTGTTAGTGTTATGTACTGTACCAACTCTGCTGTGTTTGCATGTCACTCCTGCTTTCTCTCCTTGCAGTCACAGAGAGCCATTTATCATCGCAGCACACATATTTTATCATTCTTGCTCACTAAACTAGTGGTTTAGTTTTCACTGCTTTTATTTTGCATCTACTTGAGTCTGAATGAAAATAGTGCAAAATCATAAAGGAAATACTGGCAGTTCTTGTGGAGTTGTCTCATCTTGTGACACACTGTGTGATGTCAAGATTTCTAGAAGGTTTTGCATTCCTTTATGGATTCAAAGTATGTTTCAAAACAAATAAATTGCCGCTATATTTTTGAAACTTCATGATATTCTGCACCCACGACCATTTACTATCTACAAATCTCCCTGTGGCTGAAAGGCACACTAACTAGTTTGGTCAAGAAACTGGAACCTTTTGTTGCATTAAGTGTTTTAACAGATGTACAGTAATGTTGATCTCTTTAGATGGGACTAAAGTAAAGAGGATCCTCTTAAGGAGTCACCAGACGTAGCCAGAAACTAAGGCCAGGTTTGGGACATAAGCCAGGCTAACACGAAGAGTAAAAACTCATTTTGGCTTGTGAGAAGGATCTATCTTGTCTTTAGGGGGAGGTAGCAGGTCAACAGTATATGCCACATAGAAGTGGTCTACATCATCTGAAAGCTGGCAACCTAAAGATTAATTTGAGATGCAGCTCAGCGCTGTGTCAAGTTTTTCTAGTAATAAATCTGTAATAAACGTGTTTTAGTTTTGGCTTAGAAGATTATGATGGAAGTATATGATGGCCATTCTCATGCTCTTTTATGTCTCATAAGTTGTTGTAGGAATTTTTGGGTTGATACCATTTGTTACACAGACTGGTGCCAAATATAACCATTTTTGACCACTCGAGAATTGATAAATAATGTCAAAAATCTCTCAGAAATACCACATTAAGACATCAAAACCTTGAGGAACACCACAGAAAACTGCATGCTGTGATTTTGTATCAAAAAACGTTGACTTTGAAAATGTCTGCAAGAATTGCATTTTTTGGCAATTGGATGGTGAGCACTTCTGTTCTAGAAAATGCTCAGAAATTCTTCTATTGTCAATATACCAAGGATATACGTACATCCTCTGAATGTCCAAGGTCTGTAGTTTGTGGTTATACAGGTTCAAGGCTGTGATTATCCTAGAGGTCCCAACAGTTCATTTTATACAGTGGGGTCAAATTTCAAAATATGGTCTCTCACTATAATGAAATGGGTACTATAGGGTCTAACATCATCACACATGAATACAATTTGGCTCATTGAATCCACAAGTCTCAGCTTTCCAGTCATGGAAACCAAATGTATGCTGTATGACTGTTTAGGGACCCCAGTATGCATGCAGACATATTAAAATACAAATTTTTTTAGAATAGGCAAAAATATGTATGTATACTGTATGCAAAGAACTGCATAGTTTTTGTCCCAAACTGCATGGGATTAGCATAAAGTGGGCCTGTCTTTAAAAGGGAGACACGTTGGTACCCATAAAACCTATTTTCATGTAGATATCTTGAGGTGAGGACATTTGAAAATTGCCATGCCAGTTTTTCCTAAATTTAGCCTAACTTTGGTTATTTAGCTCTTTTCCCGACAAGCTAGCATGTCATAGAACCCCAGAACCTCCAGTGCATTACGGTCAAACAAACTCAGATGTCTATACCAGAATATTTTATATAGTGGGAGGTGTTTGAGAGCTTCTCCCACCTCATTCCTCACCTCCGCCCTTGCAGGTTCTCATCCCCAATGTTAAGCTGGACTATAGCCATGTTCAGTCTAGGTGTGGGTCCTTGGACAGGTGGGGCTACTCGGCAAGAGGTGGAAACGTGAGTCTTGGGCCGCAAGTCCATCGTCTCAGTGTTCATGTTGGTGTTATTTCTCCGTTGTGTCGTGTTTTTTCAGTGTTTCATTTTCCTTTTTCACCTCGCTTTACAGTTTATTGTTAAGTCACTCACTCATTAAGGCAGCTCACTGCTCTTAATCGACACAGCATTCCCCAGTAGTGGTTTGTGTCCTGCGAGTAATTTTGACACTAAACACTGAATGGCTCCTCCTCCAGCACTTGATAACATTCAGGACTGTTGCAGCATTCTACCTGTGATATTATATTTATTATGATTGGTGAAGTCACACTGTTTAAGCCTTAAAAAACTCTCACAAACACTTTTATTAATGTTTTGCTTGCATGTTTCATTTTTATTATACTTTACTCAGAAAGTAGACAATCTAAATGCATAAAAAGAGACTCTTGCCGACATCTCTCATCCACAACAGCACGCTGCATGAAGCACTGAGTAATTTCCATTCGGTTGTGTAGGTTGATGATAGCAAGAAGACAATTAAAAGGTCTTTCTTGACTTTACATCACTTCCATCAAGATAGTCTATTCTCATCAAACCTCTTTTTATTTGCATCTGGAAACTCTGGGTTACTGGGGCAACAGAGACATGTATCTTCTTCCTTCCAAGAGGTTTTGCGATTCCAAATCGTGTATCATTACGCATAAAAATGTACAGTATCATTAATTCAACTTAAAGAGACATCTGACGTTGATGGCATGTTTTGGCCAGCGGATGGAGCCAAAATTTAAATGATTTAAACAGAACACACTTTTTAAACTTGTTTACAGATTTTAGCAACTACCAAACTTCCTTACCCAAAAATGTAAGTAAAATAATCTCAGCTGTCTAATTATCCTCCACAATGTGTGAAACATGACACAAAAGTGTACTGTTCACTTTAAATCCTAGCTGCACAATTGCCAGTAATTGCAGCTTTTTACATGGGGAAAAACATGGGGCAAGTAACAAGGGAAAGCCAAGGCCACAGGGTTTGTGGCTGAGTTGTTGAATGGGTCAATCACTTGAGTGGATCCCCACAGCTTAATGAACAATACAATGTTGGAGATGGAATAGCACAGTACTGTGTTTCAGACAGTTACCTGTCAACTGGGAGTGTAAAATACAGATTTCTACAGGCAAAGGCTGTAATATTTGGCCCAATAAAAAATTATAGTTTGGTTGGGGTCTCACATTTGTGAGTGCACTGTGCACAGTGAACTCTGTTTGCACCCTGTGTCTTGGTTTACAAAATTAAGGCCCAAAATTAGCATTTGGAAAGCCATTAACACAGTCGATGTTTTCTAATTTAATGAAGAAAACTTTATATAGATGTATTTAATTTATCTAGGTCAAGTCTATTGTCAACTAGAGGTTTCTCATCTAAATGTTTCATCAGTTCTCTTGAATAACTCAAAAAGACGGAAGTTGGATATCATATTACACCACTGATATTATAATAATATACATATTATTTAAGCTCTAGGTACCTCTTATTAGAACTGACGAGGTGCAAAAATACCAAGTGCAGCTGAAGCAAATTTTTATGTTTTATAATGTAGGCCTATATTTGTTGTTACATATGCACTTGATACTCTGAGTGGACCGTTCCCATCCTGTCAGCCTGTAGTACCAAAACTATTACTAGGATAGTTTTTTTTTTTTATATAAATCAAGCAGAAAGATTCCAACTGTATAGTTGATGGATTTCATAAAGATACATTTGCTGAAAGGATGAGCCAATCTGCAGCCTGATGTTCACCCACGCTGACACAAACCACATCTCACCTCTGTCTGTTTAAACTCATGCTGCATATCTTTGCTTGTGTTATGCATGTGTAAGGGACTCCTGGTAGATGAACAGGCTATGGCACATAGTGTACTTTGTGCTCATGGTGTTGTGGTTTGTAACGTGGCTCACGACCTGCGCTGTTCATCATCGTCTCATTTTTCGTTTTTTTCCCCCTCTTAGGATATGTAAGAAAGCAGACAAAAATGAATGGAAAATCATTGGTTACAAAAGTCATATCAACTAAATCGGTGACTTGGCATAATGATTGCTGACCACAGGCGTGTCCCAGTGATTCATCTCAGGATGTGGTGTATCTCTTCCCGTTCATTGTGCTGTGTCTAAAGCTGTATAGCTCCGCTTCTTTTGCTGTCTCATCGCTTCACTTCTTACATATCTCTCTGTGTTTTTTCTCTTCAGATCCTCAGGGTGTGTCACATAACTGCATATCCTTATCTCCACTTTCAACTATGCGTTCCTACTTTACATTCTTCCTCAGTGTTATGATGTATATTTGACAGGTTTTCGGAATGTGCCAAAACATTTTTAGCTCAAGACACAGTTACAACACATAGCTTGTTTTCAATCTTGGTTTGGTTGGTTTAACAGACACCAGCAGTTTTGTGCACAGCAGAACGCAAGGACTGTTATTTAACAGTCACTGGTATTCTGCGCTTGTGCTCTCATGCTTGTGTTTTTTTTTTTTAAATAATAACATGCAATTAGATATCGCTGTGTTGGAATGCGAGAAAACTGCAGCCTTTAATTTTCAGTTGATACACAATTATTTTCTTCAAACAGCAGCTGCAGTTTAGTGCGTATCAGATACACTACATCCTTTCTCTATAATTCAGAAAAGAGAAGCTACTATTTGGATCATCTGTGTAAGCATTATTTGAGGTCAGTGGGAGTTCATAACCTCATTGTGAACTGTAAGCTCTGAACTTGTCTTTTCCTGACTTTGCTTCTTCCAGGTGATGATACAGAACAAGAAGATTGACTTGAGCCACGTGACCTCCAAGTGTGGCTCTCTAGACAACATCCATCATCGGCCAGGTAACAGTCGGATACAGTCTTACCTTGAGATATGAATTTATAAAGAGAATGTACAGCACTCTTAAGCACTGCTTAGGTCTATGTGAAGTGAGGTACCGGGCAGTTCCCAGGTCTGAATGTGTGTGAGGATAGAAAAACCCATATGTGTCATGAGCTGGCTCCCGTTCTATTTCTGTGAGGAGCAGCGAATCCTTAGAGAGTAGCACAATAGGATAGCCATTGTGAACTTTGACCTGCAAGGTGTGGGAAATTGCAGCTTGGCATCCAATCCCACTTTGTCTGGTATTATTACATTAAATCCCACTCAAGGACCCCGTTTGCACCTAGCATTAACATGCAATCTATATTTAAATATAACATCTGAATAAGGAAAGTCCATGGTAATGCAAGGTAAAAGCATCCAAAGCACATTGTGATCGGAATGTAATCTGATCAGCATTGTGATAGGATCTCAGCCAGGTGTAAATGCAATCCATAGAGTATGATCAACTTCTTGCAAAAACAAATTGACCCAGCATGTTGAAAGGTCAGCTAACCCCACCTCTTCCTGCTAGCTAACAAGTACTGTAGTAGCAGTGGCTAGCAAGTCTTCCCTCGACAAAAGTGGTAAAGAAGTCAAATTTGCAAATGTCTGGATCGGACATCATTATTAAGATAATTTATCCAGATACAGATGTAAATGGGAGCAAGGAGTCCCACAGGTGTGGTGTGCACTTGAACATGCACTGTGGATATTTGTTAACTGGCAATAAAGTGCAATCTAATTTTAAACTCCTGAAATACCACTCAGTCAGATGAAGGTCTGGCTCTGATCTGTTGAAGCAAGCAGTAAACTACATTAACAGCTGGATGTATCCATCCACAGGCGCCGTAGTGGGAGGTGTTGTGATTCATGCTGGCCTCCCTGTGTGTCTCTAACCTGAGTGTGTGAGTGTGTGGGGAGCAGAGAGGGTTTCATTTGGGTGAACTGGTCTTTGAAGTCAGTACTGTTGGAAGCAATAAAATTACTGTTGACCAGTAATACTGCAGACCTATTTTAACACATGCAAGCTCTTTCACTACAACATTACACCTCACTTTCCCAATGAGATCTGTTTCAACAGACCAGGATTTTGTATAAGCAAACCTTCAACCACCTTGACTTGACACCTCTATTCAGTTGCTGCTACCACTATGTGAACCTTAGTAGATATTTCATGTCAATTGTCTGTACAGTTTTTACACTTCCTTTGCTTCTCCCCAGGGGGCGGCAATGTGCGTATAGAGACTGTGAAGTTGGACTTCAAAGACAAAGCCCAAGCCAAGGTGGGTTCCCTGGAAAATGCTCAGCACACTCCTGGTGGAAGCTGTGTCACGGTGAGTCTCAGCTCCATGCTCCCAATCCATGATTTAAAGGAAAACAAGTTTTTGAGAGATTGTCTTACTAACCAGTTTAGATATAAACTCTTGTAAGAAACACTACCTCCTTCTGTTTTGAGTGTAATTTCCTATACGAGTCATGGTGCATAGAATTTCAGTTGCCTTAATTAGTCAATTAACCTGTAAAGTGAAGAGAATGTAGACAGAAAAACCATCTGTATGTGTATGAACATTATTGTAATCTTAAAAGATATGTGTCTGATATACTATATGGTAAAACTAGTGAAGTTGTGATCGAAGTGGATTAAGTATGCATGTAATATATATAAAGAATGCATTTCCTACAAGCCAATCTTCCAAAAACTTGCATTCCTTTATCTGCCTATGAGGGTAGCAGTAAAGGTATAGTATACGCCACTATCAAAAAGAAAAAATGTAGAGGTTAATCCAAACACCGAAGTTCATCAAGTATTCAGTTAGGCTCTGAAGTCAACATAGCCAAAATAGTGAAGTGTAGGAAACAGACTGCTGCAGTTCTCCAAAGTTACACTTGTTCTATTTGCATTTGTTCTTAAGCTGACTCACAAAGAAACATATACATCATTTTCACCCTATGTGATGTGAAAATTATGTATTTCTTCTCTACATCCTATGTCACACCACCTGCCTTTGTTAGATTGAGACCCACAGGCTGATGTTTCGCGACCAAGCCAAGGCACGAGTGGACCACGGAGCTGAGATTGTCGTCCAGTCGCCGGGCTTGTCCAGCTCCGTGTCCCCCCAGCGCCACCGGGGCAGCCACCTATCATCCTCCGGCAGTCTCAACGTACTGGAGTCGCCGCAGTTAGCAACCCTGGCTGAGGATGTGACTGCAGCTCTGGCCAAGCAGGGTTTGTGAACACTGGATCTCTGGATTCCTGCTTTGCACCCCGGACATCCTCACCCCGATCCCCTCAAACTTTTCTGCCCACACCTGCCACACCGAGGCCACCGTCAGCTAAACCACAGCCTCTCAACATCTCCACTTCAATATCCATCACTCAACTCTAAGTAGAGACTCAAATTAGGAGCTACTGTACTTTGATCTTCTTTATTTTCCAAATATGTGCTATTTCTGACTCATTTTCTTTTTGGCCTCTCTCTTTTTGAATGATGTTGCATAGAATAGTTTAGTCTGAGCACTGGTCCTAATTTACCACTAAATTAAGTGGTATATACAAAGTGGGGGACCAGGTGTTGGCTTAACTGGTCCTGGATCAGTGTTTTGAAGAAGCTGCAGCCTTTTTTCTACATTAAATAAGAAGTAATGTGGCCAGCACACCATGCAGCACGTGTTATTTCGCTCACTAAACATGCGTGCATGGATGCCAAACCCCCTAACAAACCAAGTATCCTTACTGCAAGTCATTCTTGTCATCCGATATATAATATATTTAACAAATATATATAGAAACATGTATAAAAAGTTCTTTGCCATCTACATGTCCTAAAAGGAACAGGAAGTGACAATATGGCTATAAAATATACCTGTAAAATTGCATTACTGCAAAAACTAGGTCATGTTAGGACAAGCATGTATTGATTCTAATATTAAAAGAGGCTATTTTGTAATCTAAAAAAAGGATTTTAGTAAGTTATTTCATCAATTATTGGATAAAGATTAAACAAGTTCATGTTTTGTAGTTATTAGTTGTTTACAGTGTAATGCTTGGTGACAGTGTCAGACAGCTGATTTGGTGTTGCTAAGGAAGGCATCTCAGTCCTGTTGAAGAGCATCATACACTTTGTACCTGCTCAGTAGTTCAATATAGACACCTGTTTATACATCAGAACACTAATCAACACCAGAGCTCATTCCACAAACCTACAGCAAAAGGCAGATATTGAGCTCACAGACGTTCCTCCGCTAGCACAGGCTGATGTTTGACTCATCAGGACTGTCTGTTGACGCTACGAATGCAACCTGAGATTTAGCAGAAGATGCAGCTACTCTGAATTCTGTCTGTCTGTGTGCGTTTGGTGCAGATCCCATGCCGTTTGACGACGTATGCTAACGTATCTGGATGTTTTGTTGCAATATGTGGGAGAAGAAAGTGGGGGAAAAAAATATTTTGAAAAAATCCATTAAAAAGACAAATCATGAAGAAAAATAAAAAGGCAGAGGGAACTCTGAACCTGTTAAATCTGTTAGAAAAAAGTGTTTGGGTGGTCTAGTTTCTTTTTCAGCCACCATTTGTGGTATATCCTGCCTCCTGCCTAATTACTGCCCTCACCTGCGATTGTTTGTTTGCTTCTGTGTTTTTTCTGCATACCCCATCTGCGTGTGCCCCCTTCCCACCTTCTGCTCCACCCTACAGCAACTGTAAATGTATTTAAAAGGTCAAGTAGATGTACGCAGTTTTTCTCTGGTTGATATGACACCAATTACAATAATTAATGCGAATAAAAAGGACAAAAAGTGATACTGGAGTACCGTTTTCTATTTAGATTACAAGACATGCTGTTAATAGTCAGAAGTTTGATTTTGGAAGTATGCTTATATGCTCTCATGGTAAGAGTTGGATGAGAAGATCAATACCACTCATGTCTGTATGCTAAATATGAAGCTACAGCCAGCAGACGATTAGCTTAGTTTAACATAAAGAACGGAAACAGGGAAACCACTAGCCTGGCTCTGTCCAAAGGTAACAAAATCCAGCTACCAGCACTTCTAAAGCTTACTAATCAACGCAATTTGTTTAACCTACAAAAAACAGTGTAAAGAAACGTACCAAGCTCATCAACTATTAGCTGTAGCTTTATATTTGACAGAAAGACATGAGAGTGGTAACACTCTTTTCACCTAATTCTCAGCAAGAAAAAAAAGTGCATTTCCCGAAATGTCTACTATTCCTTTAACATGCATCTGTCTGAATTAATTAAGCAAAGTTGCATCACATAAATAGAGTCAGAAATTTTAAAATAAAACTGGAGTTTGTGAAAAGTTTATTGTGGCAGAAGGTACAATAAGTTAAGACCTAAGGATGGAGTGGGTGAAAACTGGATTCATTTTGATGGCCAGTCCTGGGCCAAACTAGTCACTTTACTGGCAGATAGAGAGCCAGCCAGACTGTTAGTTACAGGAAGGGGAGGTCATCATTATCCCACCTTTCCCTCACACTCGAAAACCAGTGATGATAGAATCCCCAATGAGACAGGGGGACTTGGGTGAAGATGAGCAAAGAAACATCTCATGGGAAATCAGGATGGCTTCCCAAACAGCAGGAGGAGGAGAGAGAGAAAAAAAAAAAGCACCAGTTGGACAAAAGGGGGAAAAAAGAGTAGAACAAAACAAAAGAAGGGTTCAGGAAATGACATCCCATAGTCCTTAGTTCCCCCTGCTTCCTCAGGTGGTACAGGAAACAGCGAGTGGATGTCGTGACACCATGGGGTCTGCACATATGTGATGCTCACCACCACAGTGGCAGGGTCCTTACACAGACATGATGTGCTTGACAAAGGCTGCAGATGAAGACCAGGGCAGCACACAGAGAAGGCAGAAGAGAGGGGAATAAGGAGTGAGTGAGGAGAATAAGTCAACTTTCCAATAAAATCAGATTTGTTAACTTGAAAATGCACTTCTATAGATGATATAAAACAGTGTACTACAGCACAATAAAATGTGTTTGGTCTAGTGTATGCACCATACGCAATACTGTGTATTTAATTTATAGGAATACCTGTGTCACTTTCTGGATTAAGTATGCATTTAAAGGGGCACTCCAGCAATTTAGTAATGCACTTCCATAAAGATGGGGGACTTAGAGATGAGATGAGTCCCCATCTTTTATTATGAAATAATGGAAAAATCCAAGCAGTACAAGTTAAGGTTTCCTGACTTTTAGTCCCTAGTATGGCTCAAGCTAAAATGCTGGAGCCTACATTTCCCATAATACAGCTCAACAGCATCTTTCCTTATGGTGATATCATCAGGATTAGTGCTTTTTTTCCCAAAATTTGTAAAGCTCCCTCAAGAGCCAAAGAAGACTAACAACTGAGTGGTATTCTCCATGTAAACTAAATTGCAACAGGTAAAAATGGTGCAGTGCCACCTTAAAATAATATAAGCATTTTTCTTGTGTGTGTTGAATAATACACATACAAAACGTGTGTTGTATCAGCATATATTATTAGTTATAATGTTGCAATTTGTGGCTCACCCTCATAGTTGATACAGCCGTTCTCGTCCTCCTGTCCTGTCATGAGAGCGTCAATCTCAGCCTCATTCATCTTCTCTCCTGTAGGGGGAGGCAGAGGACAACCAGTATTAATTACACACACTGACACACACACACACACACACACACACACACACACACACACACACACACACACACACACACACACATACACATAGAGAGACAGCAGTGCCCTTGGCCTGACTCACCCAGTGTTGACAGAACAATACGCAGCTCAGCACCCATCACTGTGCCGTTGCCCTCCTTGTCGAAGACGCGCAGTCCCTCAACGTAGTCCTCAAATTGTGCCTTGTTTGGGCTGTTGATGATGGACTGGAGCATAGGCAGGAAACCTTCGAAATCTACTCTCTTGTTGACCATGTCTGTATGAAAGGAGACAAAAGTTCCATCCAGAGGTGAATGAGCCGGGCAGGTTTTAGACAACAGGCAAAACATTTTTCAGCATAAATAATATATCTCTACCTTTCTACTACAGGCACTACTTCTCTCTTCTATAATTCTTTTTGGTATTTTTGACTGTGCTACAGTACAGAGTAAGGCACAGTTCTGGTTCTGTAAGTAATGACTAAGCTCTAACTATATTGTTTTTTTAAAGGTGGAGATTTTGACTTCTGTATTTTCTTCATTTCTGAGACATTTTTGTGCAAGATCTGCTCCATGTGTCTTCTCTATAGCTATAAAGACTGATTTCAACAGAAAGAAAAACAGCTGATTTGACTGAACATAATTTGACTAGCCATAAAAGCAGATACGAATAATGTCTTCCTTCTAATAAATACCTACTTTAAAGTTGCACCAAAAACATTGTTGCAACACCAGAGATTAATGAAAGCTGAGCCATGCATTCCTGATTACTGCACACACGCTAGACATCAGCTCAGACCAACCTGCCCCATGAGCTACTGATTGGTTATAACTGTTTATTTAGAAGTGCTGCTAGTAATGACTAGAGCGCACATGGCAGATCAAACTGATGTCCATTCAAAAATCATACATTTTAATATTATCATTAGAAGGAGTAGAAATAGTATCTTGTATGTCCTGAAGTCTGCAGTAATCTTTCTGTTCCAAGAAGAATTAAACAATTTGGGGGTACTGGCATTTTTTAGGAATTATTTTGCATGAAATTATCAAATATAAACATAACAAATAGTACAAAACATCTGAAGGTAACAAATGCTGGATATATAGCTTACCATCAGCGGAGGGGGTTCCGAGCAGTTTGGCCACCTCCTTGTTGGTGGGGTTCTGTCCCAGAGCGCGCATGATGTCAGCGATCTGGTTGTAAGCCACCTTGTTGTCACCCACCCTGTCAAACAGACCAAAGGCCTCCCTGTAGTCTGCACAGTGGAGGGAAAAGAGGATATCAACACCTTAATGAATCCAGTATTTTCATATTCATGAATTGGTTTATGTTTGTAAAGTGTTAAGCAGTGAGTGTGTGAATGCCTAAACTGCACCTTGTGATGTCATCATTTTGTACAATATATTTTTATAATCTTGCTTAAGGGATTTTTATTATTCAGCAGCATCTTACATTTAATTGCATACACTTGGCTAACACGTATTGGTATGTTTTTGTTATTTGTTACTTAACTTATTTTTTTATTTTCCTGCAAAGTCATATCATGTCGAGTTTTGATAATTAACATCCTTTAAGGTATAATAACCTATGCAGCTCCATCTCCAACTTCAAAATGTATTTTGAATTAATTATGTACAGTATCTCTGCATTTTCTATAGTATGTGTTAAATGTGTTTTTTTCCCACTATTTAAGACCATGGTTTGCATTTCACTAAGTATAGCTGTGGCTGTTGCACCCCTGCCAGCAGGTGGAGGCAGCTCCTCTACAAACTAACAAGGGAATCAAACAACAAGGGCAACATATACAGTAACAAGGGCAAGACGTCTCTATAGCTGACTCCTGCCAAGCTCTGTCACCACCCATACTATTTCTATCACAGCTGTCTGTCTCTCTCTCTCCCCCCCTCTCTCTCTTTCTCTCTCTCTCTCTCTCTCTCTCTCTCTCTCTCTCTCTCTCTCTCTCTCTCTCTCTCTCAGCACCGCTATTGGCTCCTTTAAAAGACCACCTTGGAATTGATAAACATAGCTGAGAATATGAGCCCCCTCCTTTTAAAGGCAAGGCCCTCTGTGGGTGAGCTGAGTAAAAGTAGGGAATGCTGACTGCAGTGTAACTAGCAGCCGGTCAGACGACAGGTCTGGTCAGGTGGTGTCCTGTCCAGTGTCAGATGGGACCATTTCACAATTGCACAATACAATACTTTTTATCCACTATTTCTTGAAACTGTTGCACTGACAACAGCTGACAATCACTTGAGGTGTAGATTTTGTTGTTGTTGTTGTTGTTGTATATATATAACTAGCAAGGCATTCAGTCAAGGAACTATGATTTTGTTTAAAAGACCACCATGTTAGAAATGGTTTCTTTGTGATGTTAGAGTTTTTATTTGTTTCAACCAAGAAATGTCAAGAATGCCAAAAGACAAAAATGCCAGCGGTGACCATCTGTCATGATCACTTTAAGTACTCTACATTGTTTTACTCTCAGATGTTTAAGTCTCTTGCATAGTTATTAATGTGAATATAATAATAATAATAATAATAATAATACATTTATTTGATATAGCTCCTTTTACAGACAAAGTCACAAAGTGCTTCACAAGATAAACATTTGTAAAAATGCAGTAGGATCCAACAGAAAATAAGCAAGGAAAAAATAATTGAAAGACCAATGAAAATCATTTAAAAGATAAAACCTATAACCCAAAGTTACAAACATGAGTCAAAAGCGAATTTAAACAAGTGCGTCTTCAGCTGCTTTTTAAAAGCTTCAACAGAGACAGCAGAACATAAGACAATAGGAAGGGCGTTCCACAGGTTTGGAGCCACTGCTTCAAAGGAACGGTCAGCTTTAGTTTTTAAGCGAGTGCGTCGGACCACTAGTAGTCCCTGGTTAGACTAATATATCCTAAATATATGATATATTTAAGATAGGGATGAGTTGAGTTTTATGTATGGCGTGTCACAGCAAATGTAAAATGAGGTGTACTTACCATCAATCTGGTCTGGGCTGAATTCAATCTAGATGCCAACATAAAGCAGCCCAATTAATATAAACCATACAAATGCATGAGTTTTGACAGACAATTTAATCAACACAAGCACTTTTATTCAAAAGGCCAGTATAACCAGGCAATTACACTTAATCTAGACTAATTTATTAGATCTACACTAGGATTGGATTGTCTCTTTGCCAAAATTAGCTTCACATAGTGGCACCTGATCGGTGGAGGTCCATCTTTAGCTACATTAACATGTCCACATTTGGTGTCACCCTGCATAGCCATCAACCATTAGTCACCATTCTATTAGTCCAATCCAGAGAGCAGGGGGCGTGGTCTAAACCATGGTGAGCTATCCATGGTTCTAGTCATTCTCCTCAGTCATCTGTACAACTGTAAGTATAGTCCTTCAAACCCTAATGCTCTCTCAAAAACTTACTCTTAACTGTGCATCCACTACCAGATGTTCATACACACTTTAAACTCTGGTTAGGATTTTTTTGTACCAGGCCATGTCAAGGTGATAATGGATGTGGAGTGAATTACAAACAAAAAAACTATTTCATTTAGATTTTGACCACAACCACCAACAACATAATATTTTTTCTAGGATATGATGTACAATCAAGGTTGCCCTTTGTTCTATTCTCACATTGTCCCTCCTTCAAATGTGTGAAATATAAATGAATAAAACATTGCTTGTTTTCTCTGGGGCCCCACTTAAGCACCCCTCTGGGAACCACTAAAGTCGGTCTACGTTTTGTCATGCAACTCTGAGTATGAATAGCAAAGTCAAATCCCAGTTCGTCCTATCTCCATCCCTGTCTATAGCAGTAGGCTACTCATGCATTCACGGTCATTGTACCTTGACTGCGGACAGGTCGACAGCGGCAGGTGCTGCAGGAGCAGGTTCTGGCGGTGGTGCCGGTGCTGCTGCAGGTTCGGCCTTCTTGGCGGGAGCCGCCTTAGCGTCCTTCTTGGGTGCCATTTCAACTGATAGTAGAGGTACGGTGTTCCTGAAGCACAGACAATTCCCGGTTAGGATGACAACACAAGGCGTGTAGCACAGAGTGGAGGGGACTCGGAGCAAGAAATCACCCCTGGGGCGTATATATATGAGGCTATGTTTCCTCTTGACCCCCGTCAACGCTGTCCCCGTGTAAGGATTGGATGGCGGATGGAAGGGGGTGTGTGTGATTGCGGATGGGTCTTCTCTAAACATAGAATATTCTGCTGCGGGCCAGAGAGTAATTATTTACGCGACATATCTAATAAAGAACGAAAACACGGAAGGGCGTGGAAGGTTACCTGGGGACATGCGATATCCTGCGGACCACATACATACACGTAAACAGTTCCACTTTTACGCACAGGTTTACGCACCATTACGCACGACCCATCTGCGAAACATTCTCGGCTATGCGTAGATGTTAAAATAAATAGTTAAGAAATACGAATAATGTTGTGCTCATTTATCAAATTAGATTACATATAGGGCAACTCTAATCTAATTTGATAAATAACACTCTAATCGGCGACTAGCCTCAAGGAAAATGACTCATTAAAGCCTAAATTGAACATTAAAAGATGGAGAGAAGTTTTCGCTATACAATGACCAGGTATAAATTCAATGAATGGTCAGAACTAAGTGGAAATAAAGAGAGGAGGATCTGACATGTATGTAATTAAGGGTAACTTCACCGAAAATCTTTTTACTCCCCTTCTAATGTGATGACTTTATCTAGGCTACATTCATTCTTTAAGCCAGATCTACAAGAGTCACGTCTCACATTAACAGAGTACATCATAAGCAGTTTCAAAATGGAGGGGGTTATGTCAAAATGTTAATATGGATTTTGACTTATAAAACACTTCCTAACTCATCATATTACTGATGTGATTGAAACTCATCTCTGACTGCAACTCTACTGGACTCATCAATGTATCTTTCAATATTATCACTTTATTTGAAATATAGCATAGATCCTAAAGTTTCCTAAAAATATAATATATATTAGCCTACATGAGGGTGAATTGGGGGTAAATTTGAATAAGCAATGATGCACAACATACCTAGAATATCTGCATTTTGATGTAACGGTGTAGCCATAAGAACATGACATGTGGTTAAATATTTTACTCAGTGCGAACATCGAACAAACACAAACACATATTAAGAATATAGATATATGTATTACTGCAGTGCCAAACAGTGTGGGAAATGAAAGAAGAAATGAATGCAAGTGGAAGTTTGTGGAACAGAAAACATGCGAAGAAGCAACTGCTCACACTAGTTCAAATTTGTATTTGGTACTTAAGGTGGACAGGTGGTGGAATTGTTGTCTGTGCAGATCTAATAATAAGCCATTGTTTATTTCAGTCACTGATAATGTGTGTTACAGCACCTGTGTTCAATTTGGTGGTCGTCGGTGGAGTGAAAGGTCACCACCACTCCCAGGACGGATGTGACTTAAAAGCACAGGGTGATGGAGATCTACTGGAGCTTTCAGCTGCTGATGCCAGTAACCCAGACGAGGCTAAGAGTGCAAATTCTGTCTCCTTAATTCTTGTCTATATCTGTCTCCCAGTGCCAGTGGTGCAGCCCTGCCCCCACCACCATGACAGGCCCTGGTGACGAAGGAACTGCATGAATTCCACCCCCCCACCCGCTTTCACTGACCCCATCTCTATGAGGGCAAGCCAGAGAAACCCTCAGTCCCTCAGCTGTCATTAGGGCTCACCCCCGGCACCCTACTGCACCTTCTCGAAAGTCTGGCTTCCCTTCACTCCCTCCCCTTATAGAAACTCTGCCCCAGTCCTTGCACCCTGTGCTGCAGTCCAATCTGAGCTCCACTATATCATCTTAATGGATTCAGCAGCATGGAAGAGCTGTTCTTTATTGTGATGTGATAGCAGGTCAGCTTGTGAAAACAAAAAAAAATAAGATATCGTGTTTATTTGACAATCAAGTGTAACACGTTTTATTGTGTGAATTATATGCATGAGTTGCTTGTGAAGTCAAATAATCCATTACACATTTAGGGGCAATTTAGGTATCAAAATAATGTTTTTTTTTTATCCACAGTGAGTAAGATTGCTGTGTTTGAGAAGTGTTAACACACAATGTTTCTACTATTGTCACTGTAACTGAGGGTTAGTCAGTGCCAATTGCTAGTTCCCATGACAAATAATACTTTTGTGTGGATATTGTTTCCTTTACCAATCTTGACGAAACAGGTTTCTAAATATGTTTTAGTGTACTGTTACTGAATCACTCAGTACCACATTAGTGAAGATAAACAGTCTTCTCCTTCTGAATAAACATGTAACCCTTTACTTATTCATCATTAGTGTCTAGCTCCTTTGGGAAAGCCATACTGGAGAGGTCAGATCTTTTAAAGGGGGGGGGGCAAGGGGCTTCAACTTTACAGTGAGGGCCACAACAGTGACACATGCCATGTGAAGATCAATTTCAACAACCACCCTTGGTGACCACCAGTGCTGTCCATAATGGCAGAATGAGCAAAGAGGAAATTCAATTATCTTTGATTGAATTACTTTATGCCAGTATGTATGGAGTTTTAATTATGCACAAACGTATGGTGGGCAGATATATTATTATGAAAAAGGGAGATTTTTAGTTGTGCGTAATGCTCTGCGCAGACCAGTGTGTAGCCACTTAAACACAGTTGGTGGCATTATATTACTGTAAATCATATCTCTGTCCTCACTCAAACAAAATACACCCAAGACAGAGGCAAACGGGAAATAACATATATTGTTTTGGTTTTATGAAAAACCAGCAGCATATAAAAGCTGCTTTCACCATCCAGTGGTCTGGTGTCTCGGCCTACATGTTTATGGGGATACAGCAACACAAGCTCCAGATTTGAATACACTGATTGCCTGTGAGTGGCACCTATGTACAAGACAATCACCTGTACTGGAAAAAGAGAACACTGAGTACAATGTACAACTTATGCAAGTATCTGTCTTCTTCCAAGCTCAAACAATACCGATCCATAAGTATCCTAATTAGGGCCAAAACCATGAATGACAGCTGTCATAGCTATTGCTATGTACTTGACCTGTGTTCTTTTTTTGGCAGTATGATCTAGCAGCTGGCCAACATGTGATCTAAAAGTGTGGTTCTTCAGCCCTTTTCTAATTCAACCAGTCATAGTTTTCCCCTCTTTAGAGTTGAGCCAACAAAAGCATGTGTGCAAAAAGTCCACAGTAAGTGATTGTGGTAGAAATTAAGTAATTTGTTCTGCACTCACAATGTAATGACACCTACGTTGCCTTACGAACACAAAGGTTTAAAGTCAGTCAGCTTCTATCTACCCACACGTGTTTCAAACATTATAATGAATATTATTCTGTGCCTGATGGGAATAAGATCAGATTAAACATCAGTGATAACTATATGGAAATTGGGATGTTTATTCATCAGAAAAAGGTAATGGGAAGCAACAACCCAAGTGGGGTACAAATGGAACTGAACAAATGAGGTGCATTTAAACAAAACACTTTATTTTAGTTAAATCATTTCACCTAATTTGCATGAGCATTCTGGAGAGAAATGGCAGCTACGAGAGGGATGCTGCGGGCTACAAGATGTCACATGCAGGGATGAAAAATATTTTAATTGAATGAAGCGGAGACCGTGGTAAACTAGGTTGATTATCATCAGCAAAGACAAAGAAGCTTTCTTGGATTGCATCAGTTTAGATTGAAAAACAGATAGATGTGAGAGGAAGCGTTCTAAGAGGATATTCCTTTGCAAACTATTATGCTTGGATCTTTTCTGTGCCACCTCTTCACCCTCTAGCTTTGTCCTTTGGCAGCAGGGTTTGCTCCAGTACAAGCGCTATTACTGTTACCTCTCAAGAATGACGGTGTGATCTGAAGCACTGATGCCTGCTTGCTGCAATGCATTCACAGTGATCGCAGTTTACAGAATTGTCAGAAACACGTCATTTAATGTTACCTGTACCAGGACGAAAACATCAATCATTAAACTGTGAGATGTACAATTAAGGTTCTGTAAAAGAGAAACGACAGAGGCACTGGTTTTAAGACACAGGGCCTGCCCTAACCTTGGGGGTCCTCCTGCGATAAGCATGATTAATGAAATGTGAAGAACCTGAGCTTGAAAAAAAAAAATCATGCGATGAGTGCAGTGTGGTGTAAGATTCCAAAGATGCTCCCCGGTCACTAGCATTTGCCTCCATGGGGAGTTGGAGCATTGAGAGGGTTGCAGAAGGAAAGGAAATGACAGGGAGCATCGATGGACTTCCTTTGCCACACAAAATGCAGCAGAGGTCACCCAGTGTGTAATCTGTGATAACTAGAAAGTAGCAAGGCTTTGGATTCTAGTTCTACAAACCACCCGCCCTTTTCAAACCCTGAGTGCTTCCTTTCCTGCCCTCCAACCATGCCAAAAAGAATGAGGCTGTAACTGAGCCTAGAGGCACAGATGGAGCCTATTTATAGTCCCTACAGAGAGGTGTGAAGTTTCTTGGGATTTCTAAGAGCAGGGGCCATGGCTCCTTAAAGGGGCTGTGGTCTGTGGTGTGTAGCCCACATGCTCTCTTTCCCTCTCTCGCTCTCTCAAAAGACCTCTACTGGCCACACAGGAATTAGATGGGGGCAGGCTAAACAAAGCTACTTGCTGCGCTTTTTTACTGGGAACACTACCTCACTACAGAGGAAGGGAATCCAATACCGGCATTTGGGCACAGTCTCCTCCTCTTTATCCAGCTGATGACTTGGTCTTCCTTTTACAACTCTGGAGTCACATCACCCAAAACAAGAACGGTGACGCTGTGCGTGGGTCTTCTTCTAACTTGACAGCGCATACTGTTAATGCAGGCTTGAGTGAACCACTTTGTAATAACTATAGACCCTTTTGGTGGTTGGCTTGATTAATGTAATTAATTTAATGGGAAAACTGTCATATTTACAAGCATTTAAAAATCATTTTACGTATGTATTTAAAATGTTGGTTATTCGTCATCTAGAACTGGGCTTCCTTTTGATCCACGAATATGGCCATACAATTTCCAACACAAAGAATACTGTACTACTTCTACCACCAATACAACTGCTAGTACTATTTCACTACTTCTACTAATACAGATGTAAAATCCAGCCAAAGTGTGTTATTACAGAACAAAATCAGGTTCAAACAACTATAAAGGTGTAGCACATGAATCCAGTTCTAAAGTTTTTGTACTGAAATCCTATGTGTTGAAGAATTGAATTTACAATGTTCTGCTATTGGTATATATCAAGCACCAATGGGTTAAGGGCCATAATGCATTTCTCATCTGCTGCCACGTTATGAAGCATCCAGACCTCTAAAGTCCTATGACCACTGTCCACTGAATCAAAACTAAGCATGGAGAAGCAGTGTTCAGTTGTTTGTGCTAGAAAACTTGAAGTCATCTCCAACTCTGTCAAATCGAAGCTTTTCTGTTTACCCATTCCTTTTATTAGATTAAATGCAGGACCATAGGCATTTTTATTCTCCGGTTAATCTGTTTATGTCTAATGTAAAGCCCTTTGAATTGCCTTGATGTTGAACAATGATATACAAATAAACTTGCATTGTCTTGCCTTAGAATGATTTATAAAGTGGCAATATCTTCATAGTGGTATGCCAGTCTAATCCTACTGAACAAACATCATCATAGATCCTTGAAACAACCATCCATTATTTCTGTCATCTCAGGGCTGAGGCATTGCTTGGAATCCTGGCACAGAGAAAGGCCTATTTGTCTATTTACGTCCTGTTGTAAGCTTTGTCACCATCTGAAACTCACTCTTGGAACTGCAGACAACCAACGTGGGGTCTTTCCGCCACACCCTAGCCAATCAGGGGAGGAATTTAGAGGGCAGCTAATTGCATAATATAATACAGGGCCATACAGTACATTGCACAGGCTTCTCGTGTTATCCCAATCATCACCTAGCAATTTTCCACTGTATGTGATTCATTGTTGACAGTAAGGGCTGTTTTTTGAGTGCATAACTGTTTGAAAAAATAAACAAATAGAAATACAGTATTTTAAAATGAAAATGATTCATAAAATTAAGCTAAAATTAGTTTGTGTGTAGAGTTTATTATAGTATAGGTAGGAAGCCTGACAGTGTTGTGTAAAATGGTTGTGTAAAAGGTTTTATCAGCACTGATTTATATTCTTTTACCAATTGACTTATTATTAAGTTTCATATGATAAGCATTGGGTTTGAACAATAATCATATCACGCCGTTTCAAAGGCCTGAAATGTGTGGAGATAAACTCTATTTTGCAGATATAGAGAGGGTAAGCAGCTGAGTGTCTTTGCCGTTTGTTTTCCTGTAAAGTGGTATCAAATGTTGGATATTATCTAGTGTATGTGGTTACAGAAGATCCAAAAAGAGTAAAAAAAAACGCATGTTATGCTCAGTACTATATACCGTATCTAATAAAAACTTACATTGATGTCAGCACATACATGCGTCATAATCGTAATCATCATGATCAGTCTGGTTAAACAGCCTGGACTTCATTGTACCTATTTTTTGACACAATTCAGTCATCAGAGCCTCTACATACACAAATCATGACCATTCACCAACCAACAGTTTTACTTAACCTACTGTAGTAACCTTCTACAAACCTGCTACAAATGTAGTAGTCTGTTGGACACTGAGGACCAGCACAGGCTCATGAGCTCTTTAGTAGCGATAATGTTCTTAGTGGAGAGAAAATACCTTGTAGTGTAAATACAGTTACCGGTATATCTATTACTTTCATGCATCACATCCTATGTAACAGTAATATAAAAATGTGGACTTGAATGTAGGTGCCATGTCAACTGTAAAGCCGTTATAGCTTGAGCTACATACTGGCAGCTAAATGATACTAGGGGCCTCTCAGTTGTTACTATAACTCAAATATATGGAGCTGCACTGTCATCTACACATCAAGTGTGCCACTACAACACTGCTGCTGATTTAAAATCCCTCTGAACCTTGTTAGCAAATGTTACCACTGGATGTCACCAGTGCTCCACAGATCTGCTGAACAGGAATAGCGCATACAGAATTTTGACAAAGGGAACATGATCTGTAGTTAACAAAGGGGTTTAGACAAATGTAGAGGACCTACACAAAACTAAAGTATACCAAAATCAGAAATGAATTAGACTTTAACACATGAGTAGCCTATAATGAATTTAAATGTAAGTGACATACTGTACCTCCCCATATGTTTAATGCAAATGGAATTATAGATTTTACAAAGTTACATAGAGAGCACTCTCTATGTAACAGTCTATTTCCCAAGTCCACTTTCTGGAGTGTGGAGGTATTTCCTGATCTACACACGTCCTATTACTCACACCCACTTTGTTCAGACTGCTGAACCCAGCAGAGTGGCAGTCAGGCAGCCTTCTCCACAGAGGACCAGTCTTGCAGTGATCAGCAAATACACACACCACTCTAATCCCACTACCATGCAGCCTGTCCATGGTCAGTTTGCTTTTTCTTTTGCAGGCAACTGGCCTCAAAGAAAAAGCTGTAAAGAGTTTGTTGCCCTGAAAGCACACACAAGTTTGCTATAAGCAGGCACATTCATTCACTTCATTTTAGTTCCTTTTCAATGTCCCAAAATGTGACTGTTTATGTAATCAATATTTCCTCATGTGTAGACATTTTAAAAGTAGTCTATGTAGCACTTTTTTTCTTTTATAGCATCACTGTAGAAACAGAATGAAAAAAAATAAAGGAGAATGTGAACATTTTCTTCAAAAAGGCGTTTCAAGTTAGCCTTTATTAATGGTGGCATTGCTCAAACTAAACGCAAAAACATGTAGGCTAACTAAACAAAATATGGTTAACTAATAAACAAGTAGGTCTACTATAATAGATATATAACAGTTTGAGAGGTTAACATATGGTACATCAGAAGGAGTTTAACTTGTTTGGCCTGCAGAACACTTTATTCTTCTCAACAACTATCATACGTGTTTCGGTGTTTTAAAACACGTGAATCCCAGGTTGATCTTTCTCGTTGGACAGAAAGTATGCGTTTTAACTGGAGACCAATCTAAACGCTGTGCGCTTAATGCGTTGAGAAAAACAACCCAACGACGGCCAATCCCGATCAAATTTTCAAGCTCTCAGTTGAACTGTGTGTAATGACACGAGGAGCAGCAGCCCAAAAACTCATCCATTCCACTGTCCTCTAAAAGAACATTTACACGCAAGACACAATTGTGCAATTTGCAGGACAGTGTAAATATTGAATTTTTATATCGGGAAACTTTTCATTCACGTCTGTGCTACTTTACTAAAAGAGTTATTTTGGCTAATATGACAAAAATCCTGCTAGCTCACAGCGTTGTTAAATCTCTGAGACAAGGATGTGTGGTTGGCAGAAGAGTAGGAAACACGTCGGCATGGCTGAGATTTCAAACAACGAAACTGTTTAGTTTAAAGGTAAGCGAACGCATGTATAAAAACTCTTGTCAGTTGTAAATGCACGAAACTTTTGGAAACTTTTAATCAGTGCTGTCAATGGAGCGCTAGCGAAGGCCGAATCCCGTAGGAAAATCCATAAAGTCTGCGATGCTTTGCCTTTACACACATGTACACATATTTTAAAAGTTGTTACAGCCTTTTTGCAAAAACAGCAGGAGCTACTCTTATATACGGCATAGCTGTAGCACAACAAAAAGTTCTCATTTTAACACAATTCAAACTTAAGCTAGTTGACCATTTACGACAGTTAACTCTAACGCTCGTTCGTTAGAAATTACGTTACAGCATGGTGGGCGGCAGGTAGTAGCATAAAGCTGAACAAAGTTGGAACCGTATTGAATTAAGTTCTGTCCGGTGGACTGCCATTACGCCGAATTGACTGGTGGCACATTGTGATTCAATAAAACATAGTAAGTTTCTTGTCTCACGCAAGTGCTTGTGCCATTAAGAAAGACTGTAGTAGATTCTCTGATTTTGAATGCAGTTTGGGGTGGTGGCAGTTAAGTGAAACTTAATTTGTATCAACGCACAGAAAAGAAAAATACAAATGATGTTGCACTGTTGAGAGGTGATGAGATTTCCAGATTGCTGTCTCAGATAATATGTAGCATGCAGATGCTAGACGCGGTGCGTCATGTGTGTTAATAACATGGAGAATTGCATCATGTTTGAGGTGCGCTCTGATTGGAACTGGTTTTCTCTTCACCTCACTTCCACAGAATATAACTGTATATAGCAATATGTCAGCATTGTATCTATCTGTGATGTATTTGAGGATATGAGTCTTTAGTAAGAGAGAAAAAATGTTCTAATTAATCAAGGCTCTTGTGGTGGACACACACACACACACACACACAGAACAGATTTGTCTGTCTCAGCATTCATAGCACAATTCACATTGTCCTGCAGTTTCAGCATGAAGTCCGTTGCCATCACTCCTGAACATTAAAAGTCTACAACACATTTGTTTCTAACTTTTGCCTTTGGTCTTTCCAAACTTGCTTCATATAAAGGGAATGCATTATTATTGGGTGAGATTTATCTTGTCATCTGCTTGCTCTCTTTTAACTCCCAGGCCCAGACGGCCCACCTGGTCTTGGAGGATGGTACCAGAATGAAAGGATTTTCCTTTGGGCATGATGCCTCTGTAGCCGGAGAACTCGTCTTCAATACTGGCCTGGTGGGGTAAGGAGACATGCTGACATAAGTCAAACCACATTAGATTTAAGACAGAATTGTTCACTTGAACAAGTCAGATACCAAATACTAAAATATTAACCTTGCTTTGAGCTTGACAACCTTGCATCTTAAGTGTATTAATTTTACGTTTTCACAAAATAAATTCCCAAGACAAAGTTACACTGCATTTTCTCTAGGGCTGTAATCAACCAAAGAAAATCTTGGTCGACTGAAGTCCTGAAATTTCGACTAAAAATCGACTGCGGGGGTCGAAGGAAGCGTTAGATTAATTAGCTGCGCAGTACTTGGTAGCCTTGTCCGTCTAAATGAATTATAAATAAACATAAAAAACTAGTAGGCTATTTGCAGTATATTAAATCGTTTTTTAACCTAATTATTTTCCACTGAAATGACACTCGAGTCTGTCTGTCAGCTCTGACAGCGTTGCATCACGTGCACCTGCGCAATATCATAGCCTATGATTTCTGAAAATAGTACCATGTCAACTAGTGATATCAGCACAAGAACTTTTGAGGAATATGCAACATAATACTATACAATAATATACAATAAGACATAAGACAATTGTTTTTGTCATATGTTATAATAACTGACAGACACTATCATTTCAGCAACTCTGTGCATGTCCTTGCACAGAGCGAGGCTGAACATAGGAGCTCAGCTTCGTGGCTAACCCTGGGGGAAGCTACCGTAGTTGCGGGCGGGTGCGCCTGCAGTTATAAAACGATTATTAGACTAAAACATTAGAATATGCCAATTCTGATGTGTTCATATAGCCTACTCAAAACAGACGGGGCAACCTAACGCAGACAGTTAGCTTACCGTTTTTAGGTGATATGCTATGTTTGTAGTTGAGCTGTGATATGCAAACTGTTGCTTGCAAACTATCTATTTTTGTAAAATGCTGCCACACTGCCGATGTCTTTGACATGGTAGAGGAGGACTGACTATAAATGAAACGCTCACGATTAAATAGATATTCAGCAAACCACCAGACCAAGGCCTTCTAGTACTTTCTTCATTCTGTCTCCAGTGGGTTGGGCTGATCCAAAAAGTGAAAACAAGGGGGGTGTTCTGAAGACAGACTGTTACCTGTGAAACAGGGGTGCTCTGAAAACACCCCCGTTAGCAATTAGTGCTTTCCACCTGATGAAATTAACACGGCAAAAAATAATAATGAAAATAAAAATAAATTCAAAAAAAGAAAGAAATGAACACTGCAAAAAATCAGAACGTATCGACCAATAAATCGACTAGTCGACTGGGAGATTACAGCCCTAATTTTCTCACCTTGTAGAGGACCATGAGTGGATGACATGACTATGTGCTTCATCATTACTACATGACAATATCCTGCTGTTTCCCTGCTTTAGGTATCCTGAGGCCCTAACTGATCCCAGCTACAGAGGTCAGATCCTTACCCTGACCTACCCTATTGTGGGAAACTACGGGGTACCCAACAGCCAGGAACTGGACGAGCTGGGCCTTAGAAAACATTTGGAGTCAGAGCGTATCCAGGTAGGAAACTCAGCGATGGTTTGGGGTGTCAGGTTTTGTTGAGGCCTCAGCACTGCAATTTATTTATTACAAATTCCTTCTTTGATCCTGTCTGTCAGTCCATCAATGCTCAACCTTGGTCCAGACTGAAATATCTCAAGAATTGAAATTAATTGCCATGACATTTTTACAGACATTCATGATCCCCAGAGGAGGAATCCCACTGACTTTTGTGATGCGCTTACTTTTTATCTAGTGGCACCATGAGGTTGACATTTGTGGTTTTAGGTGAAATGTCTCAACAAATATTGACTAGATTGCCATGAAATGTACATGAATGGTACAGACATTCATATCCACCTGAGGAAGGAATTATAATCACTTTGATGACTCCTCAGCTTTTCAACAGTAAGTTTCCATTAAGTCAACTTTTTGGTTTGTGTAATACTTTGATTTATGAGTAAAAAACAACTCTATTTTTAGTACTAATTAGAAATTGTTACAGTAGCTTGCTAACACCCTAAACTAAGATTGTTTACATGGTAAATAGCATTGCTATTGTTGGCATGTTAGCATGCTGACATTTAGCTCAAAGCACCGCTAAGTACAGCTTCACAGAGGCACACCAGCATGGCTGTAGACTCTTTGTCTTGTTATGATCTTGTTTATGCTAAAACTTCGCTGGTTTCAGTTTTTCAGTTATAAATATTTGCTTGTTTTCTTAAGAGATATAGTCCAAATACAGACGTGGACTAGCATTATAAAGCGGATGCACACATGGTTCTGTTTATACTTAACTGGGTGTCTGCATACAACGTTTAACGGTGCAAACTGAACGCTCACCATCACAGCCATGTGGATGCAGAGAGTATAAATTAGATCTTAGTTTCAAATACTACTAAACTCAATACCTTTTGGGTTTTTGACAACAAAATGTGATCTGATTGTAGTTTAAACAATTAAAATAATTTTAATAATATCAAATAATTGTCAGATTAATCGGTTACGATTGTTAGTTGTAGTCCTACACATAATAACAACGGTGCAGTGTTACCACACATTTACATGTAAGAACAGGTTTCTCTGTGCTTATTCTCCCATGCTCGGGATATTCTGGCATGCCCTGATGCCCACACACATTTTAGGATTTTGTATTTTGTGGCAGCTCTTGACACCATAAACATGTTAGGGGTGTGAGCTACAGTAGCATAACACAAAGCTTTATTCTGAGCCTATGCAGTTGATAGACTGAGGTACTTAGAGACTTTTTAGTTTGACCTTGTTTTTAAGGTAGTTTTGGTGCTTTTGTGTTTCTAGGTATCTGGTCTTCTTGTTCAAGACTACAGTCACGAGTACAGCCACTGGAACTCTGTCAAGTCTTTGGGGCAATGGCTACAAGAAGAGAAGGTTTGGATTCAAATTACCAAATATCTGGTGTAATCTCAGAGAGGAGAGTAGGAGTCTGCTGCTGGTGAATTTACAAATATTACTTTCCCTCTTTTAAAGGTTCCTGCACTGTTTGGAATAGACACCAGAATGCTGACCAAGATCATCAGAGACAAGGTACTGTAAATGCAAAGGTCTGAAGAACTTCTACATCTTTTTTTTATAAGTGGATTGGTTGATGGACTGTTAGTTTGCTTGTGACTTCTCCTCAGGGCACAGCTTTGGGGAAGATTGAATTTGATGGGCAGCCTGTTGATATATCTGACCCTAACCAGAGAAACTTGGTAGCAGAGGTCTCAACCAAGGTAACAGCTGCTAACTATTATATTGAACATCCCAAAGCAGTTGTTCTTCCCATTACACCAGATAGTCATGGTACAATAGACCAAAGTCTCAGATCATAGATATGTCTACAAATGGTGTTGATTAGCGCTAACCTCTCTTCTCTCTCTTTCTGTGTCCTCCCACTCACTAGGAAACCAAAGTTTTTGGAAAAGGAAACCCAATAAAAGTGGTGGCTGTTGATTGTGGTATTAAACATAACATAATTCGCCTACTGGTTAAGGTGAGAAAGAATATAAGAGGGATTGAAAAAAACATATGTTATTGAGTGTGCATCCTCATTAGTTTACACACTTAGAAATTATGTGTTTATGATGTAGCCCCAAATGACCATTTCTGCACAAATATAGAAAATAAGTCAACTCTAAACACTCGTTCACATTTCTGCAATCTGATCTAGAAAATATGAGGTGGTAATGTTAGGTCTAACAAGCTACAGAAAAAGAAATCCTTTGTGTCCGTATGTTTCATCAAGTAGTGGGATAGTAGGCTTTTCTTTTGTTTATGCATCATTTAATGGTTTGTTGTTATGTATAGTGTTACTATTAGCTTGTAGTAACAGTTGGATCATTCATTAAGACATAGGTTTATTTGATGGCATTTACAATAACACATCTGCTGAATCTGCTTTTACATAAATTAAGGTTTGTGTACTGATGTCACAGTGTTGAAAAATCAAGCAGTTTTCATCTACAAACTCTTTTTATTTACTGCATACCCTTTTATTCACTGCGGGAGTTTTCCTTGTTGGTTGGTGTTTACATCCCACCTCAGGCCTGTGTTATTGAGGTGCTTCAAGACCTGGCTGACCAGATGACTAATGTGGAGAGAAAACATCCAGACTCCCTGCTTATTGTTCTTGGAGACTTAACCAGAGCAAACTTTAGCAAAGAACTTCCAAAATACAGACAGCACATTAAGTGTCCCTCCAGGGACAATAACACATTGGACCGCTGCTATACAACAACGATGCCTATCGCTCTGTCTCCTGTGTAGCTTAGGACTCTCTCTGATTACGGTCTGGTTTATCTTCTCCCAGCCTATAGGCAGAAACTAAAATCAGCTAAGCCTGTGGTCAAGATTGCGAGGAGATGGGCAAAGGAAGCAAAGTTGGAGTTACAGGCCTGCTTTGACTGCATTGATTAGAGCTTTTTTTGGGGGTGGCAGCTACCATTCTGGATGAACTAACTGACACTGTGACATCTTACATTAGTTTTTGTGAAGACGTGTGTGCCGACTAAAACTTATTGTTGCTGCACATACAGCAACAATAAGCTCTGGTTTTCAACAAAACTCGCACAGCTTCGTCAGGCCAAGGAGGAGGCCTACAGAAGTGAGGACAGACTACAACCAGACCAGAAACACACTGATGAGAGAGATTAAGTAGCAAAGAGAAGTTACTCTGAAAAGCTGGAAAACAAGTTCCAGGAGATCATCCCCCCACACTGTAGAGACCTATCAACTGGCCGATGACCTGAATGGGTTTTACTGAATGGGTTTGAGCTTACATTGACACCCCTCACCCGCTCTGACATCAAATAGCCATCTGCACTCCCTGCCATCCCCCCACCCCCATCTGCGCTCAGGAAAGAGTATGTGTGTCAGCTCTTTTAGAGGCAGCCGATCACGAAGGCACCTGGCCCAGATGGTGTGTCTCCCTCCTGTCTAAAGGCTGATTTATGCTTCTGCGTTAAATCAGCACCGTGGGTACATACGTCGGTATGTGGCGATACCAACCCTACGCCGGACTCTACGGCGTAGCCTGACGTGCACCTCTCAAAAAATGTAACTGCACGTCACTCAGCCTTGGCTTGGTAGCATTGCATTCATTTCTGGGTTCTCCTTCTCCATAAACAACATGAAATCAAGGAGAGGGTTAACATTTCCTGCTACGGATTTCCGATCATGGTCCGAAAGCACAGAGGAGACACTTTGTTTCTCCCACTATGCCTCTCTAGAGTCTTCGCTCCGAAGCTAATCACAGTCACTCTCTCACCCGCTCTACCACACGCAGACATGCCGGCCCTGCTATTCTCTTAAAGAAATCGACACACACACCAGCGCGCAAGTATAAACTTCAGGCCACTTACATAGGCTATTGTGAAAGCTGTGCGTGGAGCCTCCGCAGAACTATAAATCAGCCTTAAGGCTACATTTACGCTACTACATTTTTGTATATGCATATGCAGGTGTATAAATATACATATTTTCTACATGCAAACTTGTATCAGTACATTGTACATGGTTATGTTTACCTTGTTCAGCTTTGTTGTCCTTGTTTGTGTGTATTTCTGTGTATGTACTTTGAGAGTAACAAAAAGCCGGAGTCAAATTCCCTGTATGTGTTCACACTTACTTGGCCATTAAAGCTGGTTCTGATTCTGACATGTAACAGCTATGTTTACAACTAGAAGGATGAATTCTGGACTGGTGTCAAATTTGTATAGAACTATTAAGTTATTTTGGGTGACTTCACATTAAGATGGTCATTAAGCAATAGCAATTCCATAACATTACACAATGGCTTTACATGCTCTATATGTTTCTATGTGCAGAAGGGTGCAGAGGTCCACCTTGTACCGTGGGATCAGGACTTGCAGAGTTTAGACTACGACGGGCTTTTCATATCCAATGGACCAGGAGATCCGTCTTTGGCCAAGACACTCATCAACAATGTCGGCAAGGTAGGACATGGTGCCGTTTTAAGTATTTTGATTGCTTGTGCAACATTTGGCGTTTAACTACAAAGAGTAGTAGTTATTTACAGTGCATATGCAGTTTTTAATGACATTATCATGCGCTACACCTTTTTAATAAATATTATTTGTGTTTTGTCCTGTAAAGGTGCTGGAGAGTGATCATCCCAAGCCAGTGTTTGGGATCTGTATGGGCAACCAGATCACTGCTCTGGCTGCAGGAGCTCAGTCATATAAGCTACCTATGGGCAACAGGTGAACTCTTTCATAGCTCAGCATAAGTAAGGCACAATATGCACACTCCTAAAGATTCAGATGTGCCCTGTGGAGCTTTCTTGTAAACAAACAAAAGTTATGTTTACATTACGTTACTCATGAAAATGCATTGTGTGTATGTCACGATTGAAGACTGGAGAGGAGGCTTTTAAAGTGCAAAACATAGTCAAACAAAATACAAAAAATAATTCAAACTACACAACGACACAAAACAGTATTCATTTTGGGAACAGGGCCTAGTGAAAATGGAGAAAGGCAGCCTTTTCACATTTCCCCCCTCCCTCGGAAGCAGTCGGCCACCACATTAGATCTCCCCGGCCGATACTGAACACTGAACCTGTAGGGTTACATCTCTAGCACCCATCTGAAGATCCGGTTGTTCGAGTCTCTCATCTTGTAGACCCATTGCAGACTCTGGTGATCTGTTTTAAGGATGAAGTCTTTGCCAAGGAGATGATATTTGAAGGTTTCCAAGGCCCATTTTATCGCTAGACACTCTAGTTCAATGGCGGAGTATCTGGTCTCTCGTGGCCATAGTTTCCGGCTGACATAAGCCACTGGCTTCTGGTCCACCCCATTACCCTGAAGCAGGACTGCCCCCAGGCCCTCCCCAGAGGCCTCTGTTGGATGGTGAAAGGCTGACTGAAGTCTGGGCTCTGCAGTTCTGGATCCTGGCAGAGAGCCCCCTTCAGGTCAACGAAGGCTTGTTCATGCTTTTCTTCCCATGGCAGCTGATTAGGGCTTGACTTCAGTCAGGTCTGTTAGAGGAGACGCCCGGGTGGAAAAGTGGGGAACAAACCGTCGGTACCACCCAGCCAAGCCAAGGAAGGACAGTACGGGGATGAGGACACTCCTTGACTGCCTGCACCTTGTTTTGTTGGGGCCGTATCACTCCATGGCCCAGCAAATAGCCCAGATACTTGGCTTCCTGTTGGGCTAAGGGAACACTTTTTGGGCTGAACTGTCAAACCTGCCTGCTGAAGCCGCTGTAAAATTTCCTTCTGATGACCCATATGGTCCTCCCATGTACGACTGAAGATGACGATGTCATCCAGGTAGGCCGCTGGAAAGGACTCTGTCCCCTCAAACACCCTGAGTGTGAAGAAGGCCATGCAGAGTGACCAGGGAAAGCCTTACAGTATGACCCAGGGGAACTGTTAAGCAACCAGGGGGCCATGGAGGGGCAGACGATGTTGGTCACGGGGGTCCTGACTGAGAAGGCTTCGACCAGCTCTACGCCTTAATTCGGAGGCAGATGCAAGCACAGGAGAGAGAGAGGCCTATAAGCAGGAACAGCGATGGAGAAGTGTCCAGGTACAGCTAAACCAGGTGCGGGATGAGATGGAGGCAGAGAGGCGGACAGCAGTCGGAGTAAGTACAGCGACTGATGACCCAGAAGAAAGGGGTGCATCGTCGGGGCTACCAGCTGCTGGTCTGTTACCCGCTCCAGTCTACACTCCTCAGTGCCCGGCGGGGCCATCAACCTGGAGCAGAAGGAACATTCCAAGATTGAAAGACGGAGATGACTTTGAACAATATTTAACAACATTTGAGCGGTTAGCTACAGCTTACAGAAGGCCTGGAGCAGAGTGGGCTGTGCAGCTGGTTCCCTTGCTGACTGGTAAGGCCAGAGGTGCCTATGTTGCTATGGATGTAAATGAGTCAATGGACTATGACGAGGTTAAAGAGGCCATTCTTGCAAAAAAACAAAAGTTATTCAAACTAAGGCAAAATACCCTCAAACAAACAAAACAGCAACTTCTCAGCAAGCTGCTCATTCCTTCTCTCGCTCCCCTTCTCCTCAAGCCCTTTTAACCCAGCCTCACCCAATTGGCACCTACCACCTGTACCGGTGGGTAGAGGGTGAGCCAAACTGAAGAAACACTTGAATGTGGAAAATACCTTTCCATGTAGATAAATGTGACATTCCTGGATTTATATATATATATATATATATATATATACATACACACACACATACATACATACATACATACATACATACATACATACATACATACATATATATATATATATATTAGGGCTGTCAAAATAACGCGTTAATTTCGATTAATTAATCTGAGAAAAAATAACGCGTTAACAAAAAATAACGCAGATTAATCCATTCCATATTAAACTTTGACCCAGAGCCGTTCTAGCCCCATTGGACTGTAAAATGAAGGAGGGAGACGAGAATGTTCTGCCTGGATTATTAATTGGAACATTTACTTGTAAAAATCTTCTTCCTGCCAACCCTGGCTACCGAAATCTGGTGCCACTGATATGTCTGCACTTCTTTCTGATGCTCTGAAGACGATACAGGTAACACAAACACCGCTGCACGTGACGCTAGTTAACACTATACTCGACAGCAGCTAACGTTAGCCTACCGCTAGCTAGTAGCTGGATTAAACACGGTTACAATGCTGACAGCTAACGCTAAACGGTGTAAAGTTTGACTGTGTTTTACTGTAGAGGATTCAACACCGGGATGTAACAATCTGCAGCTGTCGTCGGAGAAACAACACAGCCGGTGCGTTCAATGAAACTGGTAAACTACAGCCTCGTGGTGCATTTGAAGTTATTGTAAATGTCCTTTACCATCTGGTGGTTGTTTTTGTCGTCAACAGCAATTTACTAGTGAAATAAGTTATTGTTATACATTATTATTAAACATTTAATTTTGACCATATGGCCTTAGCAATAAACAAGCCGTTCTTTAATGTCACCGACTATTATTTAGTACCTTTTTTTTTTCTTTTCTTTTTTTACTTTCTTAAAAAGTATCGGTTCAGGCACCGTTAATTATGTATGCGATTAATTTCGATTAATTAATCACAGAGTATGTAATTAATTAGATTACAGTTTTTAATCGATTGACAGCCCTAAAAAAAAAATATATATATATATATATGTGTGTGTGTACATGTGCTTACATAACCAACCAACATAATATAAAAATGTTAATTTCTGCAAAGACTGTTTTACCTATTGTTCTACACTTTAGGATTGCCCAGCCCCTCCTTACAGAAAGGACCTAATGAGGCAAACCTGCAATGCAATTAAGCTAGTGAGCAGCTGATCTACCCACATCACAGGCAGAACCATAGCAAAACACTATGAACCCATAAAACCTACTGAACAGGCATATGTCAACTAATAAAGCTAATAAAAACAAATAAACTAAAACAATAACCTACAACATTACACTGAAATTAAGGATTAAGCAGACACAAAACGGTATTAATTTTGGCAACGGGGCCTAGTGAAAAGGGAGAAAGGCAGCCTTTTCACAGTGTATCCTTGATGTCTAAAAATGTATCCAGTACATTTCCTTCCTCATAAAATCTCTACAAAGCTGAATTATTTCATATTATTTTATTTGTTTACTAGCTTGCAGTCTTTATTTTCCTCCTTGTCTTTGTTGGTGCATTGCACCATATTTTGGTGTTACCGTCACCAGTTGATCATAGAAATAGTGTGACACCATTGGTATGATTGTGTATCCTCAGGTCACCCACCTGTATCCGCATGCGTGTACAGGGGAGAAACAAACAAAAAAAACAACAACTTTATTTTCTGCATGTCTGCGGTTCCCCAGAGGCCAGAACCAGCCGGTGCTGAATGTGATGACGGGCCAGGCCTTCATTACGGCGCAGAACCACGGCTACGGCATAGACAGCCAGTCCTTGCCCCCAGGGTGGAGCCCGCTTTTCATCAACGCCAATGATGGCACAAATGAGGTTGATTTCACCCATGGAATTCATGGAACTTTTGATATTTTTTTTTCCTAATGGGTTTTGGATAAAATCACCAGTTTCTCTTACAGACTAAATGTAGTCAAGCAAATAAGTAACTCTTCATATTTTCCAGGGCATCATGCACAACACGAAGCCTGTATTTACGGCCCAGTTTCACCCGGAGGCTAAAGGCGGTCCCACCGACACAGAGGTAATTAAAAACTTTGATAGCGCTGCATAAAGTACCTGAATGCTATACTAAAGTCAAGGTATCTTCACAGGATGCTACTTAAGTAAAAGTCTTCCATTATTTAAATGTACGCAGCAGCAATGAGGTGGCTAGGGAAAGTCGTTGTTTATATGTATATTGTATGGAATGTAAACCAGACAGAGTGGTAAAAACAAAAGAATATATAAGCAGTTACAACATCACTGGCAATGAAGGTGTGAACATCTGTGGTGCCTGATGTTTGACTGCAACAGAGCCACAGGTGCCTGTCCCTTTCCCTACAATAAAGCATTGATGATTCTGTGCTTCAGTTCTTGTCTCCCACATGACAGGCAAGGACTGTATTTCAAGGGTCAAACAATGTTGTAACCTCCTGTCATATTAAGGAAGAATAATAAGACCTGTGTCCTCTATCAGAACATGCAGTTGACAGCTCTGCTGGAGAATTCTTGCCTTTCTCTTGGGTTTGACTTTCAGGGGCAAAAGAATCAAAAAATCTTGCACTGTGCCCATGACAAATATTGCGTGTCTTTGCCTGTCAGGAAGGGTATCACTTCTTTTACTTTAACCTATGCATATAAGGGCTGCTAAATATCTAGTTTTTAAAAGAAACGTAGAGATTTTTTGTGTTAATTAAAAGAAAATATCAGTAAAAAAACTGCACTTTAAAATGTAACATTCAGCCTTTTACATTCAGTTCAATGTGCAATTTGTTCAATAAAAGTAAAATGTAAAATGTAGTAAAAAAAATAAATGTTGGAAATGATTTTCTTTCATTTGTTTTAAATTCAACAAGCAGTTTGTTGTATTTTAGCAAAATACTGAAAGCAGCAGAAATGCAGAACTAAGTACAGTTTAATATCTGTTTATTTATTGCAAGTGATATCGTTATCGCAATATGCAACAATGTTATCGTATATTGCCCATTTCTTCGTGCAGTCCTAATGTATATCGCTCTCTCTATATCTATCTGTCTGTCTGTCTGTCTGTCTTTCTTTAAAAAAAAGATAAGGTGCTTTATATGCACCTTGTGGCCAGTTCCAGTATATTTAAGTATAAAATATGTGGTAATTGAGAATTGTATATACAGGAGTAAAACCTTACACTTAATTAAATATGTTGCTGGGGTGAGTTCTAGCGTACTCAGTGGAGTGTGCCAACCTATGTAGACTTTGCAGTTCTTTGCAGCGACCCAGGTTCGAATCTGACCTGCGGCCCTTTGCTGCGTGTCATCCCCTCTCTTTCCCCTTTCCTCTCTGTCTGTTCTATCTAATAAATAAATTGTTTCTTTTTATTAATTCTAAATGATGAACTTAATAAGATATTGATTATATTGTGTGGTTTGTCTGTACATTTAAATGAACAGATTTCAGAATTATTGTAGGACAAAAGCAGTCTTATCCGAAAGTTTCCTAAAAGTGTCAGGGTTTTTGCTCTGGATTCCGTTGCATACCTAAAAACCTTGTACCCTTAGGCAGAGCTTGGTCTTCATATCAACCAGCAGGGTGTTTTGGCTACATAAATGAGTGGAAAACGTCAGTTCAATAACAGTATGAGGCTAACAAAAACTTGACACTTAGGCTCCTCGTAATACTATTATTGTCATTTTTATTTGTGTCTACAGTTTCTCTTTGATGCCTTTATGTCCCTGATCAAGAAAGGAAAAGATGCCAATATAGTTTCAGTGATGCCTAAGAAACCACAGATTCCTCCCAGAGCCCAGGTAAAGTATGTCACAAAGGTTTAGCAGGTTCATGTATGCCTTTATGAAAACAGCATGTGCTTTCAAAGTGTGTTCAGGACTAACTTTTGAGGGTGTAAAAGGTTAACAGAGAATTTATCAAATAGGTCACTTAACAAGAAATATATATAACATATTTTAAAAGTTGGGAAGCAGACTGCATAACATCATTGTAATGATTTATAGTGGAAAAATGACATTTGAAAAAAACAGGAAGGAATACTTGAACTGAAGTGACTGAAATGCTGTTCATTAGTTACATGTCAAGGAGTTTGACATTAGGGTTACCATGTTCAAGACAATTCATGCATTTGCAAATGTAGCTCAGTGCTGTTGCCGTTAGTAACTGTATCACATGCTGTTAATGACTGCATGTGCCTGTCTATTTGTGTAAATGCAGGTGTCGAAGGTGCTCATACTGGGTTCTGGTGGTCTGTCTATCGGTCAGGCTGGAGAGTTTGACTACTCTGGATCACAGGCCATCAAGGCCATGAAGGTAGGAGATAACAAGTGTTAATCTGTTGCTGAAAAGTTCCCAAACATTTTACTTTACTATTTACTTGTTTGAGTAACAATTGCTAAAAATGACAGTCCCCGGCTGTTTTAGAAAATTAATGAATGAATAAATAAATAAATATGCCCTATTAAATGCATCCTGAAATGAATAAATGAGGCAATAAATATATAAATATATAAATGAATCAGAGTCGGTTTTACTTTTATTTATTTCAGTGGCTCAGTGTCACTGCTTACTGGGACACTTGAATAGAGTATAGCCATCGTTAATGTTATTAATAACACCTGTGCTTTATTTACTCTGACAAGACAACATTTCTGCTGTGAAAGTCTATTGTCAAAAGATGTATTCTAACCAACAGAAATACATGTTCGGCTGAAAAACCACCGTAGTACATTTAGAATGAAAGACATGGATATTATAAACGTGACAATCAAGACTAATTATCATACCCTGGTTTTCTTTTTAAATAAATAATAATTAACCTTGTGGACATGTTGTTATAGGAGGAGAACCTGAAGACGGTGCTCATGAACCCAAATATAGCCTCGGTTCAGACCAATGAAGTGGGAACCAAGCAGGCCGATTCAGTCTACTTCCTGCCCGTCACGCCACAATTTGTAACTGAAGTCATCAAGACTGAGCGTCCAGATGGCATCCTGCTCTCTATGGGCGGACAGACTGCACTCAACTGCGGTGAGATGTGTGCAACTGTTTGCGTCAATGTCCTGTGGAGTTCTGTGCAAGGCACTTGGACTGACAATAGTGGCATATGCAATGCTCAGTGAGACCTTTTCCACTTTTCGACCAACTTGAGTGTCTAGATGAGTTTTTTAAAGGGGTGATAGAATGATTTTATGGGGTATTTCACACTGTTCCTTAAGATCTCCTAATAGGGTATGTAACATTTGTTTGGCTGAATATTGCTCAAATGCTATTTTATGGGTCCTTAACTACCCTGTGAATATGGCTCTATTTGGAACAAGAGCTTTTCTTCCAAATATGGTATGCTCATGAATATTTAGATGAGCTGCTGATTGGTTTGAGCGAACCACATGCACATCCATTGTATACTAGACAGCAGGTTTCATATTTCAGACACTGCAAAGTTATACATTGTTTGTCTACTATTTCGTTATTAAATTCACTTCTGAGACTTTTTTATGCGATAAATCAACTATATAAGGCTCAAATATGGGCCGTTTTACGAAAATTGATGGCTAATTGCAAATTTGGTAAGACGTGTCGGACTTCAGGAGCTCCACAGTCTGACGAGAAAGTGGCAAACTCCATACCCAGTGAAAGTCACCGTTTCCCAGTTACTGGACGACCGGGGCTCGGGGCTCCACGGAGCTCCGGAGCTGGCTGGCTGCCAGCTGCCGGCATAACTTTCGTATATTTACAGTTTGAATTTCGTCGCGCCACTTATATAACAGCTACCCCAAGGTCTTATAAAGCTAACAATGGTGTCCGATTTCAATTTAATTCATTTTTGTGAACATTAGGAGTTTTGTTAGCTAGCTAGCAAGGTAAAATCGGTTTTGCATTCTATCACCCCTTTAATTTTATTTTTTAGATTTCCTGTATGTTTAAAGGGGAACTATTATATAGCATTTTCAGGTTCATACTTGTATTTTGTGTTTGTACTAGAACATGTTTACATGCTTTAATGTTCAAAAAATACTTTCTTGTACTGCCCTTGGCTGCTGCATCTATATTCACCCTCTGTATGAGACGCTCGGCTGGAGTGCCTGTCTCTTTAAGCCCCCTTCCTGAAAAAGCCCAGTCTGCTCTGATTGGCCAGCGTGTTTCCTGGTATCTCCGCTGCGCTCCAGTTTTGTTTAACTAGTAGCAGCTGGAGCTACTGCATAGGAGTATATAGCTCCTACCTAGTATATTCCTACCATCAAAAATCGCAGGTAAATGCTTCTGAACCAAATACTACCCAATTGGACATGTTTCAGCAGTAATGAAACCCGAAATTGTGGAGAATTTAACACACTAATAGAGTATAGCAGCACTTTCTACCGTCAAAAATTGAAGATAAAAGCTTGTAAACCAAATACTAGATAACAGAAAATGTATTAGGAGTAATGTGACCTGGAATTGGAGAGAATTTAACAAAATTGGCTGTCAAGATGACATATTTTACTGCCGTTAGCATGTAGCTACGTGTGACAATATTAACACCGCGGTATCTTAAAAAAAAGCCGGCTTGGAGTTGCGTAATACTTAGCCGAGAGTGGAAAAAACTGTTGAAACTGGAGCTTTAAGAACGTTTAACATTAAAAAATCCAACATTATAACATTGTAGATATGACAGGAAATACAGAAAAGCATAATATGTCCACTTTAACAATGCATCT
Organism: Sander vitreus; assembly: GCF_031162955.1. Classification (NCBI taxonomy): domain Eukaryota; kingdom Metazoa; phylum Chordata; class Actinopteri; order Perciformes; family Percidae; genus Sander; species Sander vitreus. The sequence goes on from NC_135865.1 coordinate 12,162,931, forward strand.
GTGTGGATTGGTATGTGTGGTGTTCAGGAGTTGAATTATTCCAGAGTGGCGTCCTGGAGCAGTACGGGGTGAAGGTCCTGGGAACCCCAGTTGAATCCATCATGGCCACAGAGGACAGACAGCTTTTTGCTGACAAACTGAATGAGATCAATGAGAAGATTGCACCCAGTTTCGCTGTGAAGTCGGTAAGGATCCAATAACGAGAAGAAATATCTTCCTCTTTCTGTACATTTTGTAAGACAAATGGTGTATACAGTGTAGATAAATTCTGTATTTAAGTATTGAGCAGGGAAAATGCAGTATAATATTTGTGTGTATCTTTGAGGTATCTGATGCCTTGAAAGCGGCAGAGCAGATTGGCTACCCTGTGATGTTGCGATCTGCCTATGCCCTTGGAGGACTGGGGTCTGGTCTGTGTGCCAACAAAGAAAAGCTGGAGGAAACTGCACACAAGGTCAGAATAAACTGTGCAGTGTAGGGATGGTGGAGGCAAAATTATTTGTTATTCTGTGCAATTTCTTCTCTTTACATATGATTGATTGTGCAGATCAAATCAGCAATTGAAGCATTCTATTCAGACTGTTACTGACAAACTTTCTTAGTTTCATACTTTTACCCGTGTTTACAACATTAACCTGCACAAAGATAAAAGCTTTACATTTTTTTTAGAAATGTTTCTTTGGTGCTCTGCCAAGAAGGGAATAGCTTGCTGTTGCTTAGCAACATTCTTTTTGTGCTTGTCTGGTATCCAGCACTATGTCTGACAGCTGAATTGGTTATAATCTGTGATCACAGGCTGCAAAATGAACAGTGTGTGCCAGACTTTTTTAGATTGGTGCATACTGTTTTATGTCATTCTTTATGTCCTGCTTTCCTCGTCTTGCATTTATAATTATTTATTTTTTGTTTCACTTGGAAGTTTCAATGGCAAATGTTTATTTGCCAGTTATGCTCAGCAGGTGTTGCAATTTTTAGTGCTAGGTACAGAGCAAATATCTAGTTCACAAGGTCTTTGTCTAATCTTTGACAAAGATACAAAATGAAAACCCAAGGTAAACACTTATTCCTTTGACCCGATGTCCTCAGCATAATCAAAAAGAGTATCATTTTTTCCTATCTATTGCATGTGTAACAATACAAACTGTTAGTACATGTCCTTGTAACAGGTTAGCGCATTTCGTTCCAAGCACTTGAAGTTTCAACAAATGAAAAAGATATGTGTTGTTACCTACCTTCATGTTTTTATACCATTTGCACACATTTTTCTACATTGTACTGTATGTAAAAGTATATGAATTATAGCTGCAATCATGTATAACAAAACACAAAGCACATTTATTTTAATTTATCTAAAAAGTAACTTTTTATGTTGTTTATGTTGTGCTTTAGAACTTTCCAAAATATATAGGGGACATAACACAATAACACTCATGCAATCCAATACAGTGATAAAATAAATGCTACAGTATATGTAACTATGAGGTTGAGTTTTTGATGAGTCTGAGAGGTGTTTGTTCAACTTTGTGATCATTATTGAGGCTGTAATTCATGATGTGTGGGTGTAGTAAATTGCATTATGTATGTTAAGTTTGTTAAAGTAATTTTTTTCTTAGTTGTTTGTACATTATGTACACAGCCATCTGTTTGACTGTGTACATATGAAAAAAAAGTTACCTTCCTTTGATGACCCTTTGGGTTTACATTAAGGTTCATGGAGGAGTTATGCCACATACGGTATCCTTCACTGGAAAGAAAATAAGTACAAAAAATATAATTCGGGCAATGTGTTCATTATGTTCAACCATTAGAGAAAATAGTTAATTAATGTACATAAACTTAGACAATGGTTCAAGATCAGCCAATGAGGGGGGATGCGAGTGTTAACATGCAATGTATACATTACATCCATATAGTTTTTATTGCAGTTTTTTAATGATTAAGCATGAGTAATAAGTAGATAGTAAGCAAGTGTGCAACATTACTGCCACTGATTGTTAACTTTCCAATTGTATTAGTTACATCGTCGAGCTATTGTATTGACTTATATTGTGCAAGTCTTCATGTTATTGTGTTTACCAGCTGTGTAAAGGCTAATGCTGACACGTAGCATCTAAACTGATAATATTCTGTGCATATTGTACTGCAGGCTCTGGCTATGAGCAGTCAGATTCTGGTGGAAAAGTCTTTGATGGGCTGGAAGGAGGTGGAATATGAGGTGGTGAGAGACGTAGCTGACAACTGCGTCACCGTCTGCAACATGGAGAACTTCGACCCACTTGGCATTCACACAGGTACTAAAACATGCACGACATACTGATGTGTTCGTCTTCAGACTACCATGCTATTTATTGTAGTATTATTTGTTGTCCTCAAAAAACATTCTGCTTCAGGGTGAGTGCAACTTCTTTTTGCTCTTCTCAGTGCGAGCAAGTTGTTCACTCTGCACATGGCAAGACATAAGATGTTTCTGACAGCTGTTGTCCTTGTGGTATATCTTTGTCTTGTTACTGTAGTTCAAGAAAAGCATTGAGAGTCAATACATGGGTTGAAAACTTTAGCCTTTGGGTCCATTTTAGTTCTCATAGCCAAAGTCCAGAACTTGAACAGACTGAGACACTTGACATGTACATAGAATGTGCCCCAGAGCTTCTCCTGTATAGCAATAGATGAAAACTTTCCATACATTGTTTTTTAACATATTCTAGTGCCAGTTGTCAAATTATTTTGTTATGCAGAAATTTGTCGCTAATTTCAAAAAACATTAGTTACTATAGAGAATTCTAATTTAGACGATACAAGCTTTGATCTTTTGATAAATAAAAAGATAATGACAGTTATTCTTAAATGTTCTAAAAAACAGTAAACTGCACAAACAAACATTTACAACAAAAAGTGGAGATGTACAGTATAGGGTTATGCTGCTTTACATGGGATTTTTGCTGCTCCCCGTTTTAAATCCAAATGAGAAACAGGCTTTTGTTGCTTTATGTGATGTTTAATTTCATTAACCAAAACCAAGTTCAGAGGCTGTTAATACTGTTTTAAAGCCTTTAAATCATTCCTCTGCTTCTTCTTCAGGTGACTCCATAGTGGTGGCACCAAGCCAGACATTGTCCAACGAGGAGTACCACATGCTCCGTGAGACGGCCATCAAAGTGGTTCGTCACCTTGGCATTATAGGCGAATGCAACATCCAGTATGCCCTACACCCGTCGTCCCTGGAGTACTGCATCATTGAGGTTAACGCTCGGCTCTCCAGAAGCTCCGCTCTGGCATCCAAAGCCACTGGGTGAGAGAATACATGTATACAAACAGAAGGCGCCCACTGCTAGGAGGCTGGTACAACATGTTGGACAATATCAAAACATTAAACATAGTTACAGTAAACATCAAAAATTTATTTTCCACTTTTCAGTAGGACAAAGGATAGGAGTCAATATCTCAGGATCACTACAGTGCTATGATCATGCTTATAATGTTTATTTGGTACAGAAACTTCAACCACTAGTAGTTGATTGGGTCTCCCTGTCCCTTGGTTCATGTCTCACAGGTATCCATTGGCTTTTGTTGCTGCTAAGCTGGCTTTGGGTATCCCCCTACCAGAGATCAAGAACGCTGTATCGGAGAAGACCACAGCCTGCTTTGAACCCAGTCTAGACTACATCGTCACTAAGATCCCCCGCTGGGACCTGGACCGCTTTCAGGGCATGTCCCATGAAATAGGCAGTGCCATGAAGAGTGTCGGAGAGGTGGGGGAGGATCCACAGATAAACACTCACTCATCGACTTGCTTATTCACTATACTCACACACCAATATTATTCTGTCATGCATCTCCCTCTTCTGAATTCAGGTGATGGCAGTTGGCCGGACCTTTGAAGAGAGTGTGCAGAAGGCCCTGAGGATGTGTCATCCATCAGTGGATGGCTTTGTGCCCCGGCTGCCACTCAAGAAAGCATGGGCCGACACCCAGGACCTGGAGCAGGAGCTGGCTGTGCCCTCCATTACCCGCATATTCTCCCTTGCCAAGGTACACTAATCTTTTATAGCATAAATAATGAATGACACTGACTACAGTTTTCTCATTAAAAGCACATTTTGAAGTGAAATTATGGAAAAACATGAAATGGAGAGCAAAATGTATCCATGGCCTACCTGCATGCTTAGTCGTGAATGCCTTATTGTGTGGAAAGGCTTGTTTTATTAAAATTTTGATTAATAACTTGAAAAATCAGGATTAAAAATTAACAATTAAATAGGTTGTTGAAAAGTCCACTCTGACAGTTCGATAATCAAACGTGGGGGAGGATGATTCAAAATCTGAAAAATATTTTTGCTAAATCTGCTTTTGTGCTTGCCCAATACAGTGCTGTTAGCCTTTTATTTCCCTCATAGAATCAGATGAAGGTGAAGCATCGCTTTCACAAGCACATCAAGACACAGGGTCAAGCTCCATCATTCAAGCACCGAGACGTTGCATGAACTATTGCAAGGTCAAAAACATCTACAGGTCCAGCAATTCAACATGCTTTTATCACCAGCTGAAAGAGGAGCAGAATGAGGTCATCTCAGTGTCAAAACCTCCAACTGTGTGAGCTTGGTATCCCGACGGTCGAGATATATTTGTCCCCTTGAATATGGAGTGAGATCATTGGAAATGGCGACAGCATTAGGGATTAATGACCCACATCTTATCTCCAAGCAATCCAACACCAGCTATAATGCCTTAAGGTGGTCAGCACAGTCACTGTTACTCTCAGCTAACCTCTCTGTTGCCCTCCAGTTCGATTTTGAAACCTACATGTCTTAGGGCCAGACCATTTGTGACAATATTTCATTGTCATGGTGGGGGAAAGAATTAAGACAGCCAAGGCTATAAGACCTACCACCTACCCTCCTAAACAGTTATCTTAAGACATACACTGTAAGTAGTAAAGATAGAAGACACTGGAGGAAAATAAATTAGAAGTAATTCTCTGTTGCTGATATTTTAATTCTCAGGTTTTGCAGCTCAGGCATCGTCAACACATTTAAAAATATCAAAACATTAGAATGGCCCTTAAACATTTGTTACATATATTCAGCATATATATCTGTTTGCATCTGAATTTGCTTCTGAAATCACATAAGACACAGTGGTTATCACTTGCAGCTTGATTAAAAGCCCCTTATTTACAGGGCAAGGTAGGTTTCACTGCAAGTTTAAAGCAAAATCCTCCCACACTAACCTGGAATGATTACTCTCAGCTATCTAATATTAAAATTATAAAACATATTTACAAGCTGTTGTCAGGGTAGAACCTCTGTCATATAACAGGTTAATGACACAGACTGGCTTGATATCAGATTTTTCATAAAAAGCCAATATTGGCAAAGTAATATATTTTTCCTGCTGCAATAGATTTTACCTGAAGGAGTCCTTGAAAAAGTAACGGATAAAAACATTATTTACAGTGACTGCTCTGAATGCCCGTTCCTGTGTACTGTGACACCGATTGGATGTCAGCTCTCAGAATGCTCCCATAAGGAGCATGAATGCTGAATTTGATAATAAATGATAAATGTAATGCTGAGTATGTTTCATGTCTCGACCTTTAAGGCCCTCCACAGCAGTATGAGTGTTGATCAGATCCACCAGCTCACCTTCATAGACAAGTGGTTCCTCCACAAACTCAACAGGATAACACAGCTGGAACAGCACCTGGCAAACTACAACAGGTAACTTTTTGTTACTTTAATATTTCTGTTATGTGCTAGTCAATTTATGTGCTGTTGCATTAAGAATTTTTAGCCCGTGGTTTAATGGTAATAATATAAATAGTGTTGAACTTGTGACAACCTCAAGTTGTTATATATCTGTCTGACTCCTTCTCTTTGATGGTTGAAAGGATCTAAGTGGAACTATATTCTCCAAAATACAGTACATCCATTTGTCTATCCATCCATAAAGTTGCAGTCTTTATGCACCACAGGCAGACTCTCACACTATTATCATTTTATGGAATATATTGTAATTTATTTTCCTATTTCGCAAGCTGTCTCAGCCACTGTCAGTCTCACCTCTTTGCCATATATGTTCATCTCCTGGTTTATTATTTTAGGGCTGCAACTAACAATAATTGTAATGATCAATTAATCTGCTGATTATTTTCTGGATTAATCAATGAATTGTTAGGTGTATAAAATTTCAGAAAATAGTGAAAAATGTTCATCCCAGTTTCCTAACGTCCAAGATGATGTCTTTAAATGTCTTGTTTTGTCGACCCAAAACCCAAAGATTTTCAGTTTAATATGATACAAAACAGAGAAAAGCAGGAAATGTCCATATTTGAGACGTTTACTTAATGATTTGTCGATAATCAAAATAGTTGGCGATTGTTTTTCTGTCGATTGACTTATCGATTACTCAACTCATCGTTAAAGCTCTACATTATTTCTACCTTAGTCTTGACCCTTTGCTACAGAAGATAATTGAATATTGTCTGACCACAACTGTAAAACCTGCAATTATATTCTTATTTTTTGTTTCAAATTAGTAAATTCAGGTTAATCATTTTATTACTCCAGCTTTCAGAAGAAAATATTTGTTTTGGAAAATAAAAAGCGCCAATCAGGATTTCATTGCTGCTGTCTTTCTTCATCATGCCTGCAGCCTGCAGCAGCAGGATGTGTTACGAGGAAGTGGCAGCTTGATGATAAGTAACGGTGCTGCAAAGGGTCAAAATAGTAGCCTGTTAGGCGACGCAAAGCTGAGTGAAGTGTAAAATAAATTAATAAATGCCGGCATGCGATTAATGCGATAAAAAAAAATTAATCGCATCGCGATTCACGCGTTAACGCTGGCAGCCCTACTTGCAAGTAGTGCTGTCAAACGATTAAATATTTAATCGCGATTAATCGCATTAATGTCATAGTTAATTTGCAATTAATCGCACATTTTTATCTATTCTAAATGTCGCTAGATTTCTTTTTGTCCAATTATTTTTTCGCATTTTAATGCTCTTATCAACATGAAAAAGTGGATCGGCTTGCTTTGTGCTTTTGTCACCTGGCTTTGACGAGGGGGAGGAGAATTCGCATCAGCTGTGTTCTTGGCCATCAAGTCGTATTTCAGACTGGACGTGCTGCGATGATAGATCAGTTCACAACGACAAAACGCACAGATCACTTTGGTCTTGTCAATGGAACCATTTGGCAACTTTTTAAAAGTAAACTTTCCATTCAGAATCTTATTGGCATCCATTTTGGCGTCTCACGCTCGCCATCCACTCAAAACGTAACATTAGCCTACTACTCTTTGGCCGGCTCGCAAGCCCATACAAGTGTGTGTGGCGTGCCTGTTGTTTTGTTTCCGGTCTAGCTAGATCCGCTGTGGTGTTGTAGTTTTTCTAACGTTACTAGTTGTTGCAACAGCATGTGAAAAACACTACAAAGTTTGCTAGGCCAAAAAGAATGTTAATCTCGTGATAAAAAAAATTGACGTCGTTAAAATGGGTTTGCGTTAATGCGTTTTAATAACGCGTTTAACTGACAGCACTACTTGCAAGTTATGCCCACCATAATTTCTAGTTCCTTCTAGAAATTATATTTTCTTCAAAAGGAAAATGTTGCTCCTCAAAAATGAGAGGGACCCCAGTCTCTCCATGTCTTTCTTTCTCTCCTGTGGTTCGCCTCTTCTCAGCTGCCTCTCTCTCTTTCTCTCTCTGCCCTCGGGCTCTTACCTGGACAGCCGCTGTGAGTTTTCATGGCTCAGCTACAGGTTACCTGCTGCTTCCCTCTGACTCTGCTGTTTAATAATTAATGGCTGGCTGTCTGGCGGGCTCCTAGCGCAACACACTGACACATGGAAGGCTGTTGTAGTCTCCACTGCCTCTGGAGCAGGGGACACTGGGATGGGCACACAACAATAGGCTGCTGCCAGACTGATGGAGCGTAGAGCTGAATACAGGTGGGCTTGAGGCCCTACTGGTCAGCAGACTCATTGTTTGTGTGCATACGAGTGTTAGATCTTCTATTGCTGTAGTTAGGACTGAAGGATATTTATTGATAGAGATTAAAAATATAAGTGAGGACATCTTATTTTTCTACATTTGTACGTGTAAGAGTCACGTGCACTGTTACTGTGGATTTCCACTGGATGCAGAACGTCTGCGGACCGGCTCCGCTGCGGAACGGCTGCGTGCTCCGCCGTCCGTCAATACCCACTAGGTCCGGATTTGTTGCGGCACGGCTGCAGCCATGACTGATAGCTGTAGTCACGAGGACCCACAATATCTCACGAATTCATGTAGAATAGAACCACAAAACCAACAACAGTTTGTTTCCATCCAGAGGAGTAGAGGGGAAACAACTCTGTGCTGTGTTTTCAAGGTGTAGTGCAGGGAAATATGATCTGCCGTGAGCACGGTGTATTTTACTTTGAAAATTAACCAGATTTTTATTTTGTTTCTGTGCTCGACTTCCTGTCCCGCACTATCTGCCATGTGCTGAATTGCTGCGCTGCTCTCCCGCGTCCGGCAAAAATAGAAGCTCTGCATATCTGCTCCGGAGGGCTGCGGACTGCCGGAGCTGGGACGGAGTAGGGACGCAGACGTTCCGCAGTCAGTGGAAATACACACATTGACTTTAATGGAAACCTAATGACTCCGTCGACGTTCCGGAGCCGTTCCGCAGCCGTTCCGCAGCCAGTGGAAATTGCCGGATTAGATTTCTTTGTAGAGCTAAGATTAGAAGTAAATAGGAACCAGTTCTTTAAAATAAGATGCTCACACTGATAATGAATATCTTAATTTAATTTACTCTGTTTTTACCAAGTTGTCAAGTAGTTGTTTTTTAACCCCCTGAAGAAGGTTTACAGAGGTTGTCTGTGAACGTTGTCTGTGGAATGTGCATACTTGTAAATTTCACTTATTTCAGATACTTTTTAAATGTTAATTTGTTTTAATTTGTCTTTCCTCCCTGTGATTCTGACTCGGCTGCTCTCCCCTTTCGTTGCTTCTTGGGTTTGCTATTTATCAGCCTGGCCATGTGCAGTGGGAGTTGAAACACACTTGACATTTCCAAATATTGTTACTCTACAAGGTCATAAATTATTCAGATAAGGAGGAGGGAGAGCAACCTGTGGTTTACTAAAAATAAGAATTCCTTCATTTTGTCTCTACCGAAGGTTAAAGAAATATTGTGACAATATAGGAAACAGGCTTGTTACTGTTAATAAGATCAATATCAATTTCATCATGCATTCATGTGTTTAGTTTAACTTGGCACACAAACAAAAAGCAAAAGGAGGCAGTTAGCTGAGCTCTGTCTAAAGAGCCTTACACCAACTCCACAGCAGTCATGTTTAAACACTGTATCTTGTTTATTTAACATGTTCAGAAATAGAAAAACATTTAAATGTGGTTTTAATAAGCAGACATCGTATGTACTGGAACTATTCTATGGCAAAATCAGTTAAGTTTAGTAACTGCACCAGCATCTCGCATGTCCTGTCTTCACTGTAAAATTGCTGGCTTTTCACACTTTTCTTACTCTGAGCAAAACCCAGCTGACTTTTGGATGTTTTGTGGGTTAGCGTTTTAGAAAACATGATACAACATGTAAAGAAGACAATTTTGAAGGGTGTAATTTTCCACTCATGGTTGCAGCTAGTTATTTCACTCTACCTCCCATCTTTTGTGCTCAAATAGGATGAACATTTCCGGGACAAATCCTCCCTCTGCGGCTCTCCCTGTCCACCGAACGGCCAGGGGCATCGCCTAGGCGATTTTCCCCTCTGCCACTCTCCACCACCAAGGCTCTCTTTTTGGACCTGTCGGACATCATCAGGAAAGCGGCGGACCTAAGAAGCATAGCAATGCCGGCTGAACTCCCAGCCCTTGCTCGCGGCCTCCTGAGTGGAGATGTTTATACCCAGGAGCCGCCGTCCAAATGAGCCCCGCTGTGGCCGCGCTTCTTGGAGCTTCGACAATTTGTGGAGGAGGCGTTTTTCCCAGCCCAGGAAACTGAAGGCTCCGGTTTCCTGCTACGTGCCTTTTACCCGGGTTCACGGTGACACAGAGTCGGGTTTTCCTTCGGTCCTGTCTCTGGAGAAGAGCCTGGAGTCCATCTTGCTTCCGAGAGCCACCTTCTTCGGGCACCGGAAGCCCACGAGACCAATTATGTGTGGAGGTTACTGACCACTCGCACCAGTGTGCAACCCAGGGCCTCGCGGCACAGAATAACATTGCCTTGTTAGCCTCTGCTGTCTTCGCCATGTCCACCACACTGGGGGCGCTTCCCCCGGAGCTAGCCACGGAGATTGGCAAGGCCATGACCACCATCCTCACTCTGGAGATGGCATCCACAGTGGTGTTGTATCAGATTATGGCGTGGCAGACTGTGGCCCAGCGCAACATCTGGCTCCACGTCACAGCTACCCGCGGAGGTGAGACGTGAGCTCCTGGACGGCCCCATAGCTCCCGATGGGCTATTTGGGCACTGCCTACAGACGGCCACGTCCCATATGAGCCAAGGAACTGAGGAGGCGGAGAGACTATGGAGGCTCGGTTCATGGAGAGTGGCACCCCCACCACAGCGCCGGCACAACAGCAACCGCCCTAAAAGGAGATGCCCCGCAGCCACTACTGTGGCTGCTTCTTCCGGGGCCTCCGCTCCTCTGCCCCGCCTTCCTTCCCCGCAGCGGCAGCCTGCGCCACCTGGTCGGCAGGCTTCATGGGGCCGGAAAACCATGTGGGCAGCCCCCACCTGGTCTAACCCGCCCCCGCAAGCAGCCGCGACACTGGCAAAGACGGAGCGCGTGGAGCGTCTGTTTCACCCAGCCGGAAGAGAGGGGCTCTGACCAATTGGCTACTCCCGTCTTAACTGATTAACTTTCGACGAAGCCCTACCATGGGCTGCGCAACATGGCCACACGCATCGTGCAGCGGCGGAATGGGCTCTGCACTCCCTGCTGACCATGTCAACAGACAACACACAGGCATGTGTGCGCCTGCTTGCAGAGCACAGCGCAGCATGGAGCAGTTTGACACATGGATTCATGGATGTCAAAGCTAATAACACAGGGCTACGCTCCAGTTCGACATAGTTGCTGGAGACAACTATGTCATCTCAGCCAGAGCTGGAGGAGCTGCTGACAAACATTTCTCGTGTTCCTCTGGGGGAGGAGAACGGAGGGTTTTACTCCCGTTATTTTCTCACACCAAAAAGGACAGGCAGGGCGCCCCATCCTCGACCTGTCCCAATTCAACTGGTACATCAAGGAACGTCCATGCCACATGCTGACAATGACGGTCAGTACGTGACGGTCAAGCACGTTCTGTAATGTGTGCGCCGGCACGAGTGGATCTGAAAGATGCATACTTTTACATCCAAATTATCCCCAAACACAGGAAATTCCTGCGTTTCTCTTTTCAGGGGGCCCATTTCCAGTACTGACTGCCGTTCGGTTACTCGTTGGCCCCCTGCACGTTTTCCAAGTGCACGGAGACGGCACTCCAGCCATTACGCAAAAAAGGCATCAGAGTCCTTTTTTATCTAGACGATCTGCTCGTCTTTGCCCCCTCCCGGGAGGAGGCTGCGCTCCACACCTTGGAAACTGTGCAGCACCTTCAGACACTGGGCTTTGCCATAAAATGGCAAAAGAGCTCACTGGTCCCCGCACAGACAGTAGTTTATCTGGGTGTGGACATGGATTCGTCCATCATGAGAGCCAAGGCTGGACGCACTGAGCTCGATGCTGTCACGCATCACGTCTCGCTCAACAGTGTCGGCACTGTCTGTCATGCACCTCCTGGGCATGATGTCTGCGAGCCACGTGGTAGTCCCCCTGGGTCTCCTCCACATGAGAAAGATTCAGAGATGGTTCCATTGTCTGCACCTCGACCCAATTCGACACAAGTGGCAGATGCTGGCCGTTCCTTTGAACCGTTTTTTGAAGGGGGTCAGACGACAGAACCCCACTGTACGCTTTCTCACACCCCAATGGGACCTAACCTTGGTGATTCGAGCTCTGGGGAAACCCCCTTTTCTAGCCTTTGGCACAAGCCTCTCTTAGGTTGTTGTCACTGAAAACAGCACTTCTCCTCGCTCTGACGACAGCTAAGAGGGTGAGTGATTTATGCGCGTTGTCGGTTTCACCGTCTTGCCTCTCTATTAGAGGGGACGGGAGCACAGCCACCTTACAGCCAAACCCTTCATTCACGCCGAAAGTCTTAACAAGCTCTTTTCAGTCGAGGGTGTTTTCCCTTGAGGGTTTTTTTTCCCTCCACCTCATGGCAACCACGCGGAGGAGGCTTTCCACTGGCTGTACCCGGTGCGCGTGTTATCACAGTGCGTGTTACCACAGTGCGTGTTACGCATGGCGGACATCACACAAACACAGCAGCTGTTCGTGCACTACAGAGAGCACTACAGAGAGCACTGCCGAGGCGCAGCCCTTTCAAAACAGCGTCTGTCTCACTGGCTGTGCAAAGCTATCACCCAGGCTTACAGTACGGAGGGGGCAGAGCCCCCTTAGGGCATCCGAGCGCTTGTGGACCCTGTGTCGCAGGTGGCATTGACTACATCAGCTTCGCCCTAACCCAATAGCGTCAGCTCTTAGAGGGTGAAGCCTAGACGAAATAGAACGATAGTTACGAATTGTAACTCCAGATTCTATGAGTATAAGCGTAGCCCTCTAAGATTCTGGCCACCTGCTCCACTAACATTGGCTGAAGAAAATGCTGATGTTGGGAGATGAGCAACGGGTCCGCTCATGTTATATACAGTATCTGCGGACGTAGTTGAGGCCCGTGCTGGACACAAGGGCGGGAAAGAAAATCTTCGCAACTGCACATGCGCGAAGGGATTACACCCAATAGCGTCAGCTATTAGAGGGCTACCCCTATACTCATAGAATCTGGAGTTACAATTCGTAACTATCGCTATCGGTCCTTTGATCTCACTCCTTTTAAAAACAGCAATCAAACATTTTGCCACAAATGTAACTGACTCACTCTGTTGTTCCATTCTGAATTGTCAGAACTATTTTCATTTTCAGCAGATATGCACTGCCAGTACAGTGAATTGTTGCCAAGTACAAGTTACTGCATGTTGTTGATTAATCATCAGTAAAAAGGTAAAATGGAGAAAACAGACGTGTCCTCTCAACAGATAAGAAAAGGGAAGCTCTCACAGAAGCTTTCTTCTATTCTATTGGAATAAATCATCAGAGGTCACTGCAGGTGGCTTTTAATTTCCTTAAGCTACATCACATACATTTTTCTAAATTGATTGATTAATTGAATGAACAACTTAATTTTTATTGGAGATTAAAACCTAAATAATGAATTTAGAAAGAAATAAGTTGATTTAAGCATTTTTAAAATTCTCTCCTCATTCTCACTGTCCTCTTGGGCTTATCTCAGAATATACTTCTGTATGGGGCACCCTGGTAGCTCACCTGGTTGAGTGTGCGCCCCATGTACAAAGGCTCAGTCCTTACCGCAGCGGTCGCATGTTTGATTTCAACCAGTGGCCCTTTTCTGCATGTCATTCCCCCTCTGTCCCGCTTTCCTGTTTTCAGCTGTTCCGCTTTCCTGTTTTCAACTGTTCTGTCAATTAAAGGCCTAAAATGCAATAGCAAATAGAATATACTTCTGTAAACTACATTTTACTGTTAGATAAAAGGGTACCAACAAGATGTGTCTGTAAGTGTTATATTATGTATATACACTGATACATGTAAAACCAGTAAAGTACCTGAAAATGCACCAGGTCTTGAAGTTAAAGTGAAAGGAAATTCATGTTTTTAATAAATTGGTTCAGTAAAAAATCGCCTCTTGATACCTAACTGTATTTCGCCAACATGTTTCTGTTCAATCTTACAGCTGGCATTGAAGTTGTATTGATTAAAGTAGGGTTTTAAATGGCTGCACTTGCCAACCGAGTGCTTTGGCACCTTGGTGCCTTGCTTGTCGATACGTTATTGATCACCTTAAGATCACCCTAAGGCAGGTAGGGGAGCCACTCATGACCCACATGCTGGAATGACCCTCTTAGTTCAGTGAACTTGAAAGTAAACCGATATGAGAGGGTTCATAGACAGAAAGCATTCAATAATAAACTCACCTGTCTGTCTTTTCATCTACCACTGCTTCCTTTTTCTCACTATAACATTCATGTCAGGGATGTTGTGCATTAAACTTTTAAGCTTAAGAGGTGATTGATAGGCTCTGGTAACCTCTGCTGTGCAGATGACATAGTGTGGTACTAGAATGAATCAAACCGTATCTTGCACTTTTCATAAAGGGAGATTTTGTTATGACAAGAGCATGGCTCCAATGCAAATGGAGTGTAATGTTTTTGGCAATGATCCTGATGCCAAAATTCATTCCTTTTAGAAAAGTCATTTAAAAAAATCATCTGATTGAACCCCACTGAAAAACCTAATAACCTATTTTTCACTTAATACATTAAAAATCAATTCAATCAATTTTAAACTGTGGTTAAAGTATGGAGTTCTGAAGGGTTTAGCGAATCAGCTGTATAATAACCATGACTTACTGTCTTTTTCTACAGTGGCACAGTACCTAAGGGGCTGCTGCTGAAGGCCAAGCAGGATGGCTTCTCAGACCGGCAGGTTGGTCAGATACTGGGCTCCAGTGAGCGAGCAGCCAGAGAGCTGAGGCTCACTCATGGCATCAAACCCTGGGTCAAACAGGTGAGCATCACTGGGCTGCTTCTTGGAGCTTCCAGCGTAGGTCAGATAGACTGAGATAATTGACTCTGCCTGAGCAATACACACACACACACACACACACACACACACACACACACAGAGAGCTGTCCTTTGGCCACAACTGTAAATGAGTAGAAAATAAAAATATGTAAGGGGCGCATAAAGGTTAAAGCTATCATCGACTTTCTTTCTACTTCACACAGTATTGACATGTTTTGTCCATTCCTGAATGAACGGGTCAAAATGTGCAAAACGCAGAGGAAATAATATTAACAATCTATCAGTACTGACATCCTGTACAATGAACAATGATAACATTTGCATTATTGTATCACTTTATTTTTATCCACAATTCATTGATTGACATAACTTCATGCTTTAAATTTTTTTTTAATAGTTCTTGGATGTGTTTGCGCTTTAATTAAAGTTAGTAATACCACAATGGAATAATATGCATCACAAGTTATAGCCCTGCATTTTAAACATTTACTAAACTAAATGTACAGAGTTTGTGGCTAAGTGTACCAAAAGTATTCAAAGTAAATGCACCATTATGTAAAGCATTAAACTGTGGTATTGGTGTTCAAACCATTACAAATGAGCATTGTCACCTAGCGGCAGGAAGGTCCTGGGTCTGGGATGACTGGGATCTTTCTGTGTAGAGTTTGTATGTGATCGAAATATTACTGTATACATGTTCAGTACTGTGACTTTGTAGGGGTGTGACAAGTACATTTTTATTTCTTTTACATCTGACCCATTTTAACCTCGATTTTCTCTGATCCCTCATCTCAGATTGACACCTTGGCAGCAGAGTATCCAGCCATGACCAACTACCTGTATTGTACCTATCATGGCCAGGTATGTTGGCTCTGCTAACTGACAAAAATAAATATGATTGTACCATTATGTATGTAGCCAATCCAATCATTGTCTACCAGAAATTACAATTATTATAACAATTACGACATTTTAATTTGCTATGATCTTTAAAAAAAAAAAATTAGAATAATATAAATTGTAAGATGGGTGTTTTTGCTGTGCTATGGAATTATTGATATACACAAGAGTGCATCATCAACAATGGTTTTGTCAATTGATCCATCAGGAGAATGATCTGGACTTTAAAGACCAGGGAATTATGGTTCTTGGTTGTGGGCCCTACCACATTGGTGAGCTCAACAATAAGCTTTCCTATTATTTTCATGCTGTTCAAATACAAGTTTTGCTAATTATATCAATATGCAGTTGTCAATGTGTTTATGCTGACTTTGTGAACTCCTGTTTATGGCCTGCATATTTATCAACTGTTTGATCCACCAGGGAGCAGTGTTGAGTTTGACTGGTGTGCGGTGTCCAGCATCAGAGCTTTGAGACAGATGGGCAAGAAGACTGTGGTGGTCAACCACAACCCTGAGACGGTCAGCACGGACTTTGACGAGTGTGACCGCCTTTACTTTGAGGAGTTGACACTGGAGCGCATCTTGGACATCACCCAACAGGAGGTTAGGACACACATGCAAACATGCCATTTATTATTTAACAGAATTCTAACAAAATATACCAGTGACCTAAATACCTCCTTAATTTTCATCAAAAAAAGTTATGTATTGGTAGATGATAGAACTCCTCAACTGAAAACCCAAAACACTATAACTACCATTGATGTGCCACTGATATTATTAATGTTCTACACCCACTTACAGTATCCTGTTCTGGATTGCTGGGCCTATCCCAGCATGCATTGGGAGAGAGGCAGGGCACTTGGACAGGTCGGCAATCTATCAAAGGGTTACATCAGTGCCAATAACTACTTATATATTTATGTGTATTGAGTTGAATCTGGTTGAAATATTGCATTGCAATCAATTCAAGGCTTCCCTTAGGCAGAGTAGTATTGATCAATTACACAGTACATAAATAATAAATAAAATCAATCATGTCAACATGTTCAGAGGTAGGAAACACTACTAGAATTTAAACAAAAAACTATATTTGCACAATATTACTGGCAAATAGATAATTGGTCGAAGATTGGCACACATCATGCACATCATTTCTCACACTGAAGCTTCTTGACTTGTTTTGACATGACTGTACTGCTCAAGAATAGAAAAAGTAGAAATAAAACATTAGCATTGTGACTGTGACTTATTATAATCGAGTGCCCACAGAGCAGCTGTCCACAGTGCTGAAAAAAAATAAGAAAATTCCCTGCTCAGAGTGGCATGGATGAAACATTACCAATATTTTTACACAACCTCTATGCTGATTCATATTTAAATATAAACTCACAACGTGCAGCTTTTTCTGCCTTATCCTCCAAGATGGTCTTGCCATTGAAAGCAGACAAACAAATCCCCCCTCTCTCTCTCTCTCTCTCGCTCTCTCTGTCTTAACAGAAACTGGAAACAGAAACATAATTTATTATGCTGGCTTATTAAGATTTAAGAGCTTAGGTTTCTTTAGTTACAGATGTGTGGGTTTTTAATGGTTTTTCAAGGTTTGCTGACCTCTCCGTAACATTCATAGTAAATGTGGCTATATATATATGTGTGTGTGTATATATATATATATATATATATATGTGTGTGTGTGTATATATATGTGTGTGTGTGTATATATATGTGTGTGTGTATATATATATATATATATGTGTATATTATATATAATGATGATACATAATTCGTGTGTGAGAGATAAATACGGCATTAGAGCATGGAGATAAACCCCTGACAAGAGCATGAGAGCAGGTCCATAATGAAGAGATACAACCTGGCATTGCCATGGAAACCACATCCCCCCCTGAATCAGCTAGACAGGAAAAGGGGCTGCATGCTGTTATTAAAAGAAACACACACACACACACACACACAGTCCCTTGTGATAACTTGCCATAACTCATGGCACGACCAAAATCAACTGTTTTTGTTTGTCTCGTATTTTCACTATGTGATCAGTGGCCAGAATAATTGGAAGCAGCCACAGGTTTCAGACAGTTAATCTTGGTTGATAGGCCTGTGGCAGGAGGTCTCCCCTTCTACTGTCCTTTTCTCCTTATCCTTATTCTTGTTTTCTACCTGCTGTTCTGTTTATCTCACACATTCTTCTTTTTTCATCCTCTTCTCTCCAGGGTTGCTCTGGCAGCATTGTGTCAGTCGGAGGCCAGATCCCCAACAACCTGGCTGTCCCGTTGCACCTCAGTGGGGTGAAGATTCTGGGGACGAGCCCCCTGCAGATCGACCGTGCTGAGGAACGCTCAGTCTTCTCCAGTATACTAGATGACCTCAAGGTGGCCCAAGCCCCATGGAGGGCCCTCAGCTCCCTGGTGAGAGGAAACAAATAAATAATGGATAGTAGGGGTGTTTATGATGTACAGTATTGTAGCATGATATTTTGTGATATGCATTGTGATAATATGCTAAAATTGCTTCTGTACAAGGTATGTAAAAGTTTTTGAGTGTCATATTATTACTTTTGATCTAAGATAATACTCCAGTTAGCTAAGTCTAGTTGCTTTGACTGCTCATGTGTTTTTGCAGGCTGTCTTTTGTCAACAATTTGTAAAAGGAGGATTTCCCTGAGTAACGGTATCAGGGTTTCCACCAGAAAATGAGTTAGGCGGTAGCTCAGGGTGTTTGGAAAATGTTAGTTCAAGCTAATTATGTTTGCTTTTAAAAGACAGTCCCATGTAGGTAATTTTTATTTTTGTTTGAGCGGGCTTTAGTTGCGTGCAGTTAAATAGTTTGTGTGGAGAGGAAAAGAGGCGGAATGCATTGTCCGAAATGCAAACTCAGAACCCATCGGCTATCGTCTGATGATGATTTAGCTTTTTAGGGGTCCAAGCCCAAGGGGGCTGGGAACCGTGTTTGCAAGGCAACGCGGTTCACAGATCCAGCGGAGGTTTTTTATTATTATTTTTCTCAACCTAAAAATCCCGCTACAGCCTAAACTGTACATGGTGGGGGTGCCATTTTCAGGACTGGTCCAGATCCCTGCAGGGACCTCAGAAAAAAAATGATGGCGCTATAGCAGCAAAAACGTGTTTGGCCCTATAACTCCCAAACGATACATCACACATTAAAAATACACATATCCACGCGTTCCTTGAATTCAGCTGAATCTCCTGATATAGGCCACGCCCATTTCCGCCTAGACTTTTATGAACGAAAAATCGTGATTTATCGTAAACCTATTTTTTCGAAGTCCTCCTAGACTGTGCGACCGATCTGCACAGACTTGGTACGTAGCATCTCCAGACCAACTTGACAAAAAAATTGCGCAAATTACGCACAAACAAATTTGTGTAGCTAGCTACGAAAACACGAACTTTGCCATATCTCGGCCAAAATAAATGGTATTAATGCGAAACTAACTTTACAAAAAATGGCCACTAGGGGGCGCTACAAGTACAAAAGGTTTATATATTTCATGAACGGCTCATTCGATTTTTACGAAATTTTGAGGGTACCATCTAGGGCTGCTCATGAGGCCACACCTACAGTGGGATACTGATTGGTCAAAGTGGGCGTGGCCTATGTGTCCCAGGTTTGGATTCACCACTTCCACTACTGTGAGCAACTTCAAATTTACATTGTAGATGTACAATCGTTCATGGACCTCACATACCTAAAATTACACATATGGACCACTAGGTGGGGCTATAATGACGTCAAACGTAGGCCATGCCCATGTCCGCTAAGAAGTTTTTCCCAATGTGCAAAAGCAACTTTTTCGAACTCCTCCTAGGCCGTGCGACCGATCTGCACGAAACCTGGTACGTAGCATCTCCAGGTGGACCTGCCCAAAAGTTATCAAAAGAATTTTGCTATGTTAAGCTATGTGCAATTGACGACCAAACAAAATTTCAAAGCTAGCTACGAAACACAAACTTTAGCATATCTCTGCCAAATTAAATGCTATCAGCGTGAGATTATTATTCAACATCGCACTACGATGCTCTGTACCAAATTTGGCGAATATCAGCCATTAGGGGGCGCTATAATCAACGTTTATGTGTTTTGGCAAATAACTCAATGGATGTAAATGGGACATTTGCGATTGCAATTTTTCTACCGTAGTAATTGCTATCAACATGAAACTTGTGATGCTTGTTTGGCTTGACGCTCTGAAGCTCTGTACCAAATTTGGTGAAGATCGGCCATTAGGGGGCGCTATAGTCAACGTAGACCAATGGTCTACGTTGACTTGGCGCTTTAACTCTGTCAATGTTAATGGGATATTTGCAATGGCAATGTACCACAGACCTTGCAGCTCACACTTCTCGATATTTACTGACGTTTGCCTCCCCACCGTTACACTTTGGGTCCCGCTTTTGCACGTTCCCCGGTTCACCACTGAGGAACGATTAGCCGTTGCACACAGACAAAGTTCTGTGTCTCTCCAGAGTCTACCTACATATTCTATTTCCCTGCCTATCGTGAAGAAATTGTTTGTTTTTATAGGGCTGGAATAACTCCAGTAGATGGTTCTTGCATCTCTGGGAAGCTATTTTGTGTTTTTTAATGGTATCCCACCTGGCCAGAAAGAGGCTAAACCTGCAGAGAGATGGAGAGAGAGCGATGATGATGACACACAGCCTCTCTCTTTCTGCTAGACTCCTTCCATGACTCATTTTCTTTCTTCTCTCATTCCTCATGATAACTGAATGCAAGGAAAGAAAGTCAAAAGGGAGATAAATTGAAGTGCCACTTTAGGACTGTTGGATCACTTATACTCTCCCTTTTACTCTTTTGATTACTCCTTTTCTTGGCAGACATGGGTGAATACCTTTCTTTCTTGAAGCCTTTAAATTGTATAAAATGATGCTTGCTGTATGAGAGGGTTTGTTACAAAGACAAGCGCAAACACACACCCTTGATTTGATATTGATTCTCTGTTTTCTGTCTCAAGTGGCTCTAATCATACAGCGTTCAAACATTGTGAATTCCTTAATGAATAATACACGGAGAGTTGCATAAAGATGAATACAAAACAAAGCTCAAAGAAGACTGATGATGGGTGATATATGATGGAGTTTTCCACGTCAGGGATCAACCAAATTGGTGTTCATCTTTTACAGCCATTCTTTACTATTATTTTACGAAATGCTTTTTTGTGTTTTATTTTTTAAGTTACTTTTTTGTTGAATTATATATGATTTTGTGTTTGTTAAAATTGTCTGCCTCAAAAGAGTTTGTACCTCAGTAAATGTAAGTCATGGAGCAATCAAATGGGTTTACATTTCAAACCTCCACATTTTTTCCAACAGTGAAAACCTTTTCAATATTTGTCCTGCATTTGCCTCAATTTTAACCACATTTTACTACTTGTTTATTTAAACTAATAACTGAAAAATATTCATCAAGACAGACAAAACAGTTTAATTCCAAGAGCTTAATGCCACTTCATCAGAAGTTAACATGTGTTAATAAGTGGCTCCAAGGTGTGACATACCATTCTGGAGGATTTCTGGCATCACTTTTAGGACATATTACAATGCTTTGTTGAATGCTTGATTCTGATTAATTACGGCATTCTATGGAAGAAGTTTAGATCATAGACTTTGGAGGACCACTTTTAAATCAATAAAATAATTTTTTAATCAGTATTTTGTGTCAAATACTAATGGATTTCTTTATTAAGTAGCCATTTAATAAGCTTCAGGGTGATTCAAGACCCCTCCACGATCATCCTTTCGGGGTTTCATTCGCAATAATGACCAGCTCGCTCTACATTATCATTCTTATCTTAGTCGATACAGTAAATAAAGCTTACAACATCTGCTGTGCTTTTCTTTTCCTCCACAGGAAGACGCCTTTGCCTTCGCCAACCAAGTGGGCTATCCCTGTCTGCTGCGCCCCTCCTATGTTCTCAGGTAAGTTTCAACACACGTCAGCCAACATTCTCTGAAGTTGAAGTGGATAAGATTATCATATCAGCAGGCCCTTAATCGGGAATGTAGTGGCTGATTCTTCAACACCTTAATCAATAACAAGCCCATTGTTTTGTCTAAAATTTGGTATATATATTTTTCCATGTGTTTAATTTCTAGCCAATAAAGTATATTAAGAAATAACAGGGAAGAAAATGCTTCAGTCCTGATTGGCTAAGGCATGAAATTAAAAAAAAACATTGACTTTCTTAATAACTAATTCACTTCTGATGATTAATGAACTTTACTCAAATTACATCTCCAATCTTGCAGTGACATTTTTGTCCAGCAGATGTTGTGATGAGACCCTGTATTCATCAGGGCTTTGTCACTGAGCAGAAACTTGTGTATAAGGGAGCGTTGGACTTTTTATGGTTTTACATGCAAGCCGTGATGTATGTATGTAATGTATGTATGAATGACGTATGCTTTACCGGATACTGTTAATAAGGCATGTGAGCCTCTCCTCTCCTGCGTAGGGTGAACTCCCTCTGATCTTTTCCCATCCCTAAAGCATTTTCACTCTTCCCTTTTGACATACTTGTTAATGGTTTTTAATGTTCTTCTCCGCCTCAGTACATATGCACAAACTCACGCATTTCCACTCCAAAACACTCTTCCTCGTCAGATTCATGCGTCATATTTCATAACGGTAAAATGCACACACACAGACACTAAAACTAAAAGTATTTAGCCCTTAAATATGTTCAAGCGAGAAATACCATTCCAAGTAAAACATTTTCCAAAATGTCAATCCATAGCTTAAACATTAACAATGTGTCTAATTCCTTCACTGTATACAGTCCTGAGTGAAATGCAAATGCACAGTAGTTCTAAGGAATTCTTTCTCCGAAACTGGGGTCCAATCGTGCCAGTTGGATAGGCTGATTGAGGTGTGAGCGTGCCAGCACTTTAGGGAGGAGCTTGTGGTGGTTGTCAGCCCAACCACCTCAGCTCTGCCTGTGCCAAGGGTTCAAAGGGAGGCGAGCATAAGGTGTCCAGCACCAGAGGCAGGTCCCATGCAGGAGCCCTTGGGGCACTCGTGGGACACAACCTCAGAGCCCATTTTTTTCCCTACAGTGTCATTGTCAACCGCAACATGCTGCGACGAAATGGCAGCCACATAGACTCTTAGGGTAGAGGGAGACCGGCCACCATCCAGGAGGGTCTGCAGAAACTCAAGGACGGCAGGCACAGAACAATGCACTGGGTCATAATTACAAGCCGTACACAACTCGGAAACACAGTTTCCACCTGTTCCCGTACTGCAGACAGGTAGACAGTGCTCTGGCATTCAGGATAGTATTCCTGACAGGCTCTATGCAATCTGTCAACAGCGGGTTGGGCCCTTCAGCAGCCAAACCCACAGCTGAAGGCGGCAGGGGTCAGGATGCCAAATCCTACCCCCTGACTGAGACAGGAGGTCCTTCCTGCTGGGGAGGCGCCAGGGCGCCTTGTAGCAGAGTCTGTGAAGCAAGGAGAACCAAGTCCTGGATGGCCAGAAGGGGGCCACCAGAAGAAGCCTGTGGCCCTGATGAAGCACTCTGACAAGCGTCGGCAAGATGAGAGGAAACTGTGGAAAGGCATAGAGAAGGCCCTCTGGCCACACATGAGCCAGAGCATCCTGGCCAAGAGGGCTGTTCTTCTCCATCAAAGAAAACCATAGGTGGCAATGGGTCGACATCTCCGAGGCGAAAATATCTATTTCTGCCCTGCCGAAGAGACCCCAGATCCTGTGTACCACATCTGGATGAAGCCGCCACTCCCCCGGTGGAGGCTCTTGACGAGAGAGGAAGTCCGCGACCTGGTTCCGCCCTCTTGGTAAAAACATTGCCTGTAGCTATAAATCGAGTAGGAGAGACTTCATCTGGTCCAGCACAGCGGTCAGCAAATTTACCTTAGCAGACAGCCTGCTAGACTTAGCCTTCTTCCTGGAAGGAGCACCCACAGCCTCCGCGGTCCGACGCTTGGATAGGGTAGGTTGGGCTGGGGTCAACTGCTCTGAAAAAGACAAGTCAGAATGACCCCCCCCCCAGGAGTTCCACCTTGGCCAGCCTAGCAGCCCTCACTGTGCGGGGCATGTAGCTGCAGTTCATGCAGGGTTCCTCTGAGAGGCCATCCCTTAGATGTTCAACCCCAAGACAAGGGGAGCAGAGGTCGTGGGCATCTTCGGGATGAAGAGGAGCCATACAAACCGTAATGCCCGAATAACACGGAAAAATAACCGAAATACACGTATAGTGCCGTATTTAATCTGTAACTTTAACTAGCAGATTAAAATAATAAACAGTACATGCAGTGAGAGGAAAGCGAGAACACTTTCTTCACTGGCACAATAGCTGTCAATATCCGTCCCCACACTCTTGATAGCGACCCTCCAAGTTAGCCTGAGCAAGAGCATGGGCCGATGTGTACAGCGAGAGGGGAGCGAGGACACACCCTTCACCAACACAAGATGTTACACTGGTGATTACAGTTACAGTAATTAACACCGAGCGAACATGCTCACGTTAGTATTTGAAGTTACATGTTACCAGTTAAGGTCATCAAGGTCACTCAGCACAGCGAATGCGCCCGGCAAAAGCGAAACAGACATACAGGAGAGGGAAGCTAGCACACTACCCTCACTAACATAATGTCATCATAAACAAAATCAATCTTACCTAGATCCAGTGTTTGATTTACATTAGGACAATTTTACATAAGTTGCCTAAAACGACGCCCTCTCTTTGCAGTCTGCAGAGAGGGAAAAAGTGGTCAGTCTTCTTTAAAATAACTCCCACTCTTCACTCACGTGATAGCTAAAGTCATGACTTTTTGTCGCCCACTGGTATAAAAATATTTAATTTGACTATTTTTAGGCAAAGAAGATCAAATTAACACAGCACTTCTGCACTTTTGCTACTACTACTGTTACTGCTGAGTAAAATAGTATCACTTATTGAGTACTTACAGTTCTGACTCAATATTCTCAGGGACCAACACTGGGCCAGTTTTTTTACTCTTCATAACATCATACAGTATGTAGAATAGTATTAAAAACATTTCTTCTAAAGATTATAGCTAAGGTTCTGGCTATGAGACTGGAGAGGGTTCTACCAGCCATTATACATGGAGACCAGAATGGTTTTGTCCAAAATCGTCAGGGGAACCACAATGTGAGGAGAGTTCTTAATATAATCCACGAATGTGAAGAGTCCGCTGATACTGCAATACTATCAGTCGATGCGGAAAAGGCGTTCAACCGAGTCAAATGGCCCTATCTACTCGAGGTGCTTAAGCATTTTGGATTTGGTGAGTACTTTCGTAGATGGGTCGAAATTTTACTTGATTCTTCTGCAATGGTATCTACTAATAACCTCATCTCTCAGCCTTTTGAGTTTTTTCAAGGCACAAGGCAAGGGTCACCAATTTCACCTCTACTATTTGTAATAGTCATGGAACCTTTAGCAATAGCGATTAGATCACAACTCTCAATCCATGGTATTAAGACCGGGGATATTGTACACAACACAGCAATGCACACTGATGATACTATTGTGTTTTTATCACATCTTGCAGAATCGATACCATCTCTCTTGGAGTTGTTCAATCAATTTGGTAGTATCTCTGGGTTCAAAGTGAACAAAGAAAAGTAATCTATTATGTTTTTAAATAAAAACGAGAGGAAGAAACCAGTAGTATCCCACCCCTTCGTGAATGCCACAGAGGGATTTAAATATTTGGGCATCAGAATAACTCCAAAGATAAGTAATCTTAGCTCAGCCAATTATGAGCCCATGGTAGTAGAGGTGTCGGAAGAGATCACTAGGTGGACAACACTGCCGCTGTCTTTACTGGGCAGGATAAACATAATAAAGATATTACCTAAATTTTTTATTTAGGCCCCTCCTCCTCCTTTTTTTCCTAAGACCAGAAAGCTTCTTTCTAATTTCATCTGGAACAATAGGAACCCAAGACTCAGACTCTCCCTCTTATATTTACCTTATGACAGGGGAGGGCTACAATTGCCAAATCTAGAATGGTATTACTGGGCTGCTCAGTTGAGGACCACAATGTTTTGGTTTTCGAAATATGTTTTCTTTCCCTGGTTAGAAATTGAAAAACTGTCCTCAAAAGGTTTGTCATTGAATAGCTATCTATACTCAGCTTCTTTTAAAACATTAAAGAAAAGTACTACTAATCCTTTTGTAAAAAACACTATTGTTGTTTGGCATGAAGTACAAAAAATGCTGGATGACTCTCCAGGGTTGTCCTGTTTCTCCCCAATCTGGGGTAATGAACACTTCGCCCCAGCTAAGAACGACATGGGTTTTAAAGCATGGTGTAACAAGGGCATAGTGAAACTACAGGATGTATATGAGGATTAATACTCTGTTTTGGTAAAAGACTGGTCTCCCAGTTTTATAACTTGTTGGTTGAAAACCATAAGGAAAACTGATAGTAAAAGACAGGAGTGGATACGTGACTTACAAGAAGATATTTCACTTATTGAATGGAGTAAAATATGTTTAAAAACACACACTCAAGCCATCAACACTCGATTGAGAATGATACAATTTAATTGGACAATGCGGACATACATCTCCCCTGTACAATTAAATACATTTGATCCTAATATATTTGATCTATGTTATAAGTGTAATACTCACCAGGGTACATTATATCACTGCTTATGGACATGTGAAGAGATTCAAACATTTTGGAACTCAGTGTTAAAGTATATATCTCAGATCACAACTTCCCCTGTAAGTTATGTATTTTAGGCATTTATCCAGATGACTGTACTTTATCTTGTAAGGAAAGAAAAATGGTTGACCTTTGTTTACTATAGGCCAAACGCTGTATAGCCTTATGTTGGAAGAATGTTGGGTGCCCGTCTTATAACCACTGGTTAAATAACTTAACATCGAGTTTGGCTCTTGAGAAATTGACCTATATTGTTAGAAAGAGGGCTTCTGAATTTTATAACATTTGGAAGATATTTCTGGAACTGTTAAGGAGTGCAGATATGGGGGAGGCAGTGGGAGAATAAGAATGAAATATGTCTGATTTGTGTTGGGAATGTGCGCTGTAATGTACATCAAGATTTATTTATTTTATTTGTATTTTCTTTACTATATATATATATATCTATCATATATATCTATCTTTTTTTTTTCCTATCTATATTTATTTATTTGTTCACTTATTTTGGTCCTTTCAGTATTATTATTGTTTTAATTATTGTTTTCACTTCTGCCATATGTTCATGATGTTGTAAGTGTTGGATGGTGATGTACCAAACTTCTAAATGATTGGATTCATTTGAAAATTCTGAGAACAGGCATGCAGAAACTAGGTTGCATCTAAGTCAAGGATATGCCTGAATGTAAATGCATATGAATCACAAATGAAGGGTGAGTATTTATTTTGGGGTTGGACATATGTCTGCCTCTGAGAGATAGAGATACAGATAGCTAAGCAATACAAATCTGACCCAAGCATTTGGCCTTTCTCTGTCCTGTTTCTCTCAACCCCTCCTTTTGAAGTCTAGAATCAAAAATAACAACCACCACAACAAAACTAGCCTAAATCTGTTGTTTTTTAATGACTAAGCTCTGAACTCGTTTTCAAGAGCCTGGAGTGCTTTTCGACCTAAATAGCTGTTCTTCTCTCTCTCACTCCTTATTTTAACTGTTTCCAGACCTTGTTCCCGATGGTAATAGTGATGCAACGTAGAGATAATGAGTGTTTTGAACGATCATTTGAAGCTTGTATGTTCCAGTCTTTGCTTGCTTCTCTTCCTCTCCTGTGGCCTTTTGCTTTCTCTCCCTCACTCTCTTTTCTCTCTCTCCCTCTTCTGCTTGCATCTCACCAGTGGCTCTGCGATGAACGTTGTGTACGGAGAAGAGGAGATGAAACGCTTCTTGGGGGAGGCAACTCAGGTGTCCCAGGTGAGATCAGTGTTAACTCTGCGTGTGTATGCCTGCACATGTAAGAGAGAAATATTGCCTCAATAAGTCACACCTTAGCTTTTCATTTTTCACTTGTCTTGAATTGTATTGCATGTTAGGACAAGTGGTCACTCTCTCTTTCTCACACACACACACACACACACACACACACACACACTTCCGCATTGCGTTATCCCTCAGCTTTCAATTAACTGATGCTACCAGCTGTCATGGCTGTTGGCTAGTATTGTGTGTGCATCTCTACTTCACTAAATCCCTTGGTGGCTTTGAGGCACCTGGCCCCTTCAAGGGCCCCTACCTGGGACTAAAGGCATACACACATTCCACATTCCATATTCCATATTACACCTTCAAAACAACAAAGCAAGCCATTTAATAGTAGTTTCACAGGTTTTATAAGAGCAATAATGCAATACTCTTCTATCACATTCAAGTCCTACAACATGTGCACACAGTGAAGTCTTTTAAGGTATTTGAATAGTAGTGACACATTGTTTTTGTTGGCTGTGTACTCCAGCACATTGGATTCAAAGTGAAACATTGACCATCAGGTTAAATTGATGACCTTTTAGCTTTAATCTAAGGGGTGCTAATCTCCACGTCAGGTGAGCAGTGCAGGATTTGTAGAAATTGTAATACAAAGTCCTAATTTTAAGACATCAAATGTAAATTGACCAACTGAAAAAAGACATCATAGTTAATATTTGGTTTCAAATCCTTTGCAGTAAATGAAGTTTCTTGTTTGAAGTCTATGACCCATACACATCAGCAGGCACTTCCCTGGAGATGCTTTGCCAGGCCTGTACTACAACCATCTTCACTTTTTGTTTGTTTTGCCTACAGTCTAGTCTTGAGAAAGTGAGTCACAGGCAGAGTTGGATTGGGGTCTGGTAACAAACATAACTAGTCAAGAACATTAAACTATATGATGCAAACAAAAACTCATTGGTTGCTTTAGCTGAGCAGAAATATTTTTCTGTATTCATGTGAACACACTCAAAAGTTACCATGGAGTCATTGCAAGATTTCAAATCCATTGTGTTGGAGCACAGAGCCAAGATAACAATCTTCATTAACTAAAATGTTAGAGACTGCAATACACACAATAGGCAACAACCTCATTCAGGTGGGGTTTTTCCCCTTTTAAATAATTAATAGAATAAACATCCTGCTGTCTTTCTTCCAGGAGCATCCAGTGGTCATCACCAAGTTCATTAGCGGTGCCAGGGAGGTAGAGGTGGATGCTGTGGCAAAAGGTGGCAAGGTGAGACTTTACTGACACGTTCTGTCTAGTTTTATGAGCTTTTGTCTTACTCTTCTTAATACCACTGTGTTGCCATCCTGTGTATGTGAAGAAGCCTTGCCATTGCAGGTTAAATATACAACATGCACCAGGCGTATTATTATTTTCTGCCTGCAGTAATTACTCGAAGCGCCAGAAGATAAAAAGTGAGTGTGATTTTATTTAGAATATTACTTGTTAGTAATTATCTTCTACATAATGTAACATCATGTTGCACAGTGTAACAGCCTGGAAAACATTATTTGTATCTGCTTTTTATTCATATTGACACCCTGTTTGACCATATTTTAATTTATTTATAACATTATCATTGTTATCTCTGTAGCCTGGCATTATTTAGTCAGTTTAAATGGAGATATGGAGCCCAGTAGATGAATAAAGTGGAAGTAATCTCATTCGTCTTCGGCGAAACGACATTACAGCCCAGACAGATCTGATTGGGAGAATGGAATACATTAAAACCAAAATGCAGAAAAGTGGTGATACTAAATTATTTTTTCTTTTTAGATTAGATCAGTTTAGGCCATATTGAAATGATTCTTGTTCAACATACTGTCCATATCTGATTGACGTGGGCCACAGATCTGTCATTTTCTTTGACTTTGAAGTTTCTTCTGCTCTGTGTTGCTCCATTATAAATATGCAACCATATTGCTCAACTTAATTTATTGCACAGAATTATTAGAAAATTCCAAAATAAAACAGAGTACAGTTTTTGTAATGTTGTAAAATTCAGAAAGTATTATGCATAATATAGTATAATATTGTATACAGTGGCTTGCATAAGTTAAAACACCCATGCTAAAGCTGACTAAAAAGAGGAATAAAAAAACATATTTTGGAAATTTATCTTAATGCATTAATAAAAAAAGGAAAAATCCAACCTTTAAGGACACCAATGTATCGTAAATAAATAATATAAGGGGCATAAGTAAGTACACCCCTATGTTAAATTCCCATAGAGGCAGGCAGATTTTTATTTTTAAAGGCCAGTTATTTCATGGATCCAGGATACTATGCATCCTGATAAAGTTCCCTTGGCCTTTGGAATTAAAATAGCCCCACATCATCACATACCCTTTACCATACCTAGAGATTTATTTATTTACGATACATTATTCATTCACAAAGAAAATTGGTGTCCTTAAAGGTTGGATTTTTCCTAATTTTTTAATTAAGGCATTAATATCAAAACCCAAACAATGTTTTTTTATTCCTCTTTTTAGTCAACTTTAGCATGGGTGTGTAAACCTGTGCAAGCCACTGTATATAGTATGTGCAGAGTGTGACACTAGAAGGCGGTTTTCAAATTCACCTTTTGAAGGGGTAAAGTTCCCCCATGCTCACCTTCAGTCTCAAGCCCTTTCCCAATTCCCATTTAGTGCATCCCCAATTCCTCTCCTCGATTCCTCGCCTTGTTCTCCTTGAGTCTTAGTCCCGCCCACAAGAGATTTGAGCCGAGGAGAGAGGAGTTGAGGCAACAGGCATTTAACAAACATGAGACATCTCTGCCTTACAGCAGTCATTAAAAGAGTCGTCAATTAAATATGACGTGCAGCACAACTGCATCAGCTGTTTTGTCATACGCTGTATTTTATGTTCTCTGTCGGAGGAGCAGAAGTGTTCATGACAACTTCTGTATATTTACTTTGAATTCATTTCACAACGTGGCAAAATGTGATAAGAATGTATGGGGGTTGTACATTTTTATTTGTTGTATTATATGTATATACATATATACAGTATTTATGATATGCCTATAGCCTACATAAACAGTATATGGCTATAGTCTTTATAGGCTATTTTAGTGTAAAACACTATAAATGTTTGTATGAAAAGAACTATACAAATACTGTATATAGGGTATGCTACAGTATATTATATAGGCTACACACAAATGCACTATTATTAATGCGTGGATCAGCTCTTCATCCGAATCCGTCTGTAAACTTAAAATCATCCACCTTCCACCCACCTGAATTAATTATTTTCTCTGATTAAGAGACCCGTCTGGACATTTGCCTGCCCCTCTACAGTCCCTGTAGGCAGCGTTGCTTTTTAAATGATGTAGGCTTATTGTATTAATGTAGGCCCTATGAGTGTTTTCTATAACGATTTACTTTAATGATTAGGAGAGGCTGCTTGTAAATGTTTCCATACGCGCAGTAATGTCAATGCAGCCTATTTCGTTGGACATTTAAGCAGCCAAACTTTAAACCAAACTAGACATTTTACCTCTGAAATAAGCTGTTTCTCGAACATCTCTCTAGACACACTTACAAATGAAGCTGTCTGTCCGACAGCAGCTGTTGTTCACATTTTAGACAACATAAATAATATTTCTTTGTTGGTTGTGTATTATTTCACCCACCCGCTATTAATCATGTTAATTTATATTATCCGACCGGCCCGATCCGTAATGTTAGATTAATCACGGATATTACTCTATTATCACTCGCTCCCCTTTTCTCTCTTTCTTTCCTCCTCTTGCTCTTGCTTTGTTTACATGCCACGGGTAAAAAGACTTCCGCAGAGGAAACATCCGTGTATCATCGATTATAACTCCTCAGAGGCCCTCGCTCCTCGATGTGCATTTTAGGAATTGAACGTCCTTCAACATGGCACACTGAGAATGATTTCCGGGTCACAAGCCCGAGGATTGAGGAGGTTTAAATTTGGTAAATGAGAAAGGGCTTCAGTTTAACACGTGAATGTACGAGCATGATTTTGTGACGTCAAACTAGTACAGCAGCCAATCATGGTCCAGTATGCAACTTACACATGCCACATGTGATGTTGAAACGTGAAACCTCCAGTGGACATACATTTTTCATTGAAGTAGGAGACATCTTGTGTCCAGCAGTGAAATTAACAATATTTGAATATTCATAGATTCTGGTTATTTCAATGAGTTTATTTTTAAGACATTTTAACAAGGTTATTGCTTTTTTTGTGTGAAGAAACTATATCATACCGTAATGATTATTCAAAACAAAGTCATCTGATTTTACTTCTTTTCACACATACTATTATTATTACTAATATAAAGATGCACACAATCTGGTTCTCTTTTTCTGTGGGGTGTTGAAAGGCATTCTGGGAAAATGTAGAACCTCTCAGAGGGATCATTCCTGTACGTTAACAGTCCCTTAACCATGAGCTGGTTTTGAAAACTTATATAACTGTATAATTGTTCGCATTGTAAGTTGCATTAGGCAACGGAGCCACCTAAGTACTTGTCCTGAACGCCCGGTCTGTTTTCTATTGTTTAGGCTGTGGGAGTCATTTCAAGGGTGTTAGTTAGAACGTGGGCAATCCAATTGTATAATAGATTTTCTCTCTCTACTTTCCCTGAATACAGCCCCTTCCTTATCTTCAGTATCACATTAACAAGCTGTCCATTCATTGAATACCAAACAGGCCTTAGTGTGTGTGTGTGTGTGTGTGTGTCAGAGATAATATGTATTAATTACAGGCTCTATCTGAAGAGTGCTAATGAATGCTGTGGTTAGCAGCAGTTTAAATGAGCTAATGACATGGCAGCTCATTTACAGACACACACACTCGCACAGCGTTGCTTGGTGATACAAATCTCCTTTCCTGTGGGTGAAGAGTTGGAAGTTATTCTTTTGACACTGCACATCTGTGTACATTGTTTCCTACGTAGTCCATCAAGAAATATAGTCCGTTTGTCCCGAGCAGACTTTTAATCTGACCTGATTGAATTTATTAATTTCCTCCAAATGCACAACTCAACACTCACTGTTTTTGAACTGGCACACTATATGTTGACACATAGTACATTTTTGTGTACTATTTTGCACTGTGACATACAGTGCAAAAGTGTTATAAACACATAAAGCCTGAAGGCCTTCTGCCTCTAAGTCTGAAAAATGTTCATCAGAGAATGGAGGATGTGAAAGTTGAGTTCAAACAACTTTATTTATCCCTAAAGGGCAATTCAATTTTGTAGTCAACCAGTCACATAAAAAAAAAAAAACCGACAAGAATAAACACCATCGCAATCATTCAATCAACCAACATGTCAGTAGCTATGACCTACATGCAAATGCTGCAAGTGAGACATAATCACTGTGTGTCTGTGTCCAGGTGCTGGTCCATGCCATAACGGAGCATGTGGAAGATGCGGGGGTACACTCAGGAGATGCCACTCTAATGCTACCAACCCAAACTATTAGCCAGGGGGCGCTAGAAAAGGTAAGTTAAGCCTCAGCATTCACACTCAAACCATATCAATTATACTATAATTTTATTTTAATGACCCAATTGATATTCAATCGGAAATCAGTAGTTTCTCTCATATGTTGTGTGCATGTAAACCACAAAGTACAGCCAAAAAAAAATGCTCTCCATTTGTGCATTTAGCGATATTATGGGATAAAACTGGTCAAGACAGCCTTACAAATGTTGTATCTGTGTGTTCTTTTTTCATTGCTTTCAGGTTAAGATTTCCACCCGGAAAATTGCGCAAGCATTTGAAATTTCGGGGCCCTTTAACACTCAATTTCTGGTTAAAGGCAATGATGTTATGGTAGGTAATAACTCTCGAGGTATGACTAAATGATAGATCGACATTTTCACACCTAGATGCAGCAAATGCAATTTACACCCAAATTGAAATCACCTTGTGTTCAGAATAATTTGCAAAGGTGGATGGATTTCATGATCAATGATGTTGCCTTCAGTTTTGAAGTTCCAGCTACAGCACACAAACAGGAAATATGCATGTACTCACTCTGGCCAAGATGTTTATGCTTTGTGAATTTACATATTTGCACTGAGTGTGTTTATTTTTTGATTAGCCTTAGCCAATTTGTGCACTGATCTATCTAGTCTGCAAAAAATGGGTGTCTTTTTGCTTTTTGGAAATTACTGTTTGTGTTGTGTACCCTTTTAGGTGATAGAGTGTAATCTGCGGGCATCACGCTCCTTCCCTTTTGTATCAAAAACAATCGGTGTGGACTTTATCAATGTGGCAACAAAAGTAATGGTGGGAGAGCCTTTGGATGAGGCCAGCCTGCCCTCGCTGGAGAGCCCCATCATCCCTATAGACTACGTAGGCATCAAGGTAAGTAGAGAAACTGAAATAACTGTGCACAGAGATTGAATGGATGGATGTATGGATACATAAATAAATAAGAAGTTGATAGCATTATAAGTAAGTAAGGACTTCTGACTCATGGCTTAAACACAAACATCCTATACAATGGGCTGCCCTTTGAAATGCACCAGTGTAAGCAGGGCTTTGATGCAGAGATAATAATCTTGATGGGCCTTTTTCACAGAAGACTTTTTGACATGTCACAGTAGTCCAAAAGTACAAAAGGGTTACTTTTCCTTTTATTTAGTCTTCATTGTCCAAAGCACTGGTATAAATAATAAAGTGAATGATGGCTGAATTCCATTTACAGTGGGGCTCGAAAGTTTGGGCACCCCTGGTAATTTGTATTAATGTGCATAAAGAAGCCAAGAAAAGATGGAAAAATCTCCAAAAGGCATCAAATGACAGATTATAATATGTCAAAAAAAAAGTTAGATTTTATTTCCATCATTTACACTTTCAAAATAACAGAAAACAAAAAATGGCATCTGCAAAAGTTTGGGCACCCTGCAGAGTTAATACCTTGTACTGCCCCCTTTGGCAAGTATCACAGCTTGTAAACGCTTTTTGTAGCCAGCCAAGAGTCTTTCAATTCTTGTTGGAGGTATCTTCGCCCATTCTTCCTTACAAAAGTCTTCCAGTTCTTTGAGATTTCTGGGCTGTCTGTCACGCACTGCTCTTTTAAGGTCTATCCATAGATTTTCAATTATGTTGAGGTCAGGAGACTGTGAAGGCCATGGCAAAACCTTCAGTTTACGCCTCTTGATGTAATCCAACGTGGATTTTGAGGTGTGTTTAGGATCATTATCCATTTGTAGAAGCCATCCTCTCTTTAACTTCAGCTTTTTCACAGATGGCATCAAGTTAGCATCCAAAATTTGCTGAAATTTTATTTAATCCATTTTTCCTTCTACTCGTGAAATGTTCCCTGTGCCACTGGCTGCAATACAACCTCAAAGCATGATTGATCCACCCCCATGTTTAACAGTTGGACAGAGGTTCTTTTCATTAAATTCTGTGCCCTTTCTTCTCCAAATGTGCCTTTGCACATTCCGGCCAAAAAGTTCTATTTTAACCTCATCGGTCCACAGAACTTGTTTCCACAATGCATCAGGCTTGTCTATATGTTCATTTGCAAACTTTAAACACTGATTTTTGTGGTGAGGACGTAGAAGAGGTTTTCTTCTGATGACTCTTCCATTTGTTCAAGTATCTCTTTATAGTGGAATGGTGTACCACAACTCCAGTGTCTGCCAGATCTTTCTGGATGGATTGTGCAGTCAAACGTGGGTTTTGACTTGCTTTTCTCACAATTCTGTGAGCTGTTCTGTCTGATATTTTTCTTGGTCTTCCAGATCTTGCTTTAACTTCCACTGTTCCTGATGACTGCCATTTCTTAATTACATTCCGAACAGAGGATATTGGCATCTGAAAACGCTTTGCTATCTTCTTATAGCCTTCTCCTGCTTTGTGAGCGTCAACTATTTTCAGTTTCAGTTTCTAGACAACTGCTTAGAAGAACCCATGGTGCTGATTGTTGGGGCAAGGTCAGATGAGTCTGGGCATTTAAAACCTTTGAGATTGACATCACCTGGTCTTTCCAGATGATGATTGAGAACAATCCATGACACTGTCAGGTCTCAGCTTTCCAAAGAGGGCGGTGCATGCTATAAACTCTGCAGGGTGCCCAAACTTTTGCAGACGCCATTTTTTGTTTTCTGTTATTTTGAAAGTGTAAATGATGGAAATAAAATTTGACATATTATAAGAATGTCTAATCTGTCATTTGATGCCTTTTGGAGATTTTTACATCTTTTCTTGGCTTCTTTATGCACATTAATAAAAATTTTTTACCAGGGGTGCCCAAACTTTCGAGTCCCACTGTAGGTGCTTCAGTTTGAGGGTCTTGGTATTGTGCATGCTAGCTCATTGTCACACTGTCAAGTCTTACTGGTACATGGAGCCATTATTAATGTTATTGGTAACACCTGTGCTTTTCTTACTATGAAGTCTACTGAGAAAAGGGCCTATTCTCTTGCCCAAACTACTATCTGTGCCACGTTTAGCAACAAGAACTTAGAGTGAATCAGCACTATGTCAGACAGGGCTATTAGACTAAGCTTTTCTATTATGTTAAAGGGGTGATAGAATGCAAAACCGATTTTACCTTGTCATAGTTGAATAACGACAGTTCGGTGGGTAAATAGGACATACATAGAAGCTCAAAATCCCATTGATACCCCTTTACTATGAAAATCTCATATTTTGAAACTGCCGCTGAAAACGGGCAAATCTCAACAAAGCTGGAAGCTGACGTCAGCATCCCAACTCCCCCAACATTTGCATAGGCTACACCACTGACCTGAGGTCAGCTTAGTCTTCTGAATCTAGCTAGGTCATGCAGATCTCCAGAGGTCCGCTATTGAATTACTACATTTTTATTATTATTTTTTTATGCGAGAAATCAACTATGTAGAGGTCAAATATGGGCCGTTTTACGAAAATGTATGGCTAATTGCAAATTTTGTCCGACTGTGTGTTGGGAGTTCAGCGGCCGGTGCTGCCTGTGTTGCTGCCTCGCCGCCCGGCCCACCTTCCTTCACAGACCCTGGCCTGCTGGGAGGTAGATGGAGCTCCGTCACGGCTAACAGCCCACGGTACTCCATACCCACGCAAAGTCACCATTTTTGGGTTAATGGACTACCAAATGCCGCTGCCCTGACAGAGCTCCAGGGCCTGCAGCTCCCCTCTTCCTGCTAAACGGTGTGTGTGAGTGAGAGCGCGGTCAGCGAGCTTGTTACGCCAGCAATCTCTTACCACAGGTTCCAGTTAATCTTATAATGGATATGTGTGTTATTTAAACAAACAATCGGGGAAATAAACGCCTCTTGTCTGCGAGTCTCATTGATAAAGCCTGCGGCTGGATGGAGCTCTATCAATGAGAGCTAGCTAGCCTCCTCTTAGACCTCTGAAACGAAACCCCTAATGTTCACACAAATGCATTAAATTGAAATCGGACACCATTGTTAGCTTTATAAGACCTTGGGGTGGATGTTATATAAGTGGCGTGACGAAATTCAAACTGTAAATATACTAGTTGTGCTGAAATTGAAGCTAACTAGCCGTGATCTGTACACATAGCTAGGCCTGAAGGGACAGTAGCAGCTAGCTAGCTAGCTAACGAAACTCCTAATGTTCACAAAAATGCATTAAATTGAAATCGGACACCATTGTTAGCTTTATAAGACCTTGGGGTAGCTGTTATATAAGTGGCGTGACAAAATTCAAACTGTAAATATACGAAAGTTATGCTGGCAGCCAGCCAGCTCCGGAGCTCCGTGGAGCCCCGAGCCCCGGTCGTCCAGTAACCGGGAAACGGTGACTTTCACTGGGTATGGAGTTTGCCGCTTTCTCGTCAGACTGTGCAGCTCCTGAAGTCTGACACGTCTTACCAAATTTGCAATTAGCCATCAATTTTCGTAAAACAGCCCATATTTGAGCTTTATATAGTTGATTTCTCGCATAAAAAAGTCTCAGAAGTGAATTTAGTAGACAAACAATGTATAACTTTGCAGTGTCTGAAATATGAGACCTGCTGTCTAGTATACAATGGATGTGTATGTGGTTCGCTCAAACCAATCAGCACGCAGCTCATCTAAATATTCATGAGCATACCATATTTGGAAGAAAAGCTCTTTCAAATAGAGCCATATTCACAGGGTAGTTAAGGACCCATAAAATAGCATTTGAGCAATATTCAGCCAAACCAATGTTACATACCCTATTAGGAGACCTTAAGGAACAGTGTGAAATACCCCATAAAATCATTCTGTCACCCCTTTAAAACATTTGTTTCAGGCTTCAAGAAGGGATTAGTTTTGATTGTGTTAAAGAAAAAAAACAACTGGCTCAAGTGTGAAAGCTCTTTAATGATATATGTGGAAAGACTTGTGATTTATACGGTCCAAAATAAATCACTCTGCCTTTTAAGCGCCTGCTTTTTCTTTTTAGCCTTCTAGTTTATTTACTGATCTTGAACATGGACATTCTATCAAGATCAAATTCCTCCATAAGGAAAATGCCTCTATAGTGTTGTCCCAGCCACACGAGTGTACGAGTAAGGTCTAAAATCTGTGCAAACATTTCCCTGTGCTGCATAGCCTGTTGCCTGTTTCTGGACAAAAGACAACAAGGGCCCTATTTTATTGATCTAAGCGCACGGCGTGAAGCGCATGGTGCTGGTGCGTTTAGGGCATGTCCAAATCCACTTTTAGTTTGACGGTGGAAAAAAGGGTCTGGGCGCATGGTTCAAAAGGGTTGTACTAAGTGTCTTAATTAATTCATAGGTGTGTTTTGGGAGTAAACCAATCATAGTGTCATCTCCCATTCCCTTTAAAAGCCAGGCGTGTTTGTACCTTGGCACATTGCTATTATGATGGTGGATTTGCACCATAATATTTTTATTTGTAATCTTTTGCATGTTTGTGTGCTGCTGCGCTTCCCTGTGCGTGTGTAACAAGCGTAGTGTGCACGCGCTGTGCATAATCCTAGGCACATTTTATTAATTTGCTGTTAAAATAACAATGAAATGCTGCACTATTGACTTTAGACCAGGTTTT
Source organism: Sander vitreus (assembly GCF_031162955.1). Lineage (NCBI taxonomy): Eukaryota > Metazoa > Chordata > Actinopteri > Perciformes > Percidae > Sander > Sander vitreus. The sequence goes on from NC_135865.1 coordinate 12,201,584, forward strand.
TGTTGGTCAATGGCGCGATCACGTTCCACTGCCTCAAGATAGCAATACGCCAAGAATTCACCTGAACACACCTCCATGTAAGACCAGCACGCCCATGGGCGCAAAGATGGACGCAGGTGCATTTGCTATTTAAACAACACGGGCGCTGGATGGGAAATTGACAACTATGTTGGTCTTAAACTAGCAAAGACACTTGTGTCAGGCTTTGCGCTGCGCCGGGTGCAAGATAAGGCCCCAAGTCTTGAATGTAGAAAGTAACACTGGGGCCCCGTTTATGGTTGGGCTTACGGGTCAAGCAGGTTTTACTTTTCGCCTTACATTTTTATACATCCTGTGATGACAAAGGATTTTTAATGATATACAATGTGTTTCAAAGGGTTTTTACATACCGATGGATAAAGTAATTTTCTCTCAAATAGCGAGTTTAAAGGTAATAACTACTTAACTACTTTTAAAATGTTTCTTACAAGTCCTAATAACCATGTCTCCGAGCTTCTTACAGCCTGATGTATTATGTATGGTCGGAAAATGACTTCCCATGTAAAGAGCCTTACATGTACTGTATGATATCTTAATAGATATTGCCGGTCCCGCTAGTACAGCTTCCATTGGATCACATAACAAAGACAGCAATTACTGCTCTACCTAGGCATGATGGTGGGGGGGGGCGTAAGTTCTTTCTGGGAGGCTTACTTCTTAGATTGGGTATGAGAGAGTTTACGTGTCGCCAGCTGTTCCAAAGCTATTTTTTAAAGTAATTTCTCCCTCTAATTACAACAGAGCTGTTGTAACAATGGCGGTAGTTTGGAGCCAATCACGCAGGTATAATCCCCCACTCTTCCTCACCACCTAAAGTTTTCAATTTATAGTCTGCACAGTGGTGAGGAATATTAATCAGAGCTCTGAATACTCAAGGCACCAGGCTTAAAAGACTTCCAGAGTTTACTTGGAGTCTATGATACAGACTTTACACAAATACAGGCCTTGCTGGAAACCCTGCCACAATTTATGACAATTGTTTAAAAAAAGTAGTTCTAGTTTCTTTCTTCCTGAACACATTTTTGCTGCCTCAACATCAAGCCCCCCCTGTAAACACACTGTGATGTCTGAAACCATTATCGAGCCTTAGTTGCCTGAAGTGTGTGACATTAGCCTATATCCACACTGTCGTCACTGTATCGTCATCACAAGGCACAAGTCATTGCCATCCAGAGAGACCATCTTCATTTATCTGTCTCATTTCCTCTCATCCTGTTGCTCTTGTTGTCTTTATTCTCTCTCTGACAGTCCCTAATTTAAGGGCCATGTTTTATTTTCACTAACAAGTCCCCATTGTGTAATTTCTGTCTCTATATACAAACTCATAGGAACAATAAAACTGTTGCATTTATGATACGGAGAGGGAGAGGAGCAAGTGGATTTAGTGGTTTGGTGTCCCCAGTGCACACTTATTGTCTAAAGTAAAATAACTTCCAACTGTTGCATGTGTTGTCCCCTTGAGCGTGGCAAGCAGGACATTATGGTGACTTCTGAAATGGATACATTCTAAGCCCAATTACTCTAAACAAAGGTCATGTTAATACCACATAAGTGTTTTTGACATCTTTTAAACTTTGAGGGATTGGTTGAAGTTGTATCCTTTTTTGTCTGACTTTCAAACAGCTACTGTACAGTGGGGATGTTAATGGTGAAGTCACCCACTTTAGCCACTTTAAATGGTTTTCTGAACAAAAAGACATTTTAAAACTATTCTCTATCCCAATTGTAACTCTTTATCCACAAATAAAACATTAAAACACTACTGTCACAACAACTACTAACTATACTAGCATCAGAACTACTTCTCTGACAGTTGAATCCAGGCATTACACCCTAGCTCGATGGTGTTTTAAGTCTCCAATGTCGCCTTCCAGGCAGCTAACCTAACCTTAACCCTAAACATAACCATTGCCGCGCTGCCTGGAAGGCGATGTTGGGGGCTTAAAACACCAAACACCTACACCCTAACAACCACCTAGAATCACCAAAGCAACAACACCAACTTCCTTAGCATCAACACTTAAACCTAGCACCACCTAGGAATGCTAATGCACCACCCCATGTACCCTAGCACCCACTTGCAACACCTTAGCAATACCAAAAGAACCTACCTGAGGCACCCTAGCAACTACCTAGTAACCACGCATATCTATCTTCTAGCTATTTACAGCTCACCCTGGAATTCACACCAGAAATACTACCAAACACCTAGTATTGACCATCTAGAAACCTACCAGTAATCGCCCAGCAATGCCTTAGTCATGACCTATGAAAGCCCTACCAAACCCCTGGTAATGCCCTACAATACCAACCATTTAGCTCTCCTTAGCACACCGATTCCAATTGAGTTTTCAGAAAATTTAGCCTTTCTAGTTGTTTTGTTAGCATATCAAAATATCCGTCATCAGTAAACATGTGGAAATTGTTTTTCACAAATCTGTAAGTACAAATGTAGTTGTTAATTTTCCATTCAGCTGTAAAGATAAAGACATTTACACAGGTGCCACTTCGGCGTCTAACAAGGCCCATAGTGAGCAACAATGCTATGTGGAAATGTGTTACTTTATTCATTTACTTCAGCTGGTACCCCAAGATAATATTGTTCATGTTGTGGAGCTTCACATTCTGTCTCTCAGGAGTGAGCAGTCGGTGTGGTATAGAGCGATGGGGAAGCAGTGTTTGTGTGTGTGCTGGTAGGATGCTGTGGTTACATAGCCTTGGTTATTATGTGACAGTCACATACATTCTGTCCCAGGGACACACCATTATAACTGAGACCCTGAGGTTTTCATTATTCTGTTCATGAAAGCTTGTGTACAGTTTCTCATTTTCAGACAATTTAAATCTGTCTTTCTAACAGCTATTGTTAATGGTTAGTTTTTCACTTGCTTCATAGTTTTAAGTGTTTGCTGTTGATTTGGTTCTACAGTTGGTATGGTGGGTAAAATGGCCCTTTCTTTATTGGAATTATGTACAAATCCACTGTTCTGGCCCACAAGTAAATGTCTTTGTGGCACACATTTTCTGTATTTCACAAATTCTGCTCTTTTTATTGTAGTTTTGTGTCTCTTTTATTATTATTATTAAAAGTTTGCTCTCACTGTTATTCCCTCTCTGTATGTGTTTCTCTCCCTCCATTTCATTTTCTTTCTTGGTTACATTCTGCCATTTTATCTATGCATACTTCACTCTCTCTGACTCCTTGAACAAAGCCATGATAAGCGATGCTGGTTCCTTGTCTGCATTCACTTCTCTTCGTCCCTTCTTACATTAGTATGCTAACATTACATTCAGCTGATTAGATAGCCTGCTTCAAGGATGACTCCCTCCCTCCCCCTAGTGGCCCTTGCCTCTACGTGTGTGTGTGTGTGTGTGTACCACACAACGCTACACCACCTCTCTCTCTTCAAGGTAATGAGGGTTGTCTGCTTTTAAATGGAGAAATAAGAATGGCCTCCCACTTGGTGCCCCACTATTCTTAATTTGTCTGTAATACAATAACGAGAAACTACTGTCTTCGGCTCTTGTTCCTACACTACCCTTTCAATCACTCTCCTCCCCATCTCCTCTTTTAAAATGTATAATTTTATCTTTTCCTTTCCCTCTTTTCGTTTTATTCTCTTCCCCAATTCCATTCTTTTCATCTTCCTTTAATTGTGAAGTTTATCTCTCCTGTCTTAACATTAATTCATTTTGTTCCCTCCTTTTATTCCATCTTTTCTTCTCTAAGGTCTTCTCATTTACCCTCGTCACTTGTCATTTAGTCTTCTCTTCCTCTCCTGTCCTTTCTGTCTTTTTTCCTGTTCTCTTTTCTCCTCCACACCCTCTTTCCTCTTCTGGCTCACCCTGCTGTTGCTCTATCACTCAGGCCACCTACTTCTTCTCAGTGTGGAGACAGCATGTCAAACAGGCTGTTAAAGCGACCCGTTGCCTACAGTTTGAGAAGCCTCCTTTCTTACCACATTTTCCCTTTACTCCTTCACCAGCAGTTATAGCACTAATCGCTTTAACTGTTTTACCATACCTCTCCCCTCTTTTCTCTGATGTGCCCCTAACGTTTCATAGTTGAAGCAAAAGTGGTGGTTTGCATGAGACAAAAATGTTAAATAGTATTTTAGTTTGTATTCATCATTAAACAGACATTAATTGCCATAAGCATATTATGCAACAGCCACAGGCTCATTTTACTTTAAATGGACTGCAATATTCTTTTCAACTCTAATTGGCAGCAGTGTAAATACCTTAAATTATTCCAGTGGGCTGATGCCATTTATGTGGGGAATTATTCCCTATTGACTGCCACCTTTGTAATAGTTTTTTTTTAATCATGGTTAATTAACAGGAATGTGTATTTAAGCAACAGTCATAGCCAATGGTTACTGTCATTAGAACTGACTTTTTGGTAAAGGGATTCAACTGACCGAATGACATCTGGTTACAGCTAAAAAAGGAGATTTACAAAGAAAAAAAGCATGTTGAAACAAATCTCTCCCTTCTTTCTCCAGGCACCCATGTTCTCCTGGCCACGGCTGAGGGATGCAGACCCTGTGCTTCGCTGTGAGATGGCCTCCACTGGAGAAGTAAGCCCCTTTGAGACGCACACAACCCATAGACTGTAAAAAATACATATTTATTTTCAATACATAAGTCTTTTTTTTTGTCACATTAGTTACTCACGTGTGCTTCAATTGTTGTTTTTGATTGCAGGTAGCTTGTTTTGGACCAAACATTTATTCAGCCTTCCTGAAGGCTATGCTCTCCACAGGCTTTAAGCTACCGCAGAAGGGCATCTTGATTGGGATTCAGGTAAGACGACAGCCATCTGGAAGTCTTTGCCTCCTGTTTGTGTTTCCTTTTGGTGGCTCCTGCCCACAAGACACCAAATACAAAGGGCTTTCTGAACAGGTGGTATAAGTCTTTTAGGCTATCAGCTTCTTACAATGCCAACTTGGCACTCCCTAGTTTGTTTCACACTTAATCACACCTTAAATCATGCAACGCTAACAACTCTCATGCAACTAAAAGACAACAGCACTCAAGTGGCATTGTGTGTGTGAATGACCCAGAGAGGTTGAAATACCTATCAGTGAGCAGAAATGGTGATGCCCCTCAGATGAGTAAATCTGATGGTGTTATACCACAATGAATAAGAGATACTACCCAAACATAAAACTCAATAAGTATCCAAACAAACAATAATCCTCACTATAAAAGATCCCACAGTGATGAGAAACATCTCACAAAAATGACTTAACTAGCTAAGTGCTGAACAAAAAGTGTTGATCTCATCAGCTAAGTGCAATAACCATTTCTGGATAAACTTGCCGCAGAAACCTCTCTCAATCCTTTTTTAAATCCTTAGCTGCAGAGCACTGTACTTTTTAATGACACCACCTCACATGGGTTGTGGTAATTAAGTCGTGCTGCCACCCTAGGTTGCCAAACTGCGAGTCTGACTAATGCAGCGTTAACAAAACTCTCACAACACTAGCTGTATAATTGGTGCTCTTGGGGAACAGGTCCACATACCTGGGGTCACATATGCACAAACAAGGCTGACAAGCAGCAACACTTTACACACAGATGTTATTTACCTCCAATAGTTTTGAGAAAGTTTGTAGTAGGAGGATTAAAACAGTCTTGCATTCATTTTGCAATTTTGGGACGCAATCGTCAATATTTTTATATTAACAATGGATTAGATGCCAACAGTGATGTGAAAGGGGGAAACTCAGAGAATTATTGGTCGACTGCAGTCCCCCTCAGCTCAAAAGTGCTTTTCTTAGTCTTTCAGCTAATTATTTGGGTTCAGTCTCACCACTTTCATCAACCTCATTTCCAGCAGCAACAATGAGCTGCTCACTGCGCTGCACCAAACTGCAGATGGGCAAAGTTAGCAACTTGCTGGTGGAACATTTAGCAGCTAAAGAGACAGATATTTCCCAAAAGAGCTCGTAGAAAGTAACAAAAAAAACAGCTAAAAGGAGTGTGAATATCGGACTTGCATTTGTTAGGTAACCAGAAACACGACTCCAAACGAATGCTACAGTTTTAAATTAGCAACTGTTTGCCAACAAGTTAACCGTATCAACTTAAAACGTAATTAGTCAGTTTTGTTTTTCGGTTGGTTTCAACTGCCCTATTACGCCCCAGCCCCTAACTGGCCGAACAAATCTGTTAATGCAGGTATTTCGTGCAACACACATTGGTTGCATCATTTGACAGAAGTTAATTTATGCTCATATCACACACTTAATACATCATACCGACGTGATATAACACAGACATAGTAAGGTAGGCTGCAGAATATACAAAGAATATCATATCATTTCACAGTGGCTTTGGTGAGACAGTAGTAATTTTAGCAAGCCTATTGTTTACTTAGCTGAAGGGCACCCAGTTTGAGCATAATGAGTTGCAAATCAGCAGCAAAAACTCACAAAGGAGTTTTCAGCACTTTCAGTATGTTTGGTGGAATTTATTAAGTGGGTCATTTTGAAGTTGATGTCTAACAACATAAATGCATTACAAAATTATATTTTTTTTATTATTTCTTTACATCCTGTGTTGGTTGTGTGACAAATATAAAACATGTGTATGTGCAAATGTATCATAGTTTAATTATGTATGTTTTTATAGACAGTCAATCATTGAAAAAGCTGCTCCATAGCACTCCATATTGCTCATACTCTGTTTGGGAACCTGTTGATAAGATTTACTAGATATACAGTATGTATGGCAAGTAAAGGGGTATGACCATTGCACAAAATGACTACTGGTTTGAAAAGGGGACCAAGAAATGAGGGGACATTTAAAACTAAAAAGACAAACCGTACGTGATGGACTTTTTCCTCCTACAATTCCTACTACCATTTTGGATAAACAGAGAAAAACAACATGAAAAACACTTCTTTCTTCTGTGTTTCTAATCCTGCTTTTTGTTTCTTTCTGCTTCGCTCCTATCCAGCATTCGTTCCGACCCAATTTCCTGGCTACAGCCCATCAGCTGAAAGAGGAAGGATTCAAGGTGAGTGTTGAAAGCGTGTATGTCTCAAACACTACGGACCAGACTTCTCATTGAAAATCAGATTTTCAACTCTTGTTGATGGAGTTTCCTGCTTCTTTTGCTTCTCCTCTTATTAAAAGATTTACATTAATCCCCTCAATATTGTTTATGACATTCTGTATATGATGTAATGTTGCCTTATTTCTGTCCTCTAGCTCTATGCTACTGAAGCCACTTCTGCCTGGCTGTGGGCCAATGATGTGCCTGCCACTCCAGTTGCCTGGCCCTCTGATAAGGGAGGAGACAGCAGTTTGCCCAGTATTAAGAGGTTGGGAAATACTTTTGAACAATAAATTTATGTTTTAATGCTTTTGACACATTCAAGGAAACATGGAAAACAAACCCAGCTAATGTGAAACTCTGAGGGTAAGCCAAGCTTATGGTTTCCTGAGGCAGTGCTTAATACATAAATTGTAAAAACTGCCTTAAGATCTAAGGGCATAGCCCCTTCATTATCTCTGTCATATGCTGATGAGAACAAAGAAGATGAAGCAGACGTCCAAAGTGCATTAGCCAGAATTAGGGCTTGAATAGGAATGATGAGGAAAGTCTTGTCAGAGAAATGTCAAGTCAAGTTTGTGGAAATGAGAAAAGTAGCTGAAGCATCTTGGTTTGCATTTGCACATGGCCACCAATAAAGCAAACATATACCTTATACTTTTATCATTCAAACTAATTTTAGTTGATTGCACTTAAAGTGAAGCTAACATTTTTTGTTCTAGCAACATAGAATAATTGTAGCAGGCTGACCATTTTCAGGTAATGATTCCACAAACAAGTTGTGATCCTGCTACAATGAAGCTGTCTGGACCATATGTTTGGGAATTAGCTTGTGAATAAGAGGATGTAAAGGGGATTTAATAGGTCTAGACCAAAACAACACACAGACAGATACACATAGGGCTGGCAGGCATCAGCTGTGTGCGAGGTTGCATAGAGGCCAACTGTTTATAGAAAGGAACATGACCTTTGTTGTTACTGTTGTCTGTCCTCCATATTTTCTTTTAGAATTCAGCCCTCATTCAATGCTGTCTGTCAAAGGCCTTCAAATGAAAAAAGCAACACAGCCAGGGCTTGTGTGTGTGTGTGTGTGTGTGTGTGTGTGTGTGTGTGTGTGTGTGTGTGTGTGTGTGCGTGCGTGCGTGCGTGAGTGACAGAAAGAGAGAGATGCTATAAGTATTATATTCAAGAGGTAAACTCAATTATTTCAACCACTGCTAAAATAGGGGGTAATATTAGGTTAATTATCCTATATGCATTTTTCTTCTTTTTTTTGTTAAGTAATGTGAAATATCTGATTTTCTTCATCAGTCACTAGTTGCTCGGTGTCATCTGGGCAGGTCGCATACAATCAGCTTGTCTAAGCTATTTTGACGGAACCAGTTAACAGTTTTATAGAAGGGCATCAGTGCGAGCCATTGGGGCACAATTGTGTGGACTACAGAAGCAAATCAATGCGCTGAAAGTGGCTAACAGCTGCAAATGGCTGCAGAGTTAGGTGTTGATTTTCAAGGGGATCAACAATACAAACTCTAATTACAGGAAACTGTTTGATTCAACTGTATTATCACAAATATTGCATAGTGTGCAATATGACGTTTGTTTAATTATGTTGTCTCCGACACTGTTTTTATAGACTCATCAGCGAGGGTCATATTGACCTGGTGGTCAACCTGCCCAATAACAACACTCGTCAGCTGAAGGATAACTTCCTCATCCGTAGAATGGCTGTCGACCACGGTGTTCCCCTCATCACTAATCATCAGGTCAGTAAATGTCACACTACTAGTGACTGGGGAAAACTTACATTTACATACATATGTCTGTCTCTCTCACTTGATGTGCTTCAGCTTAATGTTTTTTTTCTGCGTATATTAGGTGGTGAAGCTGTTTGCAGAGGCTATTCACCATGCAGGTGACCTTGACACTACCAGCCTCTTCCACTACCGGCAGAAAGAAAGGCAACGAGTGGCTGACCAGCAGGGCTAATGGAAGCTTCCTTCCATTTCCTTTGGTTTCCTTTGTAAAACAGCAGCATTAATTGGGAGGAAATGTTCATAATACGGTTTTCAAAAATTCCTTCTTTTTAACTATCCCATGGGGTCAAGAGTTATTTTAGTACTAGGAATTTCAATCTGTCAGGAGTTTTCTAGACCAAAACACAATAATTAAACAATGTTGATGCATCCTAACAATTTGGTACCACTGTTTAATAAGGGGTTCATCAGTTGTAACTAATGATTCTCTGGTAAAATCTCTGGTTGGTGTTTATCCTCCAGCATGCTTGTAAATGTTAATAATTAAGAAAGGGTTCTTACGGTAATTCAAGTCTGGCATTGTAAATATTAGTAAGCTCTGAAGAAAATGGATTGTGGACCAGATGCTCTGCAGATTTTTCCTACAAGGTCAGAGGTCAAACAGACCCTTCAGGAAACCTGAACAACTTAGTTTTTTTTTTTTATTGCTAAACGACAGTGGTCACAACTGCAGCCACATGAGTAAAGCTCTAACTACAGTCTGCATTACCAACAGTCACCTGAGCTAAACAGTTCACATCACCTGCAAAACTCATTCCAAGCAGCACAACTCTTCACACGTCTCAAAACAGGCTCAGAGCAGCCAAGCACTATGAACAATCCTCACTGAGACAACACACACCACTCGGAACGTCACTCAGAGCACACTGAGTAAAAACACTAGCATCAAACACCAATACAGAAATAAGAAACTTTTCATCTTTACAGTTTCACACTAACACTAACTTCACACTAATCAGTCGTTTCTTTAAAGAAAAGAGTGATTCTAATTTTATTTTGTCTGTTGTAATTTATGTAATTACTGGGGAAAAAAAGTTACAAACTAGGTACTTGATAACAAAGAACATTGGATGTCCTGGCTTGCCATGCACCTGCATCATCTATAAATACAAATGAATGTAGTGTTTGCATTGCTTCCACCCCCATTACTTTCTGAAAAAAGTGTGCACTTTTACAGTAGGAAAGGTAGTGTTTTTCATGTTTTTATAACTGTGTATGTAACCTCAGACGTCTTACTGACATATTGGTATATTTGCTCTTTTACCTGTTCACTGTTTCTCTCTAACAGTACAGTGTATAACTGTTTCATTCTTATTTGGTGTTTCTTTATTTCCAAAAAAAAAAATCTCTGAGCTTTCCATATATATATATATATATATATATATATATATATATATATATATATATATATATATATATATATATATATATATATATATATATATATATATATAGAGAGAGAGAGAGAGAGAGTATGTATTCACTAACAAGTATAAAACAAGACACCTGCTTCAGCTTTCAACTGAAATTGCAATCAGCAGTGTTTGAAATGCACCGGGCTGAAATCCATTCTGTTTTGAATGTGTGGTTAACAGTTTTGACAGCAGTGTGTTAGCATTTGAACAACATGCTGTAAATCCACAGTGTTGTACAGATTGTGGTTAAAGCTATGGGATAAGTGTGTAGAGTTTTGAAAACTGTGTTCAAGCAGTGAAAAACAAACTAGAGTCCGGTCCACATGAACTGCCACTGTGCAGACTGTAGTTAGTTGTGCACATGTAGCTCCAGTTGTGCCTGCTGTCGTTTAGCAATCACAAAAAAACTGTAGAGACAAAAAAAGTGTCATATTGGAGGAGGATTAACACCAGCCAAAGTAAAGTTTCATAACCTGTTCCATAAACGTTCCTATTAATGGCTTATAAGTAAGCCATAAAGCATTGAATGAAATATTATTAATAAATAGTTACCTCTAACCCCCTTATAAATCGTGACTTATTACAGTGCGGTACCATTTCACTGATTTAAATCCATAAGAGCAGTGTTGCTGGTGTGTTAGTGGGTTATCTTTCTTTTTCTTTTTATGAACATTTTATTTTCATTTTTGGGGGCTCTGTGAATGTGATGCAATGACATGTTTCCAACTTCTTCCTGTGCTCATTTTATTACCAATGGTTTGGCCAGATTCCATTTTATTCATTTGATCCCATTCATTTTTGTTTTAGACTTCAAATGATGTGGAAATGTATTATATAGTAGACATGTACTAGTTGCATGACTTTTAAAGAGCTGTAGATATGGTAGCTGTAATGAAGGTCATTTTTGATAAGAAGGAACTTTTATTTTTCAACCCCAAGCTTTAAAGTTTGAAGTTAATGACAACCAAGCTGTTTATATATTTGGAGTTATGTGTATATACTGTATGTTTCAAACTGAATCACAAGTGCATTTAACTATACACTATAGCAATAATCCCTGACTCTTACATGTTGTTATTTCTGTTGATGTTTGTGTTGTATAAGAATCCACTGAAACACAATGAAGTCTCATCTCACGTCTGTCTGTGTGTCAGCGTGTGCATGTTTGTGTGTGCACTGGACATGCATTAGAATCGGCATGCTTTCCCTCCGACACCTGATTTAAAAAGTACATTCACACACAACACAATACAACTGCATTGGAACAAGAGATGGTGTACTTTTACGCACCAAGTTAAAGAACAGTTTGGTACAAGAGGTTAATTAAAAACTAGAAAATGCATTTCACATATTTATATATATATATATATACTAAGAGTTGAAATACATTGCTAGAAAAGCTAAAAAGCTTAACTGTAATACTATCAAAAGTGGAATCTCAAATGAACTGACTAAAAAGGCTGAAAGAAGAAATACTTTGTATTCTTATCAGACATCCATTACATAGAACCAAAAAGCATCACCCTGAAGAGCTGAGAGGTGAAATACATTGCCTGAAAAAAGGGGGGCTGAACGAAATTGCATTGAAAAAGCTGCAAGATGAAATGTATTAATCACAAGCATGTTAAAAAAAAACAGAATAAGTAAGGCATGGAAAATGCAGATTTTTATTTTATATATGAACTGAAGTTTACTGAAAGGTACTTTCAAAGAAAGTGTAAGGTCCTTGAAGTAAGTTATTTTGTCAGACATACTGTAGGTACTGTCATACTTAAATCCTGACATTGTGTACATAAAGACAAAGGCATAATCCCAGTATAAGCACTTTTATTTGAAAAGTAGGTCCATTCCTAGTTTTTTGTTAACATACAATGGCTGTTGGGGGCTTTTATTTTGAAAACAAGCGTCATCCTGAGCTTTCTGCAAGGATACAGTTACTTTCTAGGGCTCTTATACTGAAAAACTAGGCCCATGATTTGTTGCCTATAAACATACATTCAAGGTTGAGGCTTTAATTTTGAAAATCCTGGCTTTCATGTTATGATGAAGTTACCAGCTTGGGCCATTATTTTGAAAATCAGAAATTGTGTGTGTGTGTGTGTGTGTGTGTGTGTGTGTGTCAAACTGCACTATTTAGCTCATCTCAATAAGCTCTGTGTTACCAACTGCAATTAATGGCCATAAAAGGCATTAATTACAAGCATGTTAAAAAAAAGAAGAGTTTAAGATAAATTAAGGCATGGAAAATGCAGATGGATTGTAAGTTTATATATGACCTGAAGTTTACTGAAATGTACTTTCAATGAAAGTATGGTCTTTGAAGTAACTTTTATTTAGAGTAATAAGGTGCTGCTATTATAACATTTCAAACGTGGACGCGTGTGTGTCTTGAGCCAGATTAAGGCTTCTGAACTGTGAGCAGAACTACATTTGTTTTGGATGTATTGTCATACATGTGTAACTATGTGTTGGGGCAATATAACAAGGTTCAGCAGAAGAAAATGTTGTGACATCTAGCTTTTGACATCAGAAAGGCAGCCCATAAGTGAACTCAACATTCCAGGGTCTGTAGGTCTAATGGGCAGGCCATCTGTGTATCACATATGCATTGCTGGACCTATCTCCATAGCACCACTGTGTACACAGCTTGCAGTGTGAGCCTGACTGGTCAAAGCAGCGAGTGTATAACAGTTTAATTTACTATAAATTCTTAACAATATAAGTCCCGTTATTTTTTTATTTAAAAGCTTTTATCAGGAAATGTTGGGTCTTCATCAGCAGTAACTTAACACAACTCCTATAAGCGAACATGAAACATAAAATAAAGCAATATAATATATAGGAACTAAACTTTTAACCACAGAGATTCAGTTGGAAGCTACAAATGTACTGAGAGTTGAACACACTGAGACTTTTAAAAACAATTTCTCTTTTATTGTGTAGGCTTCTTTTGTGCGATTATTAAATAATAATATTAGTAATAAATTATTCATTATTATTACAAATACAGAAACACACAGACACAATATATGGCACCCCTTCTCCTCTGCTTCTCTTCATAGCCATCAGATTCCTCTAGCAACCCTTATAGAGCTGGCTCAGGTTTGCCTTGGACCAGCTCTTAATTATGCTGTTATAGTTTTAGACTGCCGGGGGACTTCCTTTGACACACTGAGCTCCTCTCTCCTCTCTCTTTCCATCTGTGTACATCCATGTCCCAGAAATGCTTGTTACTAACTTAGCTCTGGGGAGCTTATTCCCCGGAGTTCTTGTTTTATTTGCCCCACAATTTTCTTTGTATTAGGGTGGTACCTAAATCATGGTTGCAGCTGTTGCCGTGATCCTGCTCCGCGCCCTGCTATGTGCTGCTATGCTCTGCTACACCCTGCTCCTCATCACTCAAGGTTTCTGCCTGAAAGGGAGTTTTCCTTGCCACTGTCACACTATGGTAAACACTTGCTCTTGGGGGAATTACTGGAATTGTTGGGTCTTTGTAAATTATAGGGTGTGGTCTAGACCTACTCTATCTGTAAAGTGTCTTGACATAACTCATTATGATTTGATACTATAAATAAAATTGAATTCAACTGAATTGAATGTGGTGTTATTGGTCATATTACTGTCTGTCATTGTAATTTTTCTATCTGGGGAAAAGTGCAGTGTCATGGTATAGGAAAACAGCAGCTGGTCCTTCCAGCTGTAATCAAGCATTGCCCTGGCTTTGATGTTTAATTAGAACACCTGGTTGTTGATAAACATCTTTATATACTGAGCACTTTATATAAGAAGCATTGTTAAGCCTCCATTCAAAGAAACCTAAGAAAAGCCAAAACAATACATGGGATCAATATAATGACCTCACCATGAGCCCCATAAGACATTTCAAATGTATTAATATATAATTTGTGTGGATAAAAAAAAGAAATCTGGGCATATCAGAGATTCGAAAAACTGGTACGCTGTGCTTTCTTCCAGAAAAGTTGAAGAGGAGCCATCATGTCTTAAAGAGCTGAAAATATTGATATTTGAATGGTTTTTGAAGCTGAATGTATGCAGAAGATAGAGACAACCAAAAAATGTATGGAAGTAGAAAAATAACTAGAAAATGCTTGCTAAATTGCCAAAGCTAAACTGGATTGCTTGCATAATTGCATAAGAACAAGGTGAAGTAGTGAGAATAGTTGGAAAAGTGGGAATGGTTTTAATTAGTATGCATTTCATTGAAATGTTGACTAATACCAATGTATTAAACAAAAGTAGAATATTTTAAGGTTTCTTTTAAACAAAAAGTCATAGTATAGGTATGTTGAAAGAAGTCAAATAAAAGTCAAAGTATAGTATATTGGAAAAGTCCCAGTATAGTTTGTGGGGAAAATTCATGAAAAAGACATATGTTGAAAAAAGTCATAAAAAAGTCATAATATAGTATGTCGAGAAAAGTCATAGTATAGTATGTCAAAAAAGTCATAGTATACTATGTCTAAAAAAGTGATGAAAACATCATAGTATAGTATGTCGAAAAAACGCATACAAAGTCATTGTATAGTAAATTAAAAAAAAGTGACAAAAGTCCTAACATAGTATATTAAAAATAGTCTGTATGTAAAAAAAAGTGATACAAATGTCATAGTATATTATATGGAAACAAGTCGTATTATAGTAGGTGAAATAAGTGATAAAAATGGCAAAGTATAGTATGTCGAAAAAAGTAATAAAAAAAGTCATGGTATAATTTGTCGAAAAACAGTGATACAAAAGTCATATGTCCACAAAATTCAAAGTACAGTACATGGAAAAAAGTAATAAAAGTATAGTATAAGAGTATAGTAAATCGAAAAAAAGTCATAGTATAATATATGTCTAAAAAAGTCGTTTTATAGTATGTTTAAAAAAGTCAAAATATTCAATGCATAGTATGTCAAAAAACAGTGATAAAAAGTATGTCGTATAGTAATTTTGAAAAAAGTCATAGTATAGTATGTCAAAAAAAGTCTTAGTATAGTATGTCGAAAAAAGTCAAAATATTCAATGCATAGTATGTCAAAATAGTCATAAAAAGTCGTCCGTATAGTAGTTCGAAAAAAGTAATAGTATAGTATGTTTAAAAAAGTGATAAAAAAGTCAATAGTATAGTATGTTGAAAAAAGTGATAAAAAGTCATAGTATACTAAATCGAAAAAAACGTCATAGTATAGTATGTTGAAAGAAGACATAAAAAGTCATAGTATAGTACATGGAAAAAAGTGATAAAAACGTCAAAGTATGGTATGTCGAAAAAAGTGAAAAAGTCATAGTATAGTAAGTCGAAAAAAGTCAAAAAAGTCAATGTATAGTATGTCAAAAAAAAGTCAATGATAGTATTTCGAAAAAGTCATTGTATAGTATGTCGACAAAAGTAATGAAAAAGTCATAGTATTGGTCTAAAAAAATTAAAAAACGTCATAGTATAGTATGTCGAAAAAAGTAAAACAAAATCATTGTATAGTATGTCGAATAAAGTCATAAAAAAGTCATAGAATAGTATGTCGAAAAAAGTAAAAAGTCATAGTATGGTATGTTGAAAAAAGTAATAGTATAGTATGTCAAAAAAGTAATGAAAAAGTCATAGTATAGTATGTCAAAAAAAGTAATGAAAAAGTCATAGTATAGTATGTCGAAAAAAGTAAAAAAAAAGTCATAGTATAGTATGTCAAAAAAAGTCATAGTATAGTAAATCGAAAAAAGTCATAGTATAATATATGTCTAAAAAAGTCATACAAATTCACAGTAAAAAAATTATAATGTTCATAATACGTTTTTTAAAAATTCCTTCTTTTTAACTATCCCATGGGGTCAAGAGTTATTTTAGTACTAGGAATTTCAATCTGTCAGGAGTTTTCTAGACCAAAACACAATAGTTAAACAATGTTGATGCATCCTAACAATTTGGTACCACTGTTTAATAAGGGGTTCATCAGTTGTAACTAATGATTCTCTGGTAAAATCTCTGGTTGGTGTTTATCCTCCAGCATGCTTGTAAATGTTAATAATTAAGAAAGGGTTCTTACGGTAATTCAAGTCTGGCATTGTAAATATTAGTAAGCTCTGAAGAAAATGGATTGTGGACCAGATGCTCTGCAGATTTTTCCTACAAGGTCAGAGGTCAAACAGACCCTTCCAGGAATCCCGAACAATTTAAAAGACAAAACAAGTGTCATACTAGAGCAAGATTACCACCGGCCAGAGAAAACTGTCATAGCCTGCCAATCCAAAAGTTCTTATTAATGGCTTATAAGTAAGCCATAAAGCATTAAATGAAATATTATTAATAAATAGTTACAACCTCTAACCCCCTTATAAATCCTGACTTATTACAATGCGGTACCATTTCACTGATTTAAATCCATAAGAGCAGTGTTGCTGGTGTGTTAGTGGGTTATCTTTCTTTTTCTTTTGATGAACATTTTCTTTTTATTTTTGGGGGCTCTGTGAATGTGATGCAATGACATGTTTCCAACTTCTTCCTGTGCTCATTTTATTACCAATGGTTTGGCCAGATTCCATTTTATTCATTTGATCCCATTCATTTTTGTTTTAGACTTCAAATGATGTGGAAATGTATTATATAGTAGACATGTACTAGTTGCATGACTTTTAAAGAGCTGTAGATATGGTAGCTGTAATTAAAGTAATTTTTGATAACAAGGAACTTATTTTTCAACCCCAAGATTTAAAGTTTGAAGTTAATGACAACTGATCTGTTTATATATTTGGAGTTGTGTATACAAACTGAATCTATGTTTGGATCTCCTTTACATTTTAAAACATCACTCTAAGTACATTTAACTATACACTGTATAGCAATAATCCCCCACCCTTACATGTTGTTTCGGTTCATGGTTGCTGTTTCTGTTCATGTTTGTGTTGTATAAGAATCCACTGAAACACAATGAAGTCTCATCTCACATGTCTGCCTGTGTGTCAGCGTGTGCATGTGTGTTGTTTGCATTGGACATGCAGTAGAATTGGCATGCTTTCCCTCCGACACCTGAGCCTCTGCTTTAAAATGTCCATTCACACACACACACACACACACACACACACAACAGCATTGGAACGAGAGATGGTGTACGGTTACGCACCAAGTTAAAAAACAGTTTGGTACAACAGGCTAATTAAAAAACATAACACACTGACACTGAAACATTGCATGGGCATTATGTAGATCAAAAAACATCTGTGTTAGGGTTTCAATCAGTAAAGTATGTAATGCCAACAGCATGCGTTTATAGATTCCAAAAAAAGAACAACCCTCTAAAACAGCTAAAGCTGACAGAAATGTGGAGTAACCTTTACAGCTTAGCTTTCTATTACTGGGGCCTGTGTGTAGATCCATGAAAATGCAAAAAATTGACATGTTTCAATAGCTACAATCAAATCAGAAGCATTGCCAATATTTACCATAAGAATGATAAAGTAAAAATGACAACTGTGAACCATTGTCTTTATAGACACCTCACTCTTAACCCCCTTTACAGTTACATGAAACCATGTTCAAATGTTATTAAAGCATATTAAAATAATTCATACATATCAAGGGTAGGATCATGTCATTGGGGCAAATGACAGAACAAGGTTTAACACAAGAATAAACACATTGATTCCAATACACTATCCACCTAATACAAGGCGAACGCTATTATAAGGCTATACCGCTAGTCTAAGTTATTTTGTGCCCCTGCTAGCATAACTGCTTCAGGTTCCATTTACAGACATAAAACTCTACAGAGACTGCTAATATCGATCTGACTGCAAATCCTTGGCAACCTTTCTCCAACTATTGGACAAGTTTACCAGCCTCACTCCTCTGCCTCAGCTTTTGCAGGATATTAAACAACATCCGCTGCATCCATTTATCCACCAGAGGACAAAACTGCTTCTTTCTCATTTGAGATTCCACACTCATTACTGCCACTCAGTGGTAGTGATGTTATGTCTAATACTGGAGCCTCAAGGATTGTCTCATTATTCAGAAACAGATATCTAAATTGTGTGATTAATTAAAGTGTTGTATCTTGCCTTGAAACTGCAAAAGGATGGATGTTTGAAACAGCAAACTGCTATGTTCTGTCAGTGAACATGCAAGTGGTTTGAACTAGTCTAATCCACTAGGGGCTTCATCATTGTAAAGTTTACTAACATACACACAGACACAGAGACACACACACACACACACACACACACACACACACACACACACACACACACACACACACACACACACACACACACACACACACACTCCTTTATTGGATCATTCACCTCACAAACACAATAAACTGGAAGCTTGACTGCTGATGAGAAGGCACAAAATGCCAAATGGGCCAAAATGCTTTAGATCTTTACACTATAGTTAACATTTTAATAGTTTTTAGTTTAGTGTAATTTGTACGGTATAATTGCAGTTTTCTTGGCTTTTGGTTTTGGCCAAGGAAGTGAGAGCAGGAGTGAGAGAGAAAAAGAGAGAAGAATTAGTGAGAAATCAAAATATAGTCACGATTCTTTGTTATGTCAGACAGAATTGTAAAATGACACTTGATTTCCTTTGACTGGCTGTCAACCACAAAATATCAAATTCTGTATAAGCAAAGTCTCAAATCCTGTTCAGATGAGCTAATTCTACCCAGCAGCCCAAGGCCATCAGAGTCACGATTCACTGCAGGCACAGTAACCAAGCAACAGGGCGGCTTGTGGTGTTCATTGCTGACAATAACTCCCAGGTAGACCCCTTTGTCTTGAGCAGTATGTCTGCAAATCCCACTTTGATTAAAGTGCAGTGTTGTTAAATCTAACCCTACTCTGTTATGAAAAACTGATTTTCTGCAAGGTCTTAGTTTCTATATGAGCCTTCCTTGGGTAAGCAAAATGAAAGAAATCACTGCAAACTGACAACCAACAAAAGATCTATATTTCTGGTAAGATTAAGCTAAAAATGTTTAAGTTTAGCGAAAGATTTACAATTCATCAAAGCTGTATGACTCCAGTCAATGACCTTGCATAGAGATGATCAAAAAGATGAGGATCTAGGGTAAAATAGAAAGAGGAATTCCTGATAAGATTTTAAATTATTGTATTGTATACAGATCTAAACTGTACCACACATACAAAAAGGCACACTCTGGTCAAACTTTCATAAAAAAAGTGGTGAAAAAGTGTCTATGGTTAGGCTAGAACAATCTGGGCTTTTGCGTTTGTAATTCAAGGAAGTTACCACTATGGTTAATCCAGTGTTGTTTGGATGGACAATGCTGTGAAAACCAGAACTCTGTACACCTGTATGTGTATTGATATTAAGAGATATGGCATTAGGTACATAAGTAATATATTTTTGAATACAATAGAGATAGTGCTTAAGAAAGGACACCACTTTTTCACTAGGGCTTAATTTAATTGTCAGTGGCTGTTCGACTTTTTAAATAAGTATAAGTGTGAGGTCTTGGTGGTCTAGTATCTCAAAGTAATGTGTGTCAGAGGTTTTTATGTCAACTTTGGTTTCCTTTTTGATGAATTTCTAAATTCCCATGTTTATTGAAGTAAACGTGTTGACTTTTGGTGTTATTGTAAGTGTCATTACAGACAGACAGGGAAAGCCAGCTCCTGAAGAGCTTCAGTAATTACATTCAGCAGCCAATGTTGAAATAACATGAGGGCTTGTAAAGGAGTAATGGAAACTAAAGCCAGTCACAGCAGCAACACAGCAGGCAAATTTAGAATCTATCCTCACCAATTAAAAAAAAGATATGCCTGCTCAAATCAAACAGAATAATTGACAATGTCAGACTGTGTTCCAGTTTAAAAAAAAGAAAAAGGAATGAGGCCATGTAGCCTGAGCCATGTCCAGAAATGCTAAATAATACACTACATTCCTCTAGCTGGCATGAGAAGTGACCCGCTGTTTTTCATTGGAGGAAAAATAAACCTGGCTAATTGACATGCCTTTTTCATGCTGTGCTAAACGAATTGTTTATGGCAGTGAGGAGCAAGCAGGGCTTAGAAGATGAGTCACGTAGTTGTTGGAGGCCGATTGCCATGTGTGGACAATGGGTTGTTAAAGGGCCCAATCAGTTTTTGACCATATAAATAACAGGTATAGTCAAATAAATATTTAAAGAGTTTTTCGTGAAAATTGTTACAGATTGTTTTTATTCATTTTCAATTACACAGCAGTATACATGTACATTAAATGGTTTTCAGTAGTGTATATCAGACTATGTACCAAGTACTATGAGCATGTGTTGCCTACCTTGATGATACCTTGCCAGCGAGAGCACACACACACACACACACACACACACACACACACACACACACACACACACACACACACACACACACACACAGACAGACAGACAGACAGACAGAGAGACACACACACATGTGCACACACACACACACACACACGCACACACACACAAAATTCTGAAATTACATCATGTGATTGGTTGACACAGCTGTTAGTCAAGGCGTCACAATCCAAGATTGCACCAGCTGACATGAATACATTGGTTTTTCATACAAACAGATGATGTGACGAGATCGTGGATATATCACTCTTGAATTACTCGTGCAAAGTCTCCAAAAAGTCACTGAAGTTTCAGGATGGATTACTAAACTTCTGGAAGGGCTTCAAAAGCACTGAATACCTTGTTGTAAAGCTCCAGCCGTTAGCTACAAAGCTAAAAACATGGCGAGAGGCTGGGTTGAAAGTTTGCAAAGCTAAATTGAAATTACATGAGTTGATTTTTAGATTCATAATATATATATATTTTTTTACAATGACACTGTAATTCTATGATGGATTAACAAGTTTGTGGATGGCTTCAATTGGTGGTAAGATCAATGTTTAAAGTGGTTTATCGTTTCAAACATAACGAACAATTTATTTTATGTAAATTTCTTTTGAATTCTGCACCTGCTGCAACTGAGTTCTTTAAGCTTTCTTCTCATGCAGCTCCCCACCTCGTCTTCCTTTTTGATTTGGACAGGGGGAGTGGATGATTGTTGATCAATGTGAGTAAAGTCAAACTCTGAACAGAGACTAACAACAAAAGCACATTTTACAAAGCAGAATCACTTAAGCCACATTTCCTAAGGAACCACAGGGCTTTATTAGGCTCAAAGCAACTTATCTTCTGCCACTTTGCCTTAAGTGACACAGACACATGGCACTGGCAAAAGAAGGTCCTTTAAAAACAGAATCTAAAAAGTCTTTCATTCCTTAAAGTGTAGGATTTTAAGACAAGCTACGTGAATAGAGCTGGCATTCTCGCAGCTAATTAGAGACTTGTAGGAACAATGGCTCAGTGCTGATCATATCACCAAACAGCTCCCACCGAGGCAGGCGTGGTAGACATATGGAGGAAAACTTCTAACTTATCAGGCAGCTGTAAAAGTCAGACTCACTGCATAATTAATAGCAACAACATTGTGAAACAGGGTTTTTTTAAGCCAAGGACCCCTTAACTAAAAGAGAGACGGAGCAGGGACCCCCTACTACATATATTGTATAAACTTAAATTAAACAGGACCTACAATCAATTGTGGGAAGCCTAAAGCCTAAATACATATACTGTATGTTGAATGCATGTAATACTAAGCTATTAAAATAATAATTGTTGGCATGATTTTATGAATCATGTTTTAATGTTAAACATGCATGTGGCACAGTGTTATCCTTAGGATTAATTGCATTTGTAGATGGCTATCTTAGTGACTACCTTACCTACAGGCCAGTAAGCATTACATTTAAAAACATTTTTTGTTGGATTCATGTTAAAACATTGTAATTTTTGAAAAGACTTTCGAAAAATTAACAATAATTTGGTGTCCCCCCTGCAGTAACTCTAAATACCCCCTAGGGGTCCCAGACCCCCTGTTGAAGATATCTGTTGTAAAACATTCAAAGTCAATCAGCAAATGACATATTAAAGGATAAGCCTGAGCCGAGTATGATGTGACTCTGAAATTGATTGATTCTGTTTGTTTTTATATTCAGAGGACAAAAAGGAGTGGCTTGCATAAGAATAAAGCGTATTCTAAACTCAGCAAAGGCTTTGTGTGAGGATGGCAAGATGAACTCATTTAAAGAATAGTGTAGGTCTCTCCAGTGTGTTCACAACAACACAACATTAAACAAACACTGGCTCTGTTGCATAATTTGGGATCTTAAGCTCATTAGAAATAAATGTAGGATGAGTAAATATTTCACCATAGGCTACTGTTGAGTCTGATCCCTAGCCTCTCCTCTGTTTTTTAGCCTCATTGAAACTATCTCTCTACCTCTGTTGGTAAGGCTTGCACTGCTCTAAAAGCCAAAAGATGCATCGTCATTTTTTAACCAGCCCATGCTAAGCATATTAACAGCTCTTTTAAACTGCGCTAGCAACCTGTTTTTTTCATATTCATATTGCCAACCGATCCAGTGAGTGCTGAAGGCTAGGAACCGCTGATGCCATCAAGCACACATCATCGGCAAAAAGCAGCGATGAGATCCCCAGCTCACCAAACTGCAACCCCTCCCCACCACGACTACGCTTCAATATCCTGTCTGTAAATACTACAAACAGTTCTGGTGACAAAGCAACATGCAGCAAAGGGCAGCAGCAAGGACTGAGCCTTTACATGGGGCGCATGCTCAACCAGGGGTCTTTTTCACAAAAGCAGAATTTATAAATCCAGGATAACCTATAAAGCGAGACTTGACCTAATCTAATCAGTGCATCCTGTCATGTGCGTTTCACGACAGCAAAGCCAGGCTGAGGAGGTGCGAGGTCCCATGTTCATGGAGATGGGCCGTTTTTCGAAAATTGATGGCTAATTGCAAATTTTGTCCGACTGTGTGTCGAGTTCAGGAGCTCCGCAGGCTAACCTGACAGTGGCCGGTGCTACCTGTGTTGCTGCCTCGCCGCCCGGGCTGTCCTCCTTCACAGACCTCGGCCCGCTGTGAGCTAGATGGAGCTCCGTCACGGCCGGCCGCCCGCAGCACTCCATACCTGCCAAAGTCACCGTTTCTGGGTTACTGGACTACCAGATGCTGAGACCCTGATGGAGTTCCAGGGCCTGTAGCTCACTGCTCTCCCTCCCCTCTTCCTGCTAAATGGCCGGTGTGTGTGAGTGAGAGCGCGGTCAGCGAGCTTGTTACGCCCTCAATCTCTTACCACAGGTTCCAGTTAATCTTATAATGTATATGTGTGTTGAGTTATTTAAACAAACGATCGGGGAAATAAAGACCTCTTGTCCGCGAGTCTCATTGATAGAGCCCGCGGTGAGCTGGATGGAGCTCTATCAATGAGAGCTAGCGAGCCTCTTCCTAACGAGACCTCTGAAATTCACAAAAATGCATTAAATTGAAATCGGACAAACGTTTTAGCTTTGTAAGACCTTAGGATAGCTGTGATATAAATGACGTGACGAAATTCAAACTGTAAATATACTATAGTTAGCTCCGTATATATACTATAGTTAGCCCCGCGGCAGCCGTCCAGCTCGGAGCCCCGAGCCCCGGTAGTCCAGTAACCCAGAAACGGTGACTTTACCCTAGGTATGGAGCGCAGCGGGCTGCCGCTGTCTCGTCAGACTGTGTGGAGCTCCTGAAGTCCGACACGTCTTACCAAATTTCCAATTAGCCATCAATTTTTCGTAAAACGGCCCATATTTGTGCTTTATATAGTTGATTTCTTGCATAAAAAAGTCTCAGAAGTTAATTTAGTAACGAAATATCAGCCTAACAATGTATAACATTGCAGTGTCTGAAATATGAGACCTGCTGTCTCTTCTCCACTGTATGTGTATGTGCTTCGCTCAACCAATCAGCACGCAGCTCATCTAAATATTCATGAGCATACCATATTTGGAAGAAAAGCTCTCGTTCCAAATAGAGCCATTCCACAGGGATGCATTAACCATAGAATAGCACCTGGGCCATTTTCAGCCCAACCAATGTTACATATCCTATTAGGAGACCTTAAGGAACACTGGGAAATACCCTATATAATCATTCTATCATACCTTTAAACTTCTAACAATTAAACAAAAGTCTTCATAAACGCAATTTAAGAGTAACAATGACTTAATAGTTAAAAAAATAAAGGTCACAATGTTAAAATAATAACAGAACTTAACTGAACAGCAATATGTACATGTGGTATTTTAATGCAGGCTAATAAAAATAAAAGGTAAAATCCATCAGAGTGATTGCTGAGTGAACATAAATGGCACCAGGTTTAATCAAGCCTGGCTGTTAGCTTGGTCTGGAGCAGACTAGCTACACAAAATAAATTTCTATGGTAGCTTATGTGCCACTGCTTTCATGAAACTGAGTCAAGGCTAAATTAAGCCAGGATATCTGGAAAATCCCGGCTTAATCTGCTATCTAGGTTTTGTGATATAGACCTCAGGTGAGCTACCCGGGCGTGTCTTAATTTTAATTTTTTCATTATAAATCTCTGCTACAGCTTTGCTGCAAATATGTGGATATAACATGTTTTGCCATCTTGTCATTTTGCCATCAACAGGAGTTTTTTCATTCCTACTTGAGGGATCATTTTCCTGCCTAGTATGGAATGGTTAAAGGCAACACAACTTGACATGACTTGAACTACCAAACAACAGAATGACACCCAGAAATACAAGATTCACAGCAATATTCTTTGACTTTTGGTAGTCTCTGCACCACTCAATGCATATGCAATTCCCCCTGCTGTCCTCTCTTGCTGTTAATGAGACATCTCTTCAGAGCAGAAATTAGCATATCCGACCATCTTCTACTGCTTCTGATTTAACCATATGGAGAGCTTGCATTAAATCTCAGCACCCACCACTAGCACTATGACAAAGGTTGACTGGATTGAGTCATGTACAAGTAAATGACAATATGTACAGTCTAACAATTCAGAATAATTGATGATTGAACTCAGCTGTGCTCTTAGATTTGCAGGTGTATGCAATTATAGGGACTGCCTTCTTTTCCCTAGATATTCAGTGGGGTAAGGGGTTAAATTATCAAGTGAAACATTAAACTAGAAGCCACTCGTAGAACGCAAACCTCTTCCAAGGCCATGACCTATCTTGAAATGTTAACAAAATTGAAAAATAATTTGTTCATCCGCCCTGTGATTTGTATCCGCTCCAAAATGTAATAGGTTTTTCCTTTGCCCATGCTACATCCTTCCACCAAGTAATGAAAATCAGGCCAGGGGTCCGTTTCAGAAAGCAGGTTTAGTGAAAACTCTGAGTTTGTTAACCCTGAGATAAGAGAAACTCTGGGTTTTCTGTTTCAGAAAGGGAGGTTAATCAAACCTGAGAGAGAGGGGTTACTCCAGCCCATTTCAGAAAGAGAGGTAACTTAACTTCAGAGTCAGTTACTATGTTAACTGAGCCTGTGAACCTAACCTGGTCGGGAGCAGGTTTTCTTCAATAAACCGAGTTTTTCTCAGTCTCCTCCCCCTGACACAGCACACTTTCATTTGCTCATTCATTCATTCAGTCTGTATCAGGCATATTTTAGCTCAGTTTGTTATCTGCATGAATAAAAAAATCAGTGTTGGTTTATTAACTGTGTTAAGCAGACTATACAGTTTTTTTCTCAAAACATGGCATTTCCTTTTGTCGAGGATCCTGTTGATGAAGAAGCTGTATTAATTCACAGGGAGTTAAACATACGTCGGAAGATGATATTGAGGCCCCGACTATAGATGCATTTTCATTTCCAAATAACTACCTATTTGAGCAGTATCGTTTTTCTTCCCAGTCTATCAGTCATGTAGCCTACATAACCTTATCCGTCCTCATATCACTAAAGTCACCCATCATGGACATGCTCTACATCCCAGCAGATTATTTGTGTCGCATTATATTTTCTTTGCAAACGGCAGTTTTCTTTACAACATTGGTGATGTGGAGCATATTAGTAAAGCCACTGTAGCAAAGCACCATCAGAAGAGTGTGACTTGATCGCTCTGTGTTTTAAACATTTTGTAGTGTTCCCTGGACACAAACCAGTAAGAGCCATTAAAAAGGAGTTCCACAGTATTGCAGGTGAATGAGGGGTGGTGGTGATGGCCCAGTGGATATGACACATGCCTTTGGTGTGGGGGTTAGACTCAGAGTTTGTTAAACCTCCTTCCTGAAAAGGGCCCCAGTAGTTTTTCCGTAAATCTGCTGACAAACCAACTAAGCTGAAAACATAACCTAGGTAATGACATATAAAAGGTAATTTTGAGTATTATTCAGTAAAAGCTTAGTGTAATGCAGTGTAAGGAAACAAATGATGTAGTATTTGCATTTAACATCTCACTGGGAGGAAATTGTGATCTTGATAATATAGTAACACACACTATTGATTACCTGCCCTATGGGCAATTAGCCAACACTCCTTTATCTAACTGCTACCCATGCAGTAGTATGCTGAGTAAAGATTCATTCATTGGCTGGAAAATTGGAATTGTTCCACCAGTGGAACAAAAACAAAGAGTACTAATTAATAAGAACCTCATATAAAGCTCTTTCTTCATTGTTTTGAGGTCACGTTTTAAATTTCTCCTCAGGAACAACATAATGACAAGTTACAGTATAGGCTGCTCCTCTGCTGAGTTTTCAATTTCACAATTCATCCGAGAGATCAAAGAATTCTGTCATGAGCTGTGGAACAGAAAGAATGAGCAATGAGCGTGCTACCTCCACTAAAAACGGAGACCTTTGGATATGAACTAAGTTTATTCTAGAAAAACTCGACCAACTTCCTGAGTGCAGAACATTATAAACACGATAGAAATTTGTGGTGGAAAGTATCCTCTTAGAAACCTCAATAAAAGTGGCAATTGCTTCAGAGTTATGCAGAGAGATATGCTGCAGTTTTGGATTAGAGGCAGGACTGCAATCCATAGAGGTCAGTCTGAGAGGCTGCAGGTTTCAAACATGAAGTTTCCTCAATTGTTTCAACTCGCTTTGATGTTGCAGCATCCCCACCATACAGCAGGCGCTCAGCCATGCTGTATCCCTGCATCTCTAAAATCTTAGATGTTTTGATTCCTCCGAGACCTCGGAAGTTCATTTTAGAGAAAATAGGTCCTGGACTGTGGAAATAAACAATAGGGGCAGTTTCCTGTTGTGCAAGTATTAAAACTCTTGTTGGCACATTGACAGCTGTTCATCCTGTAAAGCACTTTGTAACTTGTTATTGTGAGGTCTTATTTTCATTCCAAAATGCTTAAAGGCAGTGATGGAGGAAGTATTCAGAAGCTTTACTTTGGTAAAAGTTGCAGACCTGAACTATACTTAATTAATTAAGTAAAAGTATGTATTGTATCTGTATTGAAAATGTCACTTAAGTGACACAGATACACTAATACAAATCTGGGGAGACCAAGCACACCTCTCTGTCTGCGATGAAGAGGACTTAACTGTTTACCTGGAAATGGAACCACCAACCACTCGGTTGAAAAATGAGCAATACAAACTGCTAAGCAAGTCTTACATGGTGGCTCTGTCACCATTGGTGTAGAAATGTGGTTGTGGGTAAATGACAAGGTAAAGGACTCATGATTAAGGTGCTATATAAATGTAGTTTTTTTTTCAAATGTAAGTCATCATTTGAAATATTGTTTATCAAGTGCTTCTCAGAACATAAAAAAACACAAAATCAAACCAAAATAAATATGTTCAATTGTAAATACACTAACAGGGAATGAGATTAAAGCAATCATTTTGCCATTTTACACGTAACACACACACACTGAATGAACATGTGGTTCTAAGTTTCTTTAACTAATCACAAATCCTCTATTAGGGGTGTCTAGATTTTGAATGAAAGAATAATTCATTGTCTTCCTCATTAAAGTGTTAAAATTACAGCTTAATGTGTTTAGGTGCATGCCACACATTCCAGCTATCATTAAAAGGAGTGCTCAGGCAAAGCCTCGTTGTTTATGGTTTTGTATATCCCTCTAAAAGCTAGTCAAGCACAGCTAAAGGTGGGCCCATACTCCATATTTATGAAATTGGCTCTGTGTGAAATTGGTTTTTGCCTAATGGATCCCTGCATGGGTGCTCCGCCTGATACCTCTGCCTCAGCTTATCGGCACTAGAGTCACACTAAGGACAGAGAGACAGAGCAGGAAAATGGACAAATAAAAAGAAACAAAGCTACAAAAAAATATTGGTATGCATGTGAGAATTAACCAACTTTATTGACAGAAAAAAATATCAAAAGACCTCGGAGGAGCTTCTTACACCTTCAGTGCAATACATTTATAGAGCAGCCTGTTCTCATGAACCATACGTTCGAAAAGCTACAAAAAGATAAGCACTGTTATTCGTATGATTTCCACATTATTTTTTGCTGTGCGCACCACATTGACTGCTGTTGTATAAGAATGCGGCTGGCCGTGTAGGGAGGTGGTCGCGGTGATGGGTGGGCGTGAACACACAGGACTTTCAAGTCAGGGAGCGGAGTTTGCTTCCTGGGGAAAACAAAAGACTTTCATCCAGGAAATGCGTGTTCCTTGGGAGTGTTTTAATACAAACCATGATCTTTTTTCCTAAACTTAAATAGTCGTTTTGGTGCACAAAACTTAACTTCACTTTTTCTTGCCTAAACTTAACCGTAATCTTCGCGGAAATGACCGGCAGCTCGCAGTGCTCTGTACCCGGCTCACAGTCACCTATTCTCGGGTAACTGAACCACCAACTAATGCTGACGCTCTGTAGCACAGAGCTCTGAAGCTGATGTCACGTCACCAGCCGGCGGTATCCTAGTTTTTGTATGATACCCTACGAACCCGTTCATGAGAATGTGTTGTTGTAGAGCATAAAAGTTGTACTTTTACTTTTACGACCATTTCAGCTCCAAATGCAAGAAAGGCAACAGCTTTATTATGCAGTGTAAGCTGTGTTTGCCCAGAGAGACCGAACTAGCACCTTATAAAAACTGCCATCAAACTGCACAAGCATGTAGGGGTAACGTAAAAGCGGTAAAAAGTTTAATAATACTTGTACCATTGCATTGGTAGTCAAAAAGAAGTTTTAACATTAATAATTTTACTTGTACTTAAGTAAAAGTTCAAAGTAATATTACTTTTACTTAAGTAGAATTCTGTTTTTCTGTACCAAATGTTTATATATTATATAATATTATCTAATATATAAACATTTATATATATACACACACACACACACACACACTCATTAATTGTAATTTTACTTTTATCTTTCTAAAAAAAGTGAGCATTGACTTGACTAAGTTACTGTCTGTACAATAATATTTTGCTCAATAAAAAACATTTTTAAACGTAAGGTAGGGGGACACAGATCTCAAGGGGTCACCAATTTCGGTGCAACACCAGAAGGAAATACAACGCAATGGACAAATAAAAATATCGCTGGTTACATCTACGGGCAATTCATTCAATTTATGTGGTATGGCAAGACACAATATGACAAATCTTGACTGCAGGCATATTAATACATGGCATACATCAGCGTCTATGGTGTGATGAGGTTGATCCAACCTTGCAATTTAAAGCGATGATTCCTTGACAAAAAATAATAGAGATTTTTCTCACAAATTTATGATTTATGATTTCAGAGAAATCCCATGGGCCCACCACCTGTGGGAGGAACCGCTGGGGTCGGGTGCGCTGCCACATGGGTGGCAGTGAAGGTCAGGGGCCTCGACGGACCAGACCCGGGCAGCAGAGGCTGGCTCTGGGGACGTGGAATGTCACCTCTCTGTGGGGGGAAGGAGCCGGAACTTGTGCGGGAGGTGGAGCGCCACCGGTTAGATCTGGTGGGGCTTACCTCTACGCACAGTCTTGGTTCTGGAACCATACTCCTGGATAGGGGTTGGACTCTTTTCTTCTCCGGAGTTGCCCAGGGTGTGAGGCGCCGGGCGGGTGTGGGGATACTCACAAGCCCCCCGGCTGAGCGCCGCTACGTTGGAGTTTAACCCGGTGGACGAGAGGGTCGCTCCCTACGCCTGCGGGTTGTGGGGGGAAAAATCTCTGACTGTTGTTTGTGCATATGCACCAAACAAGAGTTCAGAGTATTCGGCCTTCTTGGAGACCTTGAGTGGAGTCCTGCATGGGGGCTCCAGTTGGGGACTCCATAGTTCTGCTGGGGGGACTTCAACGCGCACGTGGCAATGATGGAGACACATGGAGAGGCGTGATTGGGAGGAACGGCCTCCCTGATCTAAACCAGAGTGGTTGTTTGTTGTTGGACTTCTGTGCTAGTCATGGATTGTCTATAACGAACACCATGTTCGAACATAGGGATGCTCATAAGTGTACTTGGTACCAGAGCACCCTAGGCCAAAGGTCAATGATCGATTTTATAATCGCTTTTCATCTGATCTGAGGCCATATGTTTTGGACACTCGGGTGAAGAGAGGGGCGGAGCTGTCAACCGATCACCATCTGGTGGTGAGTTGGGTCAGGGGTGGGGGAAGACTCTGGACAGACCTGGTAAGCCCAAACGGGTAGTGCGGGTAAATTGGGAACGTCTGAGGAGGCCCCTGTCCGACAGACTTTCAACTCACACCTCCGGGCGGAGCTTTTCGTGCATCCCTGTGGAGGCTGGGGGCATTGAACCCGAGTGGACAATGTTCAAAGTTTCCATTGCTGAAGCTGCGGTGAGGAGCTGTGGTCTTAGGGTCTTAGGTGCCTCAAGGGGCGGTAACTCCACGAACACCGTGGTGGACACCGGTGGTCAGGGAAGCCGTCCGATTGAAGAAGGAGTCTTTCCGGGATATGTTATCCCAGATGACTCCGGAGGCAGCTGCAAGGTACCAAAGGGCTCGAAGGGCTGCAGCCTCTGCCGTGAAAGAGGCAAAGCAGCGTGTGTGGGAGAAGTTCGGAGAAGACATGGAGAAGGACTTTTCGGTCGGCACCAAGGTGCTTCTGGAAAACCGCTCGCCACCTAAGGAGGGGGGGAAGGGGGAACCATCCAAGCTGTGTACAGTAAGGATGGGACGCTGTTGACCTCAACTGAGGAGGTAATAGGGCGGTGGAAGGAGCACTTTGAGGAACTCCTAAATCCGACTAATACGCCTCTATGGTAGAGGCAGAGCTGGAGGATGAGGGGGGGGATTGGCATCAATTTCCCTGGTGGAGGTTGCTGAGGTAGTTAAACAACTCCACAGTGGCAAAGCCCCAGGAATTGATGAGATCCGTCCAGAAATGCTTAAAGCTCTGGGTGTGGAGGGGTTGTCTTGCTGACACGCCTCTTCAACATTGCGTGGAAGTCTGGGACGGTGCCTAAGGAGTGGCAGACCCGGGGTGGTGGTTCCCCTTTTAAAAAAGGGGGGACCAGAGGGTGTGTGCCAATTACAGGGGTATCACACTTCTCAGCCTCCCGGTAAAGTCTACTCGAAGGTGCTGGAAAGGAGGGTTCGGTCGATAGTCGAATCTCAGGTTGAAGAGGAACAATGCGGATTCCGCCCTGGTCGTGGAACAACGGACCAGATCTTTACTCTTGCAAGGATCCTGGAGGGAGCCTGGGAGTATGCCCAACCAGTCTACATGTGTTTTGTGGATCTGGAGAAGGCGTATGACCGGGTGCCCCGGGAGATACTGTGGGAGGTGCTGCGGGAGTACGGGGTGAGGGGGTCCCTTCTCAGGGCCATCCACCTCTGTACGACCAAAGCGAGAGCTGTGTCCGGGTTCTCGGCAGTAAGTCGGACTCGCTTCAGGTGAGAGTTGGCCTCCGCCAGGGCTGCGCTTTGTCACCAATCCTGTTTGTAGTATTTATGGACAGGATATCGAGGCGTAGTCGGGGTGGAGAGGGGTTGCAGTTCGGTGGGCTGGGGATCTCATCGCTGCTTTTTGCAGATGATGTGGTCCTGATGGCATCATCGGCCTGTGACCTTCAGCACTCACTGGATCGGTTCGCAGCCGAGTGTGAAGCGGCTGGGATGAGGATCAGCACCTCTAAATCGGAGGCCATGGTTCTCAGCAGGAAACCGATGGAGTGCCTTCTCCAGGTAGGGAATGAGTCCTTACCCCCAAGTGAAGGAGTTCAAGTACCTTGGGGGTCTTGTTCGCGAGTGAGGGGACAATGGAGCGGGAGATTGGTCGGAGAATCGGCACAGCAGGTGCGGTATTACATTCAATTTATCGCACCGCTAGACGAAAAGAGAGCTGAGCCAGAAGGCAAAGCTCTCGATCTACCGGTCAGTTTTTTGTTCCTACCCTCACCTATGGTCATGAAGGCTGGGTCATGACCGAAAGAACAAGATCCAGGGTACAAGCGGCCGAAATGGGTTTCCTCAGGAGGGTAGCTGGCGTCTCCCTTAGAGATAGGGTGAGAAGCTCAGTTATCCGTGAGGAGCTCGGAGTAGAGCCGCTGCTCCTTTGCGCCGAAAGGAGCCAGTTGAGGTGGTTCGGGCATCTGGTAAGGATGCCCCCTGGGCGCCTCCCTAGGGAGGTGTTCCAGGCACGTCCCAGCTGGGAGGAGGCCTCGGGGGAGACCCAGGACTAGGTGGAGGGATTATATCTCTAACCTGGCCTGGGAACGCCTCGGGATCCCCCAGTCGGAGCTGGTTAATGTGGCCCGGGAAAGGGAAGTTTGGGGTCCCCTGCTGGAGCTGCTACCCCCGCGACCCGACCCCGGATAAGCGGATGAAGATGGATGGATGGATGGATGGATTTCAGAGAATATCCAAGTTTTCTCTCGTAAATGTGAGTTTTTTCTCATAGATTTACCACTTTAATCTCAGAGAATAGCCAAGTTTTTTTCTTGTAAATGTGAGTTTTTTTCCTAAATTTACCACTTTGATCTCAGAGAATATCCAAGTTTTTCTCATAAATTTACAGCTTTAATCTGAGATATTCTGAGTTTTTTCTAATAAATATTACCCTCCTCCCCTGGTTCCGTATTTTTTTTTTTTCTACAATGGCCCTGATACGCTGTCGTAGTATTAGAATATTGGCCTCTTTAAAACATGTTTTAATTCTTTCAGACGGGGGCTCCACAAAATCCTTGTAAAATGTTGGCAAATGCAATGCTTTTACAGAGGGATGTCTACTGTGTTGCATCAACTAATATTGGTAAACATTTGCATCATTAAGTTGCTTACCAGTCCAGCAAATCTGCCAACTCTGCATAGTAGGTCTATAGTTAATCCTTTCTAGACTGATGTCCTCAGGTGTTGAGCATGTTAAATAAAGTGTATTGTGGGGTAGTTTATGGTGACTAAAAAGTCTCAGAAAGCTTATAAATTCAGTCAGAACACTCCTCATAGATGTAACCATTTATTGGAAAGCTCTACCAAGTTAGATTGCACCTTTTAGTTACAGTTATAGCACAAGGTAAGAGCTGAGCATTGAGCCCAATGCATATTTGACTATTTCAAATTTTGAAGTTACCTTGAGATTACCTATATTTGGTCAGTTGCTTTCAGTGGAGGTAGCATGTTATAGGCAGAATCTGATGTTTCCCCTATGTGACATGATAGCCTTACTATTCTATTTTTTAAACCAGAAAAATGGTACCAAACATCTTTTTGTGCCCACGCTAAGAGAAAAAGACCAAGGATTTTAGGGGAGGCATGGAGGGAGGGTGTGAGAGAGGGGGAGGGTGTGAGAGAGGGGGAGGTGTGGATGGATGGATGGATGGATGAAGGTTGGCTGGAGCTGTCAGTCTCATCTCTCTCCTGTCTCTCCTCATCCATCCTCACCATGCTGACAGCAAGCTTCCAAGCAGAACACCGCCTGCCTGCCAGGTAATTCATATTCCCTACCTGCACAGCCACCACCACCATCGACACAAGGAGACAGACATGCAGGGAGGAACTACTGGAAGAATAAAAAATCAATGAGAAGGACGATACAAAATTATTTAAAGAGAAGAGAAGAGAAGAGAGAGAGAGAGAGAGAGAGAGAGAGAGAGAGAGAGAGAGAGAGAGAGAGCAATTTGGATAGTTACATGCAATAGTAAAGATGTTGAATAATTAATAATATGAGACTTTAAAGTATTTTTAGCACCTATATTTTGATGTGATACAAAACAACCTGCATACAATCTTTTATCTTAGAGTGTAATGCCATCCACTTTGAGGTACAATTCCCATTAACGGGTTATAGAGATAGATTATTACTGTAGTAATAAACAAATGGAGGATAGTAGTACTTTATTTGGTGCGATCATCTTGCATTGCCAATCACATATACAGTATATCCACACTATGGTTTCGCTGTTCCAGGCATGATTAACAGTGTCAACGATCATCCACAGCTCCATCCTTCCCATCCACAGAATCACAACAAAAACATGTAATAACATTTTTTTTATTAAAAAATATCTAGATGTTGCCCTCTGGGAGGCGCTATAGGTCTGTGTCACCAAAAACATTCTGTTTTCAAGAAGAAGAAAAATATCTTCTGCAACACGACCCTACCCCACAACATCAGGATATATCCCTGCATTTATGCAACATGTTCTGAACATGCAGCACAAGCTTGTGTGGTGTTTAAAGTTCAACAGCACCATGGTGAAGCTGTAGTGTACGGTAACAAAGAATTAACCAGCTATTACCTGCAACAGAATTTGAAGTTCTTTTCTGTTTTTTTGTACAACTTGTAACTTACTGACTGATCAAATGTAATTAATTCTGTACTAGAAAATACTATTTTAATAAGTGCAGTATGAATTGAGAGCTAGCTTGCAAACATGTCTACTGTGTTTCTTATTCTTATATTTTCAAGTTGTTTTGGACCAATTGTCTGCCATGTAATGTAATGGCTTCTGCAATATCCTGAATTCTGCGATATCCTGAATTCCTTCAGTGCATGTTGCTCCGTCAAGGAACAACAAGCACATTCCTGATGTCGAATAGGTAAGGATTTGTTCAAAACATGCAAAACTAAGACTCTGTAGCTCAACGCCAGGCCAATACAAAACGTCAAATAAACTGGATGGGTCCCGGTGACCCGAAGGACAACACAAGGGTTAAAAGCTAACCTAGTTTTTGACATCAACAATCCAGCCAATGATGTCACACTATTCCACTTTTCTACAGGTGCCGGAAATGTGTAAAAAAAGAGGCAAGTACAAAAAGGACTTCTTCCTAGCAAACATTTATATTAACAATGCACGCAATTCTGGTAAGTATCACTGAATGTAAACATAACTTTTGTTTGTTTACAATAAGTGTTATGGAATAGACTTAAAAATAACACTGACATTTTCTCTTCACAGCATGACTGGACAGAATGACACCTGTGCTTTAATCTGAGCAGCTAGCATCCTTATGTGCATCTCTCTCTCATTCTTTTTCTCTCTGGTCTTCCTGTTCCTCTCCTTGTCTCACTATTCGTCCTTTGCAATTCAGGAGATATCACAAAGAAATCTCAGCCGTTGGATGAGGACAGATTGGGGGCCTCTGTAGCGTAGCGTAACCGATAGGTGATTGGATTGAGAATGATTCTCTCTAATGACGAGGCCGGCTCAAGGCTGTTAGTGGTAATGAGAACACGGTACGTGCACAGAACCAAACACCGCTTTGCCTCCCAATGCACCAATGGAGGTCAGGTAACACGCATACACACACACATCGACACGCAAATGAAGTAAAGAACAGACCCTGATACAAGGACGAGCACACACTGGCATAACACTGGTGAGTCGTACCTCGCTAAACATTTGGTACTCAACTGAGGCAAGGAAAAAACACACACACACACACACACACACACACACACACACACACACTACAAGAGACTTCAAGGTATTGTAAAGATGAACATGTTTAATACAGAAATAAATAAAGCATTATGTCTTGGTTAGAATACTTCAGAAAAGATTGTTTGGAATAGTGAAGGACACTCACTTCTACCTACTAGTGGCTGTTTCTCTGCCCTAAATGAGCCCCATGGTGCTGGCAGCAGATTGGCATGGCTCCATTCTGGTGCCTGGTGCATCTAACTGGCACATATCATTGGTGTGTTGCAAGCCACCTACAAGGCACACATGTTACATGTATGTTGCCAAGAACGGCATTTCCGCACCCCTGCCGCACATAGTGTGAAAGCAGCAGAGCGTCCCTCTGTCTACCTGTGTCTCCATGCACACTTACTCACACAAGGAAACCCATCCAAACCCAAGGCCAGACACATGCAGGTAGCAGGCCACTTAAAAACAAACTGACAGATGTTGGTGTGCAGGCACACACACATATGCACAAAAGAGGGCATGCAAATAAACATTCACTCCCCCACACACACACACACACACACACACACACACACACACACATATATGCTTTTACAATCATACACATAACAGCAGGCAGATTGTGTACCGTAGTATTGGGAGCCTAACCAAATGATGCATGGCTGTGGTTCTGTAATCATAAAACTCATCCGCTATCCCTTGTGTGGGAGTCACAGCAGTGTATGTGAAATAGTAGCACTTCAGATGCAGTGCGTAATGACGGACCGCCAGATGCTCAATGGAATGCTCAATGGAGCTGATCACTTCCGAGTGTGATCATGAAACTCCCTGTATACCTACTATTCCCACCTCCACAGGCAGGGAGACAGCCACTGGTAGCAGTCAAGCAGGTCCTTCCAGCCTCCAGAGCCGATCCAGAGGACAGATGCTGATCTCTTCATAACCACTTGGATGCTCTATAGCTTTGTTTTTAGGGAATAAGATGTCATGAACACTCTTGTTCAGCAGTTTATGTCCATAGACTATATTATGGACTTGAGGAGTCGCATGGTAAAGTTCTCTCATCTTGACGTAAACACCTAAAGCTTATTATAAGAGTAAAAAAGTTTTTTCTGATTATGATCATGTTTAATTCTTCTGACTGTTAACATTTACAAACTAGAAGAAGTAGCACATTTGAATGCGCCTGGTATGGACTTAATATATTATAATGTTGTTTATGTATGGATCATCAGCTAATTAGAATGTAGGTCTAACCATTTCACATTTACTGATCATAATTAGGTGTTGTCCGATCAGTGACAGCTCATTTTTTTATTTTCTTTAAATAATTTCTTATTTTCTTTCTGTTTATAATAGTGGCATCAGATTTCACCTACTTTTTGTATGTATGTGCTTTTTTATGTACCACAACCGTTAAAATCTAACCTCACCATGACCATCATTGGAGAGGAACTTGAATGTGCCATAAATCCAGCAGGGGGAGGTATTGCAGCTCTTCCTGTGTAAAAAAGAGCCAATTGGCCCAGGAGTTGAGTAACAGTTGTGTAAAAGACTCACTACCGACATACCTGAGTAAAAAATAAATAAAAACATGGAGAAATGTCAGATCGCCCCAAAAAAGTCCTGTGACTGAGCATCAAACTGGTACATCATTGTGCTTTTCCTTCCATTTTGAATAAGTGAACTTGGAAAGGCATGTACATGCAGATGCTGTGGATTGAATTGAACTCAGTTTCAAGTCTTTAAATTGTCCTGTTGAAAACGTAATTATTCCTGTCTTGCTTTAAGTCACCTTTGAAGTATGTGCATTGTAGATTAGTATCCTATGTAAGGGCATTACTCGATCATCTAAAGCAATCTGTTATACACTGTATAGAGTGTCTCCCTAACGTTTATTAGCCTGGAATATTCAGGAGCATACATGTAC
The DNA here is from genome assembly GCF_031162955.1 of Sander vitreus. Lineage (NCBI taxonomy): Eukaryota > Metazoa > Chordata > Actinopteri > Perciformes > Percidae > Sander > Sander vitreus. The sequence goes on from NC_135865.1 coordinate 12,239,555, forward strand.
AGAAGATGTAGGTGACACCAATTATTTCTGAAGAGTTGAAGATGAAAGAAGGATTTCTAGAAATGCAGATTTGTATAGAAAAACCAAGTGAGCAACATCCAGAGCATCCACACTGACATATACACAAGCATGTGCACAGAAAGGTAAAGGCATTTGAATAATTCACTATGTATTAATGGCATCTGAAAAAAAAGTGATTCAAAGAAAAAAGAAAGATGAACAATTGCACATCATCAGTCTCTGTTGTGCCTCGTTCCACAACTCAGCTCCGGGTGTCCGCCACAGATGATTGAATTAATTCACAATTATGAGCGCTGCTCATCATCCATCTACCTGCTGTGACAGTGATGAGCAGTGGATAATGCTACTACATTTAGTCATATTTAGTAAACATATGATGAATGCATAATTGGGAGGCAAACTGCTACAATAAAACTATAATCTCATCTTGTCGCCTTCCTCATCCTGACACCTGTATTACAACAATTAGTGCACCTAATAATATTCTGTTTTCTCAATATAACTACTTTGCCATTGTCTTCTTTAGTAAACAATAACTGAAACAATAAGAATAACATTTTGGAGCAGTATGTTTTGGGGAGCGTCTATTACCCACTGCCTTCACTTCAGTGAGGTTAAATAGAAATCTCATTTAAATAACTTTGACAAGTCACAAGCACAAGACTGTCATAATTGCACATAATTGACTTAACTGCAAAATATAATATGCTATACTGCCACAGGCTGTGGCACTACTTGCTGATTCACTTGCTGGCCTGAGGCCTGTACTACGAAGCAAGATTTGGCGTTAACGAGGTAACTTCAGGTTCAACCCAGGGTTTTCTGTACCACGACGGTGGATCACTTGTTACCGGGTTCAATCGCCGTGGTAATTTATGCTGAACACCTAACCTGGTCGGGAGCAGGTTATGTTGGAGATTAGAGATCAACCGGTGTAAAAGCACCGCCAACTGACCAATCAACACTCGATTGATAACGGCGTCACCGCAACCGGTGAAAATTAGGACGGTAAGATCAGGCGGAGCTCGGTGCGCGGAGAGGGGGAGAGAGGGGGAGAGAGGGATGCGCTCATAAAAGTAAAAACATTTAGTAACCGACAATCCCGTTAACATTCCCTGATGGGTATTTTGAAATATATAGATTTTAATGGGATCGAATTACATATAGGATATCTGCATCTTGAGCCGTGTGTTGCCAAATGCGCACATCGGTTTGAATTATATTTTTATATATTTTATTTGCTCTCACATCGCTTCCCCTGCCAGGGTTGCAACTGAAATAATAGGCTAAAGCAACGACAGTTTATGGAAAGCACAAGTGTAATTATGGCATCTAGTGCCTGACTGATGGGGAAGATATTGATAAGCGTTGTGATTTACGCATTTACAGCGTCGGCTATTTTTTGCCAGCTTTCCTTCCTGTTTAAGGAAGCAGCGACTGTATTGCGTTTTGCCTACAAAACCGTGTCTGTGTTCTTCATATTTATGTAGAATGATAATGAATGCTGAACAAGTTGTTAAACACCGTCGTGACACAGGTTATGCAGGACCGCGGTTGTTAGGGTTAGTGAAGCCGGGTAACTGAATGAAATCCAGGACATGTTGATCTTGATTCGTAGTACAGGCCTCTGGACTGAGCGCTGGTGTTGCTTGGTGGACATCACTATCACATTAAAGACAGATGCAGAAACGTTTGGGCAATGAAGGAAAAGTAATAAAGGGTTTAAAGTCGATTTGAAAAAAGAAGATAAACTGCTCATGTCTGGTATAACCCAGCAGGCTGCATGTCAAATCTCTGACAGCTCTGAGACCAGCCAGTCTGGTGGCAATAGACACCCCCTTTAATTTACAGTATGTGTGCAACTGCCTCTTCCAAAAGCACCCCAGCTCTGACCAGAATCAAAAGCTGCTCAGGTACAGACATTAGCCATGACTTAGCTTTAGTGTTTTTTAAAAGGTATAACCATTAAGATTTTTATTATTTCAAACTTCACTTTTAATTCTCTTTATAACTTGCAATAGGCATTCAGTGTAATTACATTCTGTAATTACCTGTCTTTATAGTCATTGTTACTGGCAAATTACACCTTTCCCTGTACCAGGAACTCACCGGAAACAATAGGTAGAAGTACTCCAACTGTTACTGTTCCTAATTTTATCTACAATTTATATCATCCTCCCTGTTGATCTATTTCCTTTAGTAGTTTGGAGGATTTATTAACTTTAGGCATGGTAATATTGGATAGTAACACACTGCGCAACCACTGCTAATTATGTAGACCCACTAAGGCCCAAAAAACCCACAGACCAGCAAAGGCCTATAGTCCATTTTTGCCCCAGATGATCTTGCTTTAATCAGCCACTGATGAATGTGGTTTGAACTTTATTTTGCTCTTATAAGACCGTACAAAAAGGAGCAGAAATTAATTTACCATGTAAAGTACCCACACTTGGAATGCAATTCAACAAATATAAGCTCCGGGCTCTGTTTGATAAGGTGGTCCTGCATACAGATGCAAACAAAAGAGAAGATAAAGGCACCTCACAGCCAATCATTAATAACACAAATTCTCAACTTGATGGGATAAAAAGAGCCGTATTAAAGATGCTTGTCGATCAGGCTCCATAGTCTGCCTGTTCTCTTCTACAGAGCTGTCAATGACAACTGACAACAGCCAAACCCTGTCTGGTCTAGTGTGTGTATACTGTACAATATCTTTTTGTTTGCTTGTGTTTGTAATGTACTGAAAACAAAATCCACCAACTTTGAATTGAATCTATACAGACATAGATGTATGAATGCATGTATATATTTGGATCTATGTTTGTATATGCTATGCTCATTCACTCGTTCATCTATATATTCATACTAATATTCTTCAACCAACCTATTCTTGGGACTTTGTCATAGCTGAGGCTTTCATAAACTGGCACCCTGCTGTAGCTCATTATATTTTCTGATCAGACATGCTTGAGTTTTATGACAGATGTCAAGGGTAAGCAAGAACTTAATCCATTGCCAGAGGCATTGCATTAAAAAACAAAATGTGAATAAATATGTATAAATGAATGACCTGGGAACTTATTTCTACCTTAACGTTTAATTTAAAATAAAAAAAATGTATTTATCCAGGGTAAGATGGTAAAAATGCAAAAAGTGGTACATTATCAGGTTTAGGCGAAAACCTCCCACAAAGAACTTTTGTGTCGGTGGTCTGTAACAGCTCCTCTGACATGGGAACACGGCTAATGGAAGAATCTTGCAAGAAAAAAGTTATCAAGCACATGCTCACCAGATGACTTAATGCAGTTCCTTAGTGGGTTTATTAAACAATGAGCAACCATCTATCGTTAATTTGAGGTAAAGATTGTTTAATGACGTCCACACAAAACAGAAATGGAAAACCAGCAATCCATGAATTGTTTGGTGGTGTTGTGTAAAAACCTAAAGACTCATCAATGGTTTTCTTACATTTTATGAGCAAATTACATGCTACTGTTATTCTTGAGAATGATACACTTTCAAAGTTAATTTTATAAAAGAAGTTGTGTGTGGTACAGCTTTCTTCTTTCCTTCTTAAAAGCTGTCTTTTTGGAGATGCAAAGTTTTCTCTGCCCTGCGGATGTGCTTTTTTTTGTGTAAAACTAAGATAAGGTGTTTGTAAGGACCTAGATGAGGGATAATCTGCAGACGTGTGTTCTCATCACTGGAACAAGAGAGATAATGAACATTTGTTGGCGCACGTACACACAAACACAAAAAGCACACGCACACACACGCCTCAACTTCAGGTGTTAGCTTACTTTTGCTGCCGAGTCTCTTTTTGTAGTCTCGGCTGAAGAGGGTATTTTTTTATGTTAATTGCCCAATTGCTGCACTAGTTATTCTCTGAATGCTCTCTTAGAATCACTTGTTTCTCTCTCAACCACCTGTCACACAGACGAAGATTAAAATATGAGCAGGGGGATAATGGGAAAAAGTGAGAACAGGGCAGCTGTAATTCTTTTTGAAGAGAAATTCGGGAGTTACCTCAGCTGTCTCTTCCATCTTGGCACATAGGCCTGCCTGTCCACGGTTATCACATTAACCAAGCGAAGAAGATTATTAGCAAAGACCTGCAATTGGCCTCCGTTCCAATCTCTGAAGATCCCTTTTGCTGCTCCACGCAAGAGCACAAATAGGAAGGGGATGGATTGCAAGAGCTGTTGCAAAAAAAGCAAAAACGACCTCATCTTCTATTTGAAATGAACCCTTATTAATATTTCAAAATGTTGGATATGCATGGGGCTTTGAAGAAATGAGCACCCTTTTTCCAGTTATTTGCTAGAGGAAAAGAGGGACCATGTTTTTGAGCTATGGCAAAAAAAGGGAATTAAACAAGTGTGAAAAAATGGCTCAGAATGGAGCCCTTTCATATTCAGGAGCAGCCCAGCAGCATTTTTGCTTGCACTGAGGACAGGCAGGAGAGCATATATGTGAAGTGGTTAAAAAGACCTGGTTGAGGAAGAAAGGTAGAGGAAAGTACTACTGCTAGGTTCTCTGTCATTACCCCTTCACTTTGTACACTGTCAAGCCCATTACTTAATTTCCCTCGCCGCCCTTCTCTATGCCAGAAGTTTAAGTGAGTTAAAAGCAAACCTGCAGAAGCACACTGCCTCAGAGAACTGTGATGAAAAAGTCAAATCAAACAATATCAATTTTGAAATATAGATAGCAAAAATGCTGCGTGGTTGTTGGATCAGCGAAAAGCCCAAAGGATTCTACTTATAATACATCACAAAGATCATTAGTCACACTTTACATCTCAACACCCGTGGAGACCCACACTGTATATGCATACAGCACATTCACACACACGCATACACCCACAAACAAATATTCGCATATAGGAAACATTTTTCTGCTATCTCACAGATGCAGTACTGTGGCCTAAGAGATTTGTGAGCTCATTTGCAGGCACATTAAAGCAGCAGCCACTTCAACTTGAAAAAATGTCTTCGCCTTTTGACAATTTTTTATTGTGGAAGTGCAAAACTCATTTCGGCAGTTGACACTTGGGTACAGATATCAAAGATACATGTATTTTTTGGAGATGAGCTAGTGCGTGGAAGCAAGGTATGTCTGTAAATTGGATGTGCAAGCAGTTTTGGTGCAGGAAGTGTAGGGTAGAAAATAAGCATGCCATTTTGCTGTAATGATGTAAACCAAAGTGATGTCATCTGTAACTGCAAGTGAGAAAATCTTCTGGAGGAGATTTATCTGATACATGTCTAAGTAGATGCTTAGATAATGACCAAGTAAACATAGTGATACAAAATCACTTATTAAACTTCCCACTTTTATCTTCTTCTCACTGATAAAAAATGTGGTAAAAACATAAAAAAGTGGTGTTTTACTGGGTACAAAAGAAGTGTGCAGCAAACATGTATTTAACACACCAACAGAAACAATTTGGGAGCTTTCGATTAAGTCTTTTTGCTCCCTTGCTTTGTTCAACCTACGGCAGCAGCATTCTGAATTAATATGCTTTAAAAGCCTTTTTTTGCCAAGCAGCCAACAAATGATTAGCAGGGACAATTACCCAGGAAAGGCTTGCCAACCAAATAGGGTAAACAAAAAAGGCCCATTAGCTTGTGGAGTGCACCTCAGCTTCACTGGGGACCTGTTGTACTGGGCTGCTGGCAGACGTATACAGACATAATGGGATGTTTTCATGTAGGCCCACATGTAAATGGAGTACCTTAACGTGTAACAGCCAAGCAAGCCGACATGCTTGCTAATTAGCTCAAATCAAACAACCCTACAAAGAAACACAATCCTATGAACAGGACCTGCATGATGTCGAAAGAAAAAGCAAAGAATTGTTAAGAGGTTCCATCTGATGTTTGGTGGAAAGTAAATGGAAAATCTGTTTGGCAAGAGAGCTGCTCGTTATGTGGCAACAAATGTGGAAGGTATAATATTAAATCGCTCTTAAGTGTTGGTAGTAACAGTACGGTACCTTTCCTTTCCTTTTCTATATTGATTACAATGCCAGTGGTTTGCATGTTTTTTTTGTGGACTCGCCGCACAAGCTGCCGATTTAAGTCAGCACGAGCGGCACATGCTGCGGTGTGAGCCATGTTGACCTGGAGTGGTATGAAAGGCACCCGTTTCTTGGATAAAATCAGTGCATGTCCTCTCTCCTGTTCTAAGTTTCAAGGATGCATCTCACTATTTTCCGTATATGACTCCAGTAGGCTACCTTACAGAGAGTTACCTAACTGAACAGCCACACACTCCTGTCTGCACCCCTACAACCCCACCTCCTCCTTGAACCTCATTGGCTTCTGGGCCCTAGGAGATCTGCGTGTGTAATGTCACACAGCCATATTTTATTCATGTAGATGGAGTGTTTGGGTGGCCCTGCTTGAGACTGGGACACAATCTCTGCTGCTGGTAAACACCAATTTAATGGGTCTGACTGGCTGGGAAGAGCTGCAGCAGCTGTGGAAAAATGGCATGTATAAGAAATGAACAACAAGGATGTGTCAGACACAAGCAAAAAGCAGCGAGAGGGAAAAAGTGGCAGCGTAGCAAATGTTTCTGACTAGAAAAAGGCTAGGGGGGATGACAATGTGCTGGCGTGAGCTCTCCCCCCTGGGTGTAGGTACTGTATGCTGAAATGCTCTGAAATGGCCCACTTTGCCTGTCTGGAGTTAAGCATCCAACATGATGCTCTGTCTGTATCACTGTGCTAAAGTGACATACAGGTCCATGATAGAGAATGTCCTAGGAGGAGATACACAAATATACGCACACAGGAGATGAAGACAACTGATCACCTCGGGAATCACAAAGCAGAGATTGATTTACTAATAATGAATTTAAAACTGCTAATTTTTCATGATTATATGTGGACACAGAATATGAATCATTCACAAGTTTCAGCTGGCAAGAATCAAGTTTTTCTCGTGATTAAAATTGTGACTATATCTAAAGATTATCTACAAAAGAATGAACCTCCAATGAACTGTGAGACAGAATGCATAAAGCATGTTTACAATACCCTTCTAATGCCAATCTGCCACAGGACATTGCTCCCTCCCCTGCTCATCTGCCTCAGCGCTGCCTCTCCTCCTTCACACCTGTGAACAACCTTCTAGTGACCAAGCTGGTCACAAAAGCAAAGGCTTCCACCTGCTCCCTGGATCCAATGCCTTCAGCCCTGGTCAAAGAATGTCTGCCTGTCTTGTGTCCCATCATGGTGGATGTCATCAACTGCTCCTTGGAATCTGGCGTAGTACCCACCTACTTTAAAACTGCCTCAGTCACCCCTATATTTAAAGGGATATTTCACCGCTGGAAAGATGAATATGTATTAAATTGGGTCATTTATGTAGTAAAAATATGATTTTCTTTTCCGAAGTTGGTGCCTTCTAGACCGAGAAAAGCTAGAAAATATATTTTTGGCTCATGTGGATGAAAGACACCTCCCAGAATGCACTTGCTTCGCTTCCCTACACGTCCACTCCCAAGCCACGCCTACCGGTTACAGACATAGACAGTGAGGCAGTCAAGTCAACTCAAATGTGTTTTATTGTCATTTCAACCATATACACGAAACAACGTTTCACCATGGCTCAAGTGGTGTTACACATTTAAAATATATAAAAACGACATTATATAAAAACAACATATGAAACAGGCTACATTTAGTGCACACACATTACAGGCAATGGGTAATAGGTAATGTAGAATGGTCGGCATTTAATAAACTCCACCAGCGGTTAGTAGTTGGATAAAAGCACCCCATTTCGGCACTAGTCCGTATCCGTGATAACACAGCCCACCTCTATGAGTCTTACCCGACAGTGCAGCATCTGCTCGGAAGCCTAGCAGTTGTTCAGCCATTTTTTCACAAAACAAAAACACAGCAGTCTCTGAACTTGTGTTGGGAGTTTCGTTGAAGTTGGATGTAGTCCAGTTTGTTGTCTAATGAGCGGACAGCAGGATGGATGGGACAGGTGGCCGGCTAGCGTTAGCTTTCCACCTATCTCGAACTCCTGCCCTCGGTCCGTGTTTCCGCTTTCACACACATCGCTTTCGATGTCCCCTTACCCGGCTAGCGGCATCAAGCGACACCACAGGCTGAGGTGCTGGTCTCCGTAGCAGGCAAAGCTTGCGTAGTGTGTCGAGTATTCTGTCTGTAATAAAGTTCCCTGCATATTCTCCGATCTGTACCTGTCTAAATTGATCAAGTTTGTGTTTTGTGTCTATTCATTCATTAGTGCAACCGTATCATGGTTAGAGATAGAGGAATGGATTTGGGAAATGAGTACCAGACAGCCGCTTGAGCTGAGAAGCGGAGCTAAGTCAGCGGAGCAAAGCAGACAGTAACTCCCCACATGAATCAGCAGACAAGAGATGTCCATGAATAGAAAAGGCTTTGACACATACAGTTTTAGAGCTACTGAAAAAAAAGTGAAAAGAGCTTCCTCTCCTCTTTTTGTTCTGTAATGTTGTGAGGAAAGAAACATGCACAAGCATGGTGCACCATTCTTTGGTAAAGCTTAACAAACAGTAGGACAGCATTTATTAGCTTATGTCTCATTGTGCCATGTGACATACAGTATTACATATTACTATAGTAGGAGCTAGCAGTGTACTAATACTGATGTTGGCTTCTTATCTCCTCCACTTTGTTTCACAAACAAGGATGTTCTGAGGATGTTTTGAGAGGGCAATGGAAATTGAATTAAAGTGAATAAAACCAGATCAATTGGCTTGGTGGCATTTGTTATTTAGAGAGTGTTAATCCAGAGTTATGCTGTCCAAATAAAAGTGAGGGCAGAATGAGCTGTTGCCTTTAAGCTAATGAGATATTAGCCAAATCCTCTTAGCCAAACTATTTTGTGAGGGTTCAGTGAGCAATTGCCTTGCTGGCATTAATATGAATGAAAAACGGTGGTTTTGTTAAGTGCCAGGTTAAAAGTGACTCAAGATGAGTGACGTGTCAAACATGCATAAATGGAGAAGCCAAGTTTAAAGGGGAACTATGCAGTTTTTTTAGCTTAATTTACCTTAACTGAACAGCTTCGGAGTCATTGGAATGGTTATATGACTTTTTTCTGGTTGAATGGGGGTTGTCTCGCTTCCCCCTAGCGCCTGTGATCGGAAAAAACACCCTTGCAACTTATGTCTGGCGAGCCGTCGGCCAAAAGTTGCCACTCAGAAAGTATCGCCTGATATCAGGTCTCGCGATGTAAGGAATTGCTTTAGGCACTGCACACATACAAGCCCCCATCCAGGAACCGGCTAGCAAGAACAAGGTAGCGATGGGGTTTTTCACACTATCGTCATGGCTGAGCCGGCAAAAAAAAGAAAGAAAGCTAGGAAAGTATTGTCGGAGGAACACACAGTGTTCCAAATATCTATTCCGAAGCTGTAGGGGGAGCTCTATAGAGAAACCTGTAAGCAAACAGCAAATAAATTGCCAAAACTGCATAGCGCCGCTTTAAAGTTTCTAGCCTGAAGGGAGAGCATGATTGTCTTTTTAAATAATTTCCAACAGTTGCCTGACAAACTTTCTTACTGCATTTGATTGTGCAAGTAAAGACTATTATATTAAATGATTAGACTGGTATCTATTAATATCAGATATACATAGCAGACAAAGAAGATACACATAAAGAAAGCAATAAATCATTAATTGCATTCAGGTACTAGCAGTTTCTAAAGAAATATTTTCTCTTCTAAACTTCCTTATGAAAATGATTTAGATGTTAATAATAACCTACCGTCGTAGGCTTATTCCAATGAATTTCTGTTTCCTGTTGAAATTTCTAATAATACTTACTGTGGCAATACGATTCAGTTCGACAACTGGGATACTGTATTTTCACACTGATATTGGACCAAGGCGTGAATACTGTACTACTGTTGATACTTGTAATAGTTGTTAATACTTGCTTTAAAATACTTTGCATGTTTTCTTGGCTGCTGATTATAAACTGGAATGCCAGATTTTAGACATGTTGGTTGAAATATAAACCAAATTATCTATTTGAACCATCCAATGGGGTTTTGTAACAGAAGTCAACAGAAGCTTCACAATAGAGTCAGTGGGAGTGTAAACGAGTGGGGTACCAGCCAATTCTTGATCGAAGATGCAAAGCTTAGAATAGACACACATTTCTCACACATGACTCTTTTCCTTTGCAAAATTGCTTTCTTTTCTACATACAAGTAGACTTGACATTGTAAACAGGATTTGATTATACAAAAGATTATGCTAGTTAAATGATGGAAACGATCTACAAAGCACCGTGTTATAAACAGCATTACAGTTTTCCAACATTTAGTAAAAACAGCATTAATGACCTAAAATGTAAATAATGTCCTCTATGTACAAACGGTGAAAAAGAAATCTCACCGTGATACAAACAGCTAAAGTCACAGCTACATGTTAAACTTGCCACTCATTTTGTGGCCACTTAAGGCCAACAGAAACATGCCTTCCTATTAATTGGTTAACTTATCAAACATTGCCAATTTACAGATATAACAGAATTAAAATTCATTTGAGGTTGAGTTTCTGACCATCTTGACCATCCAAATGTTAAGTTTAATATTCACTCTCCTTTTAGCTTTGTTTTGGTGTCCAGCAACTCTTAACATCTGGCTTTTTAGCTGTTAAATGCTCCACTCTCTTATGGAAAGCATTCATAGTGTCACGCTCTGTTGTTCACAGGAAAAGTTACAGAAATAGTTGGGTAATGAACAAAAAAAGAGAGCTAGAGTAAGAAATTAAATTTGGTCACCTCGGCAACGCTGACCAATTGGGTGTGAGTGTTTTGGAAAGTTACAAAAATGGTCGAACACAGTACCCCCAATCCGATGTCAGAAAGGTGTGGGGGCAGGAGGATCCTGAAGCTATTAGACCATCCGAAAAGCACTTAACTGGCAGCTTTATTCAAGTGGTTTAGCTCGCTTAAACACATTGAATTCCTGTTAATTTCATAAGTTTATGAGACTGTAGCGAAGGGGGGTATGTGGAGATTTACCCACTTTACACCAACAGTTCATGGAGCAGCCTATTCTCTGAAGGGAACAGGCTTATGTTTCTCTGCTCTGCTTAAAATTCTAAGGGGAAACAAACAGGTTGATTTACAAGTTGACCCTTACCATCCCAAACAGCATCACCAACAGTTCTGATTTCCTTGCACCTGCACATTGGGGAAGACAGAGAGGGCAATCACATTCATCTGTAGCTGCCCTCACTCTGCATTTCCCAGGTCTGACAGAGAAACTGCGGGGGTTGTGTGCTCACTGAATGAAATGTGAATAAATAACAGAGAGAGAGAGAGAGAGGCAATAGCATAAATTTCCCTCCATTCATATTCACACAGCGGGGACACCTCAGCTATGTGATCTAAAGCAGATTTCTTGGCATTCACCCCCATCAGCGTATTTTCTCAGCGTTATGTATCAAAGTCGCCGCATGTATATGAATAAACCCCCATAACCCAACGTCAGATCCTTCGTGTGCTAAATCGATTCAGGACATAATCTGGAGTGTGTGTGTGTGTGTGTGTGTGTGTGCAGGGGGGGGTGGGGGGTGCAGCAGGGACCCCGGGATCGTGGCGGGAGAAGACACTATACATCAGTGGAGACAAAGGCTGTCAGAGCGTGAATGGGTTTTGTCATGAATGAATAACTACCAGAAATGTGCGGTGAGGGGAAGAAGAGAGCTTTACTTCCCTAAGCGTTTTCATCTCCTGTGATCCACACTTCAGGCAGGAGGGGGGGACTTGTTGAAATAAACAGATTCCTCAGTGAGAGAAGATGGGGAAGGAGAGCCTCTTCTCCACAAAGACAGAGAGAACAAGGAAACTGATAAAGTCTGTAACAGAAGGTGCAGCCAAGTCAACCCGACAGTGTACATGGAGCGTGTGCTGTCTGTGCGAGCATTGTGTTGTATACTCATGTGAACTGTCTCCTCAGGCTCGTGTCATCTGAACACTATTGTTTCAGAGTGTAGAACTCATTTCCCAGCCAAAGGGTACAGAATCACAAGGAATATGCAATGAGGAAATGGCTCACCGTCACTGTCTCACTGTCATTATTTTAATCCCTGATGGTGATTTTCTCCACTGTGCTCTAACTGTTAGGACATGCCCAACGGCACCGCTGTGTATGCATTTTAAGCACACAGGAACAAAAACTGCCATGAAAACAGTAATAGAAATGGCGTTCTCTCCTGTGAGTGATAAAGGAGATAGATGTAGATGGATAAATAGGGATGGACAAAAAAAGATGTAGTCCATACTGTGAGGAGGTGGGTGAGACTGGGAAGGTGGGGGAGCTGGGCTGAAGTGGGAGGAGGGGGAGGGGATACCAAGTCTTGCCCGCCACACTGTTTGTACTTTACGGGCACTATCCTAGAATGCCGCCTGCTGATTCCCCGTCTGCCCTGGCATTGCCGCTCACGGCAGCTGGCGTCCCTTCTCCCCATCCCTCCCTTCCAAGAATGGCAGCAATGGATCGGAGGGCTGAGACGCTGCCAGCGTCGGAGATGAGCTTCACCTCTCACTTCCATGGCTCCACACCCTATCACCTTTTGAACTTTCGCCATTTTCACCCAAGGATATATGTTGATGCATGTACACGTACATGTGTCACGCATATATCTGCTGGAACATTCGCAAATATGTATGCCGCTTAAGGCTGGGTACCGAATTCAATACTTTTTAGGCACCAACCCAATTTCCTCCTTAGTATCGACTATAGCAAAAATGCCTCGTCATTCAATACCAAATTCCAATACCTAAGGAGTAAATCTCAGCGTCAGTGAGCCAATAAGCATGCAGCATGCCTTCTACCAAGATCTAATAATGTGTGTGATTGGCTGTCTAACGTTAAACGTCGTAGAGACAGGCAGGAAAAACCTCTGTTAAGCACAGAGACAGGGCTCACGTAGTAGGAGCTGAAAAATAAATTAAAAGATTTGTGCCGTAATGTGTAATGTTTTAATTTTTTTTCTTTTTTAAATGGGTTTTATAAAATTGGTATCGAAAAAAGTATCATTCAGGAACCGGTATGGTCACGGTATTGGTATCAGTACCGGTTTCGAAATTTTGTGACTGATACCCAGCCCTAATGCTGCCTCAGTAACACCCCACGCAGGGAGGCAGAGGAGGGAAAAACAATGTAACCCTGGAATTTTCCATAAACATATTGGGCTAATATAAATTGCATAATTTCAAAACGAAAACACTCTAGTTATTTATGGTTTTGTATTAGATAGTTTATTTTCTTTTATCTTGTGTCATTGATCGTTGTATGTATATTGATACTAGCTGGAGTGTAGTAGTAAGTCTGTGTCTCTTATGTAGTGATACATCAGTGCTCTCACACACATATTGTTCCGTACTTTCCACTGTACCCTTGACTGTACAAGCTTGGGGTGATTTATGCATTTACGGGGACAGTGAACAATGAAAAACACTTATTAGGTGTCATGTTCTTCATCGTTCACGATCAAGGTTAAAGGAGGCTTTCAAACATGTGCTGCAGAATAGTGTGAGTGTGTCTGTGTATTTGCTGGTTCCCAAAGGCCCAGTGGTTCCCCCTGACTGACTGTGTAATCGATCATAAAAAATGCTGAATAGCTCAGTCTGGACAAGAGACAGGAAAGCAGCAATGTACAAGGGACATTGACTGAGTTAATGGTGGTTAATGTGATGGCCTGTGTGTCAGTGTCTTTATGGTCACTTGTATGAACTCAGTTGCACAGGGATCTTTTACAGGATTGATATAAAATATAATTTGTATTTCTCAAAAAAATGTATGGCCATTAAGGCATGGATACCCGACCCGAGCCCGACGGGTCCCGACGAGTCCCGACGAGTCCCGACGGTACCCGACGGGCCGGGCCGGGTTCGGACAGATATTTAGAAATTATGGTCGGGTTCGGGTCGGTCTCGGTCACATCAGCGCGATAAGGCATTTGTTGTAAAATGGTGCTGCGGCTCCTTTAAGAGAGCTCATTTCGTGTGTAAAGTGGGCAGAAGAGAGATAGAGAAAGAGGAAGCAGATGTGTAGATGCGACTGGAGCAGAGTTGGTGGAATAAGTTTAAGTTTTGTACACAGTGTGTGCGGTGTCCAAGATAAACCCCAGACTGAAAGCCAAGTTCATTCATTTGCTCACCAGAAACGGGATTTTAACCCCGACGTTATATAACGTCGGCCCTGGAGGTAACGAGTCTCCCCTGGTTTTCTGATCAAGGTCGGAATCGAAGCAAGCAGGAAAGGTTAACACATTGAACATTTTAAATTATAATTGCTTAATAAAAGCGGGCTTTCCACACAAACAAACGTACATGTGTCATTAGTATGAGAAATAAAACGAGATTTTAACTGTGTTGGGCTCGGGTTGGGCTCAGACATAAATATCTTAATGCCTGTCGGGCTCGGGCCGGGTTCGGTCACGGCTCTGTCGGACGCGGGCCGGGTTCGAACGGAAAAATTCGGCCCGATCAGACCTCTAATGGCCATGGGTGAGCAGTTTGCTTAGTGTTTCTAAAATCTAAGAATCTTTCGTCAAATTTAAATACTTGATTTTTAATTGTGCCATGTCTGCTTTATCAGCCTGGAATGCAGTCGCTTAACCACCTACATACACTACAAGGAGCTTGAAGGAAAACACTTTCATTTTGGGAAACATTTTGCTGGCTTACCCAAAGTCTTATTTTTTTTTGGAGGACAGAGATCTGGTGCTGGATATAGTAAAACTAGTTTAAAGACTGGAAACACAGTGAAACGGTGAGTCTCAATACACAACGAGTGGATGTATCTCATTAGTTAGCAAGTGTGTAAAACCTTCAACTTCAAAATAAAGACACATGCTGCTGAAACCTATGGGAAATAAGCTTGTAAACATGCTCTACACATACAATGTACACTACAGCAATGAGTTTGTCTGAGCAGCCCAAGTTATGTAAACCTAGATCACAGAGAAAACAACATATACTGTATGTGTAATACCAACCAAAGGTGTCTTTAACCATGGATTATTGCTGCATATTTACAAATTAATTTTGCATTAGGTTTAGGGTAAACGCTGGACCCACACATTACATTAAGATAGGTAGGCAGCTAACATCATAAGCTTCACATTTCAAAGGTGAAATAATAATGGGTAGATTTATGTCATGGAACATCAACATAAAAAACCACTGACTATTTTCTACATAATTGAAAGCCCTTTAGGAAATAAGCTGCGGAAATTCTCTGAAGGAATCTACTTCTTAGAATTACAACCTGTAACAATATCAGAAACAAAACTCTCTGATAGCAATCACATCAAATGTGTAATTGTATATTGTGAGCTGTAGATTCAAGATAATGTGCTGAAGCAACACTAATATTGAATGCCAGAAATGAAGCCATAAAGACAAACTGGAAATTAAGAGCAACAACAGCACCTGCTTGATACCAGCAAACATTTGGACATTGACCAAATGTCAATGTATTGACCTGAACCATCATTGAAAGTGTGAAATAAAATGCCAACCTGAAAGTTAAGACCTTTACCCTAATTTATGACACAGCACCTGAACAACATTATAACAGGACACAACTGCTTCTAGTTTGTCCAAGTGTTGTCTTGGGGTTGAAGATTCACATGATGCACAGTATGTAAACTTAAAGTGGCTATATACAACTTTCAGTTTGTGTTGATTCTAGCGGCCGCTTTAGACAAAAGCGGTAGTGTTTTTACCACACACGCTGTCGTAAAGGTCTTTTCTTTATGGTGCTGTATTGCCCACTGTATAGTACTGAGTTAACGTTACCGGGAAAAATTGGACCCGAGCAACGGCACTAATAAAAACTACTTAAAAATAGCGTTTTCACTGTTAGTCTTGTTTGTGCAGGTCATTTAAGATCATTTTTTGAAACACACACACACACACACACACACACACACACACACACACACACACACACACACACACACACACCTAATTAGGCCATTCATCACCCTAATGGGAACATCCCCCTACACTAAATAACTTCTCTTCTCAACATTTCATATCAGAAGGCCTTTCATGGCTCACAATTCACGGGGGCGGGCTGTAAGGGGAAGTGAGGTCTGATAGAAAAAAATGCAATGAGTAATTCTCAAAGTGGTATTTTCCAAAGGTATTTTTGTGATTGATTAGAAGCTGCTGGGGTGATGTGCTATGGGTGAACTGCAGGCTTTTGTAGACAAACTAGATGGGATGCTTGATGTGTAGAGATGTGGTTGCCCTTGAAACTTGACATGTGTGGATGAGCCAATACAGCTGTGCTAAGGGGGATCTTTAACATAGATTTGGGGAGACCAGCTAACCCATTGCATCAAATAAATCTGCACATGACCGTTCAGCTCATGGGTCTTAATGTCTAGCAGAATGATAACATGGGTTGGCGGTGTGTGTTCCAATTATCAGGTCTAAGAGACCCAATTAATGTTTGTCTGTCCTTCACCTCCTGATCTAACAGTGCAAACTGTCCTCTACAGACCTGTATAGCTTTGTATTCTCTAGAGACTGCGGCTCGCTAATAAGTCACAAGTACTCTTTAGCGATCCAATTATTCTGTTTTACTCGGAAAATACATTACAAAAACTAATGACGCTCGTATCACTGGTACTCCAAGGAAGTTTGACATGGTGTGTCAAAATCAACCTTGCTGCCAACTTTCCCCAGTGCCCAACTGTGTATATGCAAGAATAAAAATCCCCTGCAGACAAAAATACCTGTTTCTCATTGATGGCAATTCTGAAATAAACTTTTGTTAAACTGTTGACATTACACCTCTAATGGCACAATGTTATGAATGCTGTTTGCATTAAGAATTTGAACCAAAAATATGTATTGCATTAGAACTGGGCAACTATATTTATATTTGTAAATTTTTAACCCATATTGGAAGATGGTATCCATCCATATTACACTTCTTATTTTGAGTCTTAGGTTGCTTTCACACCTGAGTTGTTTGGTCCGTTTTAACCAAATCCTGGAGGGTTTTGTCGGATAGTCCGGTTCATTTGGGGTGGTGTCAAAGTTAATTTGAACTCTGGTGCAGTTCAGTTCACTTTAGGGGAGAACGCGACTCAACCCAAATATAGGAAGTAAACCAAAAACAGTACATTTACTAGCCTGCAATTTCAACCTCGCACACAATTTACATACTTATATAAGGGATGATAACCTTCAAATCCATAACCTAATAGACCATACATCGCTCGTCGTCTGTACGACAACACAGCATCATCTCATCAGCTGCTCATATTGTTAGCTTTCTTCTAAAATATAAGAAACACTGAAGCAAAACCAGAAAACCCAAGACGTTATTAATTTTGTGCTGCAGAATAGTGTGACCGGAAGTGTCGGCGAGTTTCACTCATATATTCTGTCCAGTAGACCAGCAACCGTTTTGACCGTGTGACATTTGTTTACAGTGTTTGGTGCGTTTGACAAAGTGTGTGTGAAAGCTAACCAAACCAAATGAAAAATTCAACAGTGTTGCAACTTCATTCCCAAATTGCACCGAGTCTACCATACTATAGTTGTGAAAGCGCCCTTAAAAATGCTTCCAGAAACCCTTCAACTGTATGCGTAGTCTGAAAACATTTCTTAAACAAACAAGCACCTATACTAGTAAGTATATAACCATAGAGCTTAACATGTTTAATAATGAGATTGATCTCATTGACAGGCTTGTTGTCAGTAAGAACAACTTGAGAAAACCTCATCTTGAGTGGAGGTCAGAAAAACCACATTTACCACAATTACTCATTATTTTCCCCTTCAAGTAGCTCTAGCTCTCTACTTCAGAGTGAACAATAGCTATTGTGGCATGGACAGATATCCCAGACAAAGCCATGGGAGGAGAAGGAGAGTATATTAATGAAACACAGGTGGGAGCAGTCCTGATGAGAGATTGGTGAGTTGATGGCTCCGGCAGTACCGCCTTTCCATTCATTACCCTGTCCTGCTGTATCGGCACAGGCTGAAGACCAAAGCCTTGTCTTGTCCACTGGGTAATGAGCGGACGAGCTGGGCTCTTCATCTACCTCTCTGATCACTACTCACCTCTATGAGGGGTGCCATTGTGTCCTGTCCCTCTTCATAAAGATAGGCCTTAATGGACTTTTTCCCAGGCATCTGTGCTTGCAGAGAGCGATAGAGACTAGAGAGATGTAAAAGGGCACATGAGGCTGTGGATGAATGTGTTCCCATTCTCTTGTCACCTACACAACAGGTTTGATCGGTTAAAAAGAGTGTCCATTTCAATATAGAAAGGGCGCTCTTTCAATATTTGGTCTAACAGAGAGATAACTGCAAAGATGGGGAAAAATGGAGGCAGGACGTTCCTCTGCTTAAGGGATCTTTCTATGAAGGGTTGTCATTAATGCCAGCAGCACTATTTTTTTGTATTGTGAAATTATTCCTATTCGAGAACCAAAATAAAATCATGACCGACCCAGAACATGTTTGAATGTATTTAACACATTTATACTGTCTGATCTGTTAACTAATTTCCCCTGGCAGTCAGTTGTGTTCATGGCTCCTATTGGTGCTTCATCTAGAAGTCTCTGATCCAAAAACTCAGTTTACCAGAAACTAGGGCTGTCAAACGATACATTTTTTTAATCGTGAAAAAAAAGATTTCTATAGTTAATCACGATTAATTGCATGTTTTATCACATGAATAAAATTCTATTATTTTGCATTTCTGAACTGTTTTTAAGTACATATTAACAATGGGAAGCCATTCTTACCAGTGTATCTTGATTGGGAATCAAATGAATGCAAAGAAAGGTACTTTATGAACTTGACTTTAATATTTGTATTGTTTATTATTTATTTACTGTAAACAAAAGACAAATGTGTGAATCTGTCATTACTGCACAGTTCCTATAAGTACCTAACCTAACTGAGATGTAACACTAACACTTTGCTTATACAGTACAAACAAAATGGTCCAAAACCCGGATGCCACAGCAGGACATTTGTAACCTTTACGTTTTTCTAATAAGGACTGTAACAATTCTCCTGGACAGAGAAGGGGGTGGACAATGTCCCAAATGACAAAAACAGTCAACAAAAACGATACAAACAACACAGTCCTAAAACCGTATGCTGACATACATAGTCAATATAGTGTGCAGAAACTTCTAAATAATTTGGATTACTCACTGACGTCCAGTGATCACCGGTTAATGAGACAGCGTTTGCAGCACTTTGCAGCAGTTCCAGTTGGGCTGCTTTCTCCGTGTCATACAGGCTGTGTATGCGTGAAACTACTGTTCCCCTCGACAACTTTTTAAAAGTAAACTTTCCATTCAGAATCTTATTGGCATCCATTTCGGCGTCTCGCGCTCGCCATCCACTCAAAACGTAACGTTAGCCTACTACTCTTTAGCCGGCTCCCATGCCCAAAGTGTGTGCACATGGTGTCCGGTGTCGTGTTGTAGTTTTTCTAACGTTACTAGTTGTTGCAACAGCATGTGAAAAAAACTACAAAGTTTGCCAGGCCAAAAAGAACGTTAATCTCGCGATAAAAAAATTGACGCCGTTAAAATGGGTTTGCGTTAACGCCATTAATAACGCGTTTAACTGACAGCACTACCAGAAACCAAGTTATTACACTTTAGAAGTAAGTCTCTCAGCGTTCTTGAGTAACGTTACAACAAACCCCTTTCCTCCGGTGCTAAAATCAATTAGAAGTATTAGTGAAATATATTGTCGTTTAAGCTGCTGGCTAATGTTAGCTTGCTCGCTCACTAACAGGTCAGCTACCAATACATATCGAATCAAGAAAAACTTAGTTATGTGGGGGAAACTGCAGCTATTTCATTAGAATGACATGACTAAATGGAACGTGAATAAAACTTTAATGGATAAACTCATCCGTGAACAGATACATTTTAATCGACAATGGTGTTTAACAATGAAAACTACAACTCCCATAATCCCATGCAACTTCACGACGTCATCAAAAGTCTGTGTTTATATCCATTGTTTTGATTGAGAGACGCTTAGCGGCAAATAAATTACATATTGTATGTTTAAAGGCAATTTTGACAGAACTGACGTCTGAGTAAAAGTAGGCTAGTAATGTAACTAATTACTTTCAAACTTGGGTAATTAGTAATCAAATCATTTTTGCAATGAGTATTATTTCATGAGTAACTAATTACAATTTTTATGTAACTTGCCCAACAATGGTCACAAGTAGACATTGCTTCATTTTAGGGGTAACAAGTAAAAAAAATCTGGGAACTACTGCTTGTTTATTCATTATTTATATATTAAACTACTACATCATTTCATTTATTACTTTCCTTTACAAGCTTATCCTCTGTTATTAAGTGCAATTCAATATTAGTTATGTCTTTGTTTTTTATTATGATTTCATTTATTAAAGTGATGTAAAGGAACATTGTAATTTGATAATGGTAAGATGTAGATGATGTTATTTGATACTATTCTGTCATCATCTATACAGGAGTCTAATACTCTGCACCTACCGTTTATCTGACTAACTTGAAGAACCGAGCATAGTCAAAAAACACGCCTGATTTTATGTCTCACGATCAGAGCGCTATCTCACTCACCTCATCCTCACACCTACTATCAGATGCAGGTTTTGTATTCAGCAAAGGGTCACTGTCATTAGTCAAACCCTTGAATGGCACAGTAATGAATTAAATTAGGTTACTCATTAGCCAGTGATAGGCAAACTCATTTGAAGTGCATGTGCCTTCTCTGGTTTCAACACTGATGAGGATGTTATTGGAATAGGAAGGCACAGGTAGGTTGTTTTGCGGCTCACCTTTCAGGATTTTGCATAAGGCAGGGGAATGAAACCAATTTTGATGCACCTGATCCTGATTGCTGGATAAACTGGTAGCACCGTTAACAATGCTGAAAATAAAAAACTCCACACTTAGTTGTTATTATAGCCATTAATATTCTTACTTTAGAAATGAATAGAATCAGGTAGATATATTGTTAAAGGGTTTGACCTATAAGACCTCTGAGTATATAAGTATAGTAGTTTAGAATAGTATAGTAGTATTTTTTTTTCCTGTAGCCTTTAAGCAATATCACTTCACTCTTCATTAGCGGTTGGAGTTTGTTCAGTTGTTATGGAGATGGATCAGTTACATACAAGCTTAGTAGCTGTTATGGTTAAATCCATAGCACTTTTGACAGACTTCTTGTCCATTTTGCAGAAAGTTACAAATAAAATGTAATTCTTGACTTGAAAACAATTCAAACTCTCAAGACAATGTGATTGTTGAAAGCTATACATTTAGAAAAAAGGCATGTGGACCATGAGTTGGCATTGTTTTGTCAAAGTGCAACAAAGTATTTTAATGACAGAACACCAGCAAATGTGTTGAGGCAGTGCTGCTCTTTCTCATTCTATGCAGTTGTTATGGCACAGTTACCAAAAGCACTACTGGATAGTGCTACAATATAACAGCTCAAAACAGCCTGCCAGAGGAACAACTTTTGTTCCCTGTTTGTCATTACCTGAAGACTATATTTAACCCTAATGCCAAACCCCAATTCCCCTTACCTTAACCAGAAAACACTACTTAACCCTGACATTTAATGATTCACCTTGAGGACCACAAATTGGAGCCGAGTCCCAGTAATGACACACACACACACACACACACACACACACACACACACACACACACACCTTATAGCAACTTTCACATTGCTTTGGTTTATCTGTATGAAGGACACAAAATTCAATATTTGAGTGGTGGGGTGTGCAAAGAGCACTACATAATGGAGACAGAAGGGGGAGGGGTGGGTAGAGAGAGAGAGACTTGCTTTCATGGGGAGATTTCTACACCCCTTGTTTACCATTTCCGATGAAAAACCCCTGTTTTCTCACACACACACACTCACATACATACAAGGACAAACCGCACCGTAGCCAGAGCTGTGAGTATTCATTATGTTATAAAAAGGGGGAAAATGATTGATGCACATATAAATTAAAGTTCAATTTAAGGACACAGCTCCCAATTATGGCTGCTATTCATCAATTAGATCCTGAAACACCCCCTTCCGAAGAGAAGAAAAAAAAAGGAAGTAGCACAGAGTGTCCTTCTTACTTTCCTCTGGATGGACACAGCAGAACTTTGGCTAGTTCTAATTTGAGGGAGAAAGGGCAACCCCATTCCAATAATGTTCACTTAGTGGAAGGTTTGTAAACAAAAAAGTGAGAGAGGAAAGAAGCTGGCAGAACACTAATTTGAACCTCTGCAATCAACACATTTGCTAATCAATTCATCAATTCATCTGCTATTTCTTCTGCAAAAATATCAACAATTTCTGGTTCTGTCTTCTTGAATGTGAGGATTTGCTGATTTTCTCTTTTATATTATGTAAATGAATTATCTTTTGATTTTGCTCTGTGACAAAGCAAGTAATTAGACTACATCACATTGGGTTTCTGGAAATTGTACAGGTTATTTTTAAACATTATCTGTCAAATAACTTAATGATTAAGATCAGTACCTGTACCAACATTTCAAGAGCTTTTTGTTCTTGCTTAGCAAGGTGCCTCTATCTTTTTCACTCAATCACTTCTCTACTTAACTTAAAAGATAACTCCAATGACCGCATTGTGTAGCATAGTTTTGCTTACTGACACCACAATCACAAGGGTGCCATATTTTATATTCTAAATGTAAAATTTTGCAAAAAGGGGACAGATTTGCAACAATGCTATTCAGCTCTTTTTCCTGGACCAAAATTAGATGTTGAGATAAAGAATTAATACATTTCTTGGCTTTATCTTAATTTCCATATCTACACATAACCATATAACCGTTCGACAAAAAAAAGTAAGTATATGATGGCAACAGTGAGGAGGAAAAAACAAGCTCACCAGGACACAGAAGTGTTCATTGATAGATGTTTCTTTACTATATTTCTCAGACATTACTTGTTATGAACTTGTTCACCATGTACTTGTGTCCTGTCCTGTGTTTTACTTAAGGTACCAGTGCAGCAGGTTTGACGGCTAGCATAATGGCAAAAAGCTTGTACGGTTCATACTTGTGAGCCTGGCAGTAACAGCAGACAACATCCCTTAAGCTTTTTGGAAACCCTAACACGTTTTTCTTCCATGGCTGTTGGTGTTTTCTTTCAAATACCAGCCAATGTTTGTCACACTCTTACTACAATTGAGCTGAAAACCAATAAAGATCCAAGCTTCCTTGACATTTTGCAGCTTTACCTGTGTCAATTCTACCGTACATTGTTTCTAATCCGTGACACAGAGCCTTGATCAGGTACTTGTTTATGGTACTGCAAACTAAGGCCTTAATCTGCTAGGGAGATATCAGATAGTGTCATCCCTGGGTGATGTTGAGTGGATGGGAGATTATCTGGTCGTGACTTTGTGTGCAAAGGAGGGGATTAACTGAGAACAAAACAGAGTAGAGAAGAAAAGCAGAGGAACGGAGAGAGACTATATAGAGGTAGGATGATGACTAGTCTCATATTTGAAGGAATAAACACTTATGACCACATTCATGAAAAAACATCCAGGACAAGGACCAGAATTAGCAAATTATTCTGGATAGCTGTTCTGTTGAGATGCTTCATTAAAGTAATAAACATTTAAAAGGGGCACCACAATGCTGGATTTGACCTTAACCTCAATAACTCAAGGTCATTGACTAAACATATTTCATTACAGACTGGAATACAAATTTGTATGATGCTCTGATTAAATAGCGAGGAGATGTGGTTTTTAGAAGTTACAGTAAAGGGAGAAGCTAGGTCCTGGAGATTGATATTCTGATTTACAAAAAGTAGAAAAGTGGCTACTTATCCTCCTATAAAAAGGTTATTGTAGGCTCAGTGCAGCTCATTTAATTGTAATATACAGGGTAATTAGAGTTTCTTTTAAGGAGACCATTTCTTATCTGACTGATCCACTATAGAAAAACATGGGTCTATTCCATCTAGTAGGCTGTGTTTTTACCAAAGTGACCATTTCTAGTAGTAGGTTATCTTGGTTGACAAGATGAGCCAAATGGCTGTTTTAAAAACAACC
This sequence comes from Sander vitreus, assembly GCF_031162955.1. Taxonomy (NCBI): domain Eukaryota; kingdom Metazoa; phylum Chordata; class Actinopteri; order Perciformes; family Percidae; genus Sander; species Sander vitreus. Next base: position 12,263,705 of record NC_135865.1, read on the forward strand.
TGCAGATCCTCCAGTTGAAGAGGTACTTCAGTGTTTTTCAACCTAGACCCTATTTTCTAATGTTTTTTTTGTCTAAGTGGGGACAAATTGTTTTTAAATTGGTCCAATATTGAGTGAGAGACCCGCAGCCGAAAACCAAGGCAATTATGCACCGTCAATTACGTCCACTAAAAATGCTTGTTTTTGCCACCGACAGGCTCAGATTGTTCAACCCAGTCTCACTTATCGTTTTTTTCGTGATGGTCAGCACGTTTTTTAAACTAATGTTTCAATTGGAAGCATCTTTCGTGATCACAGCACGATTCTTTCTGCCAGTCGGGATGCAGTAAAGAAGCTGTATACAGCTTTGCCATTATTGGTATTTTTATCCCAATAACCCCTATTTTAATCATTTATTCACAACATCTTATCATGGTTTGCTGGTGACAAAACCACTGATTAAATGTGTACATTGAAGTGATACTGGCGTTAAAGATCCGCTGATCGCTGTCCGATTCTGATATGAATGCCTGCATTGCGGGATATTGGTTTTGAATGCGCCCAGCTCGGCCCATATCGTAGTGTTCTGTCTTATAGCATACTGTAATAGTTCACCGGTAATAAAGACAAAAAATTAAAAGAAATGAATACCATGATAACATCTATAGATGTAGCGTTAGTTTTAAAAATAAAGCAATCGCATTACCAAAATAAAATGTTAACAAAAATAAACAAAGCAATCCAGCTTCCCTGGCAATAAGATTGAAATAACATTAAAATAAATACATATAAACCATGATAAGATCTCGTGAATAAATGTTGATTAAAATAGCAGTTATTGGGCTAAAAATACCAATAATTGCAAAGCTGTATACAGCTTCTCTGCTGCAGCCCAACTGGCAGAAAGAATTGTGGCGTGATCATGAAAGATGCTTCCCATTGAAATACATTAGTTTAAAAAAAACGTGCTGACCATCACGAAAAACGTGTCTGTGTACACAAATCAATAGATTAAATTAAGTGAACATTTCACTAACTGCCGTGAGACTGGGTTGGATTGGTAGATGGAGAATTCTCGTTCTGAAATCTCCTGAGAGTTTACTTGTTGCGGAAAGACAGTGGAAACATTAGCGATAGTGTTAGGGGCTTGTTCTGACCCAGAACGCAGAGATTTCACACACAGACAATGAAAGCAGTTTGTAAAGGTTTTAATGAACAAAATAGTATTCAGATAGGAGACAGACGTGGGAAATGTGTTCTTTAAGGGACTTTACTTCAGTAAATCAGAATATCATCCAGGTAGACGAAAACAAAATGATTTACCACGTCTCTTAGCACATCATTCACCATAGTTTGGAATATAGCTGGTGCATTTGAGAGTCCAAAAGGCATTACCAGATATTCAAAGCGTCCACGTGGTGTATTGAAGGCTGTTTTCCACTCATCTCCTTGCCGAATCCTGACGAGATGATGGGCATTGCGCAGATCCAGTTTAGAGAAGACAGTGGCGCCCTGAAGTGGTTCAAAAGCAGAATTGATTAGTGGCAAAGGGTATTTATTTTTACAGTAATGTTGTTCCGCGCAAAAATCTATACCGGGGCGCAGTGTCTTGTCCTTGTCCACAAAGAAGAACCCCGCCCCCACAGGTGATGATGGACGAATGATACCTGCAGCCAGGGACTCTACGATATATTTCTCCATAGCCTCTCAGGTCTGGACAGGTTGTAGAGTTGGCTAGCAGGCAAGGGAGCTCCTGGAAACAACTCAAAATCGCACAGTCATAGGGTCTATGGGGTGGCAGAGATAATGCTTTCTCCTTGCTGAACACTTCTGCTAGATCCAGATATTCTTTGGGAACTGATGACAGATCGGGCAGTTTCTCTGATACCGAAGGGGTGTTCACGTTGGGAGGAAATAGCTGAACCGAGACACAAGGAATGACAAAAACTCCAACTACTGATAGTTTTGTGTTGCCAGTCTATTTGAGGGTTGTGTAACCTGAGCCATGGAAAACCGAGAATGAGAAGGGATGAGGAAGCTGACACTATAAGTGTGATTTCAACAGACAAGAGAAGTGATTTCCTCTCGATGGTTACCGGAGAGAACAAGTGTAACTTGGATGGTTTGTTGCGTAACTTTAGCCAGTGGCTGACTGTCAATGGTTGTGACATTGATAGGGGATGGGAGTGATTTGAGGGGAATGTCAGCCTGCTTAGCCAGATTAAAGTCAATGAAGTCATCTTCTGCCCCTGAATCAATAAGGGCGGATAACTGTAGTGACAGCGTACCCAATTGGAGAGTTGCAGGGAGCGAAAGACGAGGGGATGTGGGCTCAGTTACATGAATGGGGCTCGCTAGTGTACCCACTCTCACCAACGAGCCTCCTCTTTTGGGCGTAGAGGACAATTAGCGAGAAAATGGGAGGAGTTGCCACAGTACAGGCACTCACCTGCCTGTCGGCGGCGTAAGCGTTCAGCTGGGGAAAGCCGAGCGCCACCCAATTGCATGGGCTCCCCCTCATTTCTCGCAGCGGGGACAGGTGCTGCCGAGAGCCCTCTACGGAGAGAACATGAACTGGGTCTTGGTGTCCTGGAAACCCGAATGAGAACGGGTCCATTCTTCTCCCGTCGCCTCTCGGATCCTGTTGTCAATCTTAATAGCCAAAGAAACAAGACTATGCAGGTTACTGGGTTCATCACGAAGACCTAGCTCATCTTTGACAGTGTGATTCAAACCATGAACAAAAACTCCCTGTAGTGCCTCATCATTCCATTCGGAATCAACTGCTAATGTCCAAAAATCAAGAGTATTCAGCCACACTGTGTACCCTGCCTGAGGTCCAACAATCTCTTGGAAGCGTTTCCAACATGATCTGGGTGGTCAAAAACGGTACACAAACGTGAGGGGGGAGGGGGAAGAAGAGAGAGAAGGAAAAAAATAAATAAATCAGAAAAAAGGTTAGGCCAGAGAGATGTTGATTGTAACACATAGCTTCAGCCCAAACTAGTGCCTTTCCCCTAAGTAACCCCAGTGCATAGTGTACCTTTGATGATTCTGAGGCAAAAGACAGTGGCTTCTGTTGAAAAATTAACCCACATTGAAGCAGGAAACCTTGACACTTGTTCAATTCCCCAGAGAACAGTTCATGAGATGTCACTGGGGGTTCCCGAAAGAATGGCGCACATTCCATGGCAGAGGATGCTGACTGAGTGGGAGGAGGAGCAGGGAGGGGTGGAGCACTAGGAACACTGGGAAGAGACGGTTGTAATTTGAGAAGACAGCTGAGTTACTTGATTAAATAATTGTTGGTTGGTTTCCAGTAATTTATGGATTAACTGGTCGTGTTGTCAGAGCTCCTTGATTTTTAATGGCTCGAAAAATGCCGTCTTCGTCTGGTAACTGTGAAATCTCTGCAGGGTCAATGGCCAGTTCGTTCTGTTAGGGGTTTGTTCTGACCCAGAACGCAGAGATTTCACACACAGACAATGAAAGCAGTTTGTAAAGGTTTTAATAAACAAAATAGTACTCAGAGATACAGTGTGGGTTTTGTCTGAGCGGGGAATCTCATGGCTGGTCCGAGTACCGAGGCAAGCCGAGGGGGAAGGATCCAGGTCGTACGAGACTCGAGGCGGACAGGCAGGGAAGAGTTCACAGTAGTTTCCACAGGTGGAGGATAAGGCTGGACGGTGAGGCTGGAAGCTTGTAGGCACAGCAAAGGAGGCAGCAGGTCAGAGCGGTCACTGGACAGAAACACAGGGTAAGTATGAGCTCAGGAGAACAAAGACAAAAGCTAGGGTGCGCAAGACAACATGGACACAACTTGAGCAAACTGAGAACTCAGAGCCAAGTTACCACATGGGTGTAGATAATGAACTGGCGCCGCAGAGGTGATCAGCCTGGGTTTAAGTATTGCTGGAATGAATCTTGTAGATGAGCTGCAGCTGTGAGGAACTGCTGTGCAGTGTTGATTCGGCCACGCCCCTTGACCTACTTTCCTCTGAACACACCTCCAGCACTCCAGGTGGAAAAACACAGACACACATAGACAAACAGAGAACAAAAACACCCAAAACAGGGCAGAGAGAGAGAGCCACCCATAACAGATAGTTGGATAGAAGAGTGCCAGGGGGGGAAAGTTGGTTGTGTTGGAGTACAGGAAGCATAGCTTAGTTTTATCTAAAAGATGTTTATTTGTGTTGACCTAGCATCATTAGGTTACACACAGAAGTATGGGGTGCCGAATGTAAAAGTTCGGTTACAATTTTTTAGCTGATACATTTTCAACATTCACCTCACATTTAGAGCATTTTTCCTCACATTTGAGACAGAAATTCTCTCTCTCAATGTTATATCTAAATCTAAATGTTAAATTTATATCTAAATGTTATATCTAAATATAAATGTTAAATTTATATCTAAATGTTAAATCTAAGTGTAAAGCTAAACATTTAGAAAATATTCAAATCCCCAAGGAAACCACACCCACTGCAGTGGCTTCAAATCGTGCTGCACCCAGTTATGCCCCAGCAAGGTATCTCTGCTGTAGCCAGTGGGTACTTGGAAAGATTGTGGAGCAGCTTAACTAATCAAAATAATAATTGAATTATGATTGATTTAAAACAATATATCAGCTAAAACAACTCAACACATGTTAAAACATATAGCGACAGTTGAAATGATTAGCTAAAAGTAATGGATGACTTTTGAAACATTAACCACACTTCAAGTAAAAGGTCTAGTTCAGTAGAATTTCTGACCAAACCAACCTAAATGTTTACAGTTCAATTGCATGAAATGTAAGAATATTCACTTTAATATGATAAATAGTGTGAACACATTGGGAATTGATAGGGTGGGGTATGTGAGTTTATATGACAGGGCTGTGGGGGAACCTCGGACCAGAAGGGTTGGAAAGCACTGATCTACAGTATTTTATATTATTGACCGACCGGTATATTACAGACATGCCTTAATAGTTGTGTTACTCCACAATATCGTTGTTTGAATTACATATCTCTGTGTGTGACTAACGTCATCCTTCCCAAGCAATCTAACATTAGCCCAGCATGGATAAAGTCCAGCTAAGCATCCAACATATTCATCCGAACACAACTAAAATGTCACAATCCAGCCACCAAGTTTGTAATACTGGTTACATAGCTAGTTATCGTGTTTTATTAACCTTAATTCTGTTTGCCAAGGCTATATTTTATTGGCTTGCAAAGTAGCTATCCGTTGCTAACGCTAATGTTAGCTAACTAATTTATGTCAAAAAGCAGTAGCTAACTAATGTTACTGCCAAGATATGGTTTCATTGTAAGACAGTGTAAACACATGACAACACTTGACGAGTCTTACAACAAACACCTCTCTGGTCTCTAGTGAAATCATATCTTGGCAGTAGTTAGCTAACGTTTCTGCTTTTTGAGATCGCAAGCTAATATAGCAACATAATTCAGGTTAATAAAATACGGTAATGTAACCAAAGTATTGAAAACTACTTACATGTGGCTATAGTGTGACAGGCCTACTGCTGTTCAGTCTCGCATTGCGAGACCTAGCTAACTTAGCTAGCTAGTTACAGTGCTGCGAGGCCTGTTCAGATGACATGTCGGCTGCAGTGTGTGCTTGTGAAGGATGAGTCAAACTAACAAACACACAAGGAGATATGAGTCAAACTAAATAACGGCATTATAGTACACACAAATATTAAGACATTTCTGTGATATAAGTCAATAATACAAAATACTGACCGAAATGTGTTTTAATCCAGTAACATTAGTCGAACAGCTCTGCTGTAGTCAGTATTTACTGTACCAACAGGTGTTGACTGAAAATTGCGGTGCAGCGCGATTTGAAGCCACTGCAGTGGGCGTGGTTTCCTTGGGGATTTGAATATTTTCTAAATATTTAGCTTTACACTTTTTTGACACATTTAAATTTAACATTTAGATTTAGATATAATAATTTAAATATAAAAAAATCTATTAAATTTGAATTGTTTTATAGAGAAAGATTATGATATGAGTAACATGGGGAAATGAATACTGTACAGTAGTTCTTTGCTGAATAAAACAAGTTATCATACCTTCACAACAAAACAGGTTGTTAGTCATTGCCTTCCAAAAATACAAAACTTTTAAAGCTATTCATTTGAGTGCTGAACGACGGTCTTGGCTTGGTTAGATTCAGGTAACTAAAACTATTTGGTTAAGGTAAAGGACAAAACGTGGACGTGGATAAAAGACAAAACATGACTGCTTACCATTCACGTGATTTTAGTTATTCTGGCTGATTAGACCTTTGCTCAAGTTGAAGGTGGGCCAGAGCATAGAGGGGAATTTATTATTAGGTCACAAATCTTTTCTACCAATAAGAACGTTAAAGCTATTATTTGTGCTGCCCTAACAGGTGCAACAAAGCTATAAGGAGACTCAAGAAGATGCCAATCAGTCTTAACACACCCACAGTGTCCTGGGGAGAGGTCCAATCACCCAGTTTAACTGAAAACTCCTGTGTGGGTGTTCAGGGTCCCTAATCCTTCCTCAGATCCTGTCCGATGGGCCAAGAGTGAGGATCCTGGCCTAACGTGTTTAGTTGACCTGGCATTCTCCCACCAGGCTTTAAATTATATATATAAAAATAAATATATATATAAATTTAACATTTAGATTTTTTATATATATATATATATATATATACACATACATACACACACATACATACATACATACACACACACACTGTCTCAAATGTGAGGAAAGTGAGCTAAATGTTGAAAATTATCAGCTAAAAAATTGTAACCAAACTTTTACATTCGGCACCCCATACAGAAGCATGCAGGGATTACGGCAACCCCTCCATTTTTTCATGTTATCAGACACTTATAATAATCTTAGCCTGTCATGGCAAAACAAGCACTTTTAGTAGACATACAATGATGGTCGCTGTTGCCCTGTGCAATTACATTAAAGCCTGGTTCGCAGCTGTTGGCTGTAGCACTTCAAGAATTTCAAGAATTGTTATCCCATTAGTCACTTAGACAATAATATAGGAAAATTCGATCCAGGTTAAAAAATACTAGGAATATTAGGTAGCTATAGCTACTTTCAGGTTCAAGTCACGGCTTTACACTGTACCACCACTTTTTACATTTTGCTACAGCAACCTAAACCACATGGATTTCCTGTTGTGTGGGGTCTTGAGGTGGTTTGCAGCTGGTGTCTGGACTTCTGTGAGAAAAATCTGAATAATCAATGGTTATTCCATTTTGTCTTTAATTTTAGATTATATGCACAGTCCAGATAATTTGTTATGATGACGCCATTCAACCGGGTGACTCTTTTTCTGTGTGCTGATCTGACGGTCATGCCCACATTCTGCTTTATGATGAATCATGCACAAGTTGAAGAAGCATGGGTTAACATTTCACTGGAATTGTACCCTGTACAATTTCATGTGACACAAAATAATTGATTGCAAGATATGTAAAAACAAAATAAAAGTCAAAACAGTCAAATTGTATTTCGTGTGTACACGTGTGTTAATACACGATTGTTGACAATAGAGAAATCTGCATCATTTTATATTGCTAATCAGAAATGTGTAGTGTAAGCAGCATGAGGAAAAAAATAAAATGTCACCTCCACATTACTGTGTACATATTCACACAATGAGTGAGGGAACAGCAACACATGCACACTCACACACACGCCCTGCATCCTCTGTCTACAGCTTTTGGTAGGCTACAGCAGTGCATTAGTAGCAGCTATTGTATTTTGTAGCAATGGGCTCACATTCTCTCATTATGCATAACCATGCCAAGTGGAAGAGAGATTAGAGTGCAGATTAGTAAGACTCCATTATTTTATGTCCCAAATGGTTTTGAAATCAATGGTCCAACCCCAGAGCGTGATTTTCATTTCAATGTCGGCAGAGTCCACTATAATCAAACAAAATTGATTCTGTTTGTTCTTAATGGTATACGATTCAGGTGTGTAATGCACAGCATATATGTAATCCTTTGACACTTATCCTTTATTATTGTTGTATTATTATAAATCCACAAAAAAAAAATGTTGGTCCTACAAACTACACTGGATATATTGTAGCGTTTTGTCCGAAATTAAATAAAACCACATTAAAGAGCCATATTGTTTCATTGGGTGACATGCATATCATTACGATGTACATGGCCAGTGTTGTAACTTCTAAATATGTTTGCTACAGCTATTGACTGTCAACTGTGACACATTTCAGCAAATCTGCGGATGGAATGGCTGAAGACTTTCAGTTCTGCTGAGTGGCCATGCACGCTGTTTGGAAATAAACATGGCGTTTCTTTCTCTCATATGTTTGAGAGATGAGATCATCGCAGACCCTTTCAGGTAAATTCAGATGGAAAACTATTATATGAAGTTAAAAAAGGACAAGCACATCCTATATGTTACTGCACTGTTGAGTTTAAATGAGACAAAAGCGATACAGAGGGGAAGTGCGCAGAAGAATAGGTAGAAAAGAAAGCTGATCATTTTTCAAACTGATGTTTTCCTCAGGACGAGGCTAAGAGGAAGAAGGAAAGAGAGTGGGGGAAAAAAAAATCACAATAACAAATGCTAATATACACAAATAAATTAAATGATGTCGAGTCTGATTTTATCTGACAGGGAGGTAATTTGTCTCTCTTTGGCTGCCTGTGGACTATGGCTTTGGCATGTTGGTTTTGTAATTGCTTTGTGCCAATGGGGCTCTGCATGTGACTATAATGTGAGCATTTTTCTTTATTTTGCATGCATTTTCCTATATAGTGGGATGTGTCAGTTGAATCACACAAGTAAAGGACATGCAGTGTAGTCACAGCTACAGCACCTGGCAGATTTTAAAGAAATGTCTTGTCTTGTTCAATGTTTGTTATTGCTTTCTAGAATGTATTCTTGTCAATATTACCTTTGAAATCTTGAAAGGAGACAGAGATGAGGAAAATGACACAAGTTCCTGGTGAGTTCTGAGAGATCAGGCTCTGTAATGTCACACAAAGTGACACAGAGCCACCTTTCCACTTGTGCATACTGCTAGCTAGTTATACCTACAGTCTGTAATGCCTGTGCTATTCGCATACACAGTAAATCATGTTAATTTCATGCTGTCTCTAATAGGGCTGTTGAAACGAATTCCAAGAGTCGAATATAATCCAAATAGTAAAAAACAAATCAGTATTAATTATATGGTGAAATAACTGTTTTTTATAAATGTGTTATCTGATGTTTGCTCTTCTCGCCTTGGCCAACCTTCACATTAAAACGAAATGCTTTTGTCACGTCTGATAACAATAGTTAGCATAGTTAGATAAGCAACACAAGGCACTGGAGTATAGTGTAGTAATAATAATAATAATAATAATAATAATAATAATAATAAATAAATAAATAGCCTGAATTGGAGCATTAAATATTCAAATATAAAAAAATCTATTAAATTTGAATTGTTTTATAGAGAAAGATTGACAGCTCTAGTCTAATGATATGAGTAACATGGGGAAATGAATACTGTACAGTAGTTCTTTGCTGAATAAAACAAGTTATCATACCTTCACAACAAAACAGGTTGTTAGTCATTGCCTTCCAAAAATACAAAACTTTTAAAGCTATTCATTTGAGTGCTGAACGACGGTCTTGGCTTGGTTAGATTCAGGTAACTAAAACTATTTGGTTAAGGTAAAGGACAAAACGTGGATCTGGATAAAAGACAAAACATGACTGCTCATTCATGTGACTTTAGTTATTCTGGCTGATTAGACCTTTGCTCAAGTTGAAGGTGGGCCAGAACATAGAGGGGAATTTATTAGGTCACAAATCTTTTCTACCAATAAGAACGATAAAGCTATTATTTGTGCTGCCCTAACAGGTGCAACAAAGCTATAAGGAGACTCAAGAAGATGCCAATCAGTCTCAACACACCCACAGTGTCCTGGGGAGAGGTCCAATCACCCAGTTTAACTGAAAACACCTGTGTAGGTTTTCAGGGTCCCTAATCCTTCCTCAGATCCTGTCCGATGGGCCAAAAGTGAGGATCCTGGCCTAATGTGTTTAGTTGACCTGGCATTCTCCCACCAGGCTTTAGGCTGAATCCCATTTCTCTGCCTTACCCGTATCCCTTACCCCTACCCCTTAGTTTACCCCTAGCCCTTGGCCCTCGAAAGTGAGGGGTAAGGGGTAGGGGTGAAAACATACCCCTATGAAATGAGACGCCACTTGGTTACATCATCATACATACTTAGGTCTGTTTGCAATAAATATTTGTATACACACTGCATGGTGTGTTGTAGATCTGTTTCAGTTATCACTGTTTTGAATGTCATTGATGTTCAGAAACACTCTTTGTTAACAAAAAGCTGCCCAATAAAGTAAACATTATTATAACAACTATTAACTATTATAACAATAACTTACATGTCACACACACAAAAAAAGCACTCAAATGTATAAAACAAAAAAAAGACACAAGACCACAAACAAACAAAAAACTACAGCTATTCTGAAATTCCAGACCCCAGTCTGATGCCTCTTGGCCAGTAACCTTTCCCTCCATACCCCATTTCTTTCATTGTCCTGTATCATAACCAACAACAATGTACAGGTGCATGAACGGGAATGAATTACACGTGTTTACAATAATACAGTACCAATACAATAATGAATGGCTACAACATGAACGCAGAAACTTCTGCTTGTTTTCAGCCCAGAAAGTGGATCAGCTGCTGGGTTTCCTCCAGTGTCCATGTGTGATACAGGATGGTAAATGTAAGGCACGTATCGATGTCTCCAAAGCAAGTAGTGTTATACACTGATATCAAACAAAGTTCACTGCTAATGGTGTTTAGTTAACACTGTAGACATGCATGGAGTCCATTCAAGGCAGAAAAATGCGGGACTGTTGTGCAAATAAGCAATGTAGCTAATGTTAACTTTAGCGTTAGTATAGCAAGCTAGCGATTTTTAAAAACGTTTTAATTACAAATATGGTTGCAAATATACATGTACAGGACTGTGTAGAGCACAAAACATTCTTTAAGCTGAAAACACTTACATTTATGGGTCTCTCTGGTCGACCTGGCAGCCATTTTCCTTGTTGCGCAATGTATCTGGATACCCCTTGCTTTTCAAGTTAGCTTGTGTCCTTGCTTGGCGTTAAGGGGTATATAGCCCTTCCCCTTAGCCCTACCCCTCGACCAAAATTAGTATTGGGACAGCACTTACTCTCACGTGAACGCGCAAAACTAAGGGGTAGGGGTAAGAGGAAGGGTTAAGACAGAGAAATAAGACGCAGCCTAAATCCTCTGGCCCTCCTCTACATCTACTGAGCATCTTCAGCCTCTAGTGGCCCTTGCGGTTTGAGCATGCAATGGCCTAAATTAGTTGTGAAGTCTTGTGGAAAGCATGTTGAATGCTTCTGGTCTAACACAAAGCAAAAATGCTGCAAAGACGAGTTCAGGAGGGGGCTCTGCCATCTGCTGTATTTCAGCAGCTGCTTGGATTTGTGAATTATAAAAAGGACTATTTTCATTTCATAGGAATCATTTTGTGCTGACAATCGAATTGCATCATGAAGGAAGATCGTGAAGGGTAATGACACTGCATGTTATAAAGACATAAAGTGTTTCTTCCTCTAGCAGCAAAAAAACCCCACAACTGTTTGTTAGGGAACTGTGTGTGAGCAATCATCAGCTCTTCTTTTGACGTGGTGATGAAACCCGTAGAAAGCCAATATGACCAATCAGTGTAGAATGTCCACTTTCAAGCTGCACTCTATATATGCTCCCAATCATAGCAAACACAATGACGGTACACTCATTGTGGGAGCTCTAGTTTCTGCCAGTGGCCATGCATTGATTGTCATATTGTCATTTAAAAAGGAGATTAAGTTCTGATAAACACACTCACACATGGTGGATACATAATGACTGTAATCAGCCTTGCTTTGATCATGTATTGTGTATTCTTGTTGGACAGCTACATCTTGTTTTCCTGTCCTCGTATTACTGCATGCATTTAAAAGATGAAAATTTCATTTGAGGCCGACAGAGCAAAAAGAGAAAGAAAATACAGTCTGTTCCTCCCACAAATAGACAGTCTGCACTCATTGCTCTGAGGGGTAGAGGTCTTTGGGCTCTTTGTCTCTCAAGCTAAGTGGACGGAATAAGTGAAAAGCAGTAAATAGAGAAGAAATCTTCACCAAGGCCAAATAAACTCCCTACAGTTACCTGTTGCTTCCACAGTCAACATTTTGACAGAACAAGCCAAAGTTCAGTCTGATAGTTTGTCTCATGGTCTCCAAAAATCAATACTCAATCGATGGTTTCTCCCTGTTAGGTGCATGAATGTTAACAGCAAAAACTGTGAGTGAGTTTTAGGATAGATAGATAGATAGATAGATAGATAGATAGATAGATAAAAACTTAGCACAAAAAGTAAGGAAATTTGTGTTTGGTAGATTATTTCTCTGTGGTAACAACGCTTTTTGGCAATAAATATACTGTTGGAAAGCCTGTTTAGTTTCCTTTCAGATGGTGCTTTGTGGGATGAGCAGCAGCGCTGAGTATGTGGGTTGCGCCCATGAAAAATTTGCCAAATCTTCTCTGCCAATGCCAAACAGCTTATTCTGCCATTGACTTGTTTGGTGTTTGGTGGACTGGATGATTCTGCTGTTGGATCGTAGGGTAAAAGTGTGGAGAAGACGCGGAGAACGCTATGCTGATTGCTGCACCGAGAGACTAACACCTTTTGGTGAGGGCAGTGTGATGGTGTGGGGCGGCATTTTTTTTTAAACACAAATTTAGAAAAAAGTTTGATACATTGCTAGTGGAAATGTCACTGGTTAGCTAAAATCCATAGCTTCCTTCAATTTTCAACTCTAGCAGAGTGGCTGCTAAAATAACAAGAGCCGTTTTTCCACTGAAAAATCTAACTTCAAACAATCTTCCAAATGTCCACCATTTGGGTTTTGCAGACTGAGCCCTCTCAGACTTAATAGTCATTCAAGTGCTCAGCATCATCACATCTATAGATAAGATCAAACCTTGTCTGAATGCAAGTAAATGTCCCTGTAAACCATCAATCAAAGCTTTAAGTATTTTTGCAATGTATTCTTAACAGTATTGGTATTAACAATGTGTGCAACACATGTGGCTTTACATAATGCACTAGAGAAAATGGTTCATTTGCACAGTAAAACTTTCCTTTTACATGAGCATAAATAATATATTTACATCAAACCCTCAACTGAGGATTGTTACAACATTGGTCAAATATTTTCTTAGTTTGATGAAAAATAAAATGTACCCGTGTAACTGTGCATAACAATCAAATCCATGTTATTAGGCCAAGGAATATTTTGTATGTATTCAATGTCAAACCACACTACATCAGTACATTTATAGGCCAACATCAAAAACTCTCAAGATAGTCCTAAAGAAAGCTGAAGTGTACTTGGGCTATAGCAGAAGAGCCTTGACTTACCTAGAAATCATAGGAAATTAGTTTGACAAAAGATATTGAAGAACTAGAGAACTTTGTGCAGTCTCTCAAACCAGCCCCTGGAGGTTACGAAGTTTAATTAACAAAAATAATTACCTGGGAACCATCACCTTATCGTGGTGGAGAGGTTTGTGTGTCCCTATGAACCTGAGGGCTGTGTTGTCTGGAGCTTTGTGCTCCTGGTAGGGTCTCCCAAGGCAAAGTGGTCTCAGGTGAGGGGCCAGACAAAGAATGGTTCAAAAATCCTTTGAAAAATCGAGGAAGGGATGAAGTGACCCTGCCCGGAGGAAGCCCGGGGCCCCCGTCTGGAGCCAGGCCCAGATGGAGGGCTCGTCAGCGAGCGTCTGGTGGCCGGGTTTGCCACGGAGCCCGGCCGGGCACAGCCCGAAAAAGCTACGTGGCGGACATCCCTCCATCCCATGGGCCCACCACCTGTGGGAGGAACCGCTGGGGTCGGGTGCGCTGCCACATGGGTGGCAGTGAAGGTCAGGGGCCTCGACGGACCAGACCCGGGCAGCAGAGGCTGGCTCTGGGGACGTGGAATGTCACCTCTCTGTGGGGGAAGGAGCCGGAACTTGTGCGGGAGGTGGAGCGCTACCGGTTAGATCTGGTGGGGCTTACCTCTACGCACAGTCTTGGTTCTGGAACCATACTCCTGGATAGGGGTTGGACTCTTTTCTTCTCCGGAGTTGCCCAGGGTGTGAGGCGCTGGGCGGGTGTGGGGATACTCACAAGCCCCCCGGCTGAGCGCCGCTACGTTGGAATTTAACCCGGTGGACGAGAGGGTCGCTCCCCACGCCTTCGGGTTGTGGGGGGGGAAAACTCTGACTGTTGTTTGTGCATATGCACCAAACAAGAGTTCAGAGTATTCAGCCTTCTTGGAGACCTTGAGTGGAGTCCTGCATGGGGGCTCCAGTCGGGGACTCCATAGTTCTGCTGGGGGGACTTCAAAGCGCACGTGGGTAATGATGGAGACACATGGAGAGGCGTGATTGGGAGGAACGGCCTCCCTGATCTAAACCAGAGTGGTTGTTTGTTGTTGGACTTCTGTGCTAGTCATGGATTGTCTATAACGAACACCATGTTCGAACATAGGGATGCTCATAAGTGTACTTGGTACCAGAGCACCCTAGGCCAAAGGTTAATGATCGATTTTATAATCGTTTCATCTGATCTGAGGCCATATGTTTTGGACACTCGGGTGAAGAGAGGGGCGGAGCTGTCAACCGATCACCATCTGGTGGTGAGTTGGGTCAGGGGGTGGGGGAAGACTCTGGACAGACCTGGTAAGCCCAAACGGGTAGTGCGGGTAAATTGGGAACGTCTGAGGAGGCCCCTGTCCGACAGACTTTCAACTCACACCTCCGGCGGAGCTTTTCGTGCATCCCTGTGGAGGCTGGGGGCATTGAACCCGAGTGGACAATGTTCAAAGTTTTCCATTGCTGAAGCTGCGGTGAGGAGCTGTGGTCTTAGGGTCTTAGGTGCCTCAAGGGGCGGTAACCCACGAACACCGTGGTGGACACCGGTGGTCAGGGAAGCCGTCCGATTGAAGAAGGAGTCTTTCCGGGATATGTTATCCCAGACGACTCCGGAGGCAGTTGCAAGGTACCGAAGGGCCCGAAGGGCTGCAGCCTCTGCCGTGAAAGAGGCAAAGCAGCGTGTGTGGGAGAAGTTCGGAGAAGACATGGAGAAGGACTTTCGGTCGGCACCAAGGTACTTCTGGAAAACCGTTCGCCACCTCAGGAGGGGGGAAGCGGCGAACCATCCAAGCTGTGTACAGTAAGGATGGGACGCTGTTGACCTCAACTGAGGAGGTAATAGGGCGGTGGAAGGAGCACTTTGAGGAACTCCTAACCGACTAATACGCCCTCTATGGTAGAGGC
Organism: Sander vitreus; assembly: GCF_031162955.1. Taxonomy (NCBI): domain Eukaryota; kingdom Metazoa; phylum Chordata; class Actinopteri; order Perciformes; family Percidae; genus Sander; species Sander vitreus. Next base: position 12,279,099 of record NC_135865.1, read on the forward strand.
AGAGCTGGAGGATGAGGGGGGGGATTGGCATCAATTTCCCTGGTGGAGGTTGCTGAGGTAGTTAAACAACTCCACAGTGGCAAAGCCCCAGGAATTGATGAGATCCGTCCAGAAATGCTTAAAGCTCTGGGTGTGGAGGGGTTGTCTTGGTTGACACGCCTCTTCAACATTGCGTGGAAGTCTGGGACGGTGCCTAAGGAGTGGCAGACCCGGGGTGGTGGTTCCCCTTTTAAAAAAGGGGGGGACCAGAGGGTGTGCGCCAATTACAGGGGTATCACACTTCTCAGCCTCCCGGTAAGGTCTACTCCAAGGTGCTGGAAAGGAGGGTTCGGTCGATAGTCGAATCTCAGGTTGAAGAGGAACAATGCGGATTCCGTCCCTGGTCGTGGGAACAACGGACCAGATCTTTACTCGCAAGGATCCTGGAGGGAGCCTGGGAGTATGCCCAACCAGTCTACATGTGTTTTGTGGATCTGGAGAAGGCGTATGACCGGGTGCCCCGGGAGATACTGTGGGAGGTGCTGCGGGAGTACGGGGTGAGGGGTCCCTTCTCAGGGCCATCCAATCTCTGTACGACCAAAGCGAGAGCTGTGTCCGGGTTCTCGGCAGTAAGTCGGACTCAGCTTTCAGGTGAGAGTTGGCCTCCGCCAGGGCTGCGCTTTGTCACCAATCCTGTTTGTAGTATTTATGGACAGGATATCGAGGCGTAGTCGGGGTGGAGAGGGGTTGCAGTTCGGTGGGCTGGGGATCTCATCGCTGCTTTTTGCAGATGATGTGGTCCTGATGGCATCATCGGCCTGTGACCTTCAGCACTCACTGGATCGGTTCGCAACCGAGTGTGAAGCGGCTGGGATGAGGATCAGCACCTCTAAATCGGAGGCCATGGTTCTCAGCAGGAAACTGATGGAGTGCCTTCTCCAGGTAGGGAATGAGTCCTTACCCCAAGTGAAGGAGTTCAAGTACCTTGGGGTCTTGTTCGCGAGTGAGGGGACAATGGAGCGGGAGATTGGTCGGAGAATCGGCACAGCAGGTGCGGTATTACATTCAATTTATCGCACCGTTGTGACGAAAAGAGAACTGAGCCAGAAGGCAAAGCTCTCAATCTACCGGTCAGTTTTTGTTCCTTCCCTCACCTATGGTCATGAAGGCTGGGTCATGACCGAAAGAACAAGATCCAGGGTACAAGCGGCCGAAATGGGTTTCCTCAGGAGGGTAGCTGGCGTCTCCCTTAGAGATAGGATGAGAAGCTCAGTTATCCGTGAGGAGCTCGGAGTAGAGCCGCTGCTCCTTTGCGTCGAAAGGAGCCAGTTGAGGTGGTTCGGGCATCTGGTAAGGATGCCCCCTGGGCGCCTCCCTAGGGAGGTGTTCCAGGCACGTCCAGCTGGGAGGAGGCCTCGGGGGAGACCCAGGACTAGGTGGAGGGATTATATCTCTAACCTGGCCTGGGAACGCCTCGGGATCCCCCAGTCGGAGCTGGTTAATGTGGCCCGGGAAAGGGAAGTTTGGGGTCCCCTGCTGGAGCTGCTACCCCCGCGACCCGACCCCGGATAAGCGGATGAAGATGGATAGATGGATGGATGGAATTACCTGAAAAAAACAACTGGCAAGAACATCACATTTTATCTGCAACATAATTGTAAAAAAATTTTTTTTAATGAACCTTCTTCTCTTGAGGGATCTCAAAACCACAAAGTCAGTTCTAAAGTACCATCTCATGATCAACATCCTTAAGAAAGTCGGTCTCTTTTTGACCAGCAACATACAGTGTAAGTCCAATAGCAATCCACTGGCAGAATACAGTAATAAAAATGTGACCTTTACCCTTTTGCTGAATGAGTGTTACTTAATAGTAAACATTGAGAGCCATTTTTATGTATGAAAGGACACAATTATGCTTCCACTGTAAGCCAACAAAGAACTGTCACCAAGCCATTATGTTACACATGAAGAGAGCCGCACAATTGCAATACAGAGTTGACTTTAACAATGACGCCCGCTCGCTTAAGACAGCTGCTTAATTAAAATGCATCGTTGTCCACAATTACTCTCATTTATCACTCTGCTCACATGTTAATAGTATCTTCTATGAGTGGAAGTAATTGTATATACTTACTCAATTGCCATTAACTTTGCAAACAAGGAAATGCTACTGTAGTTTGCCTGCTGTGTCCTTGAATAATCTTTAAAGTGAGTAAGACGATGTTCTTACACACAACTTAATTAGCAACTCTCAACCTCACAATATGGCCACTATCCTACATATCTGGGGAAAGTGTACGCTTGACTGTGTTTTTGACAATAATGTAATAAATCTAATAAATGTGAGGCTTGGAAACTAGCAAAGTCAACCCAAATAAACAAATGTCTCAACAATATGGCATGCAAAAATTTGTAACCCACGGCAAAATATATATCTGTATATTTGAGTAATCATCAGCTACAGGTGACAGCAATTGGAAAGCACAGCAATATAAACCTGAAATGAAAAAAATAAAAAAGCATAATTTAAATAAAATTCTCAAGAATTTGTTTTTTTAGTTGAGGAAATCCAGAGATGATCCATAATTTGGAGACAGCTCAACAAATGATGTAAGTGAGAGGTTCAGTATCAGTACGTTTTCCAAAGAAATTGAACATAAAATTCAGCATTGTGTCATCATTAGCTTAGACAGGATTCATACTGTGGGTGGGCTTGGAGAAATTCAGGTGAGCCTACCTCCAAGACCCTTACTTGCAGTATTTTTAGCAACAACAGGCAACATGATAACATTAAATCACAGCTTTTTAATTAAGTTAAACTACAGGCACCAGCATGAACAAACTGACATGAACATATCTATACATCAGCAGATGGAGAGCATGGCAAGCCTGGCACGTGGCACTCCCATGGATGTATAATGGGCACTTCCTGATAACCGTGTACACACACCACCACACTCAGTGGGCAGACACAACCGCAGCAGCAGCATCGACTTTAAAGCATATGTAGCCTACAGATACTCAGGCAACACAAAACACACACGCAGTAAAACAAATTAAGGAGGAATTATCACAGTGACCAATTAACCACATAGCCTGTCACACAGGCTGCAGCACAGCCACATCTACAGTATCGCAGTAGCCTAATAGAGGGTTTTCACCGACGTCACGTTCTAGGCGGTAACCTGGATGCACGGCCATATTGGAGGCACTCGGAGTAAACAACTGAATGGAGTAATGGAGTATTGTGCGCTTTGGATACTTTAATACTTTATGTCTAAACAACAGAACAGCTCATCAAAACGCGTCCAAGATGCAAAGGCATATAGGGAAGGACTTGGACCACAAGAAAAGGCACAATATTTCAAGAAATTATGGTTTCCTGGCGGTGCAGATCCCTACAAGTTGGCTCCCTCTTCTTGGATCCATGGCGACCCGGTGATTCTTCCTTCAGTTGCATATCCCGATATAGTCAACTACCTGGTTTTCTCGCCGAGCCCATACACAGCGGAAGACCTTAAATCCTACAAAAGTTTGGAGGCTTATAACCAGATGGTGTGTGGATGGGTGAAGGAGACGCAGTACCAAGTCATTAACGACCGTTGTGTTGTGAAGGCCAAAGTAAGTAATGCAATAACATCTTTAATCAACCTAACCTTAACTGTATGATATCATTGCAATACTCAAGGTATAGCCAGGTGACTCTCAATTGTTTTTTCTCATTTCAAAGACCGAACAAGACAGATTATTCCCTCGTAGATCCTGGTTGAGCTTTGCCAACCACAAGCGCCTCCTTTCCTCTGATAACTTCTGGCATTCCTCTCCCTGGTTTTTAATAACTTTTGGAAGTCGATAATATTTGAAATGTTTTTCTCGGTCTGACCTATTGGTACAATCTAAAGCACGGCAATAATTAACCATTTTCCTTGACGGTGTTCGGGATCTACTTTAGTGCCTGTGCTTTGTTGTGATGCGAAGTACCTCCAATACGGCGACTTCTGGTCTGATGACGCATCGTGAAAACCCTCTATGGCCCTGTCATATCGAAAATTCCCCAGCTCCAGCAGTTAATGTTCACAACCCAACCTGCGTCATTTCTTGTATGTAGGCTACCCCCGACTTGAGTAAAATTGGCCAAGCGGATTTCGGTCCGCACCATTGAACTTGCACCCATATGTGAAATATGGACAAAGAATATAAATAGCTTACCTGATGATGACTACATGTCGTCATGGAAATTATTTCAATACAGTCCAATTAAGTCAGTTCTGATTCAGGAAAAAAATTGAGAAGTCTGTATGTCAATGGTGCCAGGTTTTATCAGATTAATATTTGAGAAGAGTGAAGAGTCACTGTAAAGTTTGTCATGTGGGGTGACCAAGGCCTCTAGGACACCATTCATCTTGGAAAACATCTCACTGGGCTTAACGTTATGTTCAGCAGGTTTACTTCATCAAGTCTGCGAGCAGGGTGATATGGAGCTAACTGGCATCCCCATCCGTTTTGAGCTTCTGTCTGATGGGGAAAATAGTGCGGAACAGCTTTGACAATAATGGCTGAATTTGAACTTTTTCTATTTCTGTTGACAAACTTAGAAAAAATGCATTGTTTTGCCCTTTTTTGAACTTGAGGCTAACTAAAAGGGGAAGGACCCAAACGTAGACAAAACAGGCAGATGTTTGCAGGTGCAGCTCATTTATTTATTGCATGAATGAGCTTACTGGCGGAGAGTCCAAAATTGCAGGTTGGTAACAAGGCACAAAAAGAGGTGAACTGTATGTGTTGTGTGGCTGATGAGTGAATGAGATGCAGGTGAGGAGGTGGGTTGAGAAGGCCATGCAGAGCTGATGAGAGAAGTGGGGACAGGTGTGTGAATGGGTGTGGCAGTTAGGTGCTGGGGACAAGGTGGGAAAGTCTGAGGGCATCTGGTGGACCGATGGAAAATTGCAATGGTTTGGTTTGGGGGACTAGAAATGTTTCTGGAGGGTACTAAGGCTGAGTCCTTACCGCAGCGGCACAGGTTTGATTCCAACCCCTGGCCTTGTGCTGCATGTCGTCCCCTCTCTATTCACCCTTTCCTGTCAAATCTTGTGCTACAACTGTGCTATCAAAAAAGGCCCACAAAATAATCTGTCTGGAGAGGAGGGCCAAAGCGACACTTATCAGTTTGTACATCCTCAATTACTTTCCTCGTCTCCTCTCCTCCCACCTAAAATATGAGCTGAGGAAGGAAGGAGGAGTAACAGGTATTTAACAAAATGAGACATCCGTGCTACTGTGCCTTCATTTTAAAGCGACATCAATTATTATAAATATAGTGTGTATGTGGTGTGAATTAACAAATGGTTGAGTTAAAATGGATAAAAGAAAAACATATACATATCGATATACAAATACAAAATGTGCCTCATGTGCAAGAGCAGCACGCCATCTTGAAGCAGGGGCGATTCAATGATCTTTTAAGTGGGGTGGTACAAGGGGGACCAATAATCAGTCAGGGGGGTCTGGGGGGGCGGGGGGACATTTTATCAGCAGAAATCATAGAAAATCTGCTTCGAAATATAGGAAATATTTGATAGTAATGTTTTATTGAGCAGATAGATTCTGCTCAATAAAACATTACATTCATTATTAATTTCACTTGTTTTCATTTTAAACAAATAAATCCGAATACAATACACATATTCTATAGGCTCAGTCTGCCACTTTCCAGTGCTGGTTCCATTATATCAGAATTTTGGATAGTCATCATGGAAACATTAATTGGTCATGTGACAATGGCTGGGAGGATTGGCAGAACAGGCAGCCAAGTAAGTACTCTGATCCAATGGAAATCACAATGTCAGATTGACAGGACTGGATTTGAGGGGGGGCACCAGTGGGTGCCAATCATAATTCAGGGGGGGGAGGGGGTGGTGCCACCTCATGCCCCCCTTCTAGCATCACCCTTGTCTTGAAGGGTGAAAATACATATTGAAAAGAGATGAGACTTACCGGAGAAGCTATGAGAGAGGATCCTTTGCGCATCCTTTGAGGAAGTATTTTTGGCACCTGTGACATACATAATAAAAGAGGCGTGACAGACAGACAACAAACCATGCCAGCTGTGCTACACATCATATTGACGTTGCTTTAAAATGACGGCTCCGAAGCGTGGATATCTAATTTAGTTAAATGCCTGTTGCCTCGACTCCTGGTTCCTGGTGTCTCTTCCTTGCCTCCTCCATTCGCATCTCAGGTAGGAGGGACTGAGACGTGAGGAGGTGAGGAAAGGAAGGATGTACAAACTAATTTTGCAAAATTACATAAAATGTATCTTAAAGTTGTGCTCGGGCTATAATTATTGACCTGGCTGTACTCAAGTTTTGGCTGTTTTGGCTTAAATGTTAAAGTAGTTGTTACAGAACAACAAGCAGCCCATGTCTTAATATTATTGCCTTAATGATAAGTAAGAGTTCACACCTATCCCTCTTCTGTGGGTGTTACGGTTTCTGAGACTCTAAACCTTGTCAGGAAAAACAAGAAGCAGCAGAGGAGAATTCCTGGAACCAAGAGATCACTTCCAGCTAATAACATCCAGGCTAATATATATTATTTTTTTCAAAACACTGATATTAGGGAAGCATGTCAAAGTTGGACTCAGTGGGGTCAGTAACAACTACACCGCTAAAGAAAGGCACCCTGTCCCTGAAGATACAGTATATTCAGTAATCACAATGTATCTTTTATTATTGGAAGTGAAGGGAAATATAAATTAGTTGTAATGCTGACTTTCTCATTTAAAATGCAACAAAATGTAGTTTAAATAGGGGCCGATCAGTGTGAATATTGCATTGCCTAACAAACCAAGTGATAAACACTAAATGCTGAGCAGTTCGAATTCAACAGTATTTAGATGAGCTGTATTTCACAAGCAGTTTGCAAATGACCAATGAGATTGCCTTATTAATCTTAATGTATGTGTTGTCAACCACTACTTATTGAAATGCTGGACAGTTTCAGATCTTGCCAAGCTTGAAATGACAATATTTGAATGTAGCTAAAATGATGTAGTTTGTGCAAATCTTTCTTTACCACAGATTAAATTCTAATGTGCCCGATAAATCATTAAACTTAAATGGATTTGGGGTGATTTGATTTATGTAATGAAACTTCTTAAGCGTTCAGTGTCTTGATTTTAATTGTGCAACACTGCTTGTGTACTTTGCCTCTTGGGGCATTTTAGTGAAGTGAGTATTATATGATCCGGCAATTTAAAACCTACCAGATTCCAGCCTATTTTGTTTAAGAACAGTAGCATACAATATCTTGCACAACTAGTGCCAACTTATCATGAACACGTTTTGAGATGCTAATGGAATGTAATCATAAACATTATTCCAGATACTCAGGTTATCATGACAAACACATTTCTTGACCATGAATTCATCAGTGTGTGTAATCCTTTCTGTTTTCTGTCTAAAAACCACCTATTGATTGTGCTCAATAAGGTTAAGATGTTATCATTGTTATGGATTATAAATATGGTTGTAAAAACATGGCTGAATTGCATGTTATTGGTAGTGATTATAGTTAGGTAGAAGCTAGGTAGCTTAATAGCTACAGTTGTGTTCAAGTGTGTTGTGTTTGGTAGAAGTGATATTTCTACATGGCGAATAATTTACTAGTAGTTACTCATTCTGTGTAATTGAATCTGTAATTGAAAGGGGCATTTCCAAAATAATAGCAGTGTTGTGTTCACTTAGTGAGGTGATTGATTCTGTGAAGAAACAGGTGTAAATTATGGCCCATATTTAAGGAAGGAAGGAAGCAAATGTTGTGCATGCTGGTTATAGTGCATTTCACACTGAAATACTCAGCAAAATGGGTCGTTCCAGACATTGCTCTGAGGAACAGCGGACTTTGATTAAAAAGTTGATTGGAGAGGGGAAAACATATAAAGAAGTTATAAAAGTATAGGCTGCTCAGCCAAAATGATTTCAAATGCCTTGAAATGGCATCCACAGCCTGAACGACGTGGGAAAAAACGATCAACTACCATTCGAATGGATCGAAGAATAGCCAAAATGGCAAAGGCTCAACCAATGATCAGCTCCAGGAAAATCAAAGAAGACTTAAAGTTACCTGTGAGTACTGTTACGATCCGAAGAAGGCTATGTGAAGCAAAGCTATCAGCTAGAAGTCCCATTGCTGAAATTGGTTGAAATTTGACATAGGACACATTGACTGGCCAAAGGAGAATTGGCGCAACGTTCGGTGGACTGATGAGAGCAAAATTGTTCTTTTTGGGTCTAGGGCCCGCAGACAGTTTGTCCGACGACCCCCATGCACTGAATTCAAGCCAGAGTACACTGTGAAGACAGTAAAGCATGGTGGTGCAACACATCATCATCAACATCATGTTATGGGGATGTGTCTCATACTGCGGTGTTGGGCCTATTTATCGCATACCAGGGATCATGGATCAGTTTCAATACATCAAAATACTTGAAGAGGTCATGTTGCCTTATGCTGAAGAGGAAATGCCTTTGAAATGGGTCTTTGAACAAGACAATGACCCAAAACACACCAGTAAGCGAGCAAAGTCTTGGTTCCAGATGAAGATTGATGTTATGGAGTGGCCCGCCCAATCCCCAGACCTCAATCCCATAGAAAACTTGTGGGGTGACATCAAAAATGCAGTTTCTGAGGCAAAACCCAGTAATGCAGAGGAATTGTGGAATGTAGTTCAATCGTCCTGGGCTGGAATACCTGTTCACAGGTGCCAGAAGTTGGTTGACTCCATGCAACACAGATGTGAAGCAGTTCTCAGAAATAATGGTTATGCAACTAAATATTAGTGCAGTGATTCAGAGTAAAGCAATCCCTTGAGACATTTTTCAGTTTATACAGTAAATGTTTGAGTTTGTAAAGAAAAATAAGAAGAACAGCCTAATATTCCTTTTTCTTCACTTTCTGTAAAGGTATAACACAAACTTGATCAATTTTGGTCATGTTTTGATTTGGAATTGAATGTACAGTGTTCCAAATACATTGATATTATGGAATTATAAGCTTTTCTAAGGATTTTTGAGCATTATTCACTTTTTTAAACACACTGCTATTATTCTGAACACAACTGTACATATTGGCTTGCATGAAAGTAAGCTAGCTAGCTCATCAACTGAAAACAAAGCACACAGAAGAACAAACAGGCAGCATTTATTCAATTATTTCGGCTGACTGCAAACACTCCAGGAGTTCTGCAATGTATATTTTTATGTATTGAGAAATAACGTATAAAAGAGCATTAGGAAAAACCCTAGCGGTCGCTACAGTGAAAGGCTAGTTTTAAGTAGTCTTTCTAGCTTGTCTAATTGTGCTGTTAAAATGCCAGCAAATTTAAAATTTGGTAAGAAGTTTTCACAGCAAAGGAAATTAGTGAGCTTTGCAACCTGCCTCTCTCTGTTCTTTTACCTGTCGTCATCGAAAAATTATCGAATGTTAAAACGACAACAATGAGAGAAACTGGGGCTCAATAAAGTGGTAACATTTTCTGAAATTTCTTATATTGGTGGCCTAAGGATTTTTTTTAACCCAAACCAAATAAAAAACAACAACACAGTTTTATGTTGAAACTTAACAATTGTTAAAGCTTGTGTTTCTCTTCCTGGCCCAGTCAATGTTCTCCAAAATTTACCTTTAGGTAACTATTCCACAGAGACCTTAATTTAAGATTGTGGTGATTGCATTAAAATCATGTAGTGCTCTAAATGCTGTTGTGGCCTGCATCTGTACATCTACAGGTGTGTGTGTGTGTGTGTGTGTGTGTGTGTGTGTGTGTGTGTGCGTGTGTGCGTGCGTGCGTGCGTGCATGTGTGAAATATAACTGAGCACCTGCACCCATGCAGCTTGGCTGATCCATCCGGACCACCTACTGAGGTTATGTGAAATACAGGCAGTAACAGTATCAGGATGTATTTATTTAGTTTGCACTGTAAGAAACAAGATTTACTGAGAATCAGGCAGGATTTATTACCGGGCTGTCTACATGTTGTAGCCCTATGATGTTTTGTGTGTAGCTATGCATTCCTGAGGAGATACAGTAGTAGCCTCCAGAGGCAGGCAGCCTGTGACGAGAAACCAATATGTTGTTCCATAATGAAAGCTCGCAACACAGCTTAGTGGGCTTTGTACAGTCCATTCAATCAGAGGCTGCCAACATGCTGGGTTTTAGAGGCAACCACCCTTACCACTGGCTCTATGTGAAAAACAGATATGCCAAAACAGTGGGAGCAAAATAAAGCAACCTTTAGAGCGTTGGTGTCACACTCTTCTGTCACTTTAAATCATAACATTACAGTATGATTGCATCACGTGAAAAGCGCAACGAGTTACCATCTGCTCTGGAGAAACATCAACACCATGTCTCGTCTAGGTTGAAGGTTGTACAGCTTAGTTGCTGTGACATCAGTTCAATAACCTGGGATTAGACAGCAAAAACGTTAGCAGAAGATAACAGTGTGTACATGACACCAAATGGCATTCTGTGGGAAAAAAAGACTTCTTGCTGGAGCAAGCAAAACTGCAGTTCTGGCTCACAGTCAATTCTTAAACCTCTGTCTTTGGAAGTGTTTTTATCAGCACATATTAAAATAGCTGCACATAAAAACATGTAGACAGTTATAAGATTTTGCTGTGCTGTGGAGGTGCTGTGGTAAAGATTGATGTACTGTCAAATACAGCCTTCACTTTTATTTGCCGAGAAGCGTCAGTCAATCGATTCACCTAAAGACATTTAAGCTCATTTACATTCAACTGTGCCGATCATCCCTCATATCAGGTAAAAATCTATACACTTTGTCAAGGGGGGCTGGCGGGTGAGAGTAAGAGGAGAGGCAGTGACAGATTGTTTCGATCACACTCTATTACCATCTTAAGGCAAGTGATTTGACTTTGTATGGGGCAAAAGCTCCAAGATGCCGATCTCATTATTGTATTTCCTATGATAATGCCATAAAATGTCATCAGCTGGAAAAGAGACGCATCTATCATGCACAAGCAAGTGTCAGAAGTAATGACACTTTATTATTAGTGCTCCTGTGATTTTCCTGCAAGTGTACAATTTTGTGTGTGTGAGTAGCTTTTGATGTGAAAAAAATTGGCTGAAGAATAGGGGTTGTGGTGAAGGGGAGCAGGGCTACTGTACTGTCTGGCTCCTTGCTCTTTCTAACCTAAAGACGTAATCTGCGGAATGGTGATAGACGCCTGCAGCCCAGCCTCATCTGGGCGGAATGAAGATGTCATGCTGTGATTACAGGCTACACAACACTCCCATGTGTCTGGCTGAACAACTTGAGAACAGGCTGACATTTGAAGTAAGGAGGCGTAAAGGGCCCTCAAAACTTTAAGGGCTGAATTGGAAGTAGCACTGGATTCCATCTAGAGGGGAATAAAGACAGATGGCCACACTCAAGCCAAACACACTTTGGAAGAAACATTGAATGATTTATGGCCACTCCCAATTTCTTACTTCTGCTATTCCTGCAAAACTACAAACACATTTGTGTCAATTTGGTAAAAATTATGGGTAATGTTTTATAATTGGAATGACACTACAGAACATGTAAGAGGTGATCATCATTACTGACATTAGGATCCCTTGTGAAATGCCGACCCATTGGATTTCAATTGTGGTCCAATTGGGGTATGCCCCCAGTATTCCCCAATAGGATCCTGTGGGATCCAGCGTTAATTACAAGCTAATTCTACTGAGGCTTTTAATTCTGTTGGGGTCCCACTGGGACATTGGGGTCATATTGGTGCATACCCCAATGTAGCTAAATTTTACCACTTCATGATAACACAACACTAGAAAATGAGCACAATCCAACTTTAAATATTGACTGATCTTTATTCATATTGAATTAAAAATATAGTTTTGACAGATTCATGTAACAAAACAGAGGGAGTACATATTTAAATGTTCTAGCTTGGGAAATGTGTCAATTAACCAGTGAAGATAATCGTTTAAAACTGGTAGTTTGTGACAAGGTATGGTCTATAAAACTTAGTTCTCATTCATTCTGATGAGTCGATACAAAGCAATGATAATGTATAATCGCTTTTACGATAGAAAATTCTTTCCTCCAAACTTCAATGCACTTTTGAACAAACACATGGACCTTTAAGAAGATTGCCAAACTGACCACTTTACCAAATATATATGTAAATGCTGGACATTCTAAATCAGTGGTTCCCAACGTTTTTTCTTTGGCGCCCCCCCTACTTATGTCTAAGAAAAGCTGAGCCCCCCCTCCCAAACCGAAGTTGAGGTACCTCTTGAGATAGAGCCTTACTTTCTTTTTTGATACAGAGGAGGAGTTATCAGCACTTTTACGTTTCTCCGCCATGTTTCATTCATAAAATAGTGATGCCGTGGCGGCAGGAAAAACGAGGATGATAGCAGCTAGCAGCTGACCTGATGACAGCAAGGGTCCCAGGTTAAGAGGTCCCGGAGGTTTGGCCTACTAAGTAGCCTGCCTACAATTTTAAGCGAGAACAAAAATACATAGTTTTTATACAGACTTTTGTATACATTATATATTCTAGTGTATTATCATAATTTGTTTAACATGTGCACATTTTTCTTTTTTACCTCAACCTCAAACCAGATAAAGACTTACGCACCCCCTGTGATCTTTGCCGCCCCCCTGAGGGGTCCCCGGACGCCAGGTTGGGAACCACTGTTCTAAATGACCAAATTCCATCAAAATCATCTGTGCAAATGCCCATACACTTTTGAATGGTAAGTGTACAGCAGGCCTATCTTATTCTGTAGGTGATAAGCAATATACAGAAATTATGACAAAATGTAAGTAATCCAAAGTTGATGCTGGTTAAAATCCTACCTTTTGAAAACAAAATTGCACACACAACAACACAAATTGTGTGTGAGTCTTCTACAACTGAAATATAAATTACAACTGACAGTTTATGCAATTGTGCATCCATACAATTATCCTACAATTCTGTTCTCCCTGATAGTTTTAGATTGTAAATGTAACAAACCATTCAGCATCAGTTTCACGAGCCACAAAGTTAATAGTTCATGATAATTTTGGTGCCAGTCGTCACATCAGTTATAAGGTGACAAATGGGCCAAACTTCCAAAAAGCCTGTAAAGATCCTGGGCAATGGAAATATTAACTTTCTGTTAAACTGTGACTTATGTAAAAGAGTGAAGATTTTAAGTCCTGATGAAGCCAAAAAAGTTAACTTACTAAACTCTGTACAAGCACATATCAGTAATTTAAATGATCAGTCTAGCCCATTCAAACTTCCAAAAGTCTTCCATTTTGTCTCTCAAACACTGATAAATCGTTCTGGAGGCTGTAACATTATATTGCTACACAATTCAATCAGTATTGCCCCAAAAAGATAAAGAGCTGAATATCATCTAAAAGTAAACAATGACTGAGCTCAGTGCAAATGGAAATTAAACTATTCAAGGAAATATAGTATAGGTCCTTAAAACACAGGGTGTAAAGTGACACTGGTGGATTAATAACATTGGTTAGGAAAAAACTGAGAGAAAAAAGGATGAAATATTGAATATTCATTAGTATTGCAATAGCAATTTAAGTGTACAAAATCTTTAAAACAAAATCTCAAGAAGTGGATAATACTGAGAGAAGCGTGGGGGATAGTGGAGGTATAATACACCCAGTAAAAAAAGAATTTTTTTTCCCACTCCTACAAAGTGAGCAAGAGCAGCGGTCGAAGCACAAAATCCACCAAGTTGTGCTGAAAACAAAATCACACAATCACAGGGGAAATGATAGGGCGGTGGTGACAAGAGACCCTGCAAGCTTTTTTTAAAATCAGAGTTCACTCTTCAAATTACATTTACAGAATATATATATATATATAAATACTGTATATATATTTATATACATACAGAAAAGATATTCCCAAAAGAAAAGAAGTAGAGTAGACCACTAAAAATGCAATGATGCAGGGAGAAATGAAAAGAAAAACACAACAAATATATTCAGCTGGAAAATAAGCACAATTGTCATATTTACAGATGCACCTGGCCACCTTTTTCCTACCTATAAAAATACTATCCAATTTTTAATAATTTTGTATTTTTCTAACAATGGTAAAACTGTCGAGTGACACATTATCTGGATGTCTTTGTCATTTGGTTAAAAGACAGTTATTCATTCAATTTTACAGTTTTACTATCAATTCAATACATTGTAAACTGTGCTTACTCAACCGCTGTCATCTACCCCAGTTTATCATGGTATGGTAGAATATATGCATATGAATCAATGTAAAATCAGAGTATGACAGCCATACACAGTTTGATTCTATTACAATGGTAGAATATGTGTTTGTCAGCTGCTTCATGGTTTCCCTTTACAAAATGTGATCTGTTTGATGATGCTATGACCACAACTTCTCGGTGAGTAATTCATAACGAAGTTCTCTGAAACAGTAAGACCATTTAGACAACAGGTGGATTGATATTACCAGTGCTGTGAAAAATGTACTTGTGATATGAATAATCAAAGCATACAAAAGTGAAATAGAACACAATCTATAAATACAGTCGCTGTGTCCCAGTTCAGAGTCCTCATTTCTGGGCCTGATGTGTCTTAACGGTCCAACAACGGCTGTCCCATTTCAAAGGTCCCACGAAATGTGACTAATAATGAAGCCTGCCTTTGCTTTGGAGAACACAAGTGGTTTATTGTTTGCAGTGCTCAATGTCCCACAATCAATTGTGCACCAGTCTGTTTTAAGTAGTCAAGCATTCCTCGCAAACTTGTAAAGCTTGCTAAAAATCATATTTATCAGCTATTAATCATATCACACTAACTAAACCAATGAATAATCCATTGCAAGCTGTGAATAATGGAAGCTAGCTAGGAACTCCACTGTTTGTTCTTGTTTGCAGTCTGGACATGTTAATCACAAGGGGTTAGAAGTGGACATTAATTGGATATTTGCACAATTTTGCAACTTGGTCTAACCTGCCACTTGTTTATCATATGTTGAGGTGAAATATCAAACTCATAATGTTAAGTATCGTGAAACCTCTCCAAGTTAACCATTGGTATTTAAATGTTATAGGATGTCTGAGGGCAACAGCCTGCGCCTGGTGACTTGCAAAAGCTTAATGAGTTGTCGAGGAGCACCTGAACACATCATGGTCTGGTTTGGTCTTTGTTGATCTAGTCTCATTTAGCAACGATATTCAGGTTCACCCTGGATTTCAGTTCCTCTCGAAGGCCTCTGAGTTGGGACACAGCTAGTAATTGCTTCAAAGATGAGTAGAAAACATGACGAATGACGATGAAGCCTTCAAACTGCATATAAAAAAACAACTTCCGTTTGCCACAATGACACCCTGAAGAAAAAAAACGAGAGGAACTCAACACCATTTACAATACTCAGAACATTTGTTTCAAATACATTAAACCCAAAACAAAAGTAGATGCACAAAATAAATATAACAAGTTACTATAAGGCCAGTTTACTGGTTGAGCTGTCAGTATTAAGAGGGAGTTATTGTGCTCCTTTAAATAACTACTGTATTTACGAGGCTTACCTTGACACAGAACATAATATATTTATGTATTTAAGTATGACTCATGTTAACATTTGACCACAATCACTTTTCCTTTCCAGATTTTTTTAGTCTTTGTTCGTATTCACTCCACAGCTGCTTTTCTGCCTTCACTGCTTTGGCTGTAGGAAAGTGTTTGCTACATACAATTCTACAGTCACCTCTGAGGAGAAAGAATGAATGGCAATCTACTCTGGTCTCCTCTGCCAGTTACAGTGCACTTGCACCTTCTCCTCTGCTAGCTTTTGTAACATTGATGCATTGGTCGGGTAACATTTCTGGAATACTAATACCTTACTTTTAACCCGCTGCAGGATTACAACCTATTGCCTGTCGTTCACGGTTTCTCAGCTGGTGCACTGGGTGAGATTTTGGGTAACATGATTTCCCCGCAGAGCAACAAGGGAAAGTGGATGAATTAGCATTCAAAAAGCTAAAAGCCCCTTGTGATACTCGCTAGCTGAGAGCACCAGCAGGTTTTCTCCTCCAGGAGATTGGCTTTATTTTTCCATAGAGATCCATTACGAAGCCTTTGGGTGACTCTTCACTGCTGTCACTGCACTTAAACACACAGCCATACAGTAGTCTACAAGCACTACAACTAATACCTTATGGGTAATGGTAAAAACAGACTTATATAACTGACTTTTAACTCTGAAAACATTGAGAGGATGCTTGCACACATTTACACAAAGACAGTATACACAAGTGTAA
Organism: Sander vitreus; assembly: GCF_031162955.1. Lineage (NCBI taxonomy): Eukaryota > Metazoa > Chordata > Actinopteri > Perciformes > Percidae > Sander > Sander vitreus. The sequence goes on from NC_135865.1 coordinate 12,295,411, forward strand.
ACTCAAACTCAAGCAGAAATCAGCAGAACAATGAAGATCTCAGAAGGTGTGACAGAACAGACCTAACAGCTAAATCCTGTTAGCAACAGAGCAATGTCAATGATACTTAACACAGTGCAGACTTCGAGCAGACCATTTAAACCCAAACCCAAAATTCACATTTTTGTTGAGATGCACATTTCAGCAATGTGTCTACTGTGGTATCATGGCACTAATCTATCTTCCATTATACTTTTATTACAATAGGTTTGACGTCCCTTTATGATGTTGCAAAGTGTGCTCCAGCTGGAGCTCAACTGGATGATTATTATTCCCCATAAAACCTGAGACGGGGAGAAAACACTGTGCCAGGGCAACATCTGTGTTTTGGACGGTAAATCATCAACACTGCTTGTCTGAATCTTTCCTCGGCCTGGTGTTTTCAATGTAGAGGCACAAGGTTGTGTATTGGTATGTCAGCAGTGAGACATGCACAGGCATTAGTCGGTCTCCAAATTCATGATATTATCACCTCAGAGTGGCCAATATGGATACAATTTTTAATCAGGGTATGTGTAGATTAAAATTACTATTAATAATATCATTATATATCAAAAACAGTAGATGGAAAAGTCTGTTTGGTTAAAGGGGCACTCCACCAATTTTACACAGGAAGTTCAGTTTTCCCATCATGAACTGTACTACTCAGCCTGTAAATGAAAACAGCTTTATAATGTCTTCTGTAGCTCTGAAGGGAGCTTTCCAAAGTCTAAGATAATAACCCAGGTGATGTCACTGATGATGTCATCAGGGTTATCTCTTCTTGGGCTTGAGACTTTTTAACAGAAAGCCTGCATTAGAAATTAGAGGTATGGGGTTCAGGGGGTAGAACGAGTCAAGCTGCATTAAGTTTGAATGAGTTGCTTTATGGGAATTGTAGGACTTTCTGGAGCTTAACCCATACAAAACTAAGGCCTAGTCCACAAGTAGATGGGTATTTTTTTTAAACTTAACTTTGTCTATGAATTTCTTTCATCCACACACAAACTGTGTTTTAGGTCACTGAAATGGATCTTTTTGAAAACTCCTGCAACGGAGAATATTTTCAGAAATGTTTTTAATGTTGGGTTGGTTTTTGGATTGTAACGTCAGAGCGTTGGCAGTTTCATGCAATGGCGGACATGGCCAAAATAGTGCTGGTTCTAACCTTGCTAACAGGACTTTTTGTATGTTTACACATGCATGTACAGTTAATCTTCCACTATATTGAGGAACAGAGGTGTCTGAATGCATTACGGAGCAATCAATGCACCATTGGCACAATTGGAGCCAGGTAGCCTTCCAGTAATAACTTTTTTTAGGGCGTCTGATTGGCCAACATCTTATTCTTTGCGTGATTGTCCAACATGGCTTTAGGGTTATATCGCTGTGTATTGTTTTGGCATGCTCTTGAGTGTTTTTGCGTTTTCATTTAAAAAGTTTTAAAAGCTTTTGTGGCTGGGATTTCTTTTAAGATTGAAGGAGGGAAAATACCTGTGTATCCCTGGACTAGGCCTTAGAGTCTGGATATCTTGGCCTTTGCACCTTTAATTTAGATTTTTCGTTTTTAATTTGTCTCTTTTAAGTCCCCCAACTTTATGGAAGTGCAATATTAAATGCTGAAGTAACCCTATAATCCAGTGAATTAAACACCTAAACTATCAAGGTATTTCATCACATCGATGCAAAAATCCTAAAAATCAAATATTGTCAGCAGTGCCTGCAAAATTGTCCAGTCAAATAAAATATATCAAAGGGATAGATACCTGGTTATGAACGGTACTGAAAATTCTGAAAGTTCTATCCCCTGACATTGTACATCATTGTACTGTATATAACCCAACCCCACCTATTACTATCATTATTATTCTTTAGAAAGTAGTAGTAGTGTTAAATGTGATGTGAATGCCTGATGAAACAGATAACACGAGCCCTCAGCATCTTACTGTAAATTATAGTTGCAACAAAAAAGAAAACAAATAATATTGAATTGCTGCTTAGAGCGGGAATAACAGCAACGTAATTTGGCTGTGTAAGAGCATTACGTGCTATTAAATTATCAACGCCAGTCTAAATTAGGCTTCAAAGTCATTTGACAACAGATGCTAGTAGTCTCCATCAGAGATTACTGTGGCATCTGGCAGTATTGTATGAATACAGAAAGCTAGCCATCAGAGGATTCAGTGATAACATACTGTAATATCTCACCATTAATGTCAAATACCAATAGAAAAGAAAGTGTCCCATTTTTTCTCATAGTGTTCCACCGTATAAATGTGGAGGAGGCAGTCTTTCCTCCTGTTCCACCTTAACATTAAGAGACAGAGCTGCTGTGAACATAGAGAGGTGCAAAAACAACCTTTGTCCTTGTCTTTTGATGCACTTCTAGATACAGCTCAGTCCATAGAGCCTTTGTCCAGGATTGCATCTATCTGGTAATGACATTTAAATGGCTTATTTACAGCTCTGCAGGGTTAGCCTCTTTCGTGGCTGGGTGTCTTTGCTGTTTGCATATGGGTAAGTATAAGACAAGGTGACAAAGTAAACAGATCCCTAATGCTTATGAAGAAAAAAAAAGGATTATGCTCTGATCCAGATTCTAAAATCATGTATTTTTCCCTCATGTTCGGTTTATATGCATCCATAATCATGCTCCTTTCCCTGTTAAATGATCTGTCCATTCCCAAGCACCAGTTCCATTGAAACATTATTCCTTGTACCTTACCATAGGTTATTTCACTTATGGTGCTGCTTACAATGATCATTGTATACAATACATGAATGATGAATATTAAAGTGGATGATTTGCTGATTTGATTATTGTGAATGAAAGTGGAACAAGAGGGATACGGACGTGGGAAGTTAAGGGTCGTCTTCTGAGCGATCAACCTTTTAAAATCCCACCCTAGCCATGCCAATAATCAATTTCCACCAGGTACCGGGTGTTATCACAGCTTTCCATAAAACTGTGGTGACATTTCCTTTCCTGTTGACCCTTTCTCTGCGCTGCAACACTGACTGCCAATATCGGCACACTCTGTCTTCCAGCACAGGGTCAATTGAACTTCTCCTCCAGAATATATTTCAAACGATAGCAAGCTTATCTCAGTGTGAGTGTATTTACTTATTAATTAATGTATGGATATTATTGGTGTGTCAAGGCTGCAGGCATGTTAACATGTTTTAGGTATGATAAGAGCTGTGTGTGATAAATGTTTGAATTCCATTACTGGTGCAGCAACATGTAAAAGTCAAAGAAGCATGTGTGCAGGCATGCAAGCCACATCTGGGCTATTCAGCATGACTGCGGCGAGTTTGCTGGTTAGTTATGACATAACTCCATGTGCATGTGTCATTTGATAGATTGCACACAAGCAATAACAATGTGTGCATACTGCAATGTGTGCATCTATCTGGGTGGAAAACGTGCCAAAAGGACATGGTAAACTGTAAGTGATAGGTATATAAAGAAAAGCATGTAAGGTCATGGCGATAAGCCTCTCTTTGGGCTAACCTCAGTTTATTTCTCCCTTTTCTCTGATTGAACATCTTATTTCTTTCATTGTGTTGTTTTTGTGCCTTTCTGGTACTTAAGATGGCAGGACAGTGTGCTCCAGAATAGAACGAACTTCGAAGCGACTTGCTTTTATGGCCAAGGATGGAGCTAAAAAAGATGGTTTGAATGTCAAGTGAGGCTGTCAGTGACTGTTACTGTAGACTTGTCAAGAAAAGGCAAAACCTTAGAGTAAGACTAAAAGACTTGCAATCAGACATAACAGAGAGACATGTTCAGGGTGCAAGGAGAACCCAGGTTGAGAAGTACTGCATGGAAACTGTTCAATGTCCATGTATCTCCACCCCTATCCTTCTATTCATCCCTGCATTGTGCTACAGCTTGGTCACTACACTACAGTGTTCCTCTGTCTGTATGGAGGGGGTGGCAGCACATTGCCAGCTTTCATAGCAGCCTCGGATAAGTACTCCTGGTTTTCGGCCACAGCAGGGCGAATGCGTCCATTCTGCCGGTAGAAGAAGCGTGTGCTGCAGTCCTGCAGGTACTCAGGGTTGTGCAGTGAGGACTTTGGGGGTAGACTGTGCTGCCAGTATTCAGGATTGTCAAAAGTGGCCTTCTTGACTTTCTTATCAAACATGATGGTGCTGCTGGTGATGCCTGATTGCAGAGCGTGTCCTGAATGCCCCGGATGCAGGGTGTGTGATGGATACGATGGGTGCGGGAGGTGGCCAGGGGGAACCACATATCCAGAGTATGAGACCGTGTGGCTTGATGTTGATGGGTTGACTGTCTGCGATACTGATTGGGCAGCAGAGGACCCAAGGCCAGAGATGGAGACTGCGCCAGCCAATCCGTTCTTGTCCCCAGGGTTAAGGAAGGTATTCAGATACAGTGGCTCGTTGATGTACTCATCGTCCCCGTGGGTGGACTGGCTCTTGGGGCCAGCAGAAGCTCCAGCCATGTGCAGGGTGTGGCAACCCGCTCCATCAATCACTGCGTGGGCGTCACCATTTCTACGGCGTGTGACAAAGGGGTTTTCCTCTACTGGGTTGAGATAGTCTGGAATCAAAACCAAAAAAACATACATGCTTACAAAAGTGCATTTCAGTGGCCTTTGGGTTAGCATCCATACACAGTATCATTGTGCAATTTGTGAATAAACACAAACTATTTATTTCACTTCTATTACCCTCCCGCCAAACTTCTAACTGCTAACCAATCAATGCCAGTCTGCTAACGTTATAGACAAAGTCAATAGTTCTCAAAACTGAGTAACCTGAGTTGTTCTTGTCTCTCATGGCAGTCATGTAGCCGTCCTGGTCCTTGTCTCCTTTTGCTCCTCTCTCTGCTAAAAGACCGGTGGGATCGGCACTGTAACGCTGTCCACTACTGTCCTCCCCTCCACCTTGGAAAGCAAAAAGACAGGAAGCATGAAATACATTTAGGTACTTCACAAAACATGTCTCTATGACCCCCAACCGGCACCGTCAGACAACCGCCCACCAAGAGCCTGGCTTTTTCCGAGGTTTCTCCCTAAAAGGAAGTTTTAATCACCACTCAAGGTTTCTGCCTTGGGAATTACTGGAATTGTTGGGTCTTTGTAAATTATAGAGTGTGGTCTAGACCTACTCTATCTGTAAAGTTCCTCGAGATAACTCTTGTTATGATTTGATACTATACATAAAATTGAATTTTAATTGAATGAATGAAAGGATCCTGGATACAGATTTGGGGTATCTATCTGCGTTATCCTTTTAATGCAAGTTGTTCGTCACCAATAAACAAGCGTCATGCATTTTCAATGCAATCCATTCTTGTGTATAGAGCTGCAAAGATTAATCGATTAGTTGTCAACTATTAATCCCCAACTATTTTGATATTGATCGGTTTGAATCTTTTTTTATGAATAAAAGTAAAACATTCTGATTCCAGCTTGTCAAATGTTAATATGTTCTAGTTTCTTCATTCCTCTGTGACAGTAAACTGAATATGCTTGCATTGTGGACAAAACAAGACATGTGAGGAAGTCATCTTGGGTTTTGGGAAACACTGATTGACATGTTTCACCATTTTCTGACATTTTATAGACCAAACAACTAATCGATTAACAGAGGTGGAAAGTAACTAAATACATTTACTCACGTTACTGTATTGAGTAGTTTTGTTGTGTATTTTGTATTTTTCAAGTCGTTTTTAAAATTGGTAATTTAAAATGTACTTTATTACGTTTTGAGTGAAGTATTGTATTTTGCTACATTACAAATCCCATCCGTTACTGAGTAAAAAAAACAACTTCGACCAAAGGAAACCGAAAGGAAGAAAAAAACTTGCGCCCGGAACCACTACAGTGACGAATGATCAGCATCTAGGCTGCCTACCAGGGGCCAAGTCTTGGAGATTGAGAACGAGATGGAGGTGGATCAAGCGAGTGAAGACGGTTCAGAGACTGTTTCAGTAGAAATGCTAGCTGAGACATTGAATTCTGCTGCCCAAAACGATGAAAATCCTTAGCCACATTTGAAAGACTGTTTTTCATTTAAATTCAAGAGGGCCAATAGGATCATCATGCAATGCCATATGTGCCTGCCAAAGGTGACTGAACTGGCAGCATTCAATAACTCCACATCTAAGGGTTAGGGTTAGTAAGTATTTGTGCATTGGTACGTCAAACTAAATTTTCATGACTAATAGCAAATTGCCAATTAGCATGCATGCAAACATGTTTCGTGGCATTGCTAATTTTTGTCTAGCACTAGCAACCTGTAGGAGAACGTATGTAGAACACTGGCTAAATTAATTCGCATTCATCTAATGTCATGTATGACGTGTTATGTTGTCATTACATGTTTATACATTTGTATAGATTTTTCTTTAATTAAAAACAAAATAGTTTTGGATTTATGACCCCTTGTCACTACATGGGAGAGATCCCCCGCCCCGTTTTTTTTTGTTTTTATGTAACTAAGTAACTTTTACTTAAAGTACATTTTAAATGAACTATGTATTACTTTTACTTGAGTAATTTTTCAGATAGGTAAGTATTGGTACTTTTACTGGAGTACAATATTTTAGTACTTTTTCCACCTCTGTCGATTAATCGAGAAAATAATCAACAGATTAATCGGCAATGAAAATACTTGTTAGTTGCAGCCCTACTCATGTACTATTTATCTATTGTCCTGTGACTAAACTCTCAGGGCTATGGCTAATGTCAAGCACTCAGTATTTGTATGGGGATTTAGGGGTTTTAGTAACTTGAGGTGCATTTTTCATCTGTCGACAATAGAAAGATCACTATCAGTGCTTAAATAGAGCCATCGGCAGTATGGCACACTCATACCCTATCACTATTTTCCGATGAATGCATATTAGTTAGAAACACATTTATTTATGAAGCTTACTTAAGGCTTGATTTCTCATTTTCTCAACCAAACAAATCTGCAAATGAGGGATAAATGGGCTCAAAAATCTTGCACTGGGGGCTCAACAGAACTAGAAGCCGCCAGTGCTGCTGGTCCTCTCCTGTTGGCTGAGAGGTGTAATATGTGGTTCAGTTTTGCCAGACAGCTGCTAGATATGAGCTTAGCCTTTTGTGCTTATCTCCCAAATCCTCTACTGGTGAGTGATCCACCGTGACAGTACAATACCAATGAGGAAACAGCAGATGAGTTCATACAAAAAGGGCAAGAACCTATCTGCTCATTTAAAGGTTTTTATTGATAAGTTATTGATCAAATTAGGGTTTATGTGTTGTGAATAATGGATTTTTTTTTTAAATATGTATGTGAATGTATTAGTGGAAGTGTGGAAAAAGACTATGGTGTATGAAAAAGGCCATACAAAAACTTTTAAATGGATAATACAATTTACTGAAACTATTACTAACTAACTAACTGACTGACTGACTGACTGACTGACTGACTAACTAATAGCAACTGATAAAAGGAAATCAATAATTGAAACATCTAAATAGATTGTTGATAATATTGGTTGATTTTTTTTTTTTTAGAGTTGGTGTAATAAGTTAATAAAACAACTTAAAAAGTTAAAAACAGTACTACTTGGTCCATAAAAAAAATAAAAATGCAATCAATAAAATTCAATGACCATGAAAGAAAAAATGATGATATAAGATATGATTTGCTCATAACAAGTCAGCAATTGATTTCAAGAGTAAATCTGTTCGGTTAGAATTTGATGCTAGTGGCACGGGAAATGCAAAAGAAATGATAAAATATAATAACACTGGGTGAGTATTTTGCTTCTGTAAATATAAATGTTAATCAGACTATTGCTTTACTCCTAGCAATTGCAGTTTCCACAACATTTTACAGATGTAAATACAGTTGATAACACTGCCTGCAGATTAAGGCTGTAAAATGAAATCACAAAATCATACAAAATTTAGTCAATGGTCTAAAACGCACAATGCATTTAAACTGTAAGCTCCATTAAATGTGTGAAGACACATTTTTAAAAACTAATTTAATTGATGTCCTGTTACTCTTGCAATATCTATCTGCAAGATGATAAGATAGATGTCTCACACTGTCTTCTGCCTACCTGCTGGTTTGATTTAGGACACACACATACACACACACACACACACACACACACACACACACACACACACACACACACACACACACACTTAGTGAGGAGATTGCTATTCTCCTCAGTTTTTTCAACTTTTGGAAAAAGCTTTACCTTGTCCTGCAGCAAGAGCCGAGCCAGGCCCAAGGGTACTTGACCTTGGGGAGGCCTGCTTCCTCAGGGTTCCATTGCAGCGAGGGTCGTCCTGGTTACCACGGCCAAATCCACTACCAATCTGCCCCCCTGAGGACAGGTCCTGTGGTGGGAGGCAGCCTCCAGATACGGGTGGAACAGAGACCACTCTGGGGAGGCTGGCCAGCATGTCCTCCATGCTGAAGCTGGGGTCCTGGTAGCCATACTGGTTCTGGGTAGAATGAGAGAAGAGAGAGAGTAAGTAAGAACAGAGGGGCGGTGATGTCAGACACGATTACAAGACTATCAATTTACCAAGACACAGCAAACTCTAAGACAAATACAAGTGGGGAGTTATGGCAAAGTTTTTACTCCTCCTTTATGGATGATTAAAGTTCTGCTTATTAACAAAGTAAGGAAATAAACAGTGTATTTTCCAGTATTTGGCCTTTACAATAGTTATGAAAATAGGTGGTTTGAGTTACTAGAGAAGAACAAAATGTAAAACACACAAAAAAGTACAATATACAACAACAAACTAAGCACTTAGGGACTGTTGGTTATTTATTTAAGGGGCCACCGGAGGGGTTTTGGGACCTTTAGGCTAAAAGGACTTGACCCTCTCCTCACCATAAGTATTTTTTCTATGACCCTCCAAAACAATTTGAAAAGGAGGCATAAAGCTCCCCTTATGTGCTAGTTTGCACTTAGCAAAAATGTACAAATGCCATTTGATTTTTTACAGCCATGAGATACATGAGTTAACCTCTGCATTCTCACCTTACGCATCACACTCCTCTGTTATGGTGAGGGGACCATTTCAGTAGATTTACTCACTAACATTGTTGTGGAAACACAATAAGCATGGAAACTAAATGCACACTTCCTGCATTACTGCATTACTTCAAATACTAAGTTACTCCTCTAGTAAACTAGTATTCACATGAAATAAAACAATAAAACATTGAGACCGTTAAGCAAAGGACACTGGGAAATAACAAATTCAACACTAGTTGCTATGGACTCGTCACTAGGCTTCCTCAGTCATTGTATATTTTAGCACATAGGTAAAGCTGCCGAAGCTGAACATTATATTCCAAAACATATATGTTTATTTTTAAAGCAGATTTTAAATTACATTGTAACAATTTAACAATTCGCCCTTATGAAATCCAATCGCGGCACGGCTGTTTTGGAACGCAATAGACAGACGGTGGCGGAATGCCCCGTCACTTAAATTCAACTAAAATGTAACAGTGAACAATCAGTGTTGGACCTACAGTCTGTTGAGATGCCTATCCAAACGCAGAAACGAAGCGCAGTCACACCATAAAATGTTAAGACAAGAAAAAAAATTCGTATTTTGCTGAAATCCAATGACACGGAAAAAAAAGTAATCTACAACAATCAGTAGATGAAAAAACAAAAAGGGTCACGGTGTATCCAGCAACGCCTACATCACATTCACCAGCCAGCTCCAAACAGGTGAACGAGGCCTCTCCTCTTTGCCGTTTAAACAAAGTAGAATAAACGTATAAAAGTCCAAATCTACACAAAACCCACAATCAATTAGTAAGCTGACATCACATTTATATACATGGCATTTAGGAAACCTTTATTGCAACGTTGGCACGGCAAGATGTCCAGACTAGTGCAACAGTAATTTTCGTTTTTTTGCATCCTGCTGCTCCCATCGTCAGCCAGGTAATATTTTTTTTACTAAAGCATTATATGAAATCTGATGTATTACCTACCACCATTTAGTTGTTTTGTGTTATTTAAGATATTTATAAAATATCTGGTCATGCCAGATGTAATTATTCCACTCATTTTTTAAACAATGCAATTACCCATTTCAGCCACCAGGGGGCAAACTCATGGGTCAGACCCATCTGGTAGCAAAGGAGGGCCGAGACTAAGAGCTACATGAAAAAATATGCACCAAACAAGCCACTTTGAAATTTTGCTGTCTTCATGAATACAAAAGTTGGGTGCCTCCGGTGGTCCATTCCATAAATACCGAACGGTCCCTTAACAAGTATCACACAAAGAGGTGTGAATTATAAAATGTATTTGTTCATGAACTCCAAAAAATAGGCAAGTTCTTAGTACCATTGTTCATCTGTAATATTAAAATGTGACAGGCAGGGGTGACAAACAGCAGTGCCAAACAATGATATGGCAGCATAACTGCCAAGGACAATTTAATTAAAAGGATTTTAATTAAAGGACTCCATACACCAGAGTCTTAAAGTAGCCATATCAGCCCTGCCCTGCTGTGTGCATTTGTGTCTATAGTCATGACAAAAAGTGGCTTCCTTAGAACCTCACTGGCTGCTTTATTCTGATTTATCTTTTTTTTGCAGGAATCCAGCAAGACATTTGTTTTCCGTTTCACATTCTCTCGCTTACATTCCTTTGCATGGCCTCTGAGCAGTCTGTAATGATATTAATAAGATAGAAGATCAGTTTTTCCCTGTTGCACTTATTTTTCTTTAAACACGGAAGTTGAAAGAATTACAAAGGGGGCCAAAGTTCATGAATTTCTGATCTGTGAATGAAGGTGCAGGCTCATATCCCACTTCTGAGCAGCAGTTTTTACTTATTTATTTTTCAGGTTTCTCAATTATTCATGACTTTTGGCATCCTGTCAACCACAACAAAGTGGTGCCTTAGGCATGTACCAAGAGTCAGACCTAAATAACCTTTAATTAGAAATAGAGATGGGGATGGGACTATTTTAGCAGTACAATTCTCAAATTGAATAAGATATTAGGACCAAGTATCAGCAAATAGCAGCTTCAAACCAAAAAACTCTACTCTTCTACTACTTCGTCTTTAACACATTTATAGATATTTTACACCTGTAATTTTGCAGGTTGGTTCTACAGGGTTAAGAGAATGCACAAAAGGCAGCAAACTATCAATAACTTTAAAGAGACTTTTTCATTTAATTTAGTGTGTGTAATAGCATCATTCTTTTCCATTGTCTGTCTATCACAGTTGGATATTCCTCACTTTCTGATGCAGTGGTCTGTACTCTGAGCCTGGAGGGATTAATTGAAGCTCCAAAGCTCACGCTGTGTTTTCCTTCCCCTGTAACTACATCTATTAGACCACCCTCTCTCAGTCCTCATTTACACCACCTCCTCCTCCTCCTTCCTTTTCTCTAGTCCAATAAAAACACCATTGCTAACCTAAACACAATAGTAACATTTCTTTAAATAATTTTTGAAGTCATTAAAGTGAACCGTCACAGTCACATTATTTTTTCACTATTTGGGCCAAAATTGGACTTAATTAAACCATAGTGCAAACAGGGTGAATTGTGGAAAAGTAAAACATCACACCTGAATATTTAGGAGTAAGTAAGGAGTAAGTGTCCCATTCAAATGCATCTCTGTAAAAAGCAGAGTGAAATTGTAGCGATGCACAGGTTTTGGCCACTATTAAACTAGTAATTCTTGCATATTCTGTCATTGTTATACGTAAGGATGCACATAAATAATGACAGTTAAGTGTGGCAATAACATTGTGTGTGTGTGTGTGTGTGTGTGTGTAAGAGTAAATTAAGGAAAAGTTCTTTCAGCCAGGCTGTACAACTAGTAAGTGAAGAATATTTTTATGGGTAAATATAGCATGTTGTTGGCTACAATAATTGAGTTCATTACAATCATCTACATTATTTATGTGGATAAATGAAACTGTATGAAATTAATCCAATTAACTCAGTATGCACCCCAATAAAAAAAAAAAAAAACAGTGGAAGATATTTTTACAAATATTATGCAAATAAATAATCTGTCACCCCCTAATATTCACCAAACAGTGCTGGAAAATGAGTCATGTCTCTCACTGGCATTCAGCAGGCATTTTCATCCTGACACAAACACAGGGGGATATTGGAATACTGAGTGGCCTGGCTGTGTGACTGGTTTTGTGATAGATTTAAGTCCAAAGTTAGACGGTGAACATTCGAACAGTTTAAGAACTGAGGGAATCTGGCTGTAAACCCCAATTTTGAAGAAGGCAATTACCATAGTTTCACAATGGAGAAAGAGCAAGGAAAACGGAGAGAAAGAGGAAGATGAGAGTGAAACTGAGAAAGCTGTGTGAGTTCTGTTTTAAGATCTCAATCTTTCTGCATGAACAGGAGAGTCCTGCGGTACACGCTGAGAAAATTCATTACCACATCACTTTAGAGACCATCTATTCTAAATGATCTGAAAGACTACTTTGACTTTATATCGTCTTCTTTCCCATCACGGAAAATGCCAGTCACCCTGATGCTACACTCAAAAAGAAATGGTATTAGTAAATGTTCATGTGAAATGAAGAGATAAGCAACTACATTCTAAATGATTCTACAAGAAAAACAAACAAACTAAGTACCAAGTTGAATATTAAATAATACAAGGGCTTCATTTTGTGCAAGTAATGTATTCCTACTTCTGATCAGCCTTGCCTGTGCAATATAGAAGAAACATGTCTGTCTCTTTTTGCAAACAACTAAGCAGGACTAGCCAGCCTATTTTATTTTTTATTTTTAATAAGAACTTTTCATTTAAATGGAAGTTGGTACTGACTGTCTCACATCAGATTTGCTGTAGGAAAGACTAGTCAAAACTGATTTAAAAATGAACTGACTGCAGAGTATCCATGACAGCATACTGTATATGAATAAGGCGTAGTTTACTCTTATTGGTCAACATTTCATTAAGCTCATGTGTTAAAAGCAATACCAATACACTATAGAGATAATAGTCATTATCTTTATTGTGACTATGTTTACCACTGTTCATCATACCCCCAAACGGCACTGTCAAACGCCGCCTACCAAGAGCCTGGGTCTGTCCGAGGTTTTTTCCTAAAAAGGGAGTTTTTCCTTGCCACTGTCACATTTACACATTTATGCATGCTCTTGGGGGAATCACTGGAATTGTTGGGTCTTTGTAAATTATAGAGTGTGGTCTAGACCTACTCTATATGTAAAGTGTCCTGAGATAACTCCTGTTATGATTTGATACTATAAATAAAATGTAATTGAAATTGAATTGAATAAAAATAAGGGCCATGTTGGCATACATTAAATTGATTCAAGGTCTTGAAAAACTGGGCTTGCCTAGTTTTTTTAAAAGAGGTTAAAGAGTTACTTACAGTAGTACTTTACCACTTTTTATGTTTGGATCTTCTTCATTCACATTCAATTCAGTGAAGGATTTTATTTAGAAAATATTCTGACAGGATCTTCTAAATTTCAGGAACACAAATCATTAAAACAATTTAACATATCACTCATGTTATAAAAAGTACCAAATAGGTACTTGAATCAAGAAACAGAGAGCAGACTTGTGATTTTTTGACTGCTTTGATAGTAACAGTGATTCTAAAAAATAAAACCAACACCAGACCATGCATATACAGTATAAGTATAAGTACAAGTATAAGAAATAAGTCAAAGATGTGGCTGTTCTTTCTGTTCAACCATTTGCATAAATTGCACAGGACAAGAACTGTGGATTTTTAATTATGATTAGGGCAAGCAAAAACCTATTTCAATGTACATATGGGCACCTGACAATTGTTTTAATATAGACTTGGAAAACAATGATTCTTTAAAGTGTTTGAAGATTCTTAAATACCTTGTTGGCGTCCATGTGTGTACGGGGAGTGTATGCCAGTGGTGGAATGTTGAAGGAGTGGGGCACCAGGTACTCTTCAGCATCCATCAGGTCCTCCAGCTCATCCTCCTCCAGGAGGCTCTGGAAGAACTTGCTGTCGCTGGGGCTGGGCAGCTTCATGCGGTCATCACCCTGAGTAAAGTTGTGTGTGGATGCACATGTGCGTGTCCAGTAATTTGTATTAGTGATTAATGATGAAGAAATTATGTAACTTATCAGTTTTTAAACGTGTCAACTTTTGTAAATATTAATAAACCTTATTTTTATAGCACCTTTCATAACATAAAATTCAGCTCAAACTGCTTTATTTTAAGGCCCTTTACATCCAAAATGAAATAATTTCTTTCAAATATTCCCTATTCCTATTTTATTATTTTTTTTATTTATTTGAAGTTATTTTGGAACTATCACATTAACAAGTAGTTCACACATGGAAAAGTATAGTTTTAGGGATTGCGGGTGGTAATGGTATCTTAGCATCACTGTGTTTGTTGACTAATTTACTAATATCAAATCACTAACCTGCACATGTTTCTTTCAACTGAGAAACATTGCTAAACTTAGAACCTTGGTTTCGCAATGTGAACTTGACATGATCATTCATGGTTTTATATCATCCCGGCTTGATTACTGCAACTCCGTTTTCACCTGTCTCAGCAAGGCGTCCCAAGACCGTCTACAGCTGGTCCAGAACTCTGCTGCAAGGCTGTTGACCAGGTCCAGCAAGATGTCATCACTCCTCTTTTATCCATGTTAAATTGGCTTTCGATAAATTTCAGGATCCAATTTAAAGTTCTTGTTCTTACATATAAAGCATTGCATGGTCAGGCGCCTGTTTATATCTCGGACCTGCTCCATCCACACACTACTAACAAGTCCCTCAGGTCTTCTAACCAGGGACTACTGGTGGTCCCATGCACTCGCTTAAAAACTAAAGGTGACCATTCCTTTGAAGTGGTAGCGCCGACTCTGTGGAATGCCCTTCCTATTACCTTATGTTCTGCAGTCTCGGTTGACACTTTTAGAAAGTAGCTGAAGACACACTTGTTTCAACTCGCTTTTGTCTCTTGTTTGTAATTTTGAGTTTTTAGTCTTTTAATCTTCATTGGTATTGTATTTGTTTTTTGCTTGTTTGTTTTCTGTTTTGGATCCTACTGTATTTTAACAAATGTCTTTTGTGTGAACCACTTTGTGACTCTGTCTGTAAAAGGTGCTACATCAAATAAAATTATTATTATTATATAATTTAAGCCTAGCACAATAATTTTAGGGTATAACACACAAGTGATGTAATAAGTACTAATAAGGAAAGTACAATGTAATTTGTAATGGATATGAAAGGCACCTACTAATTACCTAAATCATATAATGTATAAATTGGCAAATATTAGAAACTTAAACAAAAAAACAAGCTCAATGGAAGACCCAGTCTTTACTTTGAAGGTAGCTTAATTATTTTGGTTTTTAGACAAATAGAAAAAGAAAAGTCATGTAATCCAGATTTTGGTAGGTACTTTGTCACCAAGATTGACCTACCTGGATGACCAGGTATCTTTGGGGATCACGAGCCATCCGTGTGAACTCTGCAGCCAGCTCCTTGAACTTTGGCCGACTGTCTGCATCAATCATCCAGCCTGAAAAACGTGTTGGTGTTAGTGTCCCACCAATATGAAGTTCTAAACTTTGCCCCTATTAATGTGCCCTTTTTCCCACAGTAATAATAGCTATAGATGTGTTTCTATACCACCTAATATCACATTAGTAAAGAATGAGCTGACCTATAGTAACCCACTGATAATATAATTCCCCATTTCTGACGGTCTCAAAAGATTTTTTCCATTTAAACCATTTTCCATTATATAAAATTTCTTATTGGTTTCATAATGAACAATTACAGAATTTGTTATGGTGTTCTTTGGATTGTAATCACTTTTTCCAATCTAAAGATAAATACTGTTTCATCACTAAAATGGCCATATGGAGCAATGTGCGCTTCTGCCAATTTATCTGTGAAAACATGGGTATGATGCCAAAGTGATCATGTGATCTGGCCCTGAGCAGAGCCTATCTAGGTATCCAGGGAAATGAGAGCTAGAGATCGAAAGACAGAGAGATGTGGCTTTACACAAATTCAGATACAAGAGATTTCATATGTAAAAGTGATCATCTTTTATCTTGGTACATACTGTAGTTTCATGCCAATAAAGCCCCTGAATATCAGGAAGTGCATTTCAACCACATGTGTACAGTGCACCGTGTGTCGGTAAACAGTACTTGGGTGTATTAGTTCTGCAAAAAAGGCAGATAACAGGCAGGTGACAGTGACCTCTCCCTGCTGTATGTGTGTGTATGTGTGTGTGCTTGCCAGGTTGGCGCAGGTTCAGGGTGTCAGTAAGAGCCAAGGTGACAGTGAGGTCCAGAGGCTGCAGCTTGGAGCCTACAGGACAAGGCCGGGGTGGCGCTGGCATCAAACCTTTGTCCTGGCAGCAGTGGCCAGAGGTTACAACACCACCTGTGACCCCAGTGTCTGACGGCATGAGAGCAGTGACCGACCAATAAGGCCAACATGTTTGTGGTCAGCCAGAAAAAAAGAGTTCCTACTGTAATACATCTTCAACCATAACTCCTCCTAAATTTTGTTATCTTTGGAGGTTTCCTCACTATTATTGCCATCAAAGAGATGCATCAGTGGCATTCATATGGTAACAATCAATTGAAAAGGTAAACTAAAAAACTGAACTGAACTGAAATTGAATTTTAGAATAGCAATAGTTCAGCTAAAACATATTTGACACCACCTAGACCCGCTTCTTCAAAACAGCTGTTGTGGCATTTTGAAAATCACTCAATAAAACCATAATGATTTTTCTCTGCTGCAACTAAAACACAGTTAGCCCTCCTTTCACCCTTAGAATCCACTGGCTTTTATATGGTTTGAAATACAGTGGATGGAAACAAAAATTGGAAATCATGTACAATATTCTCCTATACAGAAGCTCTGCAGTAAATATCTTTTTGTAGCATGTAAAATAGTTGTTGAGAATGTTAAACGATGTTGACTTAAAGGAGTTGTTGCTGTAGTGCTCATGTTCAATACTGGACCAATTTCAAAAACTGTTATTCCCATTAGTCACTTAGACACAAAAACATGGAAAAATAGGGTCCAGTTTGAAAAATACCATAGTTCCCCTTTAACAATGGTAATGTTTGAGGCTGTGGTTTGTGGTGGTGTTGCATTTGATTAAATTATATTGTTTCTGGTATTATTCCCACCCATCTACCTACATTTGACCATGACCATGTAGACATCGATGGTGCAGATGGGCGGCTGAGGAAGACGCTCTCCTTTCTCTAGCAGGTCTGGGATATCTCTGGTGGAAATCCCATCGTATGGCTTCCCTCCAAAGGTCATCACCTCCCAGATGGTTACCCCTTAAAAAAGGAGAGGACAGAAGGAAGCGAGACAGAAGAAATTGAGGACGTAATTATGAGAGAACAAAAATGTAGAGACCAGTAACGTAGAGCAGAAAAAAAAGATGTTCATGGAGAAAAGGACAAGTGGAGAAAGGAGAAGTAGAATCAAGATGAGAGGTAATGAGAAAGAGTGAGTACAGAAGGATAAAGAGTAGAGAAAAATGAAGAGTTGAGAAGAGGGGGTTATACAGCAAGAGAGTAAGTAAGACCAGAACAAGTAAAAAAAAGCAGAAAAATGTGGAAAAAAAAGACGAATGAAAGATGAAAAACAAAGATGTGAGAGAGCAGAGGAGATCAGAGGGGATAGGGTGAAGAGGCAGGAGAGACGAAATGAGGAAGCAACAAAACAAAGGGTAAACAAAGAGAGGACAAGATAAGAGAACACAAGTCAACAGAGGACAGAAGATCAGTGGAGGAGAGGAACTAATCAGAGTCTTGAAAGTCATCAGTCAATCCTGAAGTTTCAGAACTCTTCAGCCTTAATCATGTTAGTGTTAATGAGCTAATGAGTGGTTAGTAAGTAAAATAGACCCCGGTCATAGAGGACCACTGGGGATATGGACGCAACAAACCATACTAATACTTTTCATCAAACACGCATTATTCTCTTTGATACGATCCATCTTGCGTATTTTCAAATGACTTTAAGAGTCATTGGTAGACTTAACTGATTTTTTTTATTTGAAACATACAGTAGCAATACAAATCCCATAAGACTGAATGATAATGGAGGAGGTTGGTCTCTCCATTTAAATCTTGCTGACATGCTGATGGCTGCAAAGACTGATTTTAATATTTGAGGATTTAAAGAAGTAGATCATCCAGTTTGCATTTTACAGTAATTGCCACATGTTCCTCAGTTAAAGAGGTAGTAAGAAATCAACACTCTTCTCTTGTTCGTCAGCACTCTCTACCCTCTACAGCTGCCTTAGATCTATAAATGATCTATAACTGTCTGTCCAGCAAGCAGGCTAGAGTTTATTGGACACACACTGCACAGCGTATGCCTTCACAAGATTGTATCCATATTCTATAGCATTCCTGATGTCTTCTTTTTAATGTGTATATTCCTTAAGACAATGACTGACAGAGGAGCGTCATACTTGAACGTAGTTACTGGATGTAACTGGCATTCTCCGTCCAGCGCAACGCAACAGGCTCACAAAACTCAGCTCAAATTGTCAAACTAGGCGATGCTGGTCAAATACGAATCAAGTTTATGTTTCTATATTGCATATTTCTTGCCTAAAATGTTTTTGGAACACATTTCAGTGTACTGTTTTTTTTTTTTAAGTTTGTGACCCGGCTGCCCTTTTTTCCTGCTTTAAAACAGACCAAGCACTGCCACAACTTGCCTGTGTGGCTCAGAGATACATAATTTTGTTGCGCTGATTGGTTGTAGGCCTATTCATTTGCGTCCGAAGGCATTCTGGTCTGCACAGCTAATAACGGCACTTGGAAATTGAAAATGAACATAGAGGTTCATTTTACACATTTGCAAATTAGTCTGGCTATGCCAGACTATGTAAGACAATATTCACATACAGTATCTAAAGAGAACATTTTTTTTATTTTCGTTAAAGTCCCACTGTGGAAACAACAGAATTTGACTAATTTTAAAGCAGATATACAATTATGGCAACCAGACTTCTTATACTGTCTATGTATGGACATTTGACAACAGAGGCCCAGGATGAAGCTTTCTGTCTTACTGTAATTAAGCTGGAGAACATTGTCGGCCATCCAGTAATTTACATCCATTTTAACACTTTACATTTGAACATTTGAACATACTGTTACTTATTTATTTAGAAGGAATGAACTTAAAGTTTTTGTCAACATCAAACTCTTGATCCTACAGAGATTGCATACACTTATTTTGATGTAACTTTAAAAGGAAAATCACTTGGTTTATCTGATATATGAAAATATTAGTGGTTTTGTCCACTTCACAAGTTCCCTAAAAGGAAATTTGAAACTTACCGTAACTCCAAACGTCACTCTGATGAGTAAACTTCCTGTAATGGATACACTCCAGTGCCATCCATTTGATGGGCATCTGTCAGATAGAAGCATAGCACGTCAGTATTATATACATGCAACATTCACCATTAAAAAACGTTGAGCTCCTTTCTCTTATATTTCCTTAAAAAAAAAAGTAAAACCTGACAACATAAGTGTTAGTTCAGACTAAACTTGGATCATCTGTTGGTGAGGTGTTGGCACGCATTGTGTAAACTATGATAGAGAGAGTAGTGGTATGACAGAATGAAGAAAAACAAGGTTTGATGAAAGAGAAGACAAACACACACATGAAAACAAGCTCCAGCTATATTGGAATATAGTGGGGCAAATGGCAGGGCAGTCTGGGATGCAGCTTAACACTGTGATTAGATTTGAAGGCCAATTATATTGATTACAGTGATGGAGGTTGAGGGGTGGGGGATGTCGAAGGTTAGAGTGTCTGTCTTTCTCTCAGTGGAGGGGATAATACCAGACCGCTCAGCATTGACACAAACCATGATGGACTAACAAGAAAGGGGGGTGAGAGAGGATGAAAATATAAAGAAATCGTTTACAAACACAAATACAAAAGGGGAAAAGGATGAACAAAAATTAAAAGAGGACAGTAGCCCATGTACAGAGAGCTCCAAGGACATATTTGTTTGCTACATTTATAGAGATCTCCATTCCCCAGAAGTAAATAAAACGGTCCAATAGAGCAGAATAGTATCTCACTGACTCCACTAAAACTGTCCTTTGTGATGGGCTAAGTTCCTCCCTCAGGATATAAAACCCAAATTATTGTTAATGTCTGTTGTTGTCTTTTATAACATGTCAATGGTGTGGTCCAAAAGAGTAATTTAATAATATTGTTTCTCAATGAGCCTCCAAAACCAAACACATCAAACAGCACATAATAAAAACAGATAACAAGGTCACTCATTGCACACTATAACAGCCACTATTCAACCACTAACAGTTCTGGTTTAATAATACTACCAGTAGTGCTACAAATATTACTATAACCACTAGATACACTAATATTCCTACTACTTAATGACGTCTCTCCCTGTGGATCTGTGCCCATATTGACACAAGAGAAACTAATTATTGAATCCCACAGCATGCCACCATATACCGTAATACATTTTTTACTATTTATTGCTTAAAAGTCACACATTATGCTCATTTTCAGGTCCATACTTGTATTTTGGGTTTCTACTAGAAGATGTTTACATGCTTTAAAGCTATAGTACATAGTTTCTGTCTCCCCCATGAGGAATGACGACAACGACAACACCACTGTTGTTGCATCCACATGACACACGCCTTCCGTAATCGTGCACGCGCCCCCCACCCCTCCTTCACACAATTACTTGTAGCCAAGGAGGACATGGAGGATTAAAAAAACATGATGGACTCTTCAGAAGAGGTAATTATCTTCACTTGAGTTTCTGTTTCCAAAGTTGCTGGCTGACACCATGTTCTCAACACAGCCATACCGAGAAATACAGAGAAAGTTGTGTGAAGCTGATAGTCTTAATTAGCTTTGTAGCAACTCATTTGGCAATGGCTAGAATGTAACGGACGTTCATTAATATAAAAAACATTCTGTTGAACGTCTGTCTGAATATACCTGTATTCACCCTCTGTCTGAAATGCTCCGTTTTAGTGCCTGTCTCTTTAAGCTCCCCTCCCCAAAAAGCCCAGTCTGCTTTGATTGGTCAGTATTTCCGGGTCTCCTGCATCGGCATGATGGCTCATTTAAAGGCACAGAATACGGGCTTTTTTTACGCGTATTTCTCCGTAAATTGAGCGTTTTGATACTTTCACAGTATTTATTTAGCACCTCGGCCATTTGTGACTATTCACCCAAAACAGCCAATGTACCAACTAAACACTGTGACATTAGTAAGGTAGCTACCGACAGACGTACCAAGTGTTTTTGTTCAGCTTTGCCTCTGAATCAACTCTTAACTCTTTGTTATTTCCCTCCAATCTGTCTTTTTTTCCTATCTTTTCTGTGTATGTTCATGAAGCTGATTCATAAAGTCACGGGATGTGTGTGTATATAATATATGACTTGTGTTCAATTCCTTTTCTTTTCATTGACTTTGCATGCACCACCTCTAAAATTCCCACCACAGTCTGTTTGAACACACATTAAGAAATCAATGTGCCTGGCCAAGAAATAGTTAGATATAGTTAAGCGGCTGCTAGCTGTAGCTTTATAATTACCATACAGATATGAGTGGTATTGATCCACTCATCTAACTCTCAGCAAGAAAGCAAAAGTGCATTTCCCAAAGTATACTATTCCTTTAAGCTTCTTTCTAAATATATCCACGAATAAATATATAAAACTGTCACTTAAAACATTTATAATTATTTCAGGGGCCCATTCTACCCTTTATAGTCTTGCACAGTACAGTGTGGGGCTAGAATATGTCAAATGTAGACATTTGTTTATTTGTCTGATAGTGTAAATGACGTGTCACAAAGTGATGACAGGATTTACCTTTCCTCCATCAGCATTATATTCCTTCTCATTAACATCCAACAGGCGAGCCAGACCAAAGTCTGTGATCTTGATGTGGTTGGGAGATTTGACCAGAACATTTCGGGCTGCCAGATCCCTGTGGACGAGCCTACGCTCCTCCAGGTACATCATCCCCTGCAAAACACACACAGACACATACATGGACTTCAACTAGCTACCATTTATCATCTTTACAATCATCAGCAGGTTAACCTTGCTCTCTCTCTCTCTCTCTCTCTCTCTCTCTCTCTCTCTCTCTCTCTCTCTCACACACACACACACACACACACACACACACACACACACACACACACACACACACACACACAGCAATTATTTGCTATAAGTTCATTTATATACAATACACCTATTTGCAGGCATGAGTGTGCACATGTGCAAGTATGGCTCCTGTTAAACATCACCATCTGTCTTCATCATCATCAACATCAGCATCATCATCACTACCACTATCAAGACCCCATTAGAGTTTCTTTTATTATTTGCAATTCATCATTACCACCACATTGTTATTTTTATGGTTAAAATTGCCATTAATCAACAACTAGACTATGGAAAAGCCCTCTTTTTTGCAAAAAAACCCCCAGAGGCAGGTTTTCAGTGAAGTGAGGCATGTTGGGAGTAAAACATTTCAATACATTTACTCAACAATAAAGAGATGACCTCTCTGCTCTTTCTTTCTGTCCATACTTTAACCAATAATGATTATCTGCCTCAAACAAAGGCAACAACATTTTTCCCTCACATTATTAGGTGTTCAGATGAAGTTTCCTTGTGATAACACTACAAAGTTCCTTTCTATGGAATCTTTGCCCCCTTATTTTTGGTAAAAAGTATACAGTAGATCTCCCTCAAAACCACTTTGAGTGTCAAACAAGAACTGCAATTGAGACACTGAACACACACACACACACACACACACACACACACACACACACACACACACACACACACACACAAACAAATCATATATATATTAGGGATGTCAATCGATGTAAAAAAAATGTAATCTAATTAATTACATACTCTGTGATTAATTAATCGAAATGAATCGCATACATAATTAATGGTGCCTGAACCGATACTTTTTAAAAAGAAAGTAAAAAGGGTACTAAACAACAGTCGGTGACATTAAAGAACGGCTTGTTTATTGCTAAGGCCATATGGTCAAAATTAAATGATTTAATAATAATGTATAACAATAATTTTATTTTAAAACAATATTTTTTCTCAGATTAATTAATCGAAATGAAATGTTATTTTGACAGCCCTAATATATATATATATATATATATATATATATATATATATATATATATATATATAGATATATATAATATTACTATATTTACTGCAGCATCAACCTAAAAGTCTCTATGTCAGCCTTCAAAAAAGCCACCACAAAAGCAGATAGAAAAGTTCAGTCTGACACAAAATGCCAATAGTGTCCTTAAGCTACAAAAGACTAGCTCTGTATAGTTGTGTAAAATCTTTGCAGTTGCTGCACCTTGTGCTACACATCTAGAGTCCACACTGCCTATTGTGCATCACAGCAAGAGTGGACCTGGAAGGAAAGAAAGATGGGACCTGAAGGGAAAGAAAGATGAGGGGGGGAAAAAAACTATTTCAAATTGGACGAGCAATAACAGAAGCCACTTTGTTTGAAGTGGTGAGAGCACAGAAAAACAAGGCCTTGTTTGAAACCATAACAAATTGGATTTAGCTGGAGTGGGCCAGAAAGAAAGGAGGAGTGGATGGAGGAAGAGAAAGGAGGGGGGGAAGGGGATAGATGGGGTTGAGTGTCGACAGTCTAAGAGGTGAGATTACATTGGTGAGGCTATAATCACACTGCCTCATTTGGCTTGCTCCCAGGAGAGAACATGGGGTTTCAGCATACACCTGGCTATTTACACACAAACTCACACAAGCCTGCAGACATGCATCTCACATGGAGATACACACTTGCATGTGTGTGTGTGTGTGTTTGTGTGTGTGCGTGTGGGTGGGATGGCGGGGGTGGAAAGAAGTTGACAGAAGAACTGAAAAAAGATCATCCATATTGAGCTTGTAGAGAATAAAAAAAAGAAAACTAGGCGACCAAGGACAAGGAAAGTGCAGATTTTAGACATTACACTACCTAAATTAAATAAAGTTATTGTCAAACACACATAAGATGATCATGATCAAGATGAGCAGCAGTAAATAAGCTTGATTAAAGGTGAGGATTTCTTTGTGCTTGTTTGTTTAGATTTTGTTCTTTGGATGTCTGTTCATTAGTTTAACGCTACCCAAACTACACACGTACAGAGCAATGATGTTGGTAAATCATGTCAGAGAGGCAGTGCCAGACCCCACAAAGCTCTAAACTAAAAGTGCCACCTATAAATATTAGGGGTGTGCAAAAAAAATTATTCGTATTTGAATCACGATTCAAGCTCTACTGATTCAAAATCGATTCATAGAATTCCAAAAATCAATTCATATATAAAAAAAATAATAATTCTTTTTTTTTTTTTAATTGTATGTCTACTGCAATCACATGATAGATAGATAGATAGATAGATACTTTATTGATCCCCAAGGCGAAATTCAAGGTCCCAGTAGCTTACACACATCACACACAACATACACATACATCATAACAGGATGTTAGAATAACAATTAACAAACAAATCCACATGAATAATATGGACAATAAAAGATACTAAATAAACTAAATAAAAAATCCACATGAATGTATAAGGGATGTATAAGATATATATATATATATATATATATATATATATATATATATATATATGGGAAAAGTAACTACATTTACATACTGTGAATCGTTTTTTTAATGGAGAATCGTTTTTGAATCGAAAATCGATATTGAATCGAATCGTGAGCCTAAAAATCTGAATTGAATCGTGACATTTCTGAATCTTACACCCCTAATAAATATGAATATGAACCCAATCCATTCCTTCGGCGGGGGAGGGTGTATAGCAGTAGACACGGAACTCCTTCTCTTCTCTGCTTCTCTTCATAGTCGTCAGATTCATCTACTAACCCTTATAGAACTGGCTGAGGTTTGCCTTGCACCAGCTCTTAATTATGCTGTTAGGTTTTAGACTACCGGGGGACTTCCTTCCTTTGACACACGGAGCTCCTCGTTCCTCTCTCTTTCCATCTGTGTGCATCCATGTCCCAGAAATGCGTGTTACTAACCTAGCTCTGGGGAGCTTATTCCCCGGAGTCCTTATGTTTTTTTCACCCAGCAGTTTTCCTTGGATTAGGGTGGCACCTAAATCATGGTTGCAGCTGTCGCCGTGGTCCTGCTCCGTGCCTTGCTATGCCCTGCTACACCCTGCTATGCCCTGCTACGTCCTGCTACACCATGAACTACTACAACTACTATTTCTAGTCATAGTTCCATTATCTTTATTGTGACTATTACTGCCACTGTTCATCACACCCCCAACCGGCACCGTCAGACACCGCCTACCAAGAGCCTGGGTCTGTCCGAGGTTTCTCCCTAAAAGGAAGTTTTTCCTTGCCACTAAATGCTTGCTCTTGGGGGAATTACTGGAATTGTTGGGTCTTTGTGAACAAGTGTCTTGAGATAACTCTTGTTATGATTTGATACTATAAATAAAATGTAATTGAATTGAATTTCACACGATAGAACTCACACAATCGACAATATGATGGCACCTATGATTCATGGGATCAGGAAACGTGGTGAAATGCACAGCCCTCTCTCACTGATAACATACAGTATGACGATCATTAACTGCAGTTTATGTTTGCTTGCAGGAATATCATCACTGGCCCCAGGCTCAATTAGCCTGCCAAATGTTAGCTCAGCTTCTAACCATTGTTGCCAGCTTTGAAATATGTTACACTAATACTAGATTCATGAACTACTGGCAGCTTCATTTAAGTGACTAATAAAACTATATATTTTCCAACTATAACACAACAATGAGTGGGTGATGATTTCCAAAATATTTGGTGATAAATGTACAGTATGATTTATGCAAATCGTTGCTATTGTGTGCCTAATCCAAAATGGTGTAATTTACCATACACAATCTAAATGTAGCAAATATTCAAATTTGAATGAGTTAGTGACCTCGCCTGCTGACATGTAAAGATAATTGAGCAGACCATATCTAACCTCCTTAGAAAATAGCATATACCATCTGTAACACCATTCAATACTTTTAAAAACCTTTTAAAGTCAACTCTGACTGAACAGTGTAATTGCTTTTAACTAGGTGCCCTTTAAGTTGTATGTTTGTATTAGCTTAAGTTAAGTGTAATGTCTTTTTTGTGTTCTAGTATGTATAGTGTATGTACAGAGATTTGTGATGTAGTATGTAACCTTTGTCCTGTCTTTTATGTATTTTTAAACTTTTTGCCGCCAGTCTTGGCCAGGACTCCCTAGGAGAAGAGTTACTGTAACTCAATGGGACTGTTCCTGGTTAAATAAAGGTTGAAAAAAAAAAAAAAAAAAAAAAAACAATGATATTGGGTATGCTGCAGTGTGTTAAAGTTTAGGAGAAAGTGACACTCGTGTAGACAGAGAGATTGTTGATCAGCATCAAAATACACTGCATTGTGTGTGTGTGTGTGTGTGTGTGTGTGTGTGTGTTTTTTACCAAAGACCTCGATGTCGATATTGCAACGATATTGTAAGGTTGACAATTGGTGCTTTCACAAAATATCTTCCACATTTAGATTAGATAAATAACCATCATAATGTGGATATAATGACTAAGTGGTTAAAGGCAAATAATAGAACAGCTAGAACAGTCTGGTAAATTCAGAAAATGACACCACTTTACTGTAATGCAGCCTTTGAAACCAGGAAAAGACAAAACTTACCATGTAACGATATTACAGTTTTTCAAAATCTAAGACGATATCTAGTATCATATCACAATATCGATATATTGAAATATTGCCCAGCCCTATTTTCATACTTCGCTGTGTGAGTTTTTTAGTCATGCTTGCTCAATGTGATATACAGAAAGGGTAGAAGTGAAAAGGATACAGTTTGAGAGCGGAGGTATCCAATGATGGCCACTGCCTTCATCTTCCAAATCATCAAAGTCTTTGTGTGTGTATTTCAAGGTATAGAGTGCCAGGTTTCTGACAAATTCTTATTGGTACATAAATCGCGCCTGGTAATCTCCTCAATTTTCGAGACAATTAAGCAGAGGAGGGAGAATGGACGGCTTGGCAACACGTGAATTTTAATTTGCCAGCGCAATGAGATTGAGAGGGGGAGGTGATGGAAAAGTGCAGTGTGGAAAGTGGCTGCAGACGTGCGTGTGGAACAAACTTTTTTACTTTTTGTACTCGGTTGCTCTCATTCACTGCTCTCCCATGTGGGTGTGATGAGAACAACTCACAGCCAGAGGTTTGTAATTGCAGCAAACCCAGATGCCACAGCCAGGGAGGTGCCAGTTGTGGAAGCAGTATTTCAGGTACGCCTACCACCAGGAAAAATACAAAGACTTCAGACGGACTCTGTTATGATCAGTCCTCCAGACACAGACTGCTTTCCAATCAGTAGGGGTCAGGCCCATGTCCTAAACCCTGCACACGTAGATTTTACATAGGAAAGCAAGCCAAGGAAAAAATCCCAATGCTATAGGAGCCGAAATGTCAAAGGCATTGAATCACATAGAGTTTCAGGCCATGCTTGTATTTTTGAACTGCATTACCTAAATACTATCACATTCCACTAGCTAATGCAGTTTTGCATTTATGAAAAAAAAGGCTTCCGTGTAACAACTATGTCATATTGGCTATCCATCATTCTGATGCAGTGGGTGTAGATATTACTGATTTCTGCCTGATTTACTGACTGTAAGAATACAGAATACTTTTTAAATGTAAATAGTGGTGAAGGAAATCCCATTTATAAAAGAAGAAGGAAAGGTGAAAAGGGCTGAAGCAGTGATTCAAGTCTGTATTCAGGATGTTTAACCTCCTTCTCACCAGCCAGGAGAATATTCTGACCTCCCATTATGGTTATTTATGCTTATTTCAAAGAGTCACACAAACAGGATGGGATTGTCCTCAGATGTGTTTTTTGAAGACAGATTTGGGGGGTAGTGGCAAAGGGCAAGAGATTAAATCAACAGGAGAA
This sequence comes from Sander vitreus, assembly GCF_031162955.1. Taxonomy (NCBI): domain Eukaryota; kingdom Metazoa; phylum Chordata; class Actinopteri; order Perciformes; family Percidae; genus Sander; species Sander vitreus. Next base: position 12,323,532 of record NC_135865.1, read on the forward strand.
GAGCGAGGAGAGGTGGCGCCCATTTTTCACTGACTGGCACTTCCTACTGCTGTTTATTCTAGCAAGAGAGATACACACACACACACACACACACACACACACACACACACACACACACACACACACTGTCACACACAGAGGAAGCTGTCAAGACACATAGGCAGCGCACACACAGGAATCTATAATTGAGTGATTCATCCGTATTCAATGTTATTCATGAGGAAACACTTCTAATGAGATTGAACATCCTACAGAGGCTCTATAAACCTCTTGTGTGTTTTCTTTCTTTAGTGAGTGCGCGTATTAGGTGAGCTGCCTCCTGGGTTGGGGTCGGAATGACGTTTCTCACTGTGGATCTCTGCACATAGTGGCACAGTGGATCTCACAGCATGCCACCATATACTGTAATTAATATATTATTTAAGTCCCATATTATGCTCAGGTTCATATTTCATATTTTCAGGTTCATACTTAAATACTTCATATTTTGGGATTCTACCAGAACATGTTTACATGCTTTAATGTTCAAAAAACACATTATTTTTCTCATGTCTGTTTGAATATACCTGTATTCACCCTTTATCAGAAACACTCCATTTTAGCACCTGCCTCTTTAAGCCCCCCTCCCAAAAAGCCCAGTCTGCTCTGATTGGTCAGCATTTCCGGGTGTACTGCATCTGCACTCTCACAGTCTCTGCACCGTCATTGCAGTCGGGGAGTGAATGTATCGGCAATATAGTGGCCATTTCTACTACCATACTACTATATATATATACTATATATAGTATAGTTCTGAAGGCTGCTCTAATGAATCATTCAAACATGTAGCTATGAAAAGTAATGCACTGTAATTTGTATGTATTCCAAGTAATTATTACTGTGTGCACCACATTGACTTCCGCTGTATTAGAGTGCGAAGATCCGCATAGGGAGGAGGTCAGGGTAAAAGGGAGGGTCCTAAAACACTGGGCTTTCAAGCGGGAGAGTGGAGTTTGTGTCCCGGAAGAGGTTAAGGGGAAAACATAGTGTCACCCAGGAAATGGGTGTTCGTGTCCCAGGAGTACTACTTAATGCGACCGGTGTTTTACCCTAAACCACAATCCTTTTTCTAATCTTAACTAAACGACTAAAAGAGCACAGTGAAATTTTGTTTTATTTACTTTTTAGGTAAATGATGTCAGTACTGTACATCTGCTTTAAAGTGCACAATACCAGAGACTCAGCAGCAAGAGTGCATGACTCATCTGTGCTGATTATCTCTTTTATAGTACAGCCTCTTTGGCTCATTTGAACTGGGATGACAGTATTTCTGGAGGGCACAGGATGTTTGGCGACTGTCTTTTTTGTGTTATCATATTGTGAATAACGGTGCAGTTTTATTGGCGGTTTGTGACACCAGTGCAGCATCTGCTTGACGTTGTGCATGCTTATTGTATGTTTTGGATATAAAAAGATCCCAGTGGGCATGGGAGAAGGTGAATCACTGTTTAAGGAATGAGGTGAAACGAATCGGACCAATGTGGAGGAAAAACTGAGAGAAGGGGTGGTGGGGAGAGAAGGGGAGGGGGGGGTTTGATAACACAATACTGATGAAAGCGGAAGGCTTTCATTTCATTTTGAGCTCCCATGTCAGAATGAATTTAGAAAATGACATTAGGGGGCAGCTTGGATATGAACAATTTGTCTGTGCTCAGACTTTGTTAGCAGTGTGTGAGGGGAACCCTTGTCTATATACATTTATTCTCTCTGACGAATGCTTAATGCAAAATCCACTGCAGTACCTACAGCAGAGAGGAGGATTTGTCCCTCTTATCTGAACATACACACAAACAATCACATGAGTGTAATCGAAGAGGCGCAGTATGGAATCATCACTTTTAATTAATAATCAGATGGCAAAATAGTTATACTGATTAACGAAAAGGATAAACAAATATGGAAACCATATTAAAAAGTGCAACATGCAACATGTTTTTCAGCCACTCTTAAAAATCCAGGGATACTTTTTGTGTGTTGAGATAAATGCATGCCAGTCTATTATGCCTTCATTTTTTACTTGTGTCTCTAGTCAATTGATTTGTGGCCTCTGACACAAAAAAATGAATATTGGGAGAAATTATTTCATTATAATTTATTTACACCTGCTGAAAAGGAAGTATTTCTCTTGTATTCTAAGTTTATCACACAGTGCTGTGTTATGAGCTGTTTGCATACCAAGAAAATGTGTATGCAAATATGATGGGCTGGTAAAAAGAAAGAACTTGGCTTCCATGCCAGCAAGCGTGTAGAATTAGAAAACACACACACACACACACACACACACACACACACACACACACACACACACACACACACACACACACACACACACACACCTTAACATGTCCAGACAACCCTCAATTGTGCGTAAAGCATTAGTTGATGCCTCGGAGCCCGGCCTGAATCTTCTTGTAGAATTAAGTCTATTTTAAGTCTAATTATTTGTGAGAGATTGCAATTTTGTCCAATTCCCACAATATTTAGGAAAAATGTGAGAATGCCAAATGCCACACTTTCATGGGAGTACACATTGTACAATAACAGTATACAACAGCTAAGTAATTATTTTGGATGAAAGGTAGTTTAAATTTGTTTCATATCCCTCCAAATGAGGTCTCTTTTATTGTTTAATTGTATGAGCTTTAAAGTTTGAAAAAACTGTTTTCAGTACATGTTTAATGTATCAAAACCAGCTTAAATGCATTGGCATTATACACAAAAAATATAGATCAAGCACAGTGACCTTAATCTCAACACTTTTCCCACACGTGTTCTCTACTATTTGAATTACTGAGCTCTCTCAGGAATAACCGATTCAACTCATAGTGACTCTGTATCCTTAGTATTGTACAGTAAGTCATGTTTCTTTTCAATCAGGGACACAACAAATAGTGTCTTAAGTGTGGCATTTTAGTCTGTGGAATTGAAAAAAGGCTTGAGACTATATCAAAACATTATTTGATCAAGTTTCATTGGATTACATGGAACTATCAGGTTATAAGCAACTCAATCAGAGCTGTTCTGGCAATATGGGAATTACCCTGCACTTGATAACTGACTTTTGTAAAGACACCAAGACAGTCAAATGCCTTTTTTTAATTTAAAGTTACTTGCCACTTGACACACATTTATTGTGTGACTCTTCTAAAATAAAGCTTCCAATGTGCATTATCACGCACAGAAACCATAATAAGACGAAATGCTTCTCTTATAACCTTGTTCATTGACTTTTATCCCAGCTGGCCAATGTTTTCCCTACTTCCCACAACCACTACTAACATAAGGCCTCCAACATACAGGGTGCATCTGTGATTGACAGCTTACATGACTAATAGATTCAACCCCTTCCCAGTTAGATGCATAGTAACTAACATTTGTGAATAATTACTGCATAAGAGTACAATAACTAGCAGTATTGCTGCTTAGTTCTACTCAGTAGGCTATGATTTGTTTTTGTTTTTTTCCTCCTTCTCCTTGACTTGTAGTTGAAAGAGCGGTGTGAGAAAAGTATGGGGTGTTTGAAAGTCTATTACTCTTTGGTGGAATTTCTTTTTTTTGGACATCTCTGCAGTCAGGTCAGGGATCAGGTTCACAAACAGATCCTGCTCAAGGACAATTGAGCAGGGTTGATGTTTGGCAGCATAGAGGTTTGAAACAAGATTTTCTGGTTATTAAAACAAAAGACTAGCTATGCCCGATAACTATCCCATGCTCCTTCACTTGTATTTTCCTAAATAAATTCAGTTTCAATTGCCAATATTACAGAGGGTAATACATCATTTAGATCGATAGTTTAGAGATAAAAGGCGACAGAGGGAATGGATGCTGCTGCAATCCTAAATTGGTCATGGACAACAGAGAAATGATTTGTGAAAAAAATATCAAATGACATAAGGTGCTTGGAAAGGTTGTTTAACTTCATGACAGTGGTGTTCTCTGTGGGAGAGGACTCAGATGAGGATATGACTCTGTGGGAGAGGCGGACGATAGTTGTGTTTTTTCTGAAGAGCTGTCAAGCAGCCATCACTCTAAATGGGATTCAACCTCTTCCTGTAACTGTCACTGTGGCAGCTGAGCAGGGAATGACCCCACTTGGCCTCGGCTGTTGATTTTATTTTATTTCTTTAAGTTAACAATCCTGCTGTCATAGAATTCATATCTGCTGCTTCCAGTTGAATAATCAAGTCAGTTTTGTATTCTAAGTTCAGCTCATGAATGTGATTAGATAGTCTGGAATCGTCTTTTGGATTGTAAAAAGTTTTTTTTTATCAAAACCTCTTTGCTACTTTGCTAGTAAAATAGATATTATCTCAAGCCTTTTAGGCAGTTTAGGCAAATTTTTTATAGACTGATCCATATTGAGCTTTGGAAAAAGAACATTTGTTCTCTCTTGCACACATTAAGAGTTGGATTTTTGAATAAGTAGAAATAATGTTCACATAAGTTTTAATGAAGAACAAATAACAAAACCAAAACCAGAGGCAATTAATGAGAAGAAAAAAACATCCAGAGCCCTTTTACTTGAAGGAGAGCTAAGAGTTAAGTTAATATTTCTGAAGCCCTTCAACCAGCTGGCTCTTATGAATCGATGTATGAAAGAATATCCTTTGACTCCACCACCCACAGAAGGAGGGACAAAGAGAAATGCTCAGGCAGAGAAAGAAATAACAAAGGGACAGCAATGCAAATAAAGCAGATTTATCTAAAACTACTTTTGGTGAGAATTCTATGAAAAATGTAGCTTTCATGTCTGTCTGAATCACAATTGCCGGCTTCAACACAGAGACATGTCCAACATCTGACCGATTCATAGTAATGGCGGTAATTATAATCCATATGGATCGTCATTCGTGCATAAGAAGTAATGACTGGAAAAATGAAGTTTTTACAGTACAAATACATTAAACCCAGCAAGTTAGCAAACACTTCTCCAGATGTTTCCTTCAAGGGAAAATGTCATTTTTTTATGACAAAGATTCTTGAGCTTCACCTAATACATTAGCGAAAATGTTGTCCAGTGAAAGCTGGACTTATCAAAGATACCTTAAAGTCTGCACATTTCTTACTTTTATTGTCTTTTTCCTTGACCTAGAGATAGTTTTACACTATGGAAGTGTGCAGTTGTGTCTGTACAATATGTATGATGTATAAGGAAGGGAGGAGCCATTGAGTGTGGCAGAGGGATGACAGCATATCATCAATATGTTCTGATGGGGTTGTAGGGGTTTAGGTTAGGTTGGTAAAGGGTAGGACGTGCAGAGTAACACATTTAAGACCAAACAATGAAAGGACACAGCAAAAAAAGGAGCAGGTGTACATATGGTGAGGGCAAAGAAATACAAACTCAGCAGAAACACGTCCATCTTCCTCTCTGTTAATTGAATCATCTTGTACTGACAGGTCAAAAAGAAAGACTAAACAGCAGTGGTTTGGTAAGGGCATGTTTCAGCAACTCACTCTTTTTTACTCTGTCTCTGCGGTGGCATCAGTTCATTAAATTCTGAAAGTGAAGTCCTTGTATAAAAAATCCTCAAGGGTAATTTCCACTTTCATATCAAAAAAGATGCAGGACCTAGAGTAGCTGATTCAAAGTTCATGCAGGGCAACAGACAGGTGAACAGTGTGCCATCCAGCAGCCATTCTTTGGCTAAATAAATTCCTCTCAGTTTGAATAATAAGACGGTGGCTTGTTGTTCCTGGCAATGCAAATTAAATTCAACGCATATAACATAAGTATCAGTTACCCAAACTGAAACTTTACTATTGCTTTTACCATGTGCTATAAATAAAACTTCCACATCGAGTTCCCAGGTTCATAAAATACTATCATTAGGTCTATGTGATAAATTAAGAGATATAGGTTACAAAGCATCTGCTTAGGTAACGCTAGACCTGAATCTTCCACTGATGTGATTTTAATTTCAGATAACACTTGATTTTTGCTCTCTATTATAACGATAAAACACTACACAGCTTGGACTCAGTTGGGCAATAAGGTTCAGAGGGTTAACTCAATAAAAATCCCTTATTTCTCTGCCTCTCTCTTTTGGTGTACCTTTCCTATCTTAATTTGTACTGCAATATTTCCACTGAATTGTTATTTGGACTCCAGACACGCCATCTGTCTGTGTACTCGTCTCTGTCTCATAGATACAAGTTATGGGCCACATTGCACAGTGTTGCACACTTAGTCATCACTGACTCACATAGAAAATGGCTATCAGACGGTAGGGAATGCCAATTCCTGTGGGAACACACACAGAAGGGTCGAATGTGTGTTAACAATACAAACACATGAAATCAGTGTTGCTAAGTTTATATCCTGATAGTACTGTATTGTAGAGAAAAAACCCAGAGAGAGACAGGTAAGGGGAGAGAAAACTAAAGCCAGGAACACAGAAAGGTGTTACTTTGCGTGCATGTGTGACCCAGATTGCGTGATTCAGTCTTGCTTCCTTTCAGTTTAGAACTATAGAGTCACTACTGCCACCCTGCCTGCATGTCCGTGCGCCAGGCCCCCACAGGCACCTTTGGGTTCAGGTGGCAGATTCACAACACACGCCAACAACATGACCTTGTCCTGGAAGGGCCCATTCAAGCCCAGTGATGGGGGCAACAGAGGCCAATGGGGTGAGTAGCGGTGGAGGAAGAATGAGACACCAGATGGATATGTTAATGTACTTGGCATCGTGTAATTTGCTGCTTTGCTTCTCCGTCTTGCTTTTTCTCTTTTTCCGTCTGACTCTGTCTCTCTTGCTCTCTTTGCCAATGAGTACACACAGCAGAACAATGTCATACTTAAAGTGCCATGATGGAATATATGACTGGTCAGCCTCTATCAGCAGCCAAAGAGCTGCAGCCCGCCGGTTTCTGGCACAGACCTGCTTCATTTGTGTCCTCTTCAATTACAGAAGCCTGTAATTTGCACAAACAGTCAATCACAACAGAGGGAGCGAAGCTTGCTAATTAAACCAGGGATTCAACTAAATAGCTGCTGAAGTGGTGATACAATAGTATGCTAAATACTGTAATACTAATTTCAGGTGGATAGTTTTACAGTTCACAGGGCCAGATTGTGATTTTTGAAACATCATAGGAATTGACTGACAACCATTAAAGTCTCTTAAACAATAATCATATTGTGTTGTAGGCATATATGTGCATAGTATGTGTGTTTGCGAGTGTGTATTTAGAGACAATATGTCGGAGATGAAACAAAGCAATTTGCAAATAATTATTTTCCCCTGATGTGCACATGTTATATCACAGGCATGTGAAACTGATTCCATTCTTCCACACACACACACACACACACACACACACACACACACACACACACACACACACACACACACACACACACACACACACACACACACACACACACTTGGTATAGTGTGGCAGTGTATAGTGGCAACCACTCAAAAGCAATAATAACTGCAATGAAAGATATTCAAATTGGTAAGCAAAAAAATGGTATCCGACCTCTCAAAGAGAGAAGCTGTTTTATATGCAATCAGCCGTGGTTTTGACCAACAGCAAATGTGTTTAGAGATTTCCCACTTCTCTCCTTTCTTTTCTCTTCTGCCCTGTGGACTGTGGGCTATGATCATAATCTTTACTTATTTGCTCATAATCACATCTAAAATTTTATTTCAATTATGCCATACATCTTTTAAAAGGTGAAACACTCCCACTGTCCCAACTTCTTTCATATCTTTTGTGATTTACTAAATTAAAGAAATATTTTTAACTGAAGCAGAGCACTAAACTGATGTCTGACTGAGGTCATATACAGTCTGACTCTTAAGTAGATTTATGTGTCTGTGTCTGGCTAAAAGATCACTGTCAGGATTTTACCACAGCAGCACCAGCTGGATGTCTCGTACATCATCAAGCTTTGTTGAGCGGCATACTGCAATCTGAAATGTGTAGGTGAAAACCCAAGCAACCCGTGCTGACCTATTACCGTTTTTGCAGGCTCTGCAAGGTGTTTCTGCAGCTGCTGTGACCGCAACTCTTTGTTAATACACAATGGAGAGAACTAGCGAGCCGTGCTAAACAGATGATCACGACACCAAACCATCTAACAAATATGTGTGCTTTTTAGATTCAACACCACAGATGTAAGACAGTAGGGATAAAGGCTAAGATGTTTGTTGCCTTTTGTACCTGCCGTAAAGTAAAATAATTACAACAAATCTAAAGTGACCTGTTACCTTGTTACTAAGGCAGTAGAGGCACCACAAATGAACACAATGTCAATTATATGTCATAGCACCCTAGCAGCAGCATGTAAATGTAATTTGCAGCCAGGGGGGTCTAGCAACTCTCCGTTGGCTTGTGAGCTGGAAAAGCCAAACTCTAGCCGGGCCAATCACATTGTGTATAGAGTCGGTGGGCGGGCTTAACAGAATGACAGCAGAGTTACAACGGTTCCGCGTGAATTCCCTGCTACTTGAAAACAAAGAAGATAGCTGCTGTTGCTGGTGAACAGCGGTCTTTCGAATCGGCTTTGGCCGCGACTCTGGAAGACTTGGAGTTAAGCTTTTCTTTGAGAAAAGAACAAAAAACGGCACTGAAGTCATTCTTAAAATAGGAAGATGTGTTCGGAGTTTTTCCGACCGGATATGGCAAAAATCTATCAGCTAGCTCCACTACCTTCTTCGTTGCTCTGCTTTGTTGTAGCGCTATCCTATTGCGTGCAGAGGGAATTTGAAAGACAACTGTTTATCCCGCCCCTCAGATTGAGCCCTGCCAATGGTGAGTTCCCAGACCCAACATCTTGATGTGGGTCTGGCTTGTCAGGCTAGAGCAGTTGTTCCCAACCTGGGGTCTGGGGACCCCTCAGGGGAGCGGCAGAGATCACAGGGGGTGCGCAAGTCTTTATCTGGTTTGAGGTTGAGGTAAAAAAAAATATATTTGCACATGTTAAACAAATTATGATAATACACTAGAATATATAATGTATACAAAAGTTGGTATAAAAACTATATATTTTTGTTCTCGCTTAAAATTGTAGGCAGGCTACTTAGTAGGCCAAACCTCCAGGACCTATTGCATTATCTCCTAAATGCATGGTTGTCAATCAAAAATGAAGTGTATTTGTCTTGATTCATGAAGACTTGACATTTCTGGAGAGAAAAGGTGTTCTGCCAGCAGCAGTGTGATGCGACATTCTTTACGTCCTTAATCGCATTGGTACAGCTTGTGCGTCTGGCATACAACAAACAAGGTCATGAGTCACACGCTGACTAATGTTGATGACTGTGAGAGCTATTTAGAGCAGTGGTTCCCAACCTTTTTTCCTTGGCGCCCCCCTACTTATGTCTAAGAAAAGCTGAGCCCCCCCTCCGAAACCAAAGTTAAGGTAACTCTTGAGATAGAGCCTTACTTTTTTGATACAGAGGAGTTAAACAACCATGCATTTAGGAGATAATGCAATAAGCTTTAAAATAGTTTCAAAGGGTCATACATGCTTCTCAGCTCATACAGCAACACATTTAAATTCAGTTCAACTAAATATGTGGTAAACTGTACTGGAATAAATGCTGTACAGTAACACAATACTCATATGTCAACAGTGATCTGATATAAAGTACAGTAAATAATTTAATGTTTGTAAGAGTGATGTAATTTAACAACCGTCTCTGTGACGTCTAATTTTAATCGAGACCACAACAATGAGAACACTTGATTGGTTCAAACTATTCTAAACTATACTAACTTAAGTCTGTGTAACATTGTCTAATCCTCTAGCCCAGTGGTTCCCAACCTTTTTTCCTTGGCGCCCCCCCTACTTATGTCTAAGAAAAGCTGAGCCCCCCCTCCGAAACCGAAGTTGAGGTAACTCTTGAGATAGAGCCTTACTTTCTTTTTTGATAGAGAGGAGTCATCAGCACTTTTACGTTTCTCCGCTATGTTTCATTCATAAAATAGTGATGCCGTGGCGGCAGGAAAAACGAGGATGAAAGCAGCTAGCAGCTGACCTGATGACAGCAAGGGTCCCAGGTTAAGAGGTCCCGGAGGTTTGGCCTACTAAGTAGCCTGCCTACAATTTTAAGCGAGAACAAAAATACATAGTTTTTATACAGACTTTTGTATACATTATATATTCTAGTGTATTATCATAATTTGTTTAACGTGTGCAAATTTTTTTTTTTACCTCAACCTCAAACCAGATAAAGACTTGCGCACCCCCTGTGATCTTTGCCGCCCCCCTGAGGGGTCCCCGGAACCCAGGTTGGGAACCACTGATTTAGAGTATACGTTTATTCTAATTTCTTCACCTTACAGAGATGGGGCAGTCTCCCTATCTAGCGAGCCATCCGTCTGCTTGTGTCTGAGTTTAGGCAGCCCAGTCTGTTTGTGCTTTCTCGTGAGGAAGTGTGTGGAAATTGCCTCAGGTTGTTTACATAGGGGAGGGTGTGTTGAAACACACTGCTGAGACACCTCTTGAGTAAACATCAACTGTGCTCGATTTGATCTGCAATGTTGCCCACAGGATTGGCCTTAACGTGTGTACACTTCTTTATTTAAAAAAAGATACTGCCTGGTAGTTCTGATGTAAATGCTTACTAACAGCAATGGACTGGCAAAAACACACTAAAGCACAGAGTAAAACAGGTTACTGCCTTTTTAAGCTGACAGAAATCTGGCTGAAGAAAATCCTTCTGTGTAAATATGCAGTGTACAGCATTGAGAACGGTATCAAACTGAACCAAGTTTTGAATAGAAAAGGCACAAATTATTGATTTTCTAAAAATAACAGATTTGGTAGCAGATTGTTGTTAAACTGGGGTACGAAAATGTGTGTTGGCACAGATCTTTACACCAATCTGCCTGTATGTTTGTATGAAAAGACAATGTGCTCCTCGGAATAAAGGATAAAAGAGTGCTTTATAAAAGAAGGCTGAGTTCATACGCGAGTTTGCGAGGGGGTCGGGGTGCAGGGGGAGCCCTGCCCCTCCTGGCGGCTGATGCGGGTAATTGCATTGTTTCATGGCATGACCAGATATTTTATAAATATTTTAAATAACACAAAACAACTAAATGGTGGTAGGTAATACATCTGATTTCATATAGGCCTACTGCTTTAGTAAAAAAAAATATTTTTTCAGGGCTCTGGCTCTCACCTGAGACCATTGTAGACGCATATGCAGGATGCAAAAAACGAAAATTACCGTTGCACTAGTCTGGACATCTTACCGTGCCAACGTTGTAATAAAGGTTTCCTAAATGCCATGTATATAAATTTGCTGTCAACTTACTAATTGATTGTGCGTTTTGTGTAGATTTGGACTTTTATACGTTTTATTCCACATTGTTTAAACGGCAAAGTGGATCTCCTGATCGCTGTGGATTACTTTTTGTTTCGTGTCATTGGATTACGGCAAAATACGGATCTTTTTTCTTAACATGTCTTAACGTTTTATAGTGTGACTGCGCTTGGCTTCTGCGTTTGGGGAGGCATCTCAACAGACTGGATTGTTCACGGTTACATTTTAGTTGAATTTAAGTGTCGGGGCAGTTTGCCACCGTCTGTCTGTTGCGTTCCAAGACAGCCATGCCGCGATTGGATTTCATAAGGGCGAATTGTTAAATTGTTACAATGTAATTTAAAATCTTCTTTAAAAATAAACATATGTTTATTTGGCGTGTTTGTTTTGTCCATATGTGCTAGTGCTGTGTTCCCCAAGTGGTAGGCCAGGTCTCAGCTTCTACAATGAGTTTTTTTTTTTTTTTTCCCCCCCCTGGCTCAAATGTCAAACTCCGCTTATGGCTGAGTTAATCTACCTTTGAGTACAAATATTTTTCTTCAGGCTTTTTCGTTAAACTTGTGAGCACAAAAGTGAGCCTTGGCTTTCTTTTATTTTTTTCTCAATATATTGATAGCTGTTTGATCAATTAAAGCCACAAACTGGAGGCCATCATCTATTTTCTTTTTCAATTACCATACTTTGTTACAAAGACAGTACTTCCCTTAGCTTTCCTTCTTTCTATCCATTCTTAATGTTACAGTATATGTACTGTGAGTTTGCCAATTTACAGCCCAATTGGTCAAATCGGGTTATCTAATGAAGTGGCCTGCGAGCCTCGACAGCACTGAGACAGGTTATGTCAGAAGAGAAAACAGCATGCAACAAGGTTGCAACTTCCCACCAATCGATACACAGAATAACTGCCACTTAGACCATTATACCATCCTCTTTCGGGTCTAGAGTAATGAACTGTAATAGAGAAATGATAATAATGATGATAGTGATAATTAGTGGGATAATAACAGGGCAATCACAGGGTGCTGTAACGGGAGACATTAGCTGTAATCTATGATTGATCTGTTGCGAAGCTGGCAGCTTTGCAATCGAACGGGAGTTCCAGGGAACTGCAGACAGTGTGTATCCAAGTGTGTTGGTGGATTTAATTCAAATACAAATAAAGACCAATATTGTTGTTGTTTTTAACAAACCGAAAAACCAAGACAAATAAAACCAAAACTATCTGCATTGCTGAATACGAACATGTACAGCATTTATATAGCGCTATTAATTTGCCTCTCATTCACCTATTCATGCACACACACACACACACACACACACACACACACACACACACACACACACACACACACACACACACACACACACACACACTCGCCCCAGATCTCTAACCCAGCCTTCATGGTGAAAGGAAGGTTAAATAAATAAAAATAGAACTGCTTTGTCTATTCCTGAAGTTTTTGACTGTATTTCCTTTCCGCTACTTCTGTCTCTCCTCCTAGACAGTGTTTACTCATTCTGAGTTTGCTTTGTCTCCTATACTTCCAGTAAATAAGTCATACAGTTTCTCTCATCAATCCAAGAGGTGTGAGAATATGTGCACATGTACGTAATTTATGGTCTGTATTGGAACTACCTGCTGCAAGTGTGGACTCTTGTCTGCGTGCTCACGGATAATTTTCATTGTGTGTGTGTGTGGCTGACTGTAGGTGATTGTTTGGTAAGCCTCGGAGAGCCTGAGAACTGGAAGCTGCTATCAACATTGTATGGCTTCTTCTCTTCCTCTGAGCTCTGGGATGTGTCGCTGAGTATGTGTGTGGGAGCAGGAGTGTGAGTGTGTGAGGTTTTTACAGCCAGCCTCAGAATGCTAAAGGGAGGGTGAGACATGCCTGCATCTCATCGAAGAGTTTTAACAAAGGCCATATTGTAACGGGAGGATCCTGTCTCGGCCATGATAACAGCCTCAACAATGCCAAACTCTGTGCCCTAATCAGGACAAATGAGCGGGACAGGTTTTCTATAGTTTTGTTCCATTTGCTTCATTTCTCAGATGATTCTGATGACACTCCAAAACAACCTTGAGCTGTGACAAATCCACATGGCATCTTAGGAGACTTTGAAAAGAGCCGCAAGCTTTCAAAATATACTGTTTTGGCTTTTCAGATGTGTTGGGATATCTGCCCCAGCAGGGTCCACAGGCACAGGGGTGCAGGACTGGGTAAGGACAGGGAAAGTGAAAATATAAACAATTTGGTTTTATATTATGACACTATTCAAATTTGTCTCAAAGACACATTTGTATGCTTACAGAGTCCCACTGAGATAAGCAGCATGAGAGACAAAGTCAGTGTGTAGGTTATGTTCTTCATCGTGGTGCTAAAGTATTTTTTCTTAGCCATTTTAAAGTAAAATAAAAAACAACTGTACAAACCTTCACAACTAATGGAAATGCCTTGTCATTATGAAATGGCAGGGATGCATTAATGTCCAACACTATATCTCTATTAGGGGTGCACGATATTGAAAAAATTTGATATTGTGATATCGATAATGAATATTGCGATATCGATATTAATTTCGATATTTTTAAACATATGTAAAATTACGAAAGTTATGGGAAAATGCATCAAAATAGATTTATAACAAATAAAATAAGTTTTCTTACAACACAAGATTTATTTCAACTGACAGTCATATTGGACTGGTACAACATGTGTCTAAAGAACAGGACATGTTTTACTGGTTGGACAGTATAAAATAAATAAATAAAGAGCATGTCTATAGAACAGGACATGTTGTACTGGTTGTATATACAGTGGGGCAAAAAAGTATTCAGTCAGCCACCAATTGTGCAAGTTCTCCCACTTAAAAAGATGAGAGAGGCCTGTAATTTTCATCATAGGTACACTTCAACTATGAGAGACAAAATGAGAAAAAAAAATCCAGAAAATCACATTGTAGGATTTTTAATGAATTTATTTGCAAATTCCTCAGGAAAATAAGTATTTGGTCACCTACAAATAAGCAATATTTCTGGCTCTCACAGACCTGTAACTTCTTCTTTATGAGGCTCCTCTGTCCTCCACTCGTTACCTGTATTAATGGCACCTGTTTGAACTTGTTATCAGTATAAAAGACACCTGTCCACAACCTCAAACAGTCACACTCCAAACTCCACTATGGCCAAGACCAAAGAGCTGTCAAAGGACACCAGAAACAAAATTGTAGACCTGCATCAGGCTGGGAAGACTGAATCTGCAATAGGTAAGCAGCTTGGTGTGAAGAAATCAACTGTGGGAGAAATTATAAGAAAATGGAAGACATACAAGACCACTAATAATCTCCCTCGATCAAGGGCTCCACGCAAGATCTCACCCCGTGGGGTCAAAATGATCACAAGAACGGTGAGCAAAAATCCCAGAACCACCGGGGAACCTAGTGAATGACCTGCAGAGAGCTGGGACCAAAGTAACAAAGGCTACCATCAGTAACACACTACGCCGCCAGGGACTCAAATCCTGCAGTGCCAGACGTGTCCCCCTGCTTAAGCCAGTACATGTCCAGGCCCATCTGGAGTTTGCTAGAGGGCATTTGGATGATCCAGAAGAGGATTGGGAGAATGTCATATGGTCAGATGAAACCAAAATAGAACTTTTTGGTAAAAAACTCAACTCGTCGTGTTTGGAGGGGAAAGAATGCTGAGTTGCATCCAAAGAACACCATACCTACTGTGAAGCATGGGGGGTGGAAACATCATGCTTTGGGGGCTGTTTTTCTGCAAAGGGACCAGGACGACAGATCCGTGTAAAGGAAAGAATGAATGGGGCCATGTATCGTGAGATTTTGAATGAAAACCTCCTTCCATCAGCAAGGGCATTGAAGATGAAACGTGGCTGGGTCTTTCAGCATGACAATGATCCCAAACACATTGCCCGAGCAACGAAGGAGTGGCTTCGTAAGAAGCATTTCAAGGTCCTGGAGTGGCCTAGCCAGTCTCCAGATCTCAACCCCATAGAAAATCTTTGGAGGGAGTTGAAAGTCTGTGTTGCCCAGCGACAAGCCCAAAACATCACTGCTCTAGAGGAGCTCAGCATGGAGGAATGGGCCAAAATACCAGCAACAGTGTGTGAAAACCTTGTGAAGACTTACAGAAAACGTTTGACGTCTGTCATTGCCAACAAAGGGTATAAAACAAAGTATTGAGATGAACTTTGTTATTGACCAAATACTTATTTTCCACCATAATTTACAAACAAATTCATTAAAAATCCTACAATGTGATTTTCTGGATTTTTTTTTCTCATTTCGTCTCTCATAGTTGAAGTGTACCTATGATGAAAATTACAGGCCTCTCTCATCTTTTTAAGTGGGAGAACTTGCACAATTGGTGGCTGACTAAATACTTTTTTGCCCCACTGTACACTACAGTATAAAAAACAATGCAATGCACATCTGTTGGCTTAAAGCCAAAGTATTTCCAAGCTACCGAGGAGGAGGCATTACCCTACAGTCACATTAGCTACAAGAGACAGAGACAAAGCGACAGGCTACCATTAATTTTCAATGGGAGTGGCCAGAGCCATTGAGATATAAATGTCATAGAGATTATAAATATATAATGTCTTTCTCTTTCTCTCTGGGAGTGGCCGTTTGGCCACGAGCGACTGCCAATCCGAGTGAAGGCAGCGTGAGGGCAGCGTGACGTATGTCAGTGGCTCGAGCGAGTCGAAGAAAATAATTCAAGATGGCGGAAAATGCTTCAGGACATCGTATTTATGTATATATCTGATATGTTTGGCATTTAATCTCATATATTGTGTTACTTTTATCGAGAAATAAATACTTTTAAATCCAAAAACATCGTTCTTGTGACTTAACAATACCTCTGAAGTAACTTTTAATACGTGGTTTAAGGTAGCACCGGAGAATTTCTGTTTACTGTTGCCAAGCAACCAGGGGTAGGCTAGGCACGCCCAGGAGCACCCACAAGCAAGTGCATGTTGCTCTCTTTTGTAGCTAATGTGACTGTAGGGTTACTTTTGGCCTCAAAAGTTTCCTTTCAATCTCATCTCCCAGAGCAACACTCATTTTCTTACTTTTGTGTTCTTTTTGCTCCACTCTTCGCTCTCTCTTTAGGTCCTTTCTTTTCTTTCACTTCGTTTTATGGTTCTGCGGAGGCTCCATGCAGCTGATGTTTATACGTGCTCTGGTGTGTGCGTTGAGCCAGCATGTGTGTGTGTGTGGTAGAGCGGGGAAGAAGTGAGAGAGTGACGGCAATTTTCTTCGGAGTGAGTAGCGACTCTAGAGTCTTATTGAGAGAAACAAAGTGTCTCCCCTGTTCTTTCTGACCACGGTGGGAAATCTGGAGCAGGAAAAGTTAACCATCTCCTTGATTTCATGTTGTTTATGGAGAAGGAGAACCAGGAAATGAGTCAGGGGAAATACAACGCTACCAAGTGATGTGTATTTTTCGAGAGGTTCATCAAAGAGTATAGACGTAACAAGAGGTGAAACTCAATGGAACTGCAGCTCCGCCATCTTGGACTGAATGTAACACAACGTTCTATTGAGTTTCGCCTCTTGTTGCTTCTGTACTCTTTGGGTACATGTCGGGCGGGATGCAACGCAAACAAAATATTGCGTAATTATCGCGAGACTTTCGGTATAATATCGCACAACGTGATATCGCGATAACGATATTGAGTCGATATATCATGCACCCCTAATCTCTATGCTAGCTAACTACTGCTAACTACATTCAAAGTAAGGATAAGCAAGCATCGGCCACACCCAAGAGTCAAATAATCTTATGCTACCATATTTAAATTTGAAAACAACCACATAAGAATTGAATCAATAAGATACCAGAGCAGTCAGCAATGTTTAGATAATCTGACCTTTCCAAACTCCCAAAAAGGTTCAGTACTAGCACAACTACACATTATAGGTACAAAATGCATAACTCAACAATTACATAGCTTACTGTATTCACATCAAAATATAGATATTACTTGAACAGCCACACGCACAAAATAATCTGTGTATCTTATATCCGACTCACAAACTTGAATTTGTTTGCTCATGCTTCTTGGTGGCATCAATGTAAAAAGAAGCAAAGAGAGAGGGGAAAAATAACGGAGGCACAGTACATTACAATGCCTTTTGTATGAGTCAGACACCACTGAAAATAAAAGATGGTGCAAGTCCAAATGTGTGACTGGTGCTAAAACAGCTTCATTACGAGTCCGCACCCGCACCCAAATTTTATTGCTAATTACAGTGAACCGGAATATGGAGAGGTTGAGATCATTAAAAGGTTTAATGGCATGTTGGTTGTACTTGACTTTCATTGCTTTTTTCCTCACAGTTACCCTCTCTCATCTTGGTACGTGTAATATTACAACACCAAAAGATTTCCCTGCAACTGATTTGATAGTTCAGGAAGTGTGCGTAACACACTTTGGGCTTTATCCAACACTTGCTGATATGTGTTCATTCAAACATAAGTTGTAGCAGATACGCAATATGTCAAGTCATGGTCACAGGTTCAAGAGTATTTCAATTCCAAAAACAAGAGGTACTATAAATGTCTAATATTCTACCACGATGACTGTGACATAGTAAACAAACTAACAAAGCTGGGGCTAATTATTGAAGTAATTACCATATATTTCTTTTTACAATGTTTTTATCTTACCACAATTATCACATAAAATTCCAACTACAAATATGGACTGCATATTTCAAAGCATTAAAGCAGAGTTAAAAAATCCTTAATGCCTTATTATTGTGCACATTTTTGCAGAAACATGGTGAAGAATAATATTTAATTGACTCAACAGGGTGAATCTGGCAGGGAATATGGGTTGTTATAGGTCGACTGACAGCATCATTAAAAAAAAATCACTATTTATTTCAGATGACGTCTAACTTTGCGCCCTAAAAACTATCTTCGACAAAGTAAACCTGTGACGTATGGTAGTACAGTGGGTCTCTCAGTGTGGTTGGGAATACACTAGATATTTTTGGGGCTTTATGTCTATTGTGTGCTTTTTTCTTTGTAAAAAAACTTTCTTTGTCATTCTTTGAACTGTATGTTACAGTATAACCACCTGAATGATAGTGATGGATAGACAGCGAACCTTCGAGTTTTGATACTTTTTGCAAAATACACCGTTATTTTATATATATATATATATATATATATATATATATATATATATATATATATATATATATATATATATATATCTCAACCCAAAGGGTAGAGAGCCTGGCACCTGTCTCTGTCAGATATCGACCGGATATCATCACACATATTCAAACCCACAAACACACACATTCATTCATCAATCTAACCAGGAATGCACAAACAAAATTCCCATAAACATTCACTTCACACAGGGTTTGAGACAGTTCCAGAGAGGCTGGTGAGGAGGCATCTACAGTGGCAGGCGACTAATTGAATGTGAAGTGGGTCCAAGCTGTGGCAGCATTGGCCTTCCGCCTGCATTGCTAAGAGATGTCAAGCGATCCACTAGCAGCCTAAACACACACTAAAACTCTGATGCCCCCTCCCCTGAAAGAATGAGAAAATTGTATAATTATTCTATATATAAAAAAAATTTAAAAAACGGATGTGGGAGATAAAGCTGTTTTCACACATACAGGCAATCCGCTTGTTGTTCCTCGCCTTAAAAGTTCAATTCATTTTAATTAAGGGCTGGCTACATTGCACGTGTAACGTATGCGGAGCGGACGTTCCAACACTACGCTTTCACTATAATCAATGCAACTGTCGACACCAGGCAGAGAGCAGCGCGTAGTGGTGCGTATGCGCCATGGAGATCCGCTCTACAAGCATAAAAATAGGACAGTCTTCTATTTATATTTTTTACGTGCGGTGTGTGCGGCCCTTTTACACAGAAATGGATCATAAAGTGTCATTATTTCTTTTAAATTAAATTACCGATATACAGGAAACGAATTAATGACTGTGAATGAGCGTATTGGCTTTCATTTTGAGAGTTTCTGTTTTTATTTCTTGTTTCCCTCACCTGTATCCTCTGATAACAGTGGACAGTAGAGTTTCATGGCACTATGCCAGCTCCAAAAAAACTGAAGAAACAACAACAATCCAAAAGCAGAAGCTCTCTGTCTCGCCTGTGACTCACACAATCCTACGCTGTGTGTGCGTAGCAGGTATAGCCAGTTATAACATAACATACGCTCTGCTAACAGTCCGCATACATTAAGCGTTCAATGTAGCCAAACCTTGCCCCTGTTGTTTTTTTTTTTTTTTTTTTAAATGATGTGCACTAAACCATAATTGTGCTAGTGGTCTTTGGTGTTTAGACACCTTCATAAATAGATGTGTGATGCGTAAATCAATGTTGTTTTTATTTTTTCATCAGCAACCCCTAGTATAGATTCAAGCAATTAAAGAAAAACTAATGCTTGTTGACACATAGTCAAAGAGTTACACACCAAGATGTGAGATGAACTTTGTGGTGGCACAACAGGCTTATTGTATTGCTGTTTTGACCAAATGCTTTTATGACCTGTTATAGCTGCATATTGCAGAAAAGGAGAAGAAAAAAAAGCACACAGAGAAGCTTGCCAATATTTGCAACGTGTAGCTTGATGCCACACTTAAATGCAGCCTCATCATTGCAATGATACTCAGCCTAATCAATAACAATTACAGCAGCGCAAAGTAGTTTATTGTTTTTATAGTGTACAGACCTTTCTTCTATGCCTTTGCAGCCTCTTGACTGGATCCCATGCTTTTTCAAATGTAATTTCAATTGACTTGTTGAGAGAAGGCCACTACAGCCTCTAGACTACATAAGTGATACCAAAAAAACAGAAAGGCTTAACACACATACACACACACACACACACACACACACACACACACACACACACACACACACACACACACACACACACACACACACACACACACACACACACATCAGAGGGTGAACCTGTTCTGTAATAAGTAGTGACAGGAGGAAATATAGAGTAAAGATACATATCTCCAGCCAATGTAAAGAAGTAGTAAGAACACTGACAGAAAGAGTGAGAGGAAAAAGTAAATAATAAGTAAAAGGAAAACTGACTACATACTTTGTACGTCAAACAGTGTTTGTTTGTTTGTTTGAGGGCATCACAATATGTACTGTATCTATAAAAGATGTGTATGCATCATCCAATCAAATTATGAGATGTTCACTTTGTTAATGCTTGTGTTTGCCAGTTTGGATATCTACAAGCCTTCATTTACCTGCGTGAGTGTGTGTCACCTCTCTCTCCTAACTCTTTGAACCGGAACCGGAAGGTAACGCAGTGTGAGAGTGTGGAGGGAGAGAAGACAGACGGAGGAAAACAGTATTATTTCGAGAAAAATGTTGTACTAGTTGCTTAGTTTTTTGTTTCTTATTAGCCCCCTGGTAGCCTTTTGTCTCTAGAAAGAGCCAGCATCTACGCAAATCTATGTACCTGTGCGTGGAGGACCGCACATTTTCTACAAGTAGTAATCCCACAGGATTTCCTCGTTGCTTGAAAATGCAAACAAAGAAATTTCTGATCTTAGGGAAGAAGTTCGTTGGCTCTCAGAGGACTTAAAAACCAAAGATGCCTTGTTAACAGCCTACCTGGACGTTGCTCAAAATCAATCGCTCAAAATCACAACTCTCTCAGTGGCTTTCCAGGATACTGCGCTTTGGGACCCATCCGCTTGCCCATATCCATCTTCTTGCTCGACATCGACCATTAGGCCATCCTGGACTAAAATGGTTTGCGGCCGAAAGAGAGCCTCGGGTAGGGCTCTATTGCCTCCTGCCCTCAACCTCTCCAGTTGCTTCGATGCCCTGTCGAAGCCGAATGTTCCCCCGGTAACAGCCGATGTGGTTACCCGGGCTCGCCCCGTTTCAAAGCCGACTGGTACAGCGCTACACGCGCTACACAGGTACAGCGCTACACGCTCCTCTGTGCTTCCTTTAGAGCAGCCACCCATTCATAATCCCATAACTATGGTGTCTGTCCCCCGACTGAGATCGGTAAAATCAAACGTAAACCAATGAGGTGCTATACTTAACAACCTAATTGGAATTAAAACAACCACTGCAACGACAGAACAGAATAGGAGAATCAAATGTGGACTATTAAATATTAGATCGCTGTCTTCTAAAGCAATATTGGTAAACGATTTGATATCAGATAATCAAATTGATCTATTCTGTCTTACTGAAACCTGGCAGGGACATGAAGAATATGTTAGTCTAAATGAAGCCACTTCTCCCAGTCATATTAATACTCAAATTCCTAGAGGCTCAGGCCGAGGAGGGGGAGTTGCAGCCATATTTGACTCAAACCTGTTAATCAATCCTAAACCTAAACTTAATTATAACTCGTTTGAAAGTCTTGTTCTTAATCTTCAACATCCGATATGGAAAACATTACAGCCAATTATATTTGTTGTTGTTTACCGAGCGCCAGGCCCGTATTCTGAATTTTTATCTGAATTCTCAGAGTTTTTGTCATGTGTAGTCCTAAAATCAGATAAAATAATTATTGTAGGTGATTTTAATATTCATGTGGACGTTGACAGCAATAGCCTTAGTACTGCCTTCAACTCACTACTAGATTCAATTGGTTTCAGTCAGAGTGTGCATAAGGCCACGCACTGTTTTAACCACACACTCAACCTTGTGCTGTCATATGGCATCAAAATTAGGATTTAGGATTAGACTATTAGGATTTAATAATATTTCCACAGAATTCCTTATTATCAGACCATTTTTTAATAACTTTCAAATTCTTACTACCCGACTATACGAAATTAAATAAAACCTTCTACACTAGATGCCTATCTGACAGTGCTATAGCTAAATTTAAGGAAAATATCCCAACAGCATTTAACTAAATGTCGTGCTTTAATATAACAGGACCTTTATGTTAACTTTAGTCCTTCTCAAATTGATAATTTTGTAGACGGTGCTATGGCCTGCCTACGGACAACTTTAGACTCTGTTGCTCCCCTCAAAAAGAAGATGATGACGCAAAGGAAACTAGCACCTTGGTATAACTCCCAAACTCGCAAATTAAAACAAATCTCACAAAAAATTTAAAGTAAATGGCGTTCCACCAAATTGGAAGAATCTCGTTTAGATTGGCAAGACAGTTTGAAAACATATAAGAAGGCCCTCAGAAATGCCAGATCAGACTATTACTCATCATTGACAGAAGAAAATAAGAATAAACCCAAGGTTTCTTTTCAGCACTGTTGCCAGGCTGACTGACAACCACAGCTCTACTGAGCCATCTATTCCCCTAGCACTGAGGAGTGACGACTTCATGAGTTTCTTTAATGATAAAATTATAACAATTAGGGATGGAATTCATCACCTTTTGCCCTTAACTTTTAGCAGTTCACCTTTGAATGCAGGAGAGCTAGAAAGAACGACAGGACCTGATATATACTTAGACTGCTTTTTTCCTATAGACCTTCAACAGTTAATGCTAAAGGTCTCTTCAGCAAAGCCATCTACCTGTCTATTAGACCCCATCCCAATGAGGCTACTTAAAGAAGCGTTACCTGTGGTTAACACTTCATTACTAGATATGATTAATATGTCTTTATTAACAGGTTATGTGCCGCAGTCATTTAAAGTAACTGTGATAAAACCACTTCTGAAAAAACCCACCCTCGATCCTGAGGTCTTAGCCAACTATAGACCTATATCTAACCTTCCCTTTCTCTCCAAGATCCTTGAGAAAGTTATGTGACTTTTTACATAGGAATAGTCTATTTGAGGACTTTCAGTCAGGATTTAGAAAGCATCATAGCACAAAGACGGCACTGGTGAAAATTACTAATGACCTTCTAATTGCTGCTGACAAAGGACTTGTCTCCATACTTGTCCTATTAGATCTTAGTGCTGCATTCAACACTATTGACCATACCATCCTTTTACAGAGACTGGAACATTTAGTTGGCATTAAAGGAATCGCACTAAGCTGGTTTAAGTCCTATTTCTCTGATCGATCGCAATTTGTCAATATCAACGATAAATCCTCCAAGTACGCTAAAGTTAGCCATGGCATTCCTCAAGGCTCAGTGCTTGGACCAATTTTTTTCTCCTTGTATATGCTTCCTCTAGGGAATATTATTAGGAAACACTCAATTAACTTTCACTGTTATGCGGATGACACCCAATTATACTTCATATCAATCAAGCCAGACGAAACCAGTCAGTTAGCTAAACTTCAAGTATGCATTAGAGATATCAAATCATGGATGACCTACAATTTCCTGATGTTAAACTCAAACAAAACTGAAGTTATTGTGCTGGGCCCTAAACACCTCCGAACATCATTATCCCAAGATATAATTACTCTAGACGGCATTGCCATGGCCGCCAGCATATTTTTGATCAGGCTATATCCTTTAACGCCCACTTAAAACAAACCTCTAGAATAGCCTTTTTTCACCTTCGTAACATTGCCAAAATTAGGAACATCCTGTCTCAAAACGATGCTGAAAAACTAGTCCATGCATTTGTTACTTCCAGGCTGAACTATTGTAATTCCCTATTATCAGGATGCTCAAATAAGTCTTAGGACTCTCCAGCTGATCCAGAATGCTGCAGCGCGTGTTCTGACAAGAACTAAGAAAAGAGATCATATTTCTCCTATATTAGCTTCTCTGCATTGGCTTCCTGTAAAATCCAGGATTGAATTTAAAATCCTTCTCCTGACCTACAAAGCTCTAAATGGTCAAGCACCATCATATCTTGAAGAGCTCATAGTACCTTATTGTCCCACTAGAGCACTGCGCTCCCAGAATGCAGAGTTACTTGTGGTTCCTAGAGTCTCTAAAAGTAGAATTGGAGCCAGAGCATTTAGCTATCAGGCTCCTCTCCTGTGGAACCAGCTCCCAGTCTGGGTTCGGGAAGCAGACACCGTCACCACCTTTAAGAATGAACTTAAAATGCTCCTCTTCGATAAAGCTTATAGTTAGGGAGTGAGGAGTTGCAGCGTTCGCCTAGACCGGCGGGGGAAGGTGTGTAGCCACAGTCATGACGCACCGCCTCTCTATCGCGGCTTCTCTTCATAGAAAGCTTACTATATTTAGGGTATGAGGAGTTGCAGCGTTCGCCTAGACCGGCGGGGGTGGGTGTGTAGCCACAGTCATGGCACACCCCCACCCTATCTCTGCTTCTCCCCATAGAAAGCTTACATATACTTAGGGAGTAATTAGTCGCAGCATTAGCCTAGACCGGCGGGGGAAGGTGTGTAGCCAAAATCACGGAACACAGCCTCCCTATCTTCCCTTCTCTGCACATCTTAGTTATGCGGTTATAGTTCTAGACTACCGGGGTACCTCCTTGGACACACTTCACGCTTCTCTCTCCTCTCTCTTTCCATCTGTGTGTATTCGTGTCACAGAAATGCTTGTTACTAACATAGCTTAGTACAGTCAGACATAGGACTCCGGGGAATAAGCTCCCCGGAGTCCTTATGTTCTTTTTCCGCCCAGCATCATCATCTTGGATCATGATGGCACCTACTGCAATGCCCGGCTTCGACTTGCTATGTCCGGCCAACGCCCTGCCACGCCCTGTTACGCCCTGCTGTCCTCTACGACACCATGAACTATTATAACTATTACAATATCTTTATTGTGACTATTATTGCCATTGTTCATCATACCCCCAACCGGCACCGTCAGACACCGCCTACCAAGAGCCTGGGTCTGTCCGAGGTTTCTTCCTAAAAGGGAGTTTTTCCTTGCCACTGTCGCACTTACGCATTCATGCATGCTCTTGGGGGAATCACTGGAATTGTTGGGTCCTTGTAAATTATAGAGTGTGGTCTAGACCTACTCTATCTGTAAAGTGTCCTGAGATAATCCCTGTTATGATTTGACACTCTAAATAAAATTGAATTGAATTGAATTTAATTGTGTTCGTCTGGCAGTCACTCATTAGTGTAGACCTGTCTCCCTGAGCTGCCAGTCACATCCATTGTGTGTGCTGCCTGCAGTCATCCATTTCCCTCACTGCCCTACCTGGCTACATCCATCTCCGCTCAGCCAGACGCTGTTAAAACTGCGTCACTGCTGTGTGTGTGTGTGTGTGTGTGTGTGTGTGTGTGTGTGTGTGTGAGAGAGAGAGAGAGAGAGAGAGAGAGAGAGAGAGAGGGAAAATGTATTGCATGTTCAAAGCACATGACCATAGCTGAGGGGTTGGACATTAAATGAACTGGTTAATCTCTAGCTTCCCACTTTAGGCTCAGTTTACTTTTCACAACAACAGTCCACCACAGTGTCCACATTACTGCTAATACTGTGCCAGTCCGCCTGTCAGAGTCAAGCGGCATCTTGTGAAAAAGATCCCAAGATACTTGAATTCCTTCGCTTGGAGCAATGACTTTCTCCCAACCAGAAGGGAGCAATCCAGCATTTTCTGGAAGGGTGCCATGACCACCAACAATACAATTTAAAATAAGGGAGAGTAACATGTGCCATGGAGAAACAAAGCTCTGCAGGTTTTGGAGCCAATCAATCTCCTCAGCAGGTGATTTCACTGGTAAGTTTCCCTCGCCTGTTCTGTGTAAAACTTCAAGGCATCAAGCATATCATTAATAGTATTACAGTGGCCAAAATCAATACATTATATCAAATACAAATATTAAAAAACATTAGTAATAATATGCATCATGAATGAAATGCACTGAGAGGGCATTTGATGTGTGTCAGTCAACTACAGCCTGAACATTGTTGTTTCATCCTGTATTGCCAAAGTCAAGTCTTATAGAATACTTTAAGGATACTTTAGGCAAACAAATGTAGTGGTCACTATGTGTAATTAATCAATCTGCATCATATATCAGATGGCAGAGTGGATGAGATTGCCTTTTCATTTAAGACAATATTGGCCCTGTAGTATATCAAACATTCCTCTTTGGGAACCATCACCTTATTATCAGGGTGGAGAGGTTTGTGTGTCCCTATAAACCTGAGGGCTGTGTTGTCTGGAGCTTGGTGCTCCTGGTAGGGTCTCCCTTGGCAAAGTTGTTTCAGGTGAGAGGCCAGACAAAGAATGGTTCTTAAACCCCTATGAGTCATCAAGGAAGAGGTGAAGATGCCCAGATGGAAGGCTCGTCAGCGAGCGCCTGGTGGCCGGGTTTGCCACGGAGCCCGGTCGGGCACAGCCTGAAAAAGCAACGTGGCACCTCCCTCTCCAACTCATGGGCCCACCACCTGTGGGAGGAACCACTGGGGGCGGGTGCGCTGCCACACGGGTGGCAGTGAAGGTCAGGGGCCTCGACGGACCAGACCCGGGCGGCAGAGCCTGGCTCTGGGGACGTGGAACGTCACCTCTCTGTGAGGGAAGGAGCCGGAACTTGTGCGGGAGGTGGAGCACTTCCAATTAGATCTGGTGGGGCTTACCTCTATGCACAGTCTCAGTTCTGGAACCATACTCCTGTCCGACAGACTTTCAACTCACACCTCCAGCGGAGCTTTTCGTGCATCCCTGTGGAGGCTGGGGGAATTGAATCCGAGTGGACAATGTTCAAAGTTTCCATTGCTGAAGCTGCGGTGAGGAGCTGTGGTTTTAGGGTCTTAGGTAACCCACGAACACCGTGGTGGACACCGGTGGTCAGGGAAGCCGTCCGACTGAAGAAGGAGTCTTTCCGGGATATGTTATCCCGGAGGACTCCAGAGGCAGTTGCAGGGTACCGAAGGGCCCGAAGAGCTGCAGCCTCTGCCGTGAAAGAGGGAAAGCAGCGGGTGTGGGAGAAATTCGGAGAAGACATGGAGAAGGACTTTCGGTCGGCACCAAGGTGCTTCTGGAAAACCGTTCGCCACCTCAGGAGGGGGAAGCGGAGAACCATCCAATCTGTGTACAGTAAGGATGGGACGCGGTTGACCTCAACTGAGGAGGTAATAGGGCGGTGGAAGGAGCACTTTGAGGAACTCCTAAATCCAACTAATACGGATAATACTATGTCAGAGGCAGAGCTGGAGGATGATGGGGCATTGTCGTCAATTTCCCTGGTGGAAGTCACTGAGGTAGTCAAACAACTCCACAGTGACAGCCCCAGGGATTGATGAGATCCGTCCAGAAATGCTGAAAGCTCTGGGTGTGGAGGGGCTGTCTTGGTTGACATGTCTCTTCAACATTGCGTGGAAATTTGGGACAGTACCTAAGGAGTGGCAGACAGGGGTGGTGGTTCCCCTGTTCAAAAAGGGGGAACAGAGGGTGTGTGCCACTTACAGGGGTATCACACTTCCCAGCCTCCCTGGTAAAGCCTACTCCAAGGTGCTGGAAAGGAGGGTTCGGCCGATAATCGAACCTCGGGTTGAAGAGGAACAATGCGGATTCAGTCCTGGTCGTGGAACAATGGACCAGCTCTTTACTCTCGCAAGGTTCCTGGAGGGAGCCTGGGAGTATGCCCAACTGGTCTACATGTGTTTTGTGGATCTGGAAAAGGCGTATGACCGGGTCCCCCGAGAGATACTGTGGGAGGTGCTGCGGGAGTATGGGGTGAGGGGGTCCCTTCTCAGGGCCATCCAATCTCTGTATGACCAAAGCAAGAGCTGTGTCCGGGTTCTCGGCAGTAAGTCGGACTCGTTTCAGGTGAGGGTTGGCCTCCGCCAAGGCTGCGCTTTGTCACCAATTCTGTTTGTAATATTTATGGACAGGATATTGAGGCGTAGTTGGGATGGGGAGGGGTTGCAGTTCGGTGGGCTGGGGATCTCATCGCTGCTCTTTGCAGATGATGTGGTCCTGATGGCATCATCAGCCAGCCACCTTCAGCACTCACTGGATCGGTTCGCAGCCGAGTGTGAAGCGGCTGGGATGAGGATCAGCACCTCTAAATCTGAGGCCATGGTTCTCAGCAGGAAACCGATGGAGTGCCTACTCCAGGTAGGGAATGAGTCCTTACCCCAAGTGAAGGGGTTCAAGTACTTTGGGGTCTTGTTCGCGAGTGAGGAGACAATGGAACGGGAAATTGGTCGAAGAATAGGCGCAGCTGGTGCGGTATTACATTAAATTTATCGCACCATTGTGACGAAAAGAGAACTGAGCCAGAAGGCAAAGCTCTCGATCTACCGGTCAATTTTCGTTCCTACCCTCACCTATGGTCATGAAGGCTGGGTTATGACCAAAAGAATAAGATCCAGGGTACAAGCGGCCGAAATGGGTTTCCTCAGGAGGGTGGCTGGTGTCTCCCTTAGAGATAGGGTGAGAAGCTCAGTCATCCGTGAGGAGCTCGGAGTAGAGCTGCTACTCCTTTGCGTCGAAAGGAGCAAGTTGAGGTGGTTTGGGCATCTGGTAAGGATGCCCCATGGGCGCCTCCCTATGGAGGTGTTCCAGGCACGTCCAGCTGGGAGGAGGCCTTGGGGAAGACCCAGGACTAGGTGGAGGGATTATATCTCCAACCTGGCCTGGGAACGCCTCAGGATCCCCCAGTCGGAGCTGGTTAATGTGGCTCAGGAAAGGGAAGTTTGGGGTCCCCTGCTGCAGTTGCTGCCCCGACCCTGGATAAGCGGACGAAGGACGGAATTTCTTTTTTGTTTTTTCATCATGGATTTCCCTACAACTTTAACAACATGCTGTTGGTGATACAGTACATTGTGCTTGAATACCACTAACATAAACAAAATCCATGAATTTTACCTAATCAGCCCTCCACTTTGATGAGGATTGCAATTGATGAAAACACATATACAGCTGCTCTCTCAAATCAAACAGGCTTTTCAGGCTGATATTTACCCAGGGGAAGGGAGGTATTCTAGCCTCTAACATTGAATCATACACTTATGTATGCAGTCATGAAAGACCACCATAAAAAAAGCATCAGAACTAATTAGTTTGGAAATGAAAGACAGGGACACAGCTAGAGCTACGGGAAGGGAGATAGGCGGACACTTGTTGACATTTCTAAGGGTTGGTAGCATCAAAGGCTTGACACCTGTGATCTGCCTCTCGCTCTGTATGTTAACATGCAGCCTTGGAGAAGGAGTGCTATTCGTCAGTGCTGGTTGGAATCAAACATCTGAATGCAATTTAGGGGTTTTATACAAGACACAAGGAAAACAAAGAGGAAGGAAAGTTTTGTAAGTAAAAGTTAGTTGGTAGTCACACCAACATGGGTGTTCTGCATCAAAACAGACAAATATGTTTTGGGGAGTTCAATAGACATGGGATAGTACTCACTTGAACAACTTGATGGTTTCACTTACTTTCCTGTTTAACACATTCATCTTAACACAAAAAGCAGTTTTGTACAGAAAATAACCTAATGCAATTTATGTGACAAGAATTTCAACATTGTTTTATTTTGAAATGAAGACATTCCTTGTTCCTGCACCAGGGGAAATGTGTCCTAAATCACCATTCCTTGATTGGCAAAAAAACTTGCTGTTTTATATATATATACACAAACAATGTCAGCAAAACACAAACAATGTCCCATTTAGATACAAAACATAGTAAGTATATTCCCTGAATATATCCAAACAAGACTCAACAGGTCTGCCTGCCTTACAGCACAATATAAGTCTTTGGCAAACTTTTTTCAGCATAAACAAGTAGCACTGGTAGAGGTTGGTCATACAAAGAGAGTTCTCAAAAGTGAAAAAACAAGGGAATAATTCAATATTCGGCCAGTGGGTGGCTTATCGCAGCAGTCCACATACTTTGAGTCGTGCCTTATTACTGACATGAGTATAGTGATGGCAAAATATTTGTCCTAACAAAAGATAGAGTACTAAAATGAGCATCTCTGGGAACAAAAAGTATATCTTCTTACATTAATGTTCAGCAAGAGACTGAGAGAAACAAAAATAAGAGAATCACATACTGAAAAATATAATACATCAGAGAGACGGGAGAGGGAGAGGAGACAGAGTAGAATGGGAATAGGAGTGAACTGAGTTTTCATCAGAACCCTGGGGATGTATGTAATGAGTTGGAGAGAGGCATGTTTGCCTAGTCTGGTTTGCACAGAGAAATGACCCTGTGATACACACTGTGGGGCCCTCACACACAGGCAGACACACACACACTCACACTCACACACATACACAGACACACACACACACACACACACACACACACACACACACACACACACACACACATCAGACTTGGAGGAAATCCAAAGCAGTAATGTTGGAGAGGGGGGTAGGAGATTTGCTAGTAAATTCGGTTGTGCACAGAGTGATTTGTTGAGGTGTAACTGAGGTTGTTTAACTGGGGGTGTTCTATTGATGTGGTTACGATACGTCATCTTTTAAAGTCTCACAGGTAGTGGAACACCAAGTTCTCCTTCAAAGGCAGAATGCGTGGTGTTCACACTAAAAACTTAACAAGAATATGAATCGCGATGGCAACCATCACTGTTATGTACAACCTGTGGGAATGCAGCCTATGATATAATTTCCCTTCTTCTGTATCTTTTGGCGTCTGTCACTACAGTGCCTTACAGCAACAGTCCAATTTTCATACTAGAATTAAGAATATAACTGCAATAACCATTATAACCAGTGTTTTCACATTAAGCATGTTAAACTTCAGATGAAACTGATTCTGAATATTATTACTCTTTTATGTTGAACTAAACAGTGTCTTATTGCCTTCTTTTTTTTAAAACTGATAATCTGCTTTCAGTTTCACGTCAATCAAGCCACTTTCTTCTTCATAAACAATATGTTAGAGTTGCTGCTTTTTCTAGCTTCAGGCAGCCATCTGCCCCATTTTTTCGTGAAAGTAAAACTTTATCTATTATCTATTTACTATTTATTTGACATCAATAGGATGCAAATATGTGAATTTGTTCATAAAGCCGTCCATAGGATTAAAAGCTTGCCTAAATTTATCTGGAAATAATTATCTTATTATAACCTGCATCAGTCAATTTATGGACTGCATTTATATAGTGCTTTTCAAGTCTTAACGACCACTCAAAGGGCTTCACACTACAGGCATCATTCACCCCATTAACACACACATTCATACACTGGTGGTCGAGGCTTCCATACCATTTGCTCATCAGATAAACATTAAAGCACATTCACACACCGATGGCGCAGCATCGGGAGCAACTTGGGGTTCAGTAGCTTGCCCAAGGACACTTTGACATGTAGACTGCAGGGGCTAGATAGACGACCGCTCTACCTCCTGAGCCACAGTCACCCACAAGCACTAGGACCCATATTGTAGAACAACAGTGCCCATGTCAGTCCCTGTCAGTGTTTAAACAGCTAAAAACACCTTCTTAGATATTCTTAGTTTCTTGTAATATTATCTAGGTTCATATTACTTTTCTTATCTGTGTGACTCTTTGTCACAGGATAATGACTCACTGTTTTGAAACTAATTAGTTGAATTCAAATTTGAAGTTATCAGTTAAGGTTAATTTTAGGGTTGTCAGGGATATTTTTAAGTGTTTAATGCACTTATCAACATGGGAGCGGACATACAGTGGAGAGAACAAGTATTTGATACACTGCAAATTTTGCAGGTTTTCCCACTTACAAAGCATGTAGAAGTCTGTAGTCTGATTTTTATCATAGGTACTCTTCAACTGTGAGTGACGGAATCTAAAACAAAAATCCAGAAAATCACATTGTATGATTTTTAAGTAATTAATTTGCATTTTATTGCATGACATAAGTATTTGATACATTAGAAAAGCAGAACTTAATATTTGGTACAAAAACCTTTGTTTGCAATTACAGAGATCATACGTTTCCTGTAGTTCTTGACCAGGTTTGCACACACTGCAGCAGGGATTTTGGCCCACTCCTCCATACAGACCTTCTCCAGATCCTTCAGGTTTCGGGGCTGTTGCTGGGCAATATAGACTTTCAGCTCCCTCCAACGATTTTCTATTGGGTTCAGGTCTGGAGACTGGCTAGGCCACTCCAGGACCTTGAGATGCTTCTTACGGAGCCACTCCTTAGTTGCCCTGGCTGTGTGTTTTGTGTCGTTGTCATGCTGGAAGACCCAGCCACGACCCATCTTCAATGCTCTTACTGAGGGAAGGAGGTTGTTAACCAAGATCTCGTGATACATGGCCCCATCCATCCTCCCCTCAATACGGTGCAGTCGTCCTGTCACCTTTGCAGAAAAGCATCCCCAAAGAATGATGTTTCCACCTCCATGCTTCACGGTTGGGATAGTGTCCTTGGGGTTGTACTCATCCTTCTTCTTCCTCCAAACACGGTGAGTGGAGTTTAGACCAAAAAGCTCTATTTTTGTCTCATCAGACCACATGACCTTCTCCCATTCCTCCTCTGGATCATCCAGATGGTCATTGGCAAACTTCAGACGGGCCTGGACATGCGCTGGCTTGAGCAGGGGGACCTTGCGTGCGCTGCAGGATTTTAATCCATGATGGCGTAGTGAGTTACTAATGGTTTTCTTTGAGACTGTGGTCCCAGCTCTCTTCAGGTCATTGACCAGGTCCTGCCGTGTAGTTCTGGGCTGATCCCTCACCTTCCTCATGATCATTGATGCTCCATGAGGTGAGATCTTGCATGGAGCACCAGACCGAGGTAGATTTACCATCATCTTGAACTTCTTCAATTTTCTAATAATTGCGCCAACAGTTGTTGCCTTCTCACCAAGCTGCTTGCCTATTGTCCTGTAGCCCATCCCAGCCTTGTGCAGGTCTACAATTTTATCCCTGATGTCCTTACACAGCTCTCTGGTCTTGGCCATTGTGGAGAGGTTGGAGTCTGTTTGATTGAGTGTGTGGACAGGTGTCTTTTATACAGGTAACAAGTTCAAACAGGTGCAGTTAATACGGGTAATGAGTGGAGAACACGATAGCTTCTTAAAGAAAAACTAACAGGTCTGTTAGAGTCGGAATTCTTACTGGTTGGTAGGTGACCAAATACTTATGTCATGCAATAAAATGCAAATTAATTATTTAAAAATCATACATTGTAATTTTCTGGATTTTTAGATTCCATCTCTCACAGTTGAAGTGTACCTATGATAAAAAGTACAGACCTCTATGTGCTTTGTAAGTAGGAAAATCGGCAGTGTATCAAATACTTGTTCTCCCCACTGTATGTGCTTGCTTTATGCAAATATTAATTATAAAGCAACAATACAAAACAATGGCAAATACTGTCTAGAATATTCTCCAGAATAACCTCAAAGGTACTATATGCTCAAAAAATATGCTGAAATCATAATGTGGCAAACTCCCATCAAGCGCATCAAGCAACAACAGATGGGCATATTGATCTAAATGTAACATTACTTGGTAATACTAACACAATGTAGAGTCCCACTTTACACTCGTATAGGGGTGGAGGTGCTTGGCCAGCAATTGGTATTTGAGACTCAACGTACAGTGGTAACTCAATTCACATCGACAGTATATGCAAATAACTTTAGTCTTGTTGAGAGAACCATCTGGAAGGGCTTTGAAACTGAACTTTCAATTCAAAAGATAATTTTCTTTATTAATTTCTGCTCTAAGAGGTTTGTTTTTGCTAGCCATCCACAACGTTCTGCTGCATCGCTTCCTGGTTTCCCAAACTACTGAGCAGCCAGGGCCCCAAATCACAGAGCACTCGTGGGTTAATCGCGCGTCAAAATAATTTATGCTGTTTAAATGAATTTGTGCTAACTTGTTATTATCACTTTTATCATTATTTTTTATGTGCTAATAAATAAATCAAATCAATCAAAACATGCCAGTAGCATATGAATGCTTGTTGACAGCTTAGTAGAGCAATATATTAAAGGGGAAATATGTATTGTTACCAGAGTAGTATGGGCTCATTATATGATATCATCTGCACTCTTTCTGTCTCATGACAGATCGCCCCATTAATAATCTACGGCAGTGATGGCGGCCATGACAGAGAGGGAGGGCCACAGGGATTTTGCCTTAGAGAGGGGAGCCCTGTCACTTGCAAGTGCCTTAAGAGCCCCGTAAGTCCCTCAGCACTGGATGCACACATCAATGATAAAGATAATGAAATAATCATCAGGAAAGATGTTTGACTCAAGTCTGGGATAAGATATTATGAGCACTACATGTGGGAATGTTGATTGTGGTCCCAATTTACCTTGTTGGCAATATTTAGAAAAATGCAATGTGTAGGACACTTTGTGTTTGCATGAACCCATATGTGGGCACCTTATTAAACATGGCCCCTGACAGCTATATGAGGCCCCAGGAGAATGGCCAATTATTGAAAACACTAAACAATACACGCTTGAGACACAGAATAACAGTGGTAAATAATACATCATCATATCTACTCTACTCTTTATAAATTATACATCTCTATGTTGACAACTGTTCACAGCGGGCATGTATTTATTTATGTGTGTACAGCCGATCTACATACCTTTTCCACAAAGTAATTTGTGTGATTAATTTCATACCATGAAAATATTTGTGTTGCACAGTATGGGAAATCTGTCAGTGTGGCAAGAATTAGTGTTTTTTCTAATCGCCAGTGGTATAACAAAAACACTTTTTGTGGTGTGATCTTAACTGTGTACCAAAGTGTAATTGATTGTTTAATATTTTTCCATGGAAGCTCACTGGAGTACTGCATGTCTCTGATTTAGCCAGAAATGGCCACAGAAATATTTGTCTAAGATATTAAATCTGGAACTGCAGCGACTGCTAAGTCCTTTTCATTCTGCTTCTTTTGGCTTTTTAACCAATTACTTTGCTCTGTGTGTGTGTCAAATGCAGCATGTTTAGAATTATAATTATATCACGATTATATACAGTACATAACGTGCAATAGCCCTGCTATGAATACATTTTGATAATTAATAAATTAATTGATAAGAAATGTGTATGCTCATAATACTTGTGTTGTTAGGGTTGTTATACTGCGGCAGGGATGTTGATTTAACTTTGTGGTGAATTGTGTGTCAGGCAGAGCCAGAAAAAGGGAGATCATTAAAAAATGAATCTGTCACCTATTAATATTGACAAATTGATTAAAACAAATTATAATGCACTCCTACAACCATGGTCCTGTAACACTAGCCTCCCTGCACTCAACACTTCCCCTACCAAAGTCAAGCAAGGCTTTGAATTATTTACTTAAGTTCTCCAGAGAAGGTGGCAAGGGGCGCCGCTGTCTGCTGTTGAATTCTCTACACACACCAGCAGACTCTCACGGACACTTTACCAAATATCCACAGAGATCTACTTTTCACTCTGGAAGCAATGAAGTAATTCACTTGGCCTCTAGCTTAGACATGTTATAAAAGGGCATATGGGTGGTTTAGTCGATTTGTGTTTACATGTATTCCAAAGCAAACACAAGTACTTTTACAGTAAGATTTCAATGCATTGCAGCATGCAAAAACCCAACACAAATATAAGAGTGAGAGGAATTGTAAGTATAATCGTACGTGTACCACAGCAGTTAGATGTAGGGAGAAATAACTTTTCTAGAAACCGAGAGAAAATGATGTGTTATATGAACATAGCAATCACAGTAGGTGAATCAATACAAAAGGTCATGGAACAACAGTCAAAAGTGACACCAGCAAAGTGTTATAATATAACCATGAAATGTAAAGCAGTGGATCCACAGTCTGCAGTAGAGATCCACTAAGGGTTCAATTGCTCTCCATCTGTCCAAATCTTCATGTATGATTGATTCAGATATTTGGTGCAACAGCCATAGTAGCAAACAAAGCAGAAATCAATGTAGATGATCCACTGATGAACAAACTGTTCAGGTAACATAACTGTCTATCAATACTAAAACCAACCGTCTACTTTTCTACCAGCTCCGAAGACTGCCAAATATCCAACCAAGCAACCAGCCAATCACCAAACCAATCAATCATAGAGCTAGTAAAACAGCTAATAAAGAAACATTTTCCCTTCTTACCTTGGCAATCTGGACACACCAATTGAGCAACAGCTGGGATCCGATGTTGTCCTTGTGCTCGTGGACATAGTCGAGCAGGCACCCATGAGGCATCAGTTGTGTGACCAGCTGGATGGTGGGACTCAGGCAGACGCCCAGCAGGCGGACTAGGTGGGGGTGCTCCATGCTCGCCATGATCAGGGCCTCCTGAATGAGAAAGATATACACTCAGGCATGTGGGGAAAAGGGTTGGGCGTAGAGGTTGACTGGTCTGAAATAATGTGTCAACCGATTCAGTGTTGTTCACTTTAGGCAGCAGCCAACTGTTTTATCAAAACAGAAAATACATTACTGTGGTCACATGTTATTATTGTGATGTTAGATAGTGCTGTGTATATGTTTTACTTTGAAATTCTATTCCAAACCTAGGCACCACTGTGCTACTCATTATTTGGATAAAGAAGTACATGGACCCTTAAGATCCTGTTACACAACACCCTTAGGCTTCTTTCTTGATGACTTGTCAATAACTAACTAGAATGTGTTTCTGTTTGCATATTTAGAACAAGAAAATGGATCTATGTGCAGAGAAGTACCATATACATAATGTCTTATAATGTGCCCAAACAGATAGTCTTCCGGTTAGTGTCAGAAGACAAATGCCAGAACAAAAGTCCAAAGACTGGCAGAGAATGTATCATGTTTACAAGTGTAGACTGAACTGTCAAAGACCATATGATCCCTTATTCTGTTTAAGGCTGAAGTTTATCATGAAGCAAGCAGCAAGGTTCCACAGAAACAGTAGACCATTCATAACTTCGACATCAAAGTGACTCACTGCATCACAAGACTGTCAGCACGCTTTGTAGTAGACAAGAAATGTGGCTAATACACCTACTGTAGGTGACATTGATGTAAATCATTTGTCAATGTCCTTCAATACAACATGCAG
Source organism: Sander vitreus (assembly GCF_031162955.1). NCBI lineage: Eukaryota > Metazoa > Chordata > Actinopteri > Perciformes > Percidae > Sander > Sander vitreus. The sequence goes on from NC_135865.1 coordinate 12,360,697, forward strand.
TACAAGTTGTGTCTTTCCAATGGGTTGCTAAGAGAATATGCTACTGTATAGAAAATATGTACATAGAAGAAGCTGCTCCAGTACATTATTTATAGAGCTTTGAACTTGCCTGAAGTTTCATCACCTTTATGTGCGGCATTTTTAGAACAAGAGCAAACATTATATTAGTTTGCAATATTGCATATGATTGTAGCATCATACAAACATGCAGCTTATTCAAATGATACAGAAACACTACCAAAGACAAATGTAAACCTTTATCTATTTTGTTAAAGTATGCGACTACCCAACAAAGCACTGTGACTACAGGTGTTATGAGTTAATGTGACGATTCATCATGAGATGGATAGCTGTGCAGCAAGAATAGACAACGTATGTGGCAATGGTTGTGTGTGCATTGGAGAGAGACAGACATACGGTGTGTAGAGGTCCACTGAACACTGACAGAGAGATACTACCACAATACAGTCTAGGATTTACAGTATATGGCTCATGTATCACAACGCTTGCATAATCAGATCCCTGCTCATGTGCTGGCAGTATATTCAGAACAGTAAGGATGATGGACACGATCCCTTTCAACTAAATCTGGACCACTCTAGGGTTACCCTATTAACGTAGCGTTTCCTGAGATGTTTTAACTCTTGCAGATGATGAAAGGATCACGTTATATAGATTAAAATCTCTGAGCTCAGGTCTATGAATGGGTAACCCCAATAACATCCTATGGTACATTTTCAGAGTTTCACATTAAAATACAATAGCCTGTTAGTTTTGCAGACTCAAATCTACAATAAAGGTAGGTAAAAAAAAAAGCATTCAAATTCTTGACTTGTTGACTACAAAACTGACTGCTTTTTATGTATACTTACAGCTGTGGTAGGCAGTTTCTTTTTGGCGTCATTGGGCAATTACCATATTTCAAAATAATATTTCAGCAATTGTCAAATGTTCTGAGAGAAAACTAGACTTCTCTTTTAGAAAATATAGCCCGTGATCGGAGACTTTGGCCAGTCACAGGTCATTTCAGAAGGAGAGAACATTCCTATTGGCTGTTCTGCAAATGCAGATGCGTGTGCACGTCCCTTATTTTTTTTGTATTCTACCTCCTTCTACCTCCATTTAGTTTGATTTGCCTGAATCTGTATCAGCATACGTATGGCGGAAATAATAATTATGGAAATAATTCCATAGTAAATGTTAATATATTAAACATGTATCAAGTAGGGAGTATGTCTGTGCTGTTTGTGTGTGGGTATATAGGAGTATGGATTCGTACTGTTAAGGCATAAACATCCAGTGAGAAAAAGTAGATATTAAACAAAACACAAAAGGCCTTTGCTTGTTTTTTTGTACACTGCCTTCTGAAAGTTTTCACTCCCCACTGGTCATTTCTCATTTTCCTGTTGAACTAAATTACAACCAAATTTAAACATAATACAACATGATTTTTCATTTTCGTTCAAGTAATACTCTTTATTAAATTTAAAATGAAATAAAATGTTTTACATGTCTTCAGAGTTATATTAAAACTAAAAACCTGAAAATTGCTGTACGGCAAAAAGCACTCAACCTACTTGCTCTAACCAACCTACATTGGAGATATGTATTTCATTTTTTGGGTTAATATCATTACATTTGTTAGATAGGTAGACCCTTGTTCTCTTGAAATCCATCTTTATTCAATACACATAACAAACGTTGAGGTTATTTTCAAATGATTGTGTATGTTGTATTAGTAGAATAAAACAATCTCAAGGATATTAATGTACCTTTTTTATGCAAAGCATTGTGTAACTTTGTTTCAAAAGGTGCTTTACACATACTGTCTATTATCATAGTTTATATATATATGCTGTACGCATTTATTGTACTCAAGTGATGTTTGATAATAGAATAAAAACATTAATGAAAAGAACAGGAGATACTCTTATTCATACACAGGGGAAACAGCATCACTGAATGCAATTTCCAAGGACAGACCATAAGGGTTTATCCTGCTTCAGTAATAAACAAGCCTTTAGGAGGATTTTGGCTTTCAAAAGGAATTGCATACTAGCATGCCCTGTCTGCCTGTAGCCACTACTAGGATTACATACACATACTGTACATGCATGGCAACATTGCTGGGTACTGACACCCTGCACCCTTGTTAGGCACTGACAGCAGGGAGGCAGTATTGGCATTTTGTTGCTGTTTAAAAGGAGAAGCTTCACTCCTGTAATGGCTCCACAGGTAGTGGGTGAAACAAACACACACACACACACACACACACACACACACACACACACACACACACACACACACACACACACACACACACACACACACAGACTAAAGGACAATCAATCCTTGGTGACATTCTTCAAACAGTCAGTGGCAAGTGAAGGTGGCCGGCAGCTAGAAGGTCAGAATTCCCAGTCCGGGTGAGAAAATATGGACGGGTAAAGTAAATGAATGGTACTCTCCTTTCCCTCTGTAACTACCACTAAGCCGTCAATAGAGGAATACTGTGGAACAGGGTGAATATGAAGTGAGGTATCACGAGAAAATACTGGGAGAAAAACTAAATGAATAGACCAAACATCAACAAGTGCTCTGTATGTGTGTTTGAATCTTGACATTTGTATTATTAGATTAAGTTTGGTTTATCTCTCTCCAATAATTGAGGGAAAAAAAATAATTTGTGATTTTTCCTCTTTTCCTCACAACTGTAATCAAGTCCAGCATGCAATGTAAATAAGCATCCTTAGCTATGCATGCACATTTTTACACAACCCATCTGAGTGAGTGTTGAAGTGGGGGGCTGGGGGAGTTTAGCTGGCTTTGTGTCATGGTACGCACACACACACACACACACACACACACACACACACACACACACACACACACACACAAACACACACACACACACACAGACATGAATTCATCAAATTGTTTCTTTCTTTTGCTAGAACATGAATATGCAACATTTAGAGTTTTACATCTCTATCCCTCTATATATAGTAAAGCCCCATATCACCCTCTTTTGTCTCCATATATGTTCTTTCATTGCTGATATCTGCTTCTTTGACTGTCAGACAAGCCCTCAAAGTGCATAAAGCATTAAATTAAACACACAGGATATTCATCAAAGTAGTCCTGATAAAAATAGAATTGCTAACACAAAACTCTCCCTCTTAGACCGTCAAACGAAGTGCAAAACATGAGTGCAATTGGGTCGCTTTAAATGTGTGTGTGCCTGCGTCTGCATGTGTCCGTGTGTTGATGGAGGTTATTTCATCTGCATTGCATCATCATAGGGTGATAATTTAGATTTTTTTCTCTCCACTTTTCCATTTGAAATGAGCCGAGCTGTGAATGTTTTATAAATGGGGCCTTGTGCACTGTGCTGAGAGCCTGTGGCCTGGTGTGTATGTGGGTGTATATTAGGATCCAAGGGGCCACTGATGGTTTCTATTCTGGTGTCTATGGGGTTTAAACTTAGTTCTTAATAGCTTCATATCACCAACAGAGCTGACATAAGTAAATAAGTAAGTAAGTGGTTTTAATCTTCTGGTGACTGTTTTTAAGATGGTCATATCCCAACACTTAACTATGTGTCACTGTAGCAACATACAGTAGGGCAAAAAAGTATTTAGTCAGCCACCAATTGTGCAAGTTCTCCCACTTAAAAAGATGAGAGAGGCCTGTAATTTTCATCATAGGTACACTTCAACTATGAGAGACAAAATGAGAAAAAAAAATATCCAGAAAATCACATTGTAGGATTTTTAATGAATTTATTTGCAAATTCATCGGGAAAATAAGTATTTAGTCACCTACAAACAAGCAAGATTTCTGGCTCTCACAGACCTGTAACTTCTTCTTTAAGAGGCTCCTCTGTCCTCCACTCGTTACCTGTATTAATGGCACCTGTTAGAACTTGTTATCAGTATAAAAGACACCTGTCCACAACCTCAAACAGTCACACTCCAAACTCCACTATGGCCAAGACCAAAGAGCTGTCAAAGGACACCAGAAACAAAATTGTAGACCTGCACCAGGCTGGGAAGACTGAATCTGCAATAGGTAAGCAGCTTGGTGTGAAGAAATCAATTGTGGGACCATTTATAAGAAAATGAATGACATACAAGACCACTAATAATCTCACTCGATCCGGGGCTCCACGCAAGATCTCACCACGTGGGGTCAAAATGATCACAAGAACGGTGAGCAAAAATCCCAGAACCACACGGGGGGACCTAGTGAATGATCTGCAGAGAGCTGGGACCAAAGTAACAAAGGCTACCATCAGTAACACACTACGCCGCCAGGGACTCAAATCCTGCAGTGCCAGACGTGTCCCCCTGTTTAAGCCAGTACATGTCCAGGCCCGTCTGGAGTTTGCTAGAGAGCATTTGGATGATCCAGAAGAGGATTGGGAGAATGTCATATGGTCAGATGAAACCAAAATAGAACTTTTTGGTAAAAACTCAACTCGTCGCGTTTGGAGGGGAAAGAATGCTGAGTTGCATCCAAAGAACACCATACTTACTGTGAAGCATGGGGATGGAAATATCATGCTTTGGGGCTGTTTTTCTGCAAAGGGACCAGGACGACTGATCCGTGTAAAGGAAAGAATGAATGGAGCCATGTATCGTGGGATTTTGAGTGAAAACCTCCTTCCATCAGCAAGGGCATTGAAGATGAAACGTGGCTGGGTTTTTCAGTATGACAGTGATCCCAAACACACCGCCTGGGCAACGAAGGAGTGGCTTCGTAAGAAGCATTTCAAGGTCCTGGAGTGGCATAGCCAGTCTCCAGATCTCAACCCCATTGGAGGAGTTGAATGTCCGTGTTGCCCAGCGACAGCCCCAAAACATCATTGCTCTAGAGGAGATCTGCATGGAGGAATGGGCCAAAATACCAGCAACAGTGTGTGAAAACCTTGTGAAGACTTACAGAAAATGTTTGACCTCTGTCATTGCCAACAAGGGTATATGACAAAGTATTGAGATGAACTTTTGTTATTGACCAAATACTTATTTTCCACCATAATTTGCAAATAAATTCATTAAAAATCCTACAATGTGATGTGGATTTTTTTTTCTCATTTTGTCTCTCATAGTTGAAGTGTACCTATGATGAAAATTACAGGCCTCTCTCATCTTTTTAAGTGGGAGAACTTGCACAATTGGTGGCTGACTAAATACTTTTTTGCCCCACTGTATACCTATCAGGGATAGGAATATGTTGTATCTGCTGGACTGACCTAACCAAACATAGCTTGAAATGCTTCAATAAAACTAAGTATAACTAAAGCTGATAGAGAACTAGAAGAAACTGTTATTTATTGTTTCTGTTTTATTTTCATGTTTTCAAGATACTCACGTCCATGAACTCCACGTTAGCCTTGGGACCCGTGGCCTCATTTAGGATTTTAATGGCTACAGGAATCTTCACCGTTTCACCTTCTGGGACCCAAATACCCTAAAGAAACACACACACAAACAGATGAAGAGTTGTTACACTGAATGCAAAGTTACACAGTACTATTTACCAACATCAAAAGAAAGATGTCAGAAATTTGAACAGGAGGAATTTCAATTAATACATGGAGGAATTTTCACCTTGAATTCTACTTTGTCAGCGTTCTTAATAACCATCTTCCATATTCTCACTGGCAGAGTATGAGAATGTTCTGTATGCTGTATAATTAACAGTGATTTTGTCCTTCAAAATGACTTGGGAAAAACTATTTAATCATTTTAAAGGATCTATTTTCAGGTGGGATTAAAGTGATTCAGCAGCTGTCAAAGTGGTCAAAGCATTTAAAAGAGGAGAGAAAACAAGAGCCTCTCAACTTGAACCAAATGTTCCAACTGTGTCCAAACTTTGTCATGCCCTGATGTGACTACATACAACGAAATACCCATTCCTCAAAACAATTGCAAAGCAGAATTTTGATAAAATTCTGAAACCTGAATCATTTACATCAGCTCGCAGCTTTCTACCCCACATTTGAAGGTGCTTTACTATGTTTCTTGACAAGTTACTGCCTCCAACTCTGAAATAGTGTGAAACCAAGGGACATCATAATGCCCTGCTTTTATGTACCAAACCTGGTCAATCTCTGAGGTAAATGGAAGCTTAGGTTTAGTTAAAAACTCTCCTCTGCATCTTGTTTCACCTGTTCTTTGTCTTCCTGCTGGCGTGCATGCAGCACACCTGCGTGCTTGGGTGCCTGCATGTGTGTCATTGTGCATATGCTAGTAACAGGGTTCCTACACATTTTCCATTTCAAAATTCCATACTTTTCCATACTTGTATTTCCAGACTATGTGGATGTCACCGTGCAAATAAGAACTTAATTATTTAAATAAATGATTTGAAAATCCAACTCATATCCAAAATCCAAGTTATACTGAGGCATTAGGTGAGGTGAGCCGCAAAACAAAACACTCAATCAGCATGCTAACCCTCAGCACGAGCCATGGCCTCTGAGTTGTGCCTGAAAAAATTAGGTCATGCAATCAAGCTGCTGAAGTTAGGTTATCCTGCCGACCGCCTGGGAGGATCTCAGCATCAACTAACTGTTCCTCAACCCTGAGAGGATTCAGAGGAGGGGATTTAGGTGCATCTCTGATGCCTCCTGGCCACCAAGGAAAACTGTCTGGGTCCTAGTGCTCACCTACGAGACCCTGAACGGACAATATATTCTTACATGCCTACGAGTTGCCAAGAGATTCCCCGGGGAAATGCAAGATGTTGCTTTGAAAAAGGACATCTGCGCTCCTTGTCACATACCTCTGACCCATACACGTGCTACAGTATAATGTCAATGGATGGATCTACAAAATGACCAATGATGATTTCAGTGAGTAAGTCTTTTCTTTCTAATTTCAGCTGCGTCTTTCTTTACCTCTCCCCAACCCATCATCACACTGCTGGTGACCTCAGCTACCTCTTATTTCACTGTAAGCCCAGGGGTCTCAGTGTCTGCTATTACTTATTCTTTTCATCCCCTGCCTCCAGCCTTCCATCTCATTTCCTGTCATTAATGATCCTGCAATTCATCTCTCTTGTCATCCTCTTTTTTAAGATCTCACATCATGATCTCAACATTCATTTATTTGCAGTGTTGTGCACGATCACACTTCACAGGAGCTAGTTCGAAGTTCAGTTCACACAGATTAAAATATTTCATCATTTTGAATTTTAAATTCAGTTCACAGTCTCAAAAATGAACCTATTAGAGGTTAAAACACAGTGTGTGTGTTCACATTCATTAGTTGCAAAACGGATACCTTAAGACCTTAAGAAAAACATGAGCATGTTCATGCACAACACTGTTCATTTGTCCAAGCAACAAGTGAAATGCATGCAAACAGTTACTATTGTGTGTATTTTACCTTATAAACAGTACCAAAGGCCCCAGAGCCGAGGATCTTGACCCTTTTGAGTTCTGTCTCTTTCAGGATGCGAAGCTGGGCTTGGTTGGGTGCTGTTCCACTGGGTGTTAAAGGTTCCACCAGCTAAAAACACATCCAGTAACACAGAAGTCATTCAATCATTTGGTACTGTAACCCAAGCATGTATAACACAAGCTCCCTGCAATGAGATGAATTCATTTTTTTTCACAGCCCCCCTCCTGTAAATCCTTTTGACCAACAAGTCATGGTTCATCATGGGAAAATACTACGAAATGGTTGAAATAACTGATATTGCATATTTAATAACCCCTTTTCAGGAGTGCGTGAGTCAACGTGCCTCCAATCAGTAAAAAAGTACTTTTTATTTTTACTATTGCTAATATTCAATACTTACAAGACTGTTCTTTGAATTGATGGCAAAAAGGCTTACCATGGAGTTACTCGAAATTGAAGTTTTTCTAAAAATAATTTCTTAAAATAGTACAATACGCAATATTTACTCTATCTAATCAAAGTTGTAATTGCTTTGAAACCTGTTAATCTTATGCATTCTGCGCCAAAATACCCAAAAATTAATTGCTCAGTACTTCATGTGACAGTAAGGTTACAATGACATTTTTCCAACACTTCCAAACCCTGGAGTGCCATTACCATTTCAATATCACAAGTGAGAGATTTAATATGTTAACTGAAGAGGGATGGAGATAGGTGGACGAAGAGCAGCAGAAAGAGGTGGGGGAGGTGGATAATTGCGGAGCCTGAAAAGGAGTTGACACTTTTGTTGTCTCATTACTCCTCAAGTGGAGGAATGAACAGATTTAACAGCAAGAGAGGAAGAAAGATTACATGAGGGGAGGGAGGATGTGGAGTGGGAGAGAAACTGTGGCAGAAACAACAACAAGACAGCAATGGAGAAGCAAGCGGCTGAATTAGTCAGAGGGAGCAAAAGCATAAGAGAGGGAGCGATATAAGGAGAATTAGAAAAAGAGTGGAAGATTAGAGAGGGAGGGCGGGCAGAGAGAGGAAAACAGAGCGCAAGTGTAAATCAGCCTGGCTGTGGTCGGCAGCTTCTGTCCCTCTGGCTCATGGTTACCATTTGATTAAAAACAAAAGCCATTCTTCATTTAAATGGAATAACAAATCAGCTTTTGCAGGGTGGAACACACAAAAACACATGCACACATAAGACAATACAGATGTCTTAAAAATGACCCATCCACGCACGCACACACACACACACACACACACACACACACACACACACACACACACACACACACACACACACACACACACACACACACACACACACACACACACACACACACACACACACACACCCATACTGCTGCATGCTAGTCCACTGTGCATAGAGCTGTCCAGCATTAGTGTTGCTGTAACTGTTGTTGTGGCTGTGCAGCAGCCACAGTACAACACATTGGAGCTGTCCACCTTCTCCCTCTACAAGGCGGTGCTGAAACCAACTGTGTGTAGTCACATACTACAACTATTTACTTGCTATGTTAATTTTACCACTTTACTGGCAACAGAAGGATAAGAAAACATCAATGCATTAATAGCATAAATTAATCATGATGGATTGTGAAAAGTGATTTAGATGGTTTAGGCATCGTAGAATTCTTTACATACACTACAGCATTATTGTGTGGGTTTACAAGTGCAATACCACTGCAGTATTTCCGCCAAGCTCCACGGATCGCTCTGTAAAAGGGTAGTTTCTTAATGTTTTGTTATTAAATACTTCCTTTTGAATTAAAATGCACCAGTTTTGGCAAATAACATTTAACATTGTTTGCAGCAATTTCGACTTTTGCCTTAAGAAAGACAGCTTAAGAAAGGTTTCTTCCTTGTGCTGTTTTTAACATAGTCTATATTAGCTTTATAATGTGATGTAAAATGTGCCTGCCATAGGTGAGGGAAGTGTAAGTATGATGATAAGCCATATCAGTGCTATTTTGTCATTATAGAAGAAGATAGAAGATCAGCGAAGAAACTTCACTGATAGGCCTACTCGTGTGCTCTGAAGAGAGAGAGAGAGAAAGCGGAAAAACCAGACCTTATTCTCACTATGGACACACAAGTGCATTAGATGATGTGCTCTTTTTGTTCTTCTTTGTGCTTTCTCCTCTTATAACGGTATGGTCCCTTACTTCATCCGAACAGAAGTGTCCTCTCAAAGTATAATATGGCAAAGTCAACACCTGAACCTCTGAATTTCTGACACTTTCTCCACATCCGCAGTATGAAAACCCTGGAGACATGAAGTGTCATTCACTTGTCTCTCTCTTTCTCTTATTTTGTACAGTATGTGCAATGAATGCATTCCCACTCCCACTGCTACACACACACACACACACACACACACACACACACACACACACACACACACACACACACACACACACACACACACATATGTCAAAGATAATTATGCCACCCTTACTGAAAACAATCTACTTTTCTTTTCTAACCTTTTAACTTTTAATAATTTCCTTTAAATTTCTTTTGAGTTCCTATTTCTTCACTTTGTTTTTAACACTTTTGAGTCTGTAAAGACTAAGCTATGGCGAAGTTATTAGGCCAATATGATAAAATATTAAAGACTTAGACTGAAAGGAAAGTGCCATACAACTGTCACCGTCATGCAGTCTTCTGACAACATTATCTCCCAGTGCTACAGGCAGCAGTTTCTCCCTTCTCACTTTTTTCATCTACTGCCTTGCTCACCTCTGTCTCCAGGAAGCGACGAAGGGCTCTCTTCTTCTTAATGTTTTTCCGGCGCACAGACACAGCTACGCTCAGCACCATGATCACCACCAAGAAGAGGCCGCCGATCACCCCTGCTGCGATCAGAGGGGTTCTGAAATTGAGGGGGAGAAGAAGGAGGGAAATGAGTAGATGAATGAAGACAGAAGAGCATTCAGGCAATGAGAAAGCATGAAACATTATCTCCGGGAGGAGAGAGATGATGACTACCACGTGAAACCCGTTCACCTTCAGTTTTTGTCTGCTTTTTCCACTAAGCTTGATAACAAATATCCCTCCATGCCCTCTCATTAAAATCGAGGCAGAGATCAAAAACATGGAAATAACCATCAAAGTGAATTCTCAGCACCACAGTGACGCTGTCATTTCAAATAAAGCCTCTCAATAATTTTCCTGATAAGCTTCCCAAACTGTTGCTGCAGAAATGAGCGGAAGGAGTAGCTTTCCGGTATACCCCCCTCCCCTTTTCTTTTTTTTTTATGGGGATATGCCCCATAAAATGTTATTGTATGTCAGTATTGATAACTAACAGTAAAAAGCTGTAAAAAAAAAAAGAAGCTTTTCATTAGTGTGAGGTCATTTAGATACATACACCATTACATATGTTGTAAAAATATTGATCATCAAAATCAAAATACACTTCTTTGCTTTCTTGCAGAGCTTTAGATGAGAAGATCAATACCACTCTCATATCTGTCCACTACATATGAAGCTAGAGCCAGCATGGGGTAGCCAGTCCAACAGCCCACCTAAAGCTTACAAAGTATCTCCTTTGTTTCATCTGAATATACACAGAAATATAAAATCATCCAGTTCATGGCAACAACAAGAGACTACAGGAAGTCACTACACTTGGTCAAGACATTTTTGTACCAGTTGAACAAACATGATATATAGTGGTAAATAGTCAGGTTTAGAGGTAGTGCTGCTGCTAGGGAAGTGTAAGCGTCTTCTGGTTGTAGCTTCATATTTAACAAATATAACCGAAAAAAATAAATAACTATACAACGTTTCTTGGACTCTTCAATAATAACATATCAGTCAACAACAAAAGTTGTCGCATATTGCAATCCACACGCTTCATATACAGTACATGTCTTTCCAATAGACTGGACTAACTGGTCCCCTGAGTGATCAGGTGAAACCCATGTATAATATAATGTACTCAAGACATACAGTTCTAAAGGTCACCAAGCAAGCCACCCTTTCACATGGTTAGCGATGCATTGGACCACATTAAATACAATGTTTCTCCACCATTACAACCATTCAAATCTAAAACTGCATGCATGCACAAGGAGCCAATCAGGGAACACAGTGATATCAGACAACAGGCTGATGTGATCATTTTTGAATTCTGAAATGGGAACGATACTGCTAAATGGGAACATGTTAGATGAGGTATTACTCGTCCGTTTTATCCGACTAAATATTACATGAGTAAGTGACAGGAAGTGATTAATCCAGCCTAATCAGATATACACACAATCCCTACACAAGATGCCAGGTGGAACAATGGCCTTTGAAGGCTTAGTGTAATCATGTATTTCTGATAAGCCACTTTTAGTCCTGCTCAAAAACCAATACCTCAAACCGGTAAGAGATTTACAAGATTTGGCGGGGTTAGCTGGGCATCTACTGCTGTATCCTAGCCACAGCTATCAGAGACCTGATAAGGGCTGATCTGTTCACCAGGTCAGCTGATAGCTCTTTTCCCCATCTGATGAAGTCCCCCTTCATCCTGTTGGCAGTGTCCCAAATAGGAAAAGGTTAGATTCGGAGCAGATCTCTAGAAGGAGTGAATGTTTTCTTTGAAATTATAGGTATCTTCTTCAGCATCTATTGGCCTCAGTAAAAAGTGCAGGACTGAATATGGATCAGTAAATACTTCCTTAAAGGTAATTAGTTTGTCTGTCTATGTATCTAACTGTATGGCTCTTTCTTCTGATGCTTCCTGCTCTGCTGCTAAATGGTCTACATGTGTTTACATTTTCCCAGTCCTATGGTCTGAGTTTTAAGTCACACATTGTCTTTCACCATTGCATGTCCTGTCCTGCATGAATGTGTTTTTTTTTTACAGCAGTGTTGTGCTAAATACCCACCAGTTGGTTTTGTACTCAATCAGCCGTTTTTTTTGGGTTATTCATCCCCCAAACGCCACCCAACAATTCTCAACGCCACTCGATGCCAAACTGTTTCTCATAGGAAATCTTGAATCCATTTTCTGTTAACTGCGGCATTTTGTCCCCCCCCCTTCCTAATAGCCTCAGAACAAAAGCTAAAGTGCTATCAATTTATCAAGAACCAGGCAAATTGCTTGTGCACATACACACACAAACACAAGCATGCATTCCCAGAGAGGCATTAAGGACACTCACAGGGATTTTGGGCCTTAGAGCTAGCCATTAATCACAGACGTTGCTTACTGTGCTTACTGTGATTTCTGTGTGTGTGTGTGTGTGTGTGTGTGTGTGTGTGTGTGTGTGTGTGTGTGTGTGTGTGTGTGTGTGTATGTGTATACTACTGTGTAGGGGTGTTTCCATGAAAGGCAATACACATATTTTTTGTACCTGTCCATCCAGCCAATACAGTCTTGCAGTCTTGGTCCAATGCACCTATAAATAAACAAATATAGGACAAGTAAACAAACAACATTCATAGTTTGCCATATATCTGAGAATGATGAGACAGTGTAGGGAGTTGAGCAGCTGAACCCACAACATTATATTCAATTTTCACATATGCCCTCAGTGGCCTTTTTCTACTTTGCTTGCTTGATAATGAAACCCATGTAATGGGCAGTAGACTTTAGCATACCTCTGAGAGGTCACTCATGCTGACTTAAATTAAGTTTTTTTTATACAGGCTTACTGCATTATCTCAGCCTTTACACATTAGGGATATAATAATAGATAATACGATTCACATTTTTTATCATTTAATATGTACTAGGAAACACAATTTCCAATTACACTTTAGAGAAAAATACTACACTTTCTTTGTTAGGAGTGATGCACAGGATGTTTTTCTGTGGTAAATGGTTTATAGCTGACTGTACAGTAACTTACAGTGACACTGATAGAAAAAGTGAATCTGACCTGAAAAGTGTATGCATTGCAACAGTAAATCTGAATGCATTCTAACTGAATGAAACTGCAGTACTTTGTTTCTGTCAATATTTTGATTTGTCAAAGTATGGACTAGTGTGCTGGTCATATTCCTGACTACAAGCTAAGCCAGATAAGACAGAATCTATTGATTTCTCTTATCTGTCCACTACACCCCTTTATTGCTGTCTGTTAAAACATACAATGTCTGTGTGTGTGTGTGTGTGTGTGTGTGTGTGTGTGTGTGTGTGTGTGTGTGTGTGTGTGTGTGTGTGTGTGTGTGTGTGTGTAGCATTTATGAGTCCAAACTGTATCCTAGAGGTTCATTTTCAGTGTGTCCACGTGGGTACAGTTATAGTGGCTTCTGATGCAAAGCAAAGATTTCTTCTGGAAATGTTACCAGTCCCCCTGTGTTGATGTTTTAAATCTCCCATGTGTACTGTGCACTAGTGGTGTCTGACAGTCTTACTACTCGCTCCAAAATTTGGAAGCTCTCCTTTTCTATGTTTAGAAGTAAGGGATAGTGGTTTCATCCCTGACTATTTCCTTCTTTGTCTCTCCCTTTTCCTTTTCCTCCCCCGGCTTTTTGAGAGGGAGATCTGCTTATGAAGCTATACCTGTGACAAAGTGTCAGCCTGGTGTTTTTTCATTTACGACTACATTGCTGTGCTCGAGCGAGCTGGAGGCTGTCACTCAGAAGAGGAGAAATAACACAAAAGGAAGTGACATAAACTCCCTGTGGAGTTACAAAATGATGTCTTACCAACCTTCGTTGAATATTACATTGAGCGATCAGTGGCTAGTGAGCAGTGGACAGTGGCAAGGTACTTTACTAACTCTACTCGCTTTCATTATTCCTATCTTCTCTCTCATTTCTTGCTTTGCCTCTCTATTCATCTCTCTTATCTTGCAAGATGTTGGATTATAGTTTTACGTTTGCAGTGGATTTACGTGGATAGTGAAATATATTTCTGACTATGCTCTTACAGTATAAACCACTATGTACATGAAAGCCAAATGCAATTACGAATGAGGAGATTCAGTAAGAATATTCTGTTAGTACTCAGTCACTCCAGAAAGTGGGACAGGGAACTTCAATGGAGTGTCCTTGTGAACAGTTGGTGCTGGAAGCTGGTTGATGTAGTGACAACTTGCAGGGCTAGTTAGTGAGCTACAGTGGCTGGTGAGCTCAGCAGTAACATGGTAGTGCGATACAATGGCCAACCAAGCAATAAGTTAACAGTTTATTCAACAGACACATTTGTACCATCAACTTCTGTCTCATGACTGACTGTAAACCATGCCTCTTTTGTGGAGCAGTTAGGACTCAAGCAGAGCAGGGTTTTATAAAATGGTATGGTGTAATACAGCTACTAATGTGTTTTATACATTTTGGACTCTCCAGCTCTCTGTTTCATTTGTCAGCAGTGTCAATTGCTCAGTGGTGTGAACTTGCATGTCAGAGTTGTCAAAGTTAACCAAAGTAAGCAGAAGCTCCAGGCAGATTTACTTTAACTTAGGACTAATTGTGACAATGCTATTGATTTTGGTGTGAAATTTCGCTGATTTAAAAGCTGGAGCGACCAGGTCTTAGGGTTTGGGTCAGGAAATGTAGGTTTAAAACAGGATTGGGGTTAGGGTAAGGGCTATGTGTTATGTAATGACCATAGTTAATGAAAGGTTTCCTGTATTTATTTTGTTACAACCACGTACATTTTTGGCAAAGTATGATGAAGTATTATGCTAGTGCTGATAGCACACACACACACACACACACACACACACACACACACACACACACACACACACACACACACACACACACACACACACACACACACATATCAACAGTTCAGTAAAGCAACACCGAACTCCGACATGTTACTGTACATTGAGCAATATTTATTTTTTGTCTGTTTGTTAATTGTACTCTTTTACTGTTATTTTCTTATTGATTTATTGTGTTGGGACTTGTTATTTTAACATTAACCTGCAAATGGGACTAAACATGTACTGTAAATTAGACACTGGCTATAATCTTATATAGTTACATAAATGTTCATTAATATGCACTGTCCCTATTTTAAATAAATAAATCTCAAATCTTCGGAATGCCATCAACACTGAATGTAACACTGACGTGTGTTATAAATTATCTGTCTCCCACTCTGCTAATGGATTTTCCTAATGATTAGTCATCATCCTCTAAAACCATCTAGGATGACACACGATGGACATGTTTTATCTGGCTGATTACTGTTTGGTTTCAATCATATTTTATAGATTGAGGGAACCCCCTTTTGATGTATAAAGGAATAACAGAAATGTCTCTTTTGTGGACTAATGACCATTGAACCCAACACTTCTGACCAGTCCTTGTCCTGACTGTACTTACCCCTGGGTGCAGTTGGCATGGCAGGGGTGGCATTCATTGTTGGCTTCGGCGTACTTGAAGATGAAGCTGTTGGCACCCTGCAGGCCATCGGGACACTTTTCAACACAATTAGGGCCGTCCTTAAAATGCAGGCATTTCACACAATGCTCTGGGCCCTAGGGGAAGTGAGAAGAAAAAGCATTGTTTTTCAGATGTGCAATTTTGAAAACATACAGTAGTTCTTAACATAATGTTTATAGTAGGCATACATATAACCATTAGTGGGCTGCTAAGTTGCCATTTAAGTGACAATTTTAACTGACAACTCTTATTTACTATTAATATTATGGAGATGATGACTAGTAGCATACTCTATTTGAGTTTAAGCTTTGCATTTCAGCACAATTCCAGCACTACTAATAAAGGAAGATTTGGATTAAAAGGTTTTTACTAGGTGAATTTGCAGTTAGTGGCGGGTGGCAGTCATGATAATTGGCAGAATTTCCTGCAAACCTTTCATGACAGGTGGGTTTGGAGACAGAAAAGACTAGGTGGAAACAGGTTTACTTATCACTGGTGGGTCCAGCTTTCTATCACAGATGTTTAGGTGACAGTTTTTACTCTCAAGTTTTAATTCCAAACTTCCTGTGTGGAGAGGATATACTCTAACTATACCTGACATCCTGAAGCCGGGCAAAAAGGACAAATCTGTGGTGTCACAATGTGATAAAATATCTGCTGAAGCCTCAGTTTGTAATGTAGACTGATTGGTGGGTATATTTCTATATCAATAACTTGCCAAAGTGCAGGTTTCTTAGCAGCTTTATAGAGTCAGTTGTTGTGGTTGTGTAGCAGTGATAGCTTGAGAGCAAAATAGAGATAACAGAGAGCAAAAGACTAGCCTGGGAAAACCCTGACGAACTTCGGGCAAATTTGAGATTTGCTCTGCAAGTCAGTCTGGCCAAGAGCCCATTCAAGCCCATTTCCAATTTTTCCAAATCGAGGCACCAATCACAACCGTTGAGGCGGGCTTTACACGATGACGATAGCGCAGCGACGGCAAGCAGTTTTCTGTTTACATTCATGACGGCCACCGCACTGAAGCGCAGCAACCCGTTGACGCCGCTGTCGCTGCTACATCACCTGGATCGTTGGTCTGATTGGTTGAAGGACTATCCAATTGCGCCCAGACGCATTTGAGCAGCGTCCGTTGGTGACGCCCATTTGAAAATGAGCTGTGAATGAAGCTTGCCAAGACCCACTCTCAGTTACAACTGAGAAGGGTCTGGTGTCAACCAGGCTAGCAAAAGACAGAAGGTGAAAAGTAAATGTACTGTAGAGTAATAAGGGGAAGTGAGGGAGAGAGAGAGAGAGAGTGGACATGGATGCCCCATAATTGGTTAATGGGGCAGGAAAAAATTAGGTCAAAACAAGTCGATACACAAAATTCTTTTTTCCCCCTCTAATCTTTGTTTGAATTTGAATACGTAACTACAGTAAATGAAATCATGTGTCATTCTCTTTTCTCTCTCTTTCTCTTATTTTGTACAGTATGTGCTATGAATGTACACCCAATCCCACTGCGACACACACACACACACACACACACACACACACACACACACACACACTGTTCTCGTTAAACAAGGGGCGACCAAGGTAAAAAGATGATAGCGAAGGCCAGTGTTGGGAGTAATGGCGTTTAAGTATAACGGCATTACTAACGGCGTTATTTTTTTTCGGTAATGGAGTAATCTAATTAATTACTTTTCCCATCATTGCAACGCCATTATCGTTACTGAGAATGTAAAGTGGCGCGTTACTACAATTTGGTTGAATGAGGTTGTCATTCTTTGGCTACACATCAGCTGCCTGGAGAGAGCAGGGGTGGCGATGATGACTGGCTGGGTGGGCGGATGCCCTGCTCACGCTGTCTCACTGCACGCTCTGACTACCACTAAACACAAGACAGCGACAATGGCGACGAGCCAGGGATATTCAAAGGTAGCGTTCTCGAACTGGAAGTACCGGCACTACTTCTCGCTCATTGAAATTAAAGGCAAGAATGTTCATGTAACATGCACGCTATGCCCAGGAAAAAAGACTTTATCCACGTCTGCCTCAAGCAAATCGAATCTTATGAGGCACATGCTAACACGACCCTGGTTGCTGCTGCTAACCCAACCCCAAGCCCAAATGCAGCTAGCGTGAGCTCCAGCGAAGGAGACGCAGCCACTCTGTTAAAACAAGCAACGCTCGATTTTTCTGTATATAGTGTTTTTATTCTTCAATCACTTAATATAAACATCTTTGACGTTAAAGATGTTATAGAACGTAATAGCGTTATAGAACATAAAAAATAACGTCACAGTTACTTTGCTGAGTAATTACTTTTACAATATGGTAACTGAGTTACTAACTCAATTACTTTTTGGGAGAAGTAATTTGTAACTGTAACTAATTACTTTTTTAAAGTAAGATAACCAAGTAAGATGACCACCACTTTGGCAAGTGGAGGAGTGTGTGTGAGTGCTTGTTCATACATAACCAGAAGTAGTGTCTGTGCATGGGCTTGCATTCATGCATGTGTGTGTGTATGAGTGTGTTATGCTAATGCCTCTGCGTGCGTTCTTTGTAGCTTGTGTGCGTGTGTGTGTGTGTGTGTGTGTATATGTGTGAACATGCATTCAGCCTGGTATAACTATGCAAATTGAAAGTCTTGTTGCTCTCACTGGCTTTAGCGTTGAGCCTGGCTCTTCCCTTTTATGAGTATCCTTTCACTCGTGGCTTGGTGTGTATGTTTGTGTGTGTGTGTGTGTGTGTGTGTGTGTGTGTGTGTGTGCCCCATCACATCAGCAAGCTAAATTATGTGACAGAACACACAAACAGTGTTTGGTCCAGCAGGGCATAGGGGCATCCAAAAAGTGACAGGGATGCACAGCGTTGTGACTAAAGTACCATGCTGTAAATTTAAATAGGTCTGCCTGTGTGCTTAACACCGAAGTTTGTGAGTGACGTTGTTGGGTAGGTGAGTGTAAATATATATTTCAATCTCTTCTATCTCTCTTCCTTCCCTTTCATACACAGACACCAGCATTTCAGGAGGATTGCCAATTAATCTTTATGGTGTCAGAGCTTATAGTCAAGACTTTTAATAGGCAGCCACATAAAAGGCTTTTCAAGGCATGATCAGGTACACCAGGATTTACTATATATTTTACTATGATATTAATGCAGAGGCCGAGTCCTCATGCTCTGCTGTATATCAGCCAGAGTCCTCAAATATACTCCCACACTATACTACAAAATAATTTTAAGCATTAACGATGAGTTGGTGAGATAAAAAGGGTACAAGTGAGAGAAAGAAGAAATGAAACAGTTGGACAAATAGGAGAGAGATGGATGTGGTAGCGCCTATGCATTAGATTTTGGGCAATTCAATTATGTGGTCATAAAAATATATATAGCCACTCCAGCAGATTCAAATGTATTCTATTTAGATACCATATGTTTTGTGTACCTTCTCAAACATGTTAGTGTGAGTTATCTTTCTCACACACATTGATCAGTTACAAAAACAATATAGGATTATTTTACGAGACATAGTGTGTAAAGTAAAGCATGTTAATAAAGGATAAGGATATGAAGACATTCACAAACGGACACAAACATTCCACAGATGGGATTGTTTTTACTAATTTGTGGATTGCCATCAAAACAAACAATGTTTAAATAAGCATATACGTAAGCATGGATGCTAAATAGTAAGGAGTGAGGTTTACTTTGTACTGGACCTTTTACAGAAGATTAAAGACAACAGAATCAATACTGATGAACAGTCTGTTAAAATGACTATCATCATAGTCTGCCCTCTTTGTAACTTAAACTTAGAAATTGTGCCATGATGCATTAAAAATCACAAATAAATCTTGTATTTTGCAGAAAATTAAGGAAAGTCAATAGGATACTTAAGTTGAGCTGAAGTCTTCAGTGCCTTTTGAGAAAAGTAAGCAAGCTCCAATCTTTCAGTAAAGACACAGTAATAGATATGCTTGCTGGAGATACAATTATGATGTATTACTAATCAACAGCAACTTATCTAGATCTACCATTATCACCTATTCTGTCCATAACATAGCCTTAATTCATGGCTTTAGTCATATCTCCAATCTTTCTCCTCAGAGGGCATTAGGCCTATCAAATCACCGTGTGTAAACCTTAATGTAATTGCCATGGGCTCTGTGGCCAGAACATGATTGCTGTAATCTTCTTGCAGTGCAACAGGTTAACCTGGGACATTCACATTATACACAGCTTGACAAGTCACACACACACACACACGCCCGCCCGCCCGCCTGCTCGCCTGCCCGCCCGCACGCACGTTTAAAGTCATATATATAAATAATCTAACCTCTTATATAAGACTTTTAAGTAATGAAGAATCCTCTAGAGCTACAATAGGGATGTCACATTAGCCTCTCTTTATTTTGCATTTGCTCTAATTAACTAGTTGAGACATATCTGCTATTGAAAATCATTACAAAGTGATTGCTGTCTGTTTTTTTTCTCTTGTTTTCCTCAAACTGCTGAAAGTAAGCTAGAGGTATGTGCATTGTTTTATTCTCTTTATAGCACCCACCTTCCCATCAATTGTCTAAGAAGCCAAATCAAACCTACAAACCTCCTCCAACAACAACAACAAACACACTCTACTCAAGCCAAGAACCAACTTTGGCATTGTCTTCCCATGTGTGTACACTCAGACACAAACACTCCAACACTTCTAAACTATAGTGGGCAAACTGACAAGGGTGTGATGGGACACAAAATAACCCCTTCTGGCTTGCATCTGTCGCAAAACATCCCTCTCTATCAAACGGAAAAATAAGATTTCAAGAGAAAGCCTAGGGTCAGGGGCCTCATGTGACTGTGAGTGTAGTGTGCAGGACAGAAATGAAGGTCAAGGATTTTCGTTTCCACTCTGGCATTTTTTCTAATATACAGCTGCTACCAAACAATCTTTCAAAGAGCGCCTACAGTAAGAGTACAAATGCCTTTTGGAAAAGAAAAGAAAACATCAGAAAAAAATGCCTGTCCCTCAATACAGTTTTTATGGTTAACATCTATTGAATACATGCAAATTAGTATGCAAAACAATGCTGATTTTAGCCAAAACAATCCCTTTTACCTTTGACTCGGAACATGAGACATGATCGATAGCACAGCTGAAAGGCACACTTTGACTGCTAATACAATAATTAATCATAGTCTCAGATGACCGCAGGGAATGTCTGCAGCTCCAAGTCATTTAGATTGTGGTGAGTGAAGCAATGCTCTGGCCTTATATACTTTTCATTCGGGGGCTCAACACTGAAAACAACAATTTAAGACTTTCAGCTCATTCTGCTTTTAATTCAATTCAACAGGTTTTACACTTTTTGGTAGGATTTAGTGGCAATATGAAACATAATAGTTACATAGTTTACATCATTTTTACCTTGCTTTTCACTCTCACATTATAACTTACATTAGCTTTAAAACAGATGAGACTGCAGTTCATCTTTCAATGATGGAATAATGCCATCATTTATGTTTAATTTGAATATTTAATTAAATGTAATGAATAGATAAAAGCAAACATAAACAAACTGCTCAAACAGCAGCCCTCAATAATACTATTGTTGTGTATAGGAGGAAGCTTACCGGACC
Organism: Sander vitreus; assembly: GCF_031162955.1. Taxonomy (NCBI): domain Eukaryota; kingdom Metazoa; phylum Chordata; class Actinopteri; order Perciformes; family Percidae; genus Sander; species Sander vitreus. Next base: position 12,382,089 of record NC_135865.1, read on the forward strand.
GTTGCAGGTCAAAGAGTCACTGTCAGCTCGCTCACACTGGCCATCACACTCCACACACACAGATCCATTGGCATACTCTCGGATATCCCTGAGAGGGAGGAAAGGGATGGAGAGAGGGATTAGGATTAGTAGGGAATAAAGAGTGATACAGGTAAAAGAGACAAGATAGGGAGCAAAACATTTTTTTGTGAAATAGAATAATAACATGGATTTGTGTCCTTAGCCAATAAAGATATTGCATGTGTCAATCATCAAAGCTTCATGTCTTCTGTTGTGACTTGCAAAATTAGTGGAAGTACATTTTTATTATATATAAATCATCAAACTCAGTGGACTCCCCTTCTGGACAACTGGTGCAAAAAAACAAAAAAACAATGGCAGTGATCTGTTGAATTCCTGATAAATCTTAATCCTAATGTCAATATCACATTTATGTTTTCCAAAAAGATCTCTTCAAATGCTTCCTTTTTGTTTGTAAGTGATCCTTTTCAATCAATAATGTCTGAATCTGAACAAGTTCAGAGGCCATTTCCAGAGCAAAGAAGACAGATGGAGGGATTGAGAGAGAGAAATATTATTAGTAGATAATGATTTGTCTGTTTCTATCTGCTAGTATGAGCATCGTATCTTACAATGATTACTTTGGAAATAAAGGTCAGTAGATGTAGTTGTAACATCAATAAGAACTCTCAAACACACACACACACACACACACACACACACACACACACACACACACACACACACTAGCTAATTAGCTAACTGTAACACTGACAAAATCATGCAGGGGGTCAAGGCAGTTGAAAGGTGCAGTACCTGCAAGGGTTGCAACGCTTTCAAAATCAATTAAATTAAGTGCCTTGTTATTCAATTTCTAAAATCCCATTACAATAGTAGAACACCAGAGTGGCCTCGGAAAGTCATTAAATTTGACCACAGTGCGGCTGAGTTGGCACTTTGACTTTGTCACTACAGGACAAGGAGAATTACTTTGGGTACTTCTCTTTTGGTCAGTGAGGGAAAACCGAATGTTCCATCTCAGCACTGGGAGAAAAAAAAATGTTGTTGGCCCAGTGGGATCTAAATCAAATTAGTATTAATTATGCTTCATCTGGCCTTCATAAAACCTTCCAGGAGGCAGGGGAGGTAAGCCTTTGTCTGGGTGTGTGCTGGTTAAAATAATAAAGGATGCAGTGTAGCTGAAAGATATCACTGACACTTAAGACTTATAGGCTATTGGATGATATTATGCTGTGTTCTGCATTTCTGTATTTTCTGTCTGTTAAAGGGCCCATGACATGCTACTTTTTGGATGATTTTATATAGGCCTTAGTGGTCCCCTAATACTGTATCTGAAGTCTCTTTCCTGAAATTCAGCCTTGGTGCAGAATTACAGCCACTAGAACCAGTCCCACAATGAGCTTTCCTTAGTATGTGCCATTTCTGTGTCTGTAGCTATTTGCTATTTAGGAGGAGAGCGGGGGGCAAGGTGGAGGGTGGGGGTGTGGTCTTGACCAACTGCCACTTTGCTTGTTTGCAAGCCATGATGTCTCTCTCTTTCTCATGGGCGGGCCAAATTCTCTGGCCTGGCAAAGCAAAGAAAGGGGAGGTAACCTTGCTCCTTATGACCTCATAAGGAGCACATTCCAGATTGGCCCATCTGAGCTTTCATTTTTTTCAAAGGCAGAGCAGGATACCCAGGGCTCGTTTAAACCTATCGTCATTTCTAGCCACTGGGGGACCAAAGGCAGGCTGGGGGAACTCATATTAATGTTACAAAACCTCATAAAGTGACATTGTCATGCCATGGGACCTTTAAAGCTCTGTGTAATTTTTTTAATTGATTCTTAGCAAAAACCCCTTTGTTCTTTCACAAATATGTGCTCATTCATGTGTAATAACTTCCACCAACTAATCAAAGTATTCTCATAAGCGTAGAATCTGCCATTCAGAATCATTCAGAATACATAGGAGTGACTTATTCCTATGTATTCTATCATGTTGCGCCTCCATCTTTAAAATACATTAGCCAAAGAGGGACATACTGTACCTCCGCGTTTCGCGCTTTTACACTCAGTGGCAGCGTGACGAATGCCAGGGAAGGGGGATAAGATTACTCAGTAACTGCCGGCAGATTTGAAAGCCGATTGAAGATGGAGCATCACGCCTATTCTTTCGGTCTAGGACATGTAACGGAATCGCCAAGGTGGTTAAAAAGAGAATTAAAACGACAACGCAAGGATTTTAAAAGGGACGCCGAAGTTGCCTGATTTCTGTAATATGTAATCCTGCCTATTTATGTAAATTCAAAGTTTTATAGTTGCTACTTGCAGAACGACGTCTAGGATACTTTTCCTCGCGTCACTGATGAAAAAGGATTGTCTACCTTGTAACATAAATGTAATAATATGCGTTGTGATTTCCCTGGCAAACAACTCACATCGTGCAGTTGTAACACAGACTAGCTACTTGAACTGCTGCGTGTAAACGATGGAGATACTAAGAGCTAATTTCAGTTTCATTGACATTGTTCATACTGCTCAGAGAAATATATTAAAAACACAAACCTCCGTTGCTTCTCTCCTACGCTGTAATCATTCCCTAACACTATTAATCTCGTACAATATACAGAATAACGATAGCACAGATACTTTACTAAAATTAGCTTGCATCTGTTTGGGAACCTGATAGCTGATGTTAGCAATGAAATGGTACCAAAATAACGTAAAACTATTATTACACTGGAAGGAACAATCACGGTCGAAGTCGAACTTCTTGGAATAATATGGCCACCGTAGGAGTTTTAACACGCTCAGAATGGGGGGGGGGGGGTTAGAAAGTAATATTCAGTTGGTTGTCATATACAATTTCACCGCTAGATGGGAGAAATTCTTACACAATGTAGCTTTAAGGGACAAAGATGCAGTAACACATTTTCCGTAAATAATACACCTTTACATGGATTTGATGCAGAAATAACATTCATTTCAAATGGCTTTTGGAAATAATACGTACTGCCAAACCTGTATGTTCACACAAACAAATAAAACTGCATTTTTGGGATTTTGAACAATAACGTCCAAATGGTTTTGACTTTGTAAACATTTTCAACAACCATTTACACATCATTTGATGTATAAGGCAATGCAAGCTCCTTGTCGTTGTGCTGCTGTCTGACAGTGTGTAAATACATTTTAACTGAACCACAGAGGTTAAATACACACAAAGTGAAACTGCTGGTACATTTTAAACATATAAGACACCAAATGACTAAAAGTGCTTCCTTGTGGTTAAGCAAGCAGTGTATATTAACCTTAGTCCTCTAGTTCTTTTGTCCTCTAATATTTTGTCATGCATGATGCATGATATTAAGTAAGTTCTGCAAATTGTCATGCTATCCTTGTTAAGGTAGATTTGATGCCCTTCTACTACATAGGAATAAAGGTGCTGTAACAAAAACTTGAGCTACAGGGCAACTTGAAGATTGGATTAGACAAAGAAATGCTGAGCAAATACCAAATAAATGCACACACAATGATGACATATTTAAAGTATGACTCATGAGGGTTGGGGTTGCATTCAGTAAAGCTTCTTATTGGTAGAGGATGTGCTGGTAACGCAAACAGGGTGGGTGGTGCTGACGTGCAGGTGGACAGGTAGGCAGGGCGTGGCCCCGTGCGCAAGCAGTGACTGTGACACGCAGTGACACGCCTAGCCCCCCTGCCCTAACGGCACCTTCTGGTTCTCCTGATTCCTCTCCAATGTGGCCACCAAAGGCTTTGTTATCAAATACGAACTCTGAACTTAAAAGCATCTTTTCAGCAACTCTGCAAGGCAAAAAAAAGAAATCTAAAATGTTATTAGTAAAACTCACTGGGGAGCCGGAGTTGTCACCTTTTTGTAATGACAGGATAGCATCAAGCTATACTTCCTTTTAAAGTCAAGGGCCCCCTGTTGTTTTGAAACTCTGCAGGCGTGCCTTTTAAACGATAGTTACGTATTGTAACTCCAGATTCTATGAGTATAGGCATAGCCCTCTAAGAGCTGTTGCTATTGGGTTCATCCCTCGCGCATCTGCAGTCGTGAAGATTTCTTTCGCGCCCTTATGCTCTGCACAGGCCTCTCTTACGTCCGCAGTTACTGTATATCACAGCTGCGAGACCAGAGATCTGCTCCCAACATCAGCATTTTTCTTCAGCGAATGTTAGTGAAGCAGGTGGCCTGGATCTTAGAGGCTCTATACTCATAGAATCGTTCTATTTTGTATACACTTCGCCCTCTAAGAGCTGTTGCTATTGCATCAAGGGCGTAACTGATGTAGTCAATGCCACGTGCAACACAAAAGTCCACAAGCAGAACAGACTAGTTCCTCTTTCTACTCACACTGAACATGTTTTAATGTATCAAAAAACATATTATTTTGTTAAAAAACCTGCCACCACCATGACTGGCCTGTTACTGACTATAAGGTCCATGTCATGTGGATTTTGAAGGTGCTTCACAATAATAAAAAAGTAATATCACAATTACACAAGCGCAGGAGGATAGAGACAGCAGCAAACCAGATCTAACAGCGCATCATCTGCCATCAAGTGCGGATAAGACCAAGTAAGTAATGGAGGACTTGGACACATCACGGATGCACGGGCATGGGGATGACCAGGACGCCGCTGCAAAGATGTCGGCCACCGTCACACCTCTGAGGAGGGCCGCGGACGCTGATAGCGCTCTTGTGGAGTGTGCCCGGATGCCCTGAGGGGGTTCCACTCCCTCCGCGCTATAGGCTTCGGTTATAGCTTCACACAGCCAGTGAGACAGCTGCTGTTTCAAAAGAGCTGCACCTTTTGAGCGCACACCGGCTTGACAATTGATGTACGCCGCCGCTGTCATGTTGTCTGTTCTTATCACTACATGTCTGTCCGCCACTACGCGAGCAAAGTGTTTCAACACTTTCAGCACCGTGGACAGCTCTGCCCGTCGCTTCAGTTCCTCTGTCATGCAGGTTATGCAGCAGGTCTTCCAAAAAACTGAAGATTATTTTAAATTCCACCTCTCGTATTCATAGGTGAATAGGATGAGTTGATTCATGTTTATATATTTGTTCTTGATTTGATCAGTGGACCACATTTCACTGCTGCATCACTCCTGCAGGGGTTCTGTTAAGTACTTAATATAGGAATTAGTTTGATCTTTCCTGCACTGGTAACCTGCACATTGTTGTATGAAAGTATGATGACGGGGATTACTTGAAAAGCAAAGTTACTTTAGTGAATTTACAAACCACTTTTTATATACATACTTATATCTGTACATAGTAGTCAAATGTGTATGTTTACCATGTCCAGCTTTGTTGTCTTTGTTTTTAGACATATGTCTATTTCTGTGTATGTAAAAAGCCAGAGTCAAATTCCTTGTATGTTTTCACACTTACTTGGCCAGTAAAGCTGATTCTGATTCAAACTCTGAGGAGTGTCCTGCCTGTTTGTTATCAGAGACCTAAGATCAGTAAGGAGCAAGCATTTTCCATCAGGATTCCTATACTGTAGAGCAACCAGCAAAACCTCGTGCTTATTATTTTGTATATTTTTCATTTCATTTTCTTTTGTTCATATGTTTTTACTGTATATAGTATTTCAAAAAGATCTTACTTTAAAATACCACCAGCAGAGGATCCTGTTTATAACCAACTGTGCTTAATAGTTTCGTCTTTCAGGAGGAAAAACAACAAACTATTAATGTATTGGAACAGAAAATAGGTTAAAAAACAAATTAATCCGATGTACCTTTTCTTTTAGTGGAAACCTGTAAATGATTTCATCTTTTATTATCCATTGCCATAATCTCGTTTTTTTTTAAACTGAATGAACTTACATTTAATTTATCTTTTGTAAAGCACTTTATGCTTTATATGGTGACTTTTCTAGTAATAGTTATTTCATTATATATTTTAAGTGATAAGCATTTGACATAATGTGATTTGTCAATAACATAAACAGGAAAAACATGATTTGTAAAAGTGACGTGCACTGTAATGTAATTTTAGCTAATTCAAACAGCTACTTCTGCAGACAATGAACCAGGAAAAGTGATCAATATGATCAAAAGCTAAAGAAGCTGAAACTAAACTGACAGAGGGTTTCCTGGCCGAAAAGTTGTTGTTTGATTGGGTTTGTGCAGCTAGAGTCCATATGATTTTTTTCTTGGCATTGACATACAGTAGTGCCACACATATTGTCTGTATTGGATTGCTGGGTGAGATGATGCATACACAGTTTGCTCCAACCACAACCATCACTTTACAAGACACTAATTGTCACCATAGAGACTTGACAAACACTTTCTATTGCAGCAACTGTCTCCAAGGTCTGTGATTGACCATCCATTGTGTTGCATAGGGAATGGGAGGGAGGGTGTTGAACCTGTTGATCTTATTTATTATCGACCCGATGGTGTCATGTTGAGTGTTGCAGTGATGTGGCCGGGTTAGCTCAGTTGGTAGAGCAGGCACACATATATAGAGGTTTGCCTCTCAACGCAGCAGCCACGGCTTCGACTCCGACCTGCAGCCCTTTGCTACATGTCGTTCCCCTTCTCTCTCCCCTTTCATGTCTTCATCTGTCCTATGGAAATAAAGGCTTAAAATACCCGAAAAAATAATCTTAAAAAAAATGCATTTTTCGTGCCCAAAGAAGGTATTTGGGGTGACGGCCCTCGTCATTTGTGTTTGTGTGTATGTTTAAAAGATGAGGACAGTGGTTAATTTAAGAGGTGTACAACTTCTTTTTACAATTTGGGCAAAGCTTAAATGTAATTAGGACCTCTAAGGACATTAAGAGGACAACACACAAACAGTGGTAATCTACCACTCAGGAGTGTATATGCATGCAAATGCATAACTCACCCTTCATAAAGGTTGCAGGTATCCACACAGGTTCGTCCACGGCTGAAGTATCTGCAGGAGAGGCATTGGTCTGGGCCAGGACCCCAACACCCTGCGTCTGAACACAGCGGGTCACACACCATCCGCGCCTTGGCTGCTCAATGCAAACATATACAAAAAGAGAGTAAAACAACAAAGGATTACATCTGTGTAGAATGCAGTCGTGTTTTCATGACTCAGCACAGATGCAGAGAGTAAACCCTAATTTGCCCCATATAGCTGGATATAAAATCACTCCATATAGTCACATTATTTATGAAAAGGCACCGGGCTAGATGTACTAAAGCATATACAATTTGCAAGGGTTCATTTTTTCATAAGATTTCTCCGCCTCCAGAGAGCAACAGTTAATTTGAGGTGGTCTATAAAAGGTGTGTTTTTGTGGAGACGACTCTCTGAAACAATGGCAGGAGTAATGGCAGCAAGACAGAGAAATAGGTGCAGGGTTCAAAGACGTGCTGAAGGATTAGGCTATTTCTATTTTGTGAAGAAATCTGTTAAACATGAGCAGTCACACAATAATTACCCTAATGGATGAACTTAAGGAAGACCTAGTTCCTCCCACAAATACTCCCGTTCGATCCCAGCAACAGTTTTTAAAACATTACATTATTTAGCTCATTTCAGTCAATGTTTTGTATTTATATAAATTGTCTATTAATGTGTTGTGTGTGTACAGTACTTTGTGATATGGCTCACTGTGGTGCTAGCAAAGGAGAGAGCTGTCCTGCTTCATTATAAAACTACTGAGCCAGCAGTGACGGAGAACTAGTGGGACCTACAGCAGAAAGCACCTGCAGATGCCATGCAGATTTAAAAAAAAAATAAAAATCCCTGGAACTTTATAGTCTGGATATATTTGAAGGGTTTAAACCCAACCTTTCAGCTCTAATCATAATTCTTGGTGTCAAAAGGCTCAAATATATATAGATATTCAATATTCCTAACTAAATATTTTGGATTGGCTTAAATCCAAAAACATCAGTATCTGCTTTCAACACACAAATCCATAGCTGCACATAGACAGTACAAACAAGTATTTTCCCCCCACTGTTTTAAATAGTAATGTAAAGACATTATAAAAGCCGCCTTTGATTTACATTTAAACATTAAAAGTGCCCATTCACAGTGAACAGTAGTTGCGCTTCTCTCTCTCTATCTGCCTCACTGTTTATAGTATCAACAGTACCAACAGATCTAGGCCATCACATCTACTACATTCCATTATTTTCTTGTGTCTGAATCTCTTATCTCTCTCTCTCTCTCTCTCTTGTCCCCCTTCAGCACTTATTCCTACAAAGGTTGCTACATCTGAGAGTATTAGAGTGACAAAATGAGAGTGTTGAAGTAACATGGTGGCAGCACTGCAGATACACTGGGAACTTTTATCATTCAATCTGCTTCTAACATGATTTCCCCCTTGTCGGTGGATTTTAAAACAGACTCTTCTCTTCTCTTCTCTTGTCCCTAGCTATGAACATGGTTACAAAGAGGCTCCTGCTGTTGTTGAGGTCCTGGCCACATGTAAGCCAGGGGCTATGCCCCAGGGTCAGCCATAGCCATTTTCAAAATGCTTAAATTCATATTTTTTTAATAAGACAAAAGGATGCAGATACAGAAATCAAGTGTTGCCTTTGAGGGAAGAGGATGAAAGCGTTGCCTTTCACAAGACACAAAACCACCTCTGTCGGGCTTCCAGCGCCGTAGGTAAACTGACCAGGCACAGGGAAAAATGAGGAGAGAGAGGAATGATGGGTGCTAAAAAAAGGAAATAAACATGGGAAGAGGTTGGAGGGATTTTTAACTATACAGCACTTGCAAGATCAAAAAGTTACCAACGTCAGATGTTTCTGTAATGGGTGGAAAACAAAAGCCCATGGGGCCGAGCTGTCAGGTGCTTTTTGGAGTCCCGTGGGAGACAGGAGAACATGCTATAATAATGATTATGAGATAGAGAAAGAAAGAAACACAGAAGGAAAGTAACAAAGAAACACCTGTCAACCTGTTAATATTCAAAGGGTTGTTGGGAGAGGTGGAATTGGAACTCAAGCATCCTTTTCTTGTTTCAAAGACAGCATTAAAAGCAAAGCAGGGCAGCTATTGAAAAAGCTAAAGAGGGATGGCAGGCAGCTGAGGAAATTATCCTTGTCCCTGTGCTACATGTGGCAAAACAATGACATTGATAATATTTATTTCATTTTCACCTTCGCTGTAATGTTGACTTATGTGGACTTAGGCGTAAATAGTTTGAATAATACATCATTTAAAACATATAAAATCACTCTTGGATGTTTAAGAAACCTTTGACAAGACCAACAACATGTAACAAGGAGATAGGTTCTTCGTTTTTTTTCTTGGCAATTATTTGCTAGTATGGAGTCATCATTAGAAACTTTGAGTCCAGTGACGCTATCAATTACATATCTGCATTACGAGAGCACCACTGATTCGCCAAAATGTGATCATTTTTGAAAGTGGACTATATTTACTTCCAGTATTTCTTGCAGATTCTTTACTAAAATTCTGCTCCAAGTTGTATCCCCTTGTATTGGGATAATATAAGGCACCTGTTGTTTTCAAAAGGCCTTTTTTACAGCAGACTTTGACTTGTCAAAGTAGGAAAAGCATAGGTGTTACTTATAATGATTAACGATGGCTACGATCTATGCAGGATACTTTATATGGACTAAATAAGAATACTCTCTACTGTTTGCTTAAAGCTCTCTTCTTATGACACTTAGCAATGGTCTTCCTAAGGGTAAGTTCAATTAACTTAAAGGTGTTTTCAGTCATTCTGACATTCATTAGACATCTGCTAAGTGTGAAGATACTAATATGAATGATAAAGGTGTAATTTGTCCTGCCCCAAAATATGCAGCAGAGCTAACAGGAGAGTCAGTAAGATGTCACTTACTTCGGTTTGCACACACCCACCCAAGTCCTGAGAAGAGCTCTAATCAGCCAAAAAAATTAAATAATAATTTAAGCTTACCATATGTGTGCATTTTTGCAGGATTTAAGGTATGGTGAGAAAAGGTATGGTTACGAAACAGCCCTCTCTGGATTGGGTTTATTCTGCAGATAGCACTTATGTCGCGAAAAATAACAGTGCACTTTGCTATCCGAAAATCTGACATTTTGAAGAAGTGTGTGAAGGAAACAAAACACATTTCTCTAATGTCTCTGACATTTTACTGCTAATGCCTCTGAGCCATCACTCAGCAGTAAGTTTAAGGACCCCATCATAAGCTGTAGGATTCCCTTTGGTCAAATATGTGCCCTAATGAAGTTCCAGCAGCTGAACATTTAATACTTGCTTTGAACCAAAGCGAGCGGATCCTTCTTTTCTAAGGGCAACAACATTCAAACATGTCTGACTGTCATGTTTGCACACCGTGGTTAATAAAAAACAGATATTGACTCAATATGACCACTTGTGTGATAGTTGTACTAATGATAACCCCTTAAGTTTGCGCTGTAGCAATTTTTTCAGTCAAAATTTAAATAAATTGGTAATACTGTTCACAACCAGTCTTCAACCCAGCTCTGACTGTCAAATTATAGCTAAGTTAAAAGAAATTGAGCAGCTTAATGCACAGTGAAGAGAGTTTTAAAAGATTATTTGAGAGTAATTTTCATCCAAAGCAAAGACCCTGTCAAGACAACATCAATTGCAATCAGATCCACAGCAAACTGCAAAAACTCTTAACTTGAGTTTATAAATGACCAAACTTTTTTTGGCCTTAATGGGTGAGCAGAAATTCAACTTGTTTGACAACTAATGATGAAACTTCCTAGAAGAGCTTTGAAATGTTTTCAACCCTACATCAAGCCAGTGGTTCATTTGACTTGACCTTGTGCTACCTGGATGAATGAGGCTATGAACAGACCAGGTGAACCATTTTGTAATCTTGTTTAAAGTATGATTTCACAAAAAACATGTGATAGCACAAACATTAGTATATTCTTAGTTGTGTTAGCTAACGCTATAGCACTAAGTAGCTTATAGAAAGTGCTACTGTGAAAACTGGTTGTCATGGTTTCAGGTTTCTCTAATTACCAAATGACGTTTCTACATCACTACAACTACCGTACACACACACACACACACACACACACACACACACACACAAACACACACACACACACACACACACACACACACACACACACACACACACACACACACTGAATAAATGGGCACATGCAGACTCTTTGCTGCCAGACCTGCCCTTTTCCAGTCCCTGCTAGGCTCAGTCAAGTGTGGACACACACACATACACACTCAGATGCACACATGCAGAGCCATGTCAAGGAGAGCAGTGTGTGACTCTTGAGTCTCACCCAAGTCTTCAAAGTCATTGAAGAGAGACAGCGAGAGAGAGAGAGGGTGTGTGTGTGTGTGTGTGTGTGTGTGTGTGTGTGTGTGTGTGTGTGCTCCCAACACTAAGGAACTGCCCAGGGGAAGCGAACACACAGCGAAAAAGGGGCCAACTCAATAATGCAAATACTGGCTCATTAATGAACATTATACATAAATGAATAATGCCTTAAAACTTGTGGCACTGATATAATAAAAGCTCTTTCATTTTTAGACACAATTTTTGTCTCATCATCTCAGATATTTGACTAATTTAATTTCTTCTCTGAATGGTTATGTTGGTTAATTAGCAGTGTTGGGGAAGTTACTTGAAAAAGTAGTTATGTTACTGTAACGGGTTACTTTTTAATGCATACCATCTTCCAGAGAAAACACTGTTCACAAACTGCTCCAACAGCTCTGTTGTAGTCCAGCATTTACTTCTGTGCATCACCTTGTAACACACGTTATAATGCTCACCTAGCTGCTAGTGTGGCACGCCCTCATACTCTGCAACTGATAAGCTAGCAGTACTTACTGCGCATGTGCGACTCCCAACAAAGATAGTACAAGGGTAAGATGTCTCACTCTGTAGCTAAAACAGAGAGCTCAACACACAGGGTGAAAAGAGGAGCTGCAGCAATGTGCAGTACAACAAATATATGGTGTTTTCTGAAAATTAAACCACATAAACCTATTCTGGTACAACCTCTAAATACAATTATGAACCTGAAAATGAGCATAATACGAGCACTTTAAGTAAAGTCTGTTTTGTTGGAGCTCAACAACAGAGGTGTTTTTTCTAAATATATTGGGATTGGGAATTATTACTGTATTTGTTATCTATTTTACAGTTACAGCTTTGGACAAATGTGTCTTGATACACAGTTTGTTTGCATTATTAAATTAGCAACAACATTGCAATTAAATGGTATGTGCCAGGCCCCTAAGCCACAGCGAAGCAAGGCAACCTATTTTGATGGACCTCCACTTCTGTTTTGGTACAGGAACGTTTAGTTTTTGATGTTTGTGATGGTTTTGGTATGAACTTACAGCATTTCTGTGGGCTTTGGTTGTTGCGGATAAGAACCTTCTGATTTGCAGCACGGAACAGTCTTGTCCAGTTGACAGTGTTGTAGTAGCAAAGCTGGCTGTTGTCTGCAATGTGGACATTCCCGGCGCTAATCTCTCTCAGCGACTGGAGCTGCAGTGATGAGATGACCTGCTGCTTTAACACCAGCAGGGAGATCCCACTGAGAGAGAAGAATGGGTAAAGGTGAGAGGAGGAGAGAGCCAGCAAGGAGGGGGAGGAAGATGAGAGGAGCCGGAAGAGAAGGGATGAGGTATAACAGGGAGTGGAAAGGAAAGAGGCAGGGAACATTGATTTATTTCACAGGTTTTGACGGCTGAATCAGTTCCTTTTCTCGGTCGTGTTATCACAGAATCACGTAATCATTGAAGGTTGTATTCTCTTGCAGATGGCCTTATATCCTTAAGGTAAGATTGTGTTCACAATTAAATAATACAGAAAAACTTGACAAGTCTTGATTAGCACTCAATATTTCCACTGAATTGAAAACACTAAAGCAGAAAAGGGGCTTATGTATTTACTGTCATTCATATGGGACATGATTAGTGCAAGACGGTAACATTGCAACAGACATATGGCACATGAAGCTTCTTTGTTTATATTGTTAAATAATTTGCACTTGAAAAGTATAACTTGCATTTGACAGCAGGATGGTGCAATTCAATTCTGTAATATACTTCCTTGAATTGTGAATGATATATAAATAAAAAACTATCAAATTTTTGCACTACATATTAATTAATATCAAAAGCATTTGTTGTAGAAAAAAAAAAAATATATATATATATATATTATTATTATTATTATTATTATTAGTATTATTTTTCTTCACTTTTACCTCAGTGTGCATCTAGTGCTGCCAGCCTCTATGTTGCACTTTACACTGTAAGCCACTGAGTCAGATTTGAATGCAAATGTACTGGATTGTAGTACAAAATCCAAACAGAACATTTAGCAGGGTGCAACTGCTCAGTGGAAAACATACTTTCAGTATGTTAAAGTAAACATTCAAACATAACAAATACTAGTACTAAAGTGGGAAAAACAAGTAGCAATATTCCTAAGTGGTCTTAATTTGAAGACACATGACCATTAAGCCACACCACTAGAGTAGAGTAAGTACAATTATTACACCACAGTATCATCACTTTACAATAATACGGTGTGTAGATCAATAAACTTCAAACTTCAGTTAATACACTGCATCTGCTTAATTCTTATTTCATATTTTTTCTTTGTTGCCGCATTTTGCTATGCTGCTGCAACAACATATCTTCAACAGCTTTCTTTTCATCATTCTACCCTCAAGCATCTCTTTCTTCCTTTTAGTCTTCAATGCCCCCCACCAGTCACCGTACGCCCCACTTTCACAGTTTAAAAATGACAGGAGGCTAGTGGGGTGCAATCAGATAGACAGAGAGTATGCAGGATCAAGCATGGGATCAGGGTGGGCGGCAGGCTGTAATTTGTACTGCAGCCTGCTGTTTCCATCTGCAGGTGCATGACACACAGGTGCATGCACACACATCCTCATGCACACATTCAGACACACACACCAAGACGCACTACATCCTACAGTCCACACTTTGCCATCAGTTGTACACACACTCACTTTGTTTCCATACAAATGACACAGCAAATTTTAGAGCACCTTTGGAAAAATCACTAAAAACTAAATGATAAATAATTATATTCCATCAGCTGGGTAAAAACAACAACAAGTTGGCTTCTTAGATGTCAAAACAAAACTATAACAAAAATGTTTCGGGCACCAACCAATTCTTTGGTACCAACTTATGTTAGTCATATTTCTTACTGACTTAATGACTATAGAATCGTGTCCAACCAAACCACATTTACTTTTAATTTGCATTTAAATGATTTGAATATATAAACCAAACTACTTAAAATCTACTGCTAGATGCAATTATTTTAGCAATTTGGGAAGACGCTACGCTCTTCAATCCTTTATCTTGTTTTGAGTGTTGAAGAGTGCAACAATGGAAGTTTCACAGCATGTCACACACTCTGCACTACCTTATGGTAGCATGTTTTTACTTTACGTGTTAAACACAATTCCACTGATCAACACGGTAATACTCTGGGACACACAACATTGTGTCCATAAAGGGAAAGTAGAAGAAGAGTGGCAGCTAGTAACCAGGTTAAAAGAATCGGCTTTGCAAATGTTTTTCTGAAGAAATAAATGCACCTCAAGGATACACACAATACATTTTGGGGCATAATAGTGAATGTAAACATGTTCAATGTTTATTTACAAGGAAACTCCACAGGGAACCTTAAATCATGTACAGATCTAATTACATTACATTTAGTGAGAAGGTGTACAGTAATGCATTTGACAAATCCAATCACCAATGAATTTACCCTTTTATTATTCCCCAAAGAGTTCTAGTTTTAAAGAAAATTCATGTTTTGCTACATTGCTACTTTTTCGCTACAAACTAAACCCATATATTTATTACCAGCTTGCCTTTTCTTTCTAAGTGCTGAGCTCTAATTGAGGCAGTGTTGACACAGCTATGATATACAGTAAATTACACTCATAGTCTGTAAACATATCTAATCACAGCAAAGCTATTATGTTCTCAGGTGTGTACCTGTACAGTGCTCTTCCCCCGATAGTTGCAAGGTTGGAGAAAACACTCAGGTCTGTCATGTTGTCAGGCCAAGACTGGATGTTCAAAAAGCCTAAATGGGGACACAGACACACACAGGCACACAGGTTATACTGTATTGAGTCACCAGTACTGACAGACTAATATCAGCTGTCTATCATATCCTCTATTTCACACAGTGACAAGAATAAAATGAGTAGGGAGAGTTGGCATCTCTCTAGAATTAGCAACATTCCAGGACCACAGTAAGTACACCACCTGAGTCTCATCTCATAACCAGCCAGGCACTTCTACGCCACAACAACGTCATAGGCACAGCAACTCCACAGGGGAATTTGGTGCCAGCTATAACGAGTGCAAAGTTGATTTATCAATATTTTTTTGCATTTCCTTTATCTGCTTCTCTACTCTTGAATCATTTAAAAGATTAAATGAATAGCTGAGAGGATGGCTGTGGCTAGAGTTTTCAATAATGGATTTAGATATATGAAATATTTAGTAGAGGAACGGTAAGGGGGTACAAACCCTAAGCCAAGACAAGAGGACCAACAAAACAGTTGGATGAGGCTGTGAGACTCAGGGAATATACAGGTAGAGGAGTAAAGGTAGGAGATGAGGAGGAAGAAGTTGGAATTAAGGGACGTCCAGGTAACTATAACAACAAAGACAAATGCTACAAATCTCAGTGAATGCTTATTAAGAGTGTTTTATGAAGAAATAAGGGGAAGAAAAAAAGTCAGGTAATTGTGAAGAATTACCTACCAGGGCTCCTGCAAATGGACATGAGCTGAATTTGATACATAATCTTACACTAGAGCTATACTTCTTCTTCTGCAAGAGCACAAGAGTAATATCCAAACTTCAAATGTGGACACGAAAAGAAAATTAATTCAATATTATTATTATTTTTTAACACAATGCTTCTCTGTATAATATAAGTTTAACTTTTTATTATTTACTCTTTTCCCCCCTTTTCCTAGAGAAAATACAACATTGGTATAATAACGCCTTCCATTATGATAGAACAGTAAAGGGATTCCATCATAAAGTAGTTGATATTTATACAGAATCCTAAAATTGATTGCAGGAAAATGGTTGTTTGTAATAGATAACAGTAGTTTTGATATGTGTCCATGTTTTTATTGCATCCCTGTTCCTGACCTAATGGTGTGTAGTTAGGGCCTCTTAGCCCAGAAGCAGCAGCGCTATGGAATCGTTAGTGTTGTACTTGTCGGCACTAATCGTCTTAATGACAAAACCTGCAGTGCTGAAGCACCTCACAGCTCCATCATAGTGCTCTATCGGGGGATGCGGGTGCCTCCTAATAAAGGTAACAAGCTGCTGCCTGCTGCACACTTGCCTGTGCTAATGTAATACTGGGCTAATAGCTCACATATGCTATGCTTATATAAGGCAGGTACAGATTCTCTGCAGATACCGTGTGCATTTGGAGAACTTATAAATGTACACAGCTAAGAGTTACATTTTCATAAAACCTTTACAACATATTTTTTCTCAACTCGATACGGCTCAGTAAAATGATTTTAAAAAGGAGGCTTTGACCGAAGAAGGCACAGCGTATGCATGACTAATATTCATCAACATGGTGGTCAACACTACAGAATGAGCCTTAATGAGATGCTTCAATTGGTAAAGGTGAATGAAAAGAGGAAATGGTGTTAATTTTCTGCAGTGTTTAGTGATGAACATTGATAGCTCATGTGAAAAAAGTGACATGTGGCGTGCCTGTTCTCTGTGTCTGAAATTCTAATTTCATCTTAATACTTTTGTCTCAATCAATTCAATGTCTACTTTTAGCACAAAAAAACTGAACTGTCTTCCTGTTTTTACTCGGTGAAAACGGCAGCTGGACAATATTGTTCCTACTGTTAGGGCTTTGGACAGGTTAACTGGGATGTTGCTGATGATGAAGCATCCTAGATCCTTGTTTGTGCTCAATGGTAAAGCTATTGTTTTGGAGTAAAAGAGAAAGTCTGATGATATTCTTGATTTTTCTTATTATACAGAAATCGCATTAAAGGACCAAATACCAACAATGACGTGCTTCTATTGACATGTATTGTTTGTGTAGCCTGACACTACATACAACACACAACATCAACTGTTGTCCAAAAACTACTTAAAACACATCATTAAGCAAAGGTGTCGCCCTGGGTGACATGTTCCTTCATTACAATAAACACAGGCACTGTAGTTCTTTTTTAGTCAATATATATATATATATATATATATATATATATATATATATATATATATATATATACACATCGTCCTGATGCATTAAATAGTCAAGGGTTCACCAAATGTATATTAATCCTCATCTAAAAATAATCGTAATGTGCGCTCTTTACTGCTTTTTGAGTAATCTTTGATTAAAGCCAATTAAATAATTAACTAATTAATTAATTACTGAGCCTCTTAAATCCAAACTATGTATTTGTGACCTGTTTTAAAGGATTTATAGTAGATCTTCAGTAAGAATGAATGGGCTCAGGGTTAAGTGAAGCAGACTGGGCTGGAAAGTCAGAAAGTACTGTATGGAAAGATTATCCGCAGCTTTGTTGGTTCTGGGGTCTCATTTATAAACGTGGCGTACGCACAAAACGGGGCTGAAAATGTGCGTACGCCACTTCCCACGCAAAGGTTGTGATTTATAAAAAACACACTTGACGGGAGTATGTGCGGTCCTCCACGCAAACTCTGACCCATGCGTATGCATATTTTGGAGACAATGGGAATTGGCGACGCAGATGGTGAGGTGGTGAACTGAAGTCAGACTGCAGAAAGTACATGTGGGAATAAAGATTACTCTTAATATTTTCAAGTATTGATGCCTCACGCACACTCCATATCGCACACTCCTCACTCCATATCATCCATGTTACCATGAAGATTAAATCCAGCAGTGTTATTTGGGCTTGTACTGAGTGATAATTGTACCATAAACACCTTGTAAAATCCAACTAAAATCTTTTATAAAAATTTGTTATTAATCTTTAATCGGCACTGTCTCACCGTCACATTGTCCGCTACGGAGCGCAGGAGGATGAGACGGCCCGACTGCATGGAATACAGGAGAGCAATACCCTACCATTAGATAACTGCAGAACACAGTGTAAATAACTAAATATCTGTATTTAATACTGTGCATATATCATCAAATGTCAAAGTCTGGAAATACAGCCGTTAAGCTCTCGCGCAATCGTTACCCTTAATGTCCTTGTTATCCGTCCTAACTTTAATACTGTTCGTGATAAAACCTGCATGAAGAAAAGTGTGTTTGCCTATTAGACTTTCGTCTTCAAATTGTATCTCGGGGTTGGAGATACCACTAGTTGATGCTGTGATTTTGACAAGGTGTTAACAATCACAATATGTTGTAAACATATAAAGTCTGCGGTGAACCCATGTGTAATGCTGCATGATGGCACTGCTGACCCAATTTTTTTTGGCGTACGCCATTTTTTGCTTTTGGGCATACGTACACTTTTAGTAAGGATCCTTTACATTCCTTTACATGGGATTTGATGACAACAAGAAAAGACGGAATAACAGGCTATCTCATGTGTAAACAAATAAATAAAACCTAATCTTAATCTTTCAGTGGCCCTCGCCTTCTTCTCACCTATGTCAATGAGCAGAAAAAGCAATGTGAAAAGATCACCTAGCAGCAGTTCATGTTCTGTTGAGAGCCACATCAGTGACATACCAATGCACACAACAAATTACATTGTGAAGCCACATCACAAGCAAATGTTAAGAGTGCTTATTGCTTAGTGCTTAGTGCTTATGCCTATTGTGGTGATTACATTCTGAGCCACAACAGTTAGAAACGCACTTATGCTAAATTGCATGAGTTGATCGCCCCATCTTTTGGGTGAAATCTGAACTGGTGATATGTCTTTAAAGATGCTGCAAAAAAGAAGCAAGAATCACTCAAAGAAAAAAAAAGAATTAAGAAAGAAAGAAAGAAAAGAAGTGAAGTGAGAGAGAGAGAGAGAGAGAGAGAGAGAGAGAGATGGTTGTGCTGGTGTGTAGGATTAGAGCTGTCCTACACAGCTCATTTGAAAGCTAGAGCAATGCCAGTTGCGACCTTTGGGTCACAAAGGCAGGTTGGCTGCCTCTGTCAGAAGTCACTTTCTCTTGACAGCTCAGAGAGATGACAAGCTGAGCTGACACACATCTCCGACTACATGGTGTTTGGCCAAAGGTTTGTCCCCATCACCTGCTCTCAAACTGCCATCACTAAACAAAAGAGGAAACAATTCTTTCTTTTCATTCTTCATATTTTTTGTTAATTTTAGTTAGTTAAACAAAAATGCTTTAAAAATGCACTCAGGGAGGGATTTCTACAGCTACTTGAAAGGCAGAATGAAACATTTTCTGTGCATTTTACACATTTTGAGCTCACAATTTGAAGCAGCAGCTAATTATGCAGTTAATGACTATTGCTTACTAATTGTATTTCTGCCATGCACCTTTTGCAAAGGTAGCCATTCGGATTCTGAGGCAATCTTTTAGACCAAGCACAATCAAGTTGTATCTGATGGTTTCTTACCCCTTACAAGATGATATAGATTTGATTGTTTGTTTTGTGATCAACAAGATTATTCCATTTGAGTAGATTTTTCCTTCCGTTCCAGTCTATTATCTTTCTTTCTGTTTTTCCTTTTTTAAGTCCTTTAACTTGTGCTTGTGCTAAAGGATTGACCCATCGTCGACCATTGGGTCGCAACTAGCTGGAAAACAAATGAATCCAAAAGTAGATTTTTGGATATTACATATATTACATTTAAAGTATAATTATCGTCAAATATATTAATATTTGTTTGCCATCAGTTGTGGTAAAATATAAATGTGTGATGTATTCCAGGGATGCCTTTTACTACCAAAATAGAAATAGAAATGTAATCCTGCAACATCACACATAAGATAAATGCATATTTTTAAGGTGAAATGGGGGTATTGTTTCATAAAGCTTCTGCTTGTGTAAAACCCCTTTATAAGTTAAACATGTCACCAACAGTATTTTAACAGTAATATTTTCTCATTTCATGAGGGAGTGTCACATCGGAGATTCAAGGTTTCTTTCAGATGGCATTGTCAAATATCTGGGCTGGAAACATGACAGCATAAATGCAGCTCAGAAGTGGTGGTGGCAGCATAGAGGAGCTGGAGGATTAACAATGTGCACCACATGTTCTGGATCTTTTCTTTATGGTGCATGAAGGGAGAGCTGGGATTGTGGGACAAGGCTAGGGACTCCCCGAGGGAGAAGCAGCAGAGAGACAGAGGAGATTGAAAGACTCATCTGATATTCATCTTATGCTGCAATGTCTGTCCTTGGTGTGGACAGTCTTAGGGGGAGGGGGTGAGACTTGAGCAAATACGCACACAGATATACATGCATGCACGCACGCACGCAAAGGTAAGAGTAATTCATTTTTTTGTTTGCTTATTAATTCGTATGCATGTGCAGAGATGCATGCTGTGCAAGCTGACCACTCACCTGTAATCTCCCGAACGGTGCGGAATACATTGAGTTTTTCTGGGTCCAAAGCTTCAATATTGTGATAGACATCCCTGTGAATGATAATGGAAGATCAGAACACCACAAAGAGAAAGACCACAGCATCCACATTTTACACTGCAAAAATAAGCCATGTGCTTCTTAATCACAGCAATGCCAAATAAGCAACACTCACCTAGACAAAGAACATGACAATTTAGAATATCTGATCAAATCAGCAAGGCATGTTATCTATGTATAGCATGTATTATTGTTTGTCTTGCTAAAGTTGCTAAAATACTCCGTGAATGATTACTTGCGTGCATGCATACTGTATCCATTCATGCATGACTAAAAGCCCTCCTATTATGAGAAGGAGTACTGTGGAGTGTCCCCATCAGAATAGAACATTCATTCAGACAATTAAAACCATTCCTACATTTTTATCGGGGCTTTAAGGTGACACTCTTATCTCAAAGAATTTAAATTAAAAGTTAAATGTGTGAATGGATTTGGGTTGAAAGAGAAGTAAGGTAGAAGGGTATCTAGGAATGCCTTATGAACAAAAATAAAGCAGTGTCTTTACATTCTATCACAAAGAGAAAACAATCCCACATTCTGATATAGTTCACAGCAATGAGTTCTAAAACCATCCCCAGTAATAAAATGTAGAGTACTGTGGTGTATCTAGTGATTTCAGTGTGGATGGGGCTATGTGCATTTACAAAACATCACAATCTATGACTGACATTATAGTTGATTAAACAATTGTCATTCTGTTTTCAAAAGAGAAGCATGAGTGAATCCTGTCTAGTGCATCCAGTTTAATTCTCACCTTCTTTGTGAGCTCAAGCATGTGTGTTTTAAATGAAAGCTTTTCCTTTAGCCATATGCACAGATATTTGTAATCTGTGACACGTTCAATATGGGACCCATTCAGGGAAAAATGCTACATGCGTCATGATCACACTTCCTTGGCCTTATCAATAGCATAATTTAGGTCTTAGACTCACCAATCTAAGGTTTTTCAAGGATTTCTGCATATAGTCAAATGCACATTGAATATTTGACACAGCATGCTCCACAGATGGCGCATAAGGGTAAAGAATAGCATCATCTGCATAAACAATGTGCTTTGCAGATGTCTACTGAGGCACATATATGATCAATTTACATAGTAAACAATAATGTGCCTAAAATTGAACTTTGTGGCACAGCATTTTTAAATCTTACAATTTTTTTTTATCTTAAAACATATTTCATTTTAACATTATCAATACAGGATTTCATTAATCAAAAGCTATACTCTTTAGACAGGATGTAAAACGTCCAAACATGATCACAGTTCCACTATTTCACCCCCTCTTTTATCATTCTGATAAGCTACATGTTCTTGAGTCTAACCCTTTGATCCCAGTGATGAGGAACACCAGGTTGCCGTTGATTTTGGTGCAGTTGACAAACTTGTCGATGTTGCTGGAGTCTACTGTCTGAGCAGCCTGCAGGCTGGCTGTACCAATGCCATCACATGCTGAAACACACAGTGAGGTATACGAATTAGTTTGAGCTAAATGTCTTTATAACACCAACATGTTAAAAACAACTGAGATTTAAAGGCATGTGCACCATTTTAAAATAGCAGTATATGATGCTTCAATGCACAATATATTTGTTTGTATTAATACTCTAAAACAGATGTATCTATTGATCATGCAGCTTCTAGTTGTTTCTACAGGTTTTCCAATCAGCATGACATTACTGTGATTATATACATGTATCAGAACTAATGTGGTAATGATTTATTTATGTGCAAATTCTACACATAGCATCCTTTTGGCATGCCCAATATTAACAGTGGTAGATTGATTTGCTTTAACAACTTCATGAATGGCAAAATAACTGGGAACATAATACATTACTGATAAGTTGCTATATTATTAAACATCTGTTTGTGGTTTACCTTTCGGGCAGATGTCAGTACAAGGAATGCACATCTTAATGTGGTTCTCTTCCACCTCCATCTTGTTACTCGGGCATGCTCTCACACATGAGCTATGGTCCACCACAAAGTTATCTGAAAGACAATTCACCGTAAATGTCAAGTGCAGATTGCTGCTGTTTGTCACACAGGAACATACAGTGCAATAAGTGGCACTTGCTGTACATACAATCACATAACAAAGTGTTGAAAGTCACTTTCATTCACTTCGGATGCACATGAATTGCATTTAAAGGGTAAACCCTTCATGTTGGGACTTTTTTGCATCCAAACTTAAATATTTAATAAAATGAATGTTTAATTATAAAATCATGTACATTTTTACTAATATGTGAATTATCATTAAAGTAATTTTACATGATTGTGCAACTCACAATTTGTGTGTCTACTGCTTTATTATTTAGAATTTATATTTGACTGTGTTTAATTTTTAAAAGTCTATTCAGTTGGAAGAACAACCCAAACTATAGGAAAGGAGCTCAGTGAAATAGCTGTCAGTAGGCTATAGCAGGTCACTAACCACTGACCCTATCTAAACATTTAAATTGGCACATGTGGGCCACTTATATACAACTACCACAAAGGAAACACACAAACAAAAAATAGACACTACATTTTGTGATACCCTTTAAACAAGCCTGAAATATGCACAGAACAACAAGTTACTGTTTTAAAGCAGCAGAAAAGGATTTGTACTTTTATCACACTAAATTTAAATGGTTACATTATATTGCATGTGTAAAAGTAACACTGCCTCCAAGCACAAGTCCCACTTCCCTCCCTGCTGGTTGGTCTTTTCACTGATGTTGGAAACAGCGTGGGGCGTCCACAATTAGCTGTGGGCATAGTGAGTGGTTGGTAGTTAGCTAGGTAGTGGTCACAGAATAAAGGAGTAGTACTAAGACTAACAATGTTGCAAAGAAGTAAGATTATATACAGTATGATGGTGATGCAGACCAATCCACTGTTCTTGTTATTCTGCAAAGATCAATAGCTCAATGCAAAAAACTATTCAAAGCTATTGAGCAAAGGGACCAAACAGATGTTACCCGCAAACCACAGAAAATACAGGTGGAACAAATTCAGCAGCCAGGTCCTTGTATCTACAATGGTTTGCAGCCTCTTCCATGATCCCTTCGCTGCATGTCATGGACCATATTTACAAATCTGTTAGGTCCCTACCACCTTGTGGTCATTATGACTACAGAGCCGTGACTTTTTTAACTACTCTATTCAATTCCCTTGTGTCCACTTTGGATATATACAGATGGCAACCAAATTACAGGAAACCCACCAGTTACCCCAAATCACCCATGGGAAATTTAGATTAGATTGCACCTCCCAAACGTGTTTCTATCCCTCTGGTAGAGGGAAGGCGAGTCTGAGGTATGGGTTCATTGTCGATCCTGTGTTTTCTCAGTGGCTAATGTGTAGAAAAATAGAAGCAAACACTTGCATATTGAAACTTGCTCAACTGTACGTATTCATCTTCCATTCATCAAAGTACATACTCTCTTTCCTCTCTGCCCATGGACCTCTAGACTTTAGCATTTGGGCCCAATAAAAACACAAACACACACACACACAAACACACACACACACACACTTGTACAGTACTCAGTCCGTAGGGACTTGTCTTGGGAACCGGAGGGTTGCCGGTTCAAGTCCCAGTAAAGAGTGTGGACTGGTAGCTGGAGGTGCCAGTTCAACCGCCTGGGCGCTGCCAAAGTGCCCTTGAGCAAGGCACCAAACCCCCAACTGATCGGGGCGCCTGTCCATGGGCAGTCCCCTCATTCTGACATCTCTCCAATTAGTGCATGTATAGGTCCTGCGCATGTGTATTTCAGGCCTGTGTGTAACAACAAAGTGTAAATGTAATTTCCCCTTGGGGGGATTAATAAAGTATGTTGTCTTCTTCTTCTTCTTCTTCTTCTTCTTCTTCTTCTTCTTCTTCTTCTTCTTCTCTTTCTGTTTACCTTCTATCACAAAAATCCTTTATTGAGCCATCAGTTTGGCAGAGGAGCTTGTTTACTGACAGTTAACAGTGTTCTCTTGAAGAACAAAACAAACTTTTGGGTGCATAAGAAAATAAGCCATGGGTTTTAAAATACCAAATTCAATGTGTACTGGCAAAGCAAATGATACCTTGGAATAAGTCCTTCAGGGTTATGGTTAGGATTGGGATGCATTTTAAGTTAGGGTAGCAATAGAGGGGTTATGACTAGGAATTCATGTAATCAGTGTAAGGTATGAGTAAAAGTATAGTAGTAAAGCAGGTGTGTGTTTGTGTGTGTCCAGGTGAAAAGACTTACGTGGACACTTCTTGACACAGAAGGCTCCATAGGTGTATTTGGCCCTGGGGTTGTGTTCCAGTTGGAAGGTGGTGGGGTTGTAGACAAAGGGCTGGGGGCACTGGGTCACACATGCCCCACTGTCATTAAAGTTGGTGCAGGCCTGCAAGCGCACACGCACAGACACACACACACACACACACACACATGCAGGCAGGCACGCACGCACACACACAGTGATGGGACATTTTGGTTATTTACTTAACTTAAAGGGTTATTTAACCCAAATGGAAAAAAAAAAATCTCATTAAATAGGGTTTATGGAATTTTGATGACAAAACTTGGGTACTCATGCTTAAACACAATGAGAAAATGCAAACACTAATTTTACTATACAAGCTTTGAATTGAGATTTCCCTCCAGAGTGCCCAGAGGTGACATTATTGAATGGTGCAGACAGAATAATCTGCATGCACCCAATGAAATTACCATCGGGACAAAGTGGGATTTGCCTTTTCTGGCAGATCCCTAGGCCTAAAATGTGTCTTTGATCCTACATGTTGGAAAATGTGTACAAAGAGTAGTGGGTCATGAAGTTTTTCCAAATTAATAACACAAATGTTATCTTCTGCTTTTCTTCCCCTTCTGATTTCTCAAAAACAGTGATCCTAAAAGTGAGGTATGTACTGAACCATATATTTTGTTTATATCCCTTTACACCCCCTAACAAATTTGACAAGAGTCAGTAGAGGCGTTTGCTCTCTCAGTTGGAGCGCAGTTTAAAATCACTTCTTGATTTATTCATTCTTGATTCTTACAAAGAAGATGAATGTCAGTCAGAGGAAAAACTAAAGAAGATGACAGCAAGAGGCAAGCAGGGAGAGAATGTTAAAATGAGTAATTAACGTTTACTGTTCGGTTTATATTTAGCCCAGAATTGTAAGATAAACCAACTTCAACCAACAATCAAGTGTGGTTTATAAAAAAACAATATTATCTATGTTTATGCCCTGGAGATAAGTTCTTATGTCTTAAGACAATAAATACATTTAATAAGAGACAATCGAGACTTTGCTCTGTCATTTGGAGAGTAGTTTAAAATGACGTCCTAAATAATCAACTCTTGCATATAATAAAACTTAAAGTGTGAAGAATCAAGAACAGCAAAAAAAAGCAAGAACTTGCCATTCAAAGTCAGACAAGGGAGCTCAATAAGTGATGGGCTCTGAATTACAAGCGCAGAAACAAGTTTAACATGAAGAGGGATACAAATAAAACTGATAAAGCTGACACCGACGAGCCAGAATGTAGGGGAGGCTGGTGAAGTCTGTATTTAACAATGACACGTATGTCAGGAAGAAATGGGAATTAAATGTCATGTATTGATATTTGTCGTACAAGTGGCATTTTAATGTAAAAAAAAAAAAAAAGTCTGGAAGGAAGAATTCCTTCTGCAGAAGTACCTTGAATCAAATGAAGTTAAAAGTTGCGAGTAAAGTGTGTCAGGTTTGTTAAAAACAGGAAATGTAAGATATTTTGGGTAGTTTTTGTATGATATTACCGTGTGAACAACTGGTTTAAACTTGCATTTTGTCTGTAAAGTAAATGTGTAAATGTGTAAGTGTGTGTGTGTGTGTGTGTGTGTGTGTGTGTGTGTGTGTGTGTGTGTGTGTGTGTGTGTGTGTGTGTTCACTTACAAAGCAGTCTGTGTCCTTTGGTCCATAGCAGCCACCTGCACACTCACCATGGCAGCAGTCACTAACATAGGGACCAAAGCAACGGCGGTCACACTGCTCGGCACACACTGTCTTAGTTACTGTGGTGTGACAGATGTAAAAAAGACACAGAGAAAGAGAGAATACATATATCACATAACAAGTAAACCGTTATATATGTTATATAAGTCACGTGGCTAGTAGCAGCTTAAAATTGGTGAACAGTATTAATGTAGCCTTAAGAGCGAGAAAAAAAAGAACCTGCAAATGTATAAGTATTAAACCTTAAGAAAAGTGGGCAAGGATACTGAATGAAGAATGACCAGAAAGATAGCTAATTTGTTCGTATGGATTGTGATGTAGGATTGAAGAATTGTGATTAAATGTGTCACATTCTGCTCTGGCAATATATATGATAATGGTGTCAGTAGGTAAAGCTATTCAACTTAATTGAATTGGAATCAACTTAGACAGAAAAACTCGAAAATGTCCATGCACAACCATATTCTTTCACTAGATACTGGATACATTGCTGGATGGCCAGTCTGATTGTCTAACATTACATTGCAATGGCCTGCTAAAATATATGCATGCATGTTTGTGTGTGTGTGTGTGTGTGTGTGTGTGTGTGTGTGTGTGCATACTGTATGCAACTGTGTCTAGTGAATTCAACTAAAGCCCAATCGTCAATGCCAGCTAGCTATCTTCAATCATGTGTTTGTCTCCCTGCGTGCTCCTCGAGGGTCTCTAGCTGAATTTGACAGAGACATAGTGATTCCTATCTGAGTCAGTGTCGTCCCTTCATGGTGAACGTCTGTCCACCTTTACCTCTCATGCCTGTCATAGTCATCAGGTTGCCGTATGTCTATGTGCCTCGCTTCTTGACAGCCATATGTAAATGTATATAGGACTGACATTTCACAGATAGGCAGCTTGTAAAAGACACAGCTAAATTGTCAGCAGAGGGATGTATGTGATAAAGCAGAAACGTCTTACTTAAACTATTAGGAATAGATAAAACAGTGAGATTAACAAAAGTAAAGTAAAAAGTTGCTGCCGGGCAGTTGCAGACTCAGGCTGTAAGGCTGAAAAAATATAAAGGGCACCAGCTGCATGCGATGGGGCACCGGCGCGTAGAACGTTTTCTAGCATGTGGGGCAGCCAATATGGTACTGGATCACATTTTTCTACTGGAAGGGCACTCTTTAAGGCACTGCATCACGTTTTACCCACTGGAAGGGCACCCTAGAGGGCACTTAATCACGTTTCCTTGCACAATGGGCAACCATAGAGAGCACTTTGTCATGTTTTATCTACCATAGAGGCATCTGTGGAGGTGGGCGTGGTATTTTTTTTTTTTCAAACATGGGGACACCAGTTCCATCCCCCCTCTGAGTCCACCAGTGCAACTAGGAGTGTGAAAAAGTATGCACAGGATATGCATTTCATACAGTCAGGACTACAGTAAATGGAAATCAATGTACTGTACTCATTGTAAAAAGAAAAGCACTGGACTGGACTGGTGCTATATCTTGTGTGTCTACACCAGAGTTGGGCTTGTCACAGGATCAGTAATTTGTTGCACAACTTATTAGTTTATACTTCCATCAAATCGCATCGTTCCTGAAAAATCAGGATCCTTTATTTCAGATTCCCTTTTTCTGAGAAAAACAATGTGCTGCTGATATCTTTCTTTTTTTGCTGCCTTGAGTGTATACAATCAAATCAGAAAAAATAAAATGTAGTTTTTGTATCATTTAGCTTCATTCAAATTTGGTGATGAAGGTAAAAGTAAATTAGTCACAGCTACTATTACTGTGATTGAAATAGTAAGTTGTCATAGTACGAATTTCTGGAAAAAGTAACAATGTTAGTGTACAACATTACAAACCCAATGCTGCAGTGTGAATGCGCATGTATTTGTGTGCACATTCACATAGTTTTTATTATGTGTGCTGTGTTTCCCTTTGGGCATTGTGGTGACGAGATACTATCACAGTGATGGATACAAGCCACAGACAACCCGCCAAACACACATGCACCCACCCACCCACCCACACACACACACACACACACACACACACACACACACACACATACACAAATAATGCTTTACATATGTACCATCAGTGGCATTCCATTAACAGTGCCTGGGCTAAAATGAAATGGCCTACTTTACTCAAAAGACACTTTGTCAAACAAATGACCTTGCCAAGAGAAGGACGCAACACTGTTGATCAATTTGGCTTTAAACTTACACTTTAAGAAAAAGAAAAAAACAGGCTGGCAACAACAAATACAAAAGGAATCCATCTCATAAAATATGCCTGGAAGCTTCCATTTGAACAGGCTGTGGACAGCGGCATCAGTCACAGGAACCACTGCCTTTCAGTTCCCATTTACATGAGCTTAAATGTGCTTTTTCACATCTGGGTTCCAAAAGAACTTCATAAATAAAGATGGGATTTTGTTTTTGAAGTGGAAAAACTATACATTTTCTTAGGATCTACACAAATTTCATCCAGATATAGAGGGCGTATAGTGACCGCTGAACCAAATTTGGTTTGTTTAAGTCACAGACACAGTCTTTATATAAAATATTGTGAAAACCTTCTTTTCATTACTAATTTAGAGACAGGCTTCATAGAAAGTGTTACCCTAATTTACATTAAAACCTGATTTTAATAAAAGATATGTAAGATATATATGTAGATATATAATACAATTAGTATGTTCCAGTGTGCCAAAATATGGCTCAACATGCCCATATTTTATTGTATGTAGGCAAAATATGAATTTGGAATGGGAGATTTTCAGACCAGAGGATCTCATTGGCTGCATCTCACGTCGCTTATTTGATAGCTCCTTGACTCCTTAAACCTCACCGGAAGTTGTTCTGTCCCTCCCCCGTGAAGGACGTCTCAAAGCTCTTATTTCTGCCCCGAGGAGCGAGCATCGAGGAGCTTTAGCTGAGGATACACGAGAGCAGCCTTCCCTGAAGCCATGCAGCTGAAGGAGTCGCTAATTCCGCCCAAACAGCTGATGTATTCATGTGACTCTTCAGAGGAAAGGACATCTCATAACTCTAAAATACATTTGCGTGTTACCTCCTCCCATGAGGAGGAAAGTGGAGGACTTTAAGGGCTATGAGATGCACCAAATGCCTGTCTATTTTTCATTAAATAAAAATGTAACTTGAACAATAACAAGCTAAGTATTTGCTGCTCAAAAGGTAACAGCCGACAGCAATTAAAGTCAATGTTATTGCGTTTACCTCCCTAATCGCTCGTCGGAGAATTCTGACTCTGTGGAAGTCACCCCTACCACCGTCGTTTAAAATGTGACACATTGTCTCTCTTAAAACTTGAGAAGATAAAGTTTACCCTCAGAGGCTTTACTGACAAATTTTACTCTCATTGGAAACCACTGATTGAGTATGTGAACCAGCTTTCCGTTAGGGAAGTGTTACTGTAGTGGCATAGTTAGTATTTGTCTGCATAGGTTCCTACCTCGCTATACCTCACTGTCCGCCCGCCACGCAATCCGTCGCATTGTAGGTGTAATTGAGCCATAGCCCTCATGATCCCTGCTTGTCCATGGATCCTAGCAATCTGGCGCAGCGCCCTGGGTGTCAGCAACTACTAACCTATTTCTACATTTCACTCAGTCCTCCTAATTTACTCATTCATTTTCTTTGTTATTTGCTGATTTGTTTCCTGACTTCGCTCTTTAAGAGCTATATGTATGTATGTGCGTGTGTACATATGCATGTGGGTGTATATGCATATATGTCTAGTAATTGACTCATTTACTTACTTAGTTTCATTTCTTAATATTTATCCCTTTTTGTTTGTTCTTTTTATTTATTTATTTATTTATTTTTTTTGTTTAACTGGCTATGGGGTGGGGCGGGGGGGGTTGGAGGGAGGGTTATTGAATGAAACCACAAAAGAACATTTGTTTTGAAGTACTGTTCATTCTGAAAACACAAAATGGAGACTTATGTTGTACTATGTTGTACTGGTTGAATGCTGTACCTAATAAAATATATGGAAAAAAAAAAAAAGGTAACAGCCGGCAACAGCAGTGACCAGTTGGAGAAAAAGTATCAGCAGAGAGCAGCATCATTTAATAAGTTAATTTGACTGTGTGCTATGCAAACAAGGGCCACTGCATCCTTTTAGAGACTTTAAACTGAGGTCTGAGAAACAAGCAAACACAAATATCACCATTATATTTAAATTCCATTCTTTAGGTTTCCTAATTTGTTGATGCTTGTGGATAGAAATACTAACAATCAGGTTACCTCCAGACAGACCTTTGCCATAGTGGACATTTTGACTTGTAATAGCAGGGAGTGCACAGGTGCAACTCATAACGACGGCTGTGCCGGTGACAAAGTTTGAACAAACAGCTCTGGCAATGAAAAACAAAGCCATAATTCATGTTATTAGGTCCACCTGTGTTAAGGACTGATGTGACAAGGATCTACCACATTCATTTTTACATTGTGGAAAGTTTTCAAACACGTGAAAAAAAGTATTTTCAAGCATTTCGATTTATGTTGTTCATTCTTATAGGAAAAATCTGAAGGCGAAAGAATTGATCCTGATCCATGCAGACCCCTTCAGCTATGCTAGGCTGCGCTTTTATAATCCACAAAAGCCCCCAGACGACACGTTAGATTTAATCTTCTTGGAAAAGTTCTGTGCGTCTATAGGGTCACAGTCCTCTACTTTTAAATATCTATGAGTCATAACGCCAGGAGTTGCGTTGAGTTGTAATTTACTTCTTGAGTGTATTCACTTTCCTCCTGAGATGCTGACACCAACAGCTGCTGTTTGTTGTTGATTTTGAGACAGTTGAATAATTATTCATGAAAATGTCACAACAACACACCTTGGAAGTCATCTTTCATTCGACATTTTTAAACGTTTACATTTCATGTATTTCAGCACAGTGAAATGAAAGGTTGCGAGGTAAAAACAGAAGCAGAATGATGAATCATGACAACCACGTATGAATGAAGATGGCGAGATAAAGGAGGCAGACAGACAGGCCCAGGGCTTATCAGGGGCTGGTTTGACGTGTTGTTACCAGGTCCTGGTCAAACAGTTCATTCCTCATTATCTTAATGAGATCGCGACCACAGAACAAATAGGATGTGAGACATGCCAGGGTTGGAAGGCATAGATGAAGTGGTCTGGCACAGAGTGATGGAAAGAAGGGGAGGAAATTGATGGGTAGCACAGTCAAACTGGAAGAGGGAGGAGAGAAATAAAGAGATATTTAATGAAGAGACAACAAAATGTGTGAGTGTTTTTTTGTCTGCATGAATATGTACATGATGTATTTATAGTTAGAGTTGTAAAGTTTCAGTGTATGGTACAGTACTGTTTGTGTTGTCTACGTTCTGTTCCATTACAGAAAAGCCAAACAAGGCCATATTAAAGATCAAGCTTTCCTGCGTGCATTTGTAGGTATGGTGAAGTTGCGTGTTAGACACAGATGGAGGGATGATAAAGAAAATGGATGGATGGACATCTGTAGAGACAGAGTGTTAGTATCTGTGACAGCAGATTGATAAATTACAGACAGAAGGATGATGACTTCACACTTTTTCATGTCCATTGCTTAAAGAAAAGCCACGCGTTGGCAGGTTGTACGGTTGGTCAGTTAACTTATCAAAGTCTGCAAACACAGAAACTTAAATGATTAGTGTCATGGATCCTCTATTGCTTTTCATTGTGTTAGGAACTAGTACATTTAGTAGTAGTAGCAGTAGTAGCACTACAGTACATTTACTATAGTGTGTTCACGTAGTTTATATTTCTCAAAAATATATGGAATATCAGCAACATCAACTCCTTAGATTTATTATTATATGGAATATCAGCAACATCAACTTTGGGCCATTTACAGTATAAATTGCTTTATGTTTTGGCTTATAATTTCTGGGCTGTGGAGACTATCCTCACAATAAAAACATCAGCATCAGTCTATTGTTAAAATGTCTAAAATGACCTACGTATGTGAATCTGCCTGACAAGGACCTATGGTGGCAGTATCAAGTCTGACCTTTGTCCCTCAAAAGACAGGGAACATGTACTGTGTAATGCTTGCGCTGCAAAACTTCTTAAGGAAAAGGATGGATAGATCAACAAACCTTTGACTTTTGACACTAGAGAACCCAAATCCTACTGACATTCAGCATTAGTTTCTTTAAACCCTGACCACGATCTTTCCCTTACCTAAATCATTCTTATAACCATGGCTATGAAGACTCCTTTAACCAAGTAGAGTTTTTCTCTAAAATGAACCACTCCTTTAACATAGTGGTGTCAAATTAAAAAATAAATCTCAATGTTTGTAATGTAATGCCTGCAGCTGTTATTCCTTATTGATTTGGCTTTGTAAATTAATTTTTCATGATGCAAAGGACAAAGACAAAACTGTTTCAAGCATTCCTCCTTTGGAAACACCAGTCAATATCATCACGTTAAATAAATGTCAGTCTGCAATTAGAGGTTGTTCAAAGGACATTCACAAAATGCTAAGACTTGCATCTTTTCCCTTAGCCTAGGAAACACAAGACCTTCAATAAGCCATTGTCAATTGTGAAGCATATTGCAAACAGCTGATGCCAATCAGCCAATACAAGCACGACTTCAGTGCTCTATCTGCACAAACTATTTGCCTCATTTTGTGTTGAAATGATGCATGATCAGCAAGATATATCTTCATTTCATGCTTTTTAAACTGGAGGCCCGTGGAATAGATGTTGTGCTAGATTATAATAGCATGCAGATAAGAATTACTTTCTCACTTGGATATTGCAGTTACAGTAACAACTTTAGTAGGAATCCCTCAAATTAATGAAAACCAAATATACGGATGACCTCCACATTTAATATCCAGCTGAATAGGTAAGCGTAATGGTAGCATATAGGTTTTTTTTCTTGTGTTTGTACATGATTTCAGTAGATTTTTTCAGTTTATTCAGATTTTAGTATAGTTTGGATAATTAAAAAAAAAAACTAATACAGTGACCGTTCAAAATGTGCCTGTTTGGAACGGACCGATTGCTGTGGTATTGCTGCTAGTAGAATTTTCCAGAACCAAATTGTACCCCAAAATTACTTACAGTGTAGGCTACGTCTACATCAGAGGAAGACAATGTACTGCTACATTTACCTGACAGAGAACGTGGCAGATTCAGAATTTAATCACAAAATATATAAAAATATATAATTAAAACGTGGAGTAATCAGACATTTGCCTCATGGACTCATGGCAGTGTGCTACCCATCTGGCCTGTTATGAGCGCTAATCAGCAAAAAGCTGAGTTAATCAACCACCACAACCGGACCGAATAGCCTACAGAGACAATCTCACATTTAGCTGGACTGTTAGTGTGTGTGTGTGTGTGTGTGTGTGTGTGTGTGTGTGTGTGTGTGTGTGTGTGTGTGTGTGCAGAGAGAGAGAGAGAGAGAGAGAGAGAGAGAGAGAGAGAAAAAGAGGGTGGAAAGAAAAGGTGGAAGGCAATGCAAATAAAGAGTGTTTTTGTTCAACTACACTTTAGTGTTGTCTTTTTTGTCAACGATATTGCATGTTGATATGGCAACGGTTAGTGTTTAATGATGGCGGTCCTGTCTCGTCTCGTATTATCATTAACAAATTTAACACTTCAGCAGAGGTGTTCATTTCCAAGCAGGTTTAAGGCTGATTTATAGTTCTGCAGATGCTCCAGGCAGAGCTTTCGCCGTAGCCTACGTAAGTGGCCTGATGTTTATACTTGTACACTGGTGTGTGCGTCGAGCCGGCATGTGTGTGGGGAGTGTGTGGTAGAGCGAGGGAGAAGTGAGAGAGGGACGGCGATTAGCTTCGGAGCGAGTACCGACTCTAGAGTCATAGTGGGAGAAACAAAGTGTCTCCCCTGTGTTTTCTGACCACGGTGGGAAATCTGTAGCAGGAAAACGTAACCCTCTCCTTGATTTCATGTTGTTTATGGAGAAGGAGAACCAGAAAATGAGTCGGGGGAAATGCAACGCTACCAAGCCACGGCCGAGCGACGTACGTCACTGCGACGTGTAATAAAAATTTTTGAGAGGTGCACGTCAGGCTACGGCGTAGGGTCCGGTGTAGGTTTGTGTCTTCACGTACCTACGTGCGTAGCAACCGTAGCTACATGCGTAGCAACGGCGTAGATTTTACGCAGAAGCATAAATCAGCCTTTAGTGGCGTGACGGTTAATGTTGAAGTATGGATATGATTCGCGGGGGTATTTTGCTGACAGAAATGTTATTAGTGTTATAAGTTAGCAGTACACTTATTAACCGGACCCAGGGTGAGTCTGATGAAAACTGCTGTCTTGGTGGGTGAGCTCCAAGATTGTCTCGCATTGCACAGTACTGTGGAGGAAGCTCCAAGATTAGGTTATGTTCTGCCTCTGTTTAGAAGTGGTGAATGTACAGCTCACAGCAACTTAATAGTATATAGTGTTTGGCTTTTGTTTGATATTTAGTGTTGGCAAATGGCTTTTAATTGAGTTTCCTCTTAGCGAAATGCTCTGAGTGAATTTAAGCTGGGTTTTGAAGGATAGACACGGAAAAGCCAGCATTATGTAGCACCTTTTTTCTCAACCTTTTTCAACACAATAGTTGCGATGTTCCTGTCAGCTATCTGCTCGTGCTCCAGAAGAGTGAAGAAAACCGCAGTCAAAGCCGGTAAACCTCCCCCACCCCCGCTGCTGTACAGAGCGTGTCAACAGCCTGCTGCATACTGCACGGTCGTTTACTTTTATTCACAGTTTTTAATATCCAATATCCAATGCTGTCCAAATTGCTCCAAATGCTCCAAAATCCAAACCCCCAAGTTCATTGGGTACCCAGGAAAGTGTGAAGTAGATTGGAACGGTTCATGAGATATTTTAAAGAAAGACGCACACACGCACACACACACACACACACACAAACACACACACACAGAGGCGTCCCGATTTAATAGATAGATATATCATTTGAAGAGAAATTATTTGATGTTGGCACATTGCAGCTTCAAGTTATATGGGGTTGGGGTTTGTCAGAACAGATCAGAGTAGAGTACAATTAAATACAAAAATCCTATTTAGTACCAGTTGAAATTCAACAGATTACGTTTAGGTGATTTATTTATGAAAGGCATTTTAATTTCCAAAAAAAAAATTGTGTACTTTGGATTCCAAACATGGATGATTTTTTTTAGGCAAGTCAACTAAATAAGATTTGGCAATTTGGACAACTTTAGTGGCTACTAACATGCATGCAAAATGCCATTCTTGTACAACAGTAAGTAACTTAAGTTGCCTGAGTTAAAGCTTTGACACATTTTGACACAATTTAGTTTACACCTATATACATGTGATAGATGTCAACATAAAACAGGGCAGCAGCACATGTCCGAAAGGGTGGAAGTTTTAAACAGATATAACAAAAAAAAAGAAAGCTGTGTACGCCTTTCCTACACTGCACTAGATGTCATTGAAATGAAGCCATGAGGTGTGGTTTCAGCTAATAATAGTATTGTACTTACAGCTTTGACACTGGTCCTCTTTGGGTCCCCAGCAACGACCATTACAGGAACGATTGCACTTTTGACCTGCACACAAGTTCAAGGAAAGAGATGATTGGCATTTGAAATGGTTACTTAATCACAAAATCAGTATCAGCCTTCTAAAACCCATATTAGCTGAACCTTAAAATAGGCTAGAGGCGGTTAGTTGAGTATGTGTGCCATCAAACACTCCACTGAAGCCCAGATTGATCCAGAAAGTGAGCGAGGATGTAGGTGTTCCTTTGGCTCACCTTTAAATACACCTGATGTGTGTGTGTGTGTGTGTCCGTGTGTTTGGTTTTCTATGCAACATGATTACATTTACTTGAAGTGTTGTTCTCAACATATAAGGCTTTATTGTAAGTGCATTTTTAAGCACTCTGTAAGTGCTTGATTATTATTATTATTATTATTATTATTATTATTATTATTATTATTAGTATTAGAATCTGACTAAAAGCTGATATTGATAAACGTCTGTTACATTCAAGCCATTGCCAAATGAGTTGCTACAAAGCTAATTAAGACTATAAGCTCCACACAACTCTCTCTGTATTTCTCAGTATGGCTATGTTCAGAAGATTGTGTTGTCTGGCGACTGGAACTCGAGTGAAGACAATTACCTCTTCTTAAGAGTCCATCATGTTTTTTTAATCCTCTGTGTCCTCCTTGGCTACTAGCTACTGCGTGGAAGAGGGGTGGGGGCGCGTGCATGTTTACGTAGGGCTTGTATCATGTGGACACGGCGACAGTTTTGTTGTCATTACTTAGAATTCCTCATAGTGGCGACAGAAACTAAGCACTATAGCTTTAATTAACAAAATCTTATATGATGATGATGATGATACTATGTTTATTAATTGATTCAATTTAAATAATTATTTCTACCCTTGTAATTACAAACATTGTAATTTTTCAACATTCACTTCAACTGAAATTGAACCATTTGTTTTTGTATTGCTATTATTATGTAGCCTCTCACCTGACTTGCGGTTCCAGTAATAAAAACATAAATAACCTTGGCAAGGTTGCTTGGTGAAAATATGACAATTCTTTATGTCGCTACACTCTAAATCTTCCACCCCAGCATTAAACCAGCACACATCAACCTAAGATAAAAGCAGTAAAGCAGCAGCAGAAAGCAGCATCAAACCCTCAGAGCTTCAGCCAGTGCCTTTCTGTGTTTTTTTGGAGGTTTTAATTGACTGTCTAGTAATTGACTGCGGGGGAAGTGAGCCTGGATAAGTGCAGAAGTGCTGTCCTCTGTCCATCAGCCTCTCCAGATGAGAGCTATTAGCATTGATACTGACTCTATTCCCCAACACGAGCCTCTCCATCTCCTGCTTCCTTAAAACAGCCCTCGAAGGTTAAAATGTCGGGAATGCTGCCATGCTAGGGCTGGTGTGGGGAAAAAAACAGATGGCCAGTTTGTGTTGTGTGGTGGTGAATCAACGGGGAATGGATTTTAAAATTACTGTCCTTTTCTTTGAAAGGACAACTAATAAAGACAACAACCGTGGCACAAATAAGTCACAAGTAATAACAGCGTAAATCTTGTGTCTCCCCAAAGAATAAAATGGAGATTATTTTCTCAATTGTGGATTACAGGTTTGGAGACCCTCGATCTCTTGGCAGAGTAGAAGATTTGCACAGGAGTTAAGGGTCGATCCAGGGCTAACGGGGCTGCAGGGAGGAGGGTGATTGAGCAGAATATCAATGCTCGTAGCTTTTAATCTGCATTTGAAGCCTTCAGCGGGTGCTGTGAGAGGAAATCCAAGGACATAGTCTTATTATTTTCTTTCATCACGATAATGCATGTCATAATGCCATTTTGTATTTGTA
Organism: Sander vitreus; assembly: GCF_031162955.1. NCBI lineage: Eukaryota > Metazoa > Chordata > Actinopteri > Perciformes > Percidae > Sander > Sander vitreus. The sequence goes on from NC_135865.1 coordinate 12,420,086, forward strand.
GGCGAACAAGATAGGACAGCTTAAAGAAACGAATAAAAAAAACAACAACAGATTCAAATGTCAAACAGCTTTAACACTAAATTAATAACAAAAGCAGTGTGTGTTATGAGGTTAAGTCAGTAAATGAAAAGAAAAGGGTCAGAAGAGGTGACTTAATGCATATTTACTTCACTGACAACCACATCAACCATCATCCCCCCTACCCCCTGACAGATTAAGTATGTTTATTTTGTCCAAATAAATCCCTTCATAATTCAAAGCATTTATTAACATGTCTTCCAGCTGGCTACAGTGGGGCATTAATTTGACATGTGCAAGCAGTCATTGTGGATTGTTATGGTAAGCAGAGTGACAGAATGGGGTCAAGGGGTGGTTTTGTGATGACAGTGTTTTGCTGCTCACACTCTGTCACGTTGCGAATGGAGAAGGTTAAGATGTGGGGTCTCTACTACTTTCCTTGTCCTAACGTTGAGTCTGCTCAGAGTCCTGTAAGTTTGAGATCCAGGAACCTTCAGATAGACTACGCTTTCAGTCAAGATTGTTTAATGCAAATGAGTCATCACATATGTAGTTATATGACTTTAACTTTAAGTGCAACTTTATTGATATTGTCCCATACATGCAAGACAATTAGACACACAGCACAATACAATACAACAAAAAACAAGCTCTACAGGAGGTAGGGCACTGAATAATAAGCACATGAAATGCAACCATAAATTCTCATGATTTAAAATAATTAAAGTTCTTCATTCCCTAATTAAAGTGCCAGTTTTTTTCCATCATAAAGTGCTAGTACAATACTATTAAAATCCAGATGAATAAATACAGACATCTATAAAACCATAATCAATCACTAATAAAAATCTGAGCAGCAAGTACCATAACAAATAAAACTACAACCAATCACTACAAAGCTGTACCAGTGTAATCAATGATAAGACTTAAATGGACCCTAATGCCCTATATACAAACACTAAGAAATAACATAGAAATAAAAATGTGTATATCCAACCAATTCAACCAATAAATAACTTAGCTGAGCTATCCTTATTAACAGGGTACACTGCCACAGCTACCTAAGAAATACATGAAATGCAATGTTAGAGAATTTTATGGAAAACCAGTATTCTTCAACCTGAACCCTATTTTCTCAAGTGATTAATGGGGACAACAATTTTTGAAATTGGTCCAGTATTGAGCAAGATCCTGTGGGCAATTACCCACTGTCAATTTACATTCAGTAAAAGTGCTTATTTATGCCACAGACAGGCTCAGATTGTGTCTGACAACATTATGTACAGCACCCAAAAGAGATAGAACACATTTTTCTTTACCTTTTGCTTGATCATGTTTGTTTGTATTTGTGTCTAACTAAGTCTTGCTCGTGGAGAAGTCTCATTCTGAAAGCTCGCGAGAGGTGACTTGACTCACCCACATTGTCGAAATAAGCTAAATATTCAGACATGACATTGAATAATATAATATATTATATAAAATATTTTAGATAACACTAAGCTACGCTCTCTGTACTCCAACACAACAAACTCTTCCCAATGGACCTTTTTCACAGCAGACATTTTGATTTGCCATAGTAGGACAAGCACAGCTGAAATTGATAACCTCAATTCCATCAAGTGTCCCAGTAAGCTATTTCAGTGAGTCAGCATGCACAACACCAGGGCCTCTCCTAAGTGGAATGCAGCCATCATTAATGGTTTTGAATACACCTGTGCCTTTCCTACTATGACATGTCAAAATGTCTGCTGTGAAAAAGGTCTATACTACTCTCTCCAACTCTCACTCACTGTTACCCACACTTTGTTACGGCAACTAGTCACCTCTCGCAAAATTTTGGAATGAGACTTCTCCTTGAGCAGGACTTGTTTAGGCACAATAACAAACAGACCTGATCAAGCAAAATGGTAAAGCAAAATGTTTTATATCTCTGCCGGGGGTTTTACATAATGTAGTCAGATACCTATAATAACAGTCTCAGCCTGACAGTGGCCAAAGCGGCAGTCTTTAACCACAGTTGCATTGTGGGTAATGGAAGAAGAAGAGTGCGTGGAATAAAAAAAAGGCTGTATCTCTGGTTGTGCTGCATCAACTTTAATACTTTTGTTAACTGATTTTGAGTGTAGAATAGAGAAGTGCAATGCTTCATCAGTGAATCCTTGTTTAAGCCTCAACTGCTTCAGTGCTTTTGTTGCCATGCAGCTTCCAGGTGTAAATGAGTGTGAGCAACATCTATGCTCTCAATTAAACATTTCTTCAAAGAAAGGTTAGAGTAAAATCAAATCATCTTGTCTTCTACATGTGTGTTTCTTGGGTTACTTACATGTGACACTGCTGTTGGTGGGCACCACCACAGGATGCATCCCAGGGTTTTTGACAATGTCCTGCCAATGGATTGTGTCTGCATGACACAGGAACTTGTTCTGGTCAACATAAACACCTCCACTCAGGATCTCTGTGGAGAAGAGAGAGAGCAATCAGTCAAAACATATACACACAGGGCTTCCTGGGTACTTAACTGTTTTTTGCCTGGAGGATGCACCTAATTCAGCAATCCTGCTACCGGGCCCCTGATGTGATTTTTAATTGGCAGCTTTTTTTCCCCTCGTCATTTTATAATTAACAATTGGCATGACCAGACACTCCATGTTCAAATCAAAATCATTAGATTGGATAGGCACTTTATCCTTTTTTTCTCCATCTGAGGGCAAGAGAAGGGTGGGGTTTTGGGAGAAGCAGCTGATCTTGAGACACACACATCCGGCGATGGTTGTTGTCATGAGGCATGAGCAAAGCCATGTCATATTGCTGTTATTACAAAAACAATTTTCTTTCCCATTTTGTTGTTTTTCCCATCCTTTTATTCCCACGCTGCAAGCAGACAAGATCAATTATGCCGCACTACCATCACAACACGAAATCCATCTGGGATTTAAGCCCCAGTCAGGGACAGCAGCCCTAACAAGTTTGTAATTTTATATTTCACCAAGGTGGTGGGAAAAAAAGGCATATAGCTTGCCATCATAATATGAGCCGCCTTGACCAACCAATGATCGTCAGAGGACTGATTCATTTCGTCACACACACGCACGCACGCACGCACACGTACACGTACACGTACACGTACACGCATGCACACAGTCTGTTGAATGATTGGATACGGAGGGTGCTTCCGATTATTGTTGTGCAGGAGTTTAGAGAATGCCTAATCCTGACTTTATGTGAGAAAGACTGGGAAATAGAAAGAGAGACAAATAAAGATGGGAGAAAGCCACAGAGAGACGAATGGCAGGAAAGAAAGACGGAGTGAAGCCCAGTAGCAGATTTGCATTATTTACAGAGCTTGTGTGTTCTCTATCTTCCTACAAACAGATTACTGACACAGGGCTGAAACCAATGAGACACATAATCATACACGAGGCGCCCCACCAGCACCACATTGAAACAGCCAAATACAATATCGTCCCACAAAGGCCAGATTAAATGATACTCCTTGGATAATAGGCAGTGGTGGTATTACCTACACAGCCCCCCCAGCCTTAGCTTTCCCTCTCTATCTTTCTGCATGTGCTGTGGGAGTTCGGGAGAAAAATTAATCCTGCCTCTCACCACAGGAGGGATATCGGTGGGCTAGGAGGAGGCAACGTCTCAAATTCAAATTGTTTACACAATAAGATGCTGCTGGCAAAGTAGGGCAATGGACGAACCAATATATAAACAAAGTAAAGCAGGTATTATGACAAAAACGCCAGCAGGACATCTCAACCCTGGTAAACCAAGATACAAGTATCTGTGCATTCATCTTCATACTGGCTGGTGGGACTGTAATTGGAGCAGACATTTGTCAGATTTAGGTGTAAACATTTCCAAGACATATTTAGCCACAGTTCACATAGGTTCCAATGGTTTTTTATGGTCCTTAAAAATGTATGTCATTTTTCAAAAATGTTGAATAATGAATGAATGTCTCAGCTAAGGAATCATTTATATGTAAATAAAGCACACATTCAAGCATTAAATGAAAGCTAGCTTTCTGCCCCTGATTCAGCTTCAACACTTATAGGAAAAATATTTAAAATAATTTGACCCAGATTAGAATTAAAATTAGGACTGTCAAACGATTAATTTTTTTTAATCTCGATTAATCGCTGAATTTCTATAGTTAACCGCGATTAATCGCATATTTTATCACATGATTAAAATTATATTATTTTGCATTTCAGAACAGTTTTTAAGTACATATTAACAATCGAAAGCAATTCTTACCAGTGTATCTTGATTGGGAATCAAATTAATGTAAAGAAAGTTACTTTATGAACTTGATTTTAAGATCCAAAATACTGCTTTGCCTGAGTGGGGTAGCATCACGTTAACTGTATTACTATGCTTAGCTCCGTAGGTGGTAGCTCAAGCTTGACGTGCTTTGGTGATATTTTAATTCAGCTTTACACAATGTGCATATGGCTTTCGACGAGCCGTCCGGGAGTTTTGGAAAATACAAAGCTCCATTCAGAGTTATTGCTGCGTCTTTCTCCATCATGCCTGCAGCCTGCAGCAGAAGGATGTGTTATGAAGAAGTGGCAGCTTGATGATAAGTAACGGTGCTGCAAAGGGTCAAAATAGTAGCCTGTTAGGCACGACGCAAAGCCGAGTGAAGTGTAAAATAAATTAATAAATGCCAGCATGCGATTAATGTGATTAAAAAAATTAACGCGTTATGCTCGGCCCTTAATCGCATCGGGATTAATGCGTTAATGCTGACAGCCCTAGTTAAAATGCATCCATAATCTCAGTCTATTTGTAACGAAATTTTCATACTCTTTAATGATTTTCCAAGTGTAACTCACTAAACAGTACCTTAAAAACCCTTCTTACATTCAATAATTGTGGATCTTACACGCTCTAAGGCAAGGCTTGCTCTTCTCCAAAACACTTTGTGATAGACATTAGGTCATTAGCAAACAAGTACTGTATAGTGTCTTGAAAATGAAAAAAGGGAGCACATTAGAATGAAGAATATGCAGTGTAGACTTTATTCTACGGTATTCATTCTTTGAATATTTCCAGTGGACAGTGGACCTTTAGATATGCTGTTCATCATTAATCGATCAAGAATAGGTGTCCTCACGTCAGGCAACTTGAGCCATAGTCATCAGCAGGCCACACGGATACAACCACCATATTTCATGGATCTAATCTGGAAATGTAAACAAAAGATTTGAATTTAAGATAGACATGAGCCACATTCACACTCGCAAACACAACACATTGAACACACTAAACAGACCAAAAAAAATAAAACTCTCTGTTCAACACTGTCACAACAAGTGACCTTCAACACCATCCAGAGGGCTCAACAATTCTAATGCTACTCGCATACAAGGTGCATTTGGACAGGTACTGCACACAACACACTGATGTGCACTGCCACATGACCGAGTACAAAATGCTGTATAACAGTTTAATTGGCTCCTTGCTGGCGCTTGGCCCAGGACAGTTACAGTATTTCCCATGGCCTCTGTCACCAATATATGAATAATTAACAAACAGATATTACATAAAACATACAACATGCAAAACTCATGCACACTTTGCCTTTTCATTACAAGTAAATGCTTGGCTTGCACATTTGCTGGGTGTGCAGTTGGTGGCCAGGGGGAGATCAATGGTTAAATGTTGTTGTTGATTGTTTAGTGGGTAGAGAAGATGTCTTAATTAGTTTGTTCACGTAGCTACAGCTCATGTCTCCAAACTACCTCCTCCCCTCCTGCTTCGTCCTGAGAGCAACTCTGACTGTTTCTGAATGAGTGCATGGCTTCAAAAGGCACAGCAATCTTTAATATCAGGCCGCATGACCATTGGAGGAAAACAATATGAAAATCAAGGAGGCAGAAAAAATGTATGCAGGCTATTATTTTGATGGTAAGTGCTTGTTGTGATTTTTGTTTTTTTCTTTATTGCAGTGTAGGGATGGGTTTGATTAAGACTGGGAGGCAAATAGCAAACCAATGATCAGAAAAAGACATATTAATGAGTTTGTGAGAGTGAATTAATAAGTGTTGTGTGGATTGTTTAATGAAGAAATATATAGGACAACAGAAGCACTATAATAAATGGTTGACTTGCTCCAGTGTTAGAGGACTGCATTATCAGATATCACCAATAGTGTTTATTTAAGAAGTTTACTGAAGAAGGTCCATGTGCTGGACTACAGCCATCAATACATACAAACATATCGATATCTTAACTTCATACCCTGGGAGGTATATATGTATATACTGTATAAGAAAAACAAGCCGGCTTGAAAATTAAGAGGAAACACAGTCAGCTGGATAGTAGTTAGAAGATAGACAGGCAGCAAGAGATTCAGAAAGACACTCAAACAGTCAGGTAATTACAGTAGATAGACAGGTATTAAATCGGAGAGACGGAGTTTCTCCCCTCCTCTAGCAGTTGGACTGGGGATTTTACCCTGGGTCTTCACTGTACTGTTTCATGGACTCTGAGAGCTTCAACTTGGATTCAGCTCAGCGCTGCTATCAGCTCAGTGGAACAGAGGGGAGAAACTCTGCGGGAAGATGAGGATGCATTCTGGGTCAAAGAGGCTAAATGCTAGGCCGCAGATCCTGCTGTACACCGCAGGAGCAGTGGAAGGCTGAAGATTTTTCTAGGATGCACTCGACATACTAACAGAAATGCCAAAATAAGAGATGACTGCACGCGCACATCCACACGCAGAACGGAAGCTTGCTAAAATCATATTCACACACACACACACACACACATGCTTGGCTCAGGGTCGGCAGTAATGAGGCCCTCAGTGCTATACGTGCCTCGAGCAACAATTAAATTACTATTTTGCTTTATCAGTGGGATTGTAACCAGAAGGTCCCTCATTTGAATCACTACAAGATTTGGGTGTGGGTGGGGAATGTCAGCACTACTCTGCCAGCCTTCTGCAACTGCTATTATGAATTGCTTAAAAAAGACACTTTATTAGACTGTTTCAATGGCAAACCATAAAAAAACTATGTACTGGGAAGTGCTCAATAGCTATGTTGCTGGTCCATAAAGGCACCCTTCCCAACTACAGAGCCAGCATTAGAAGAGGAAAGTAAGATCACCAGTAAGTAGTTCTACAAGGTAGCTATAAAGGGACAATCTTAATGTACTCTCACATTAATAAATAAAAAAATAAATAAGCAAATGAGTGAGTGAAAGATCGTGCAAAAAAACAACTGTACATGCTGTTTGGATAGATGAATAATAAATGACTTAGAGTGATTGATGATAGGAGAACGAATGACATCTATTTTACCAGCCATCATTCATCAGTGTATCTGTTCATCTGTCATAATAGATGATGGCTACTAAAAAAATAATGAGAAAGAAACATGTAATGTAAAGAGTGTAGAGTGCAAAGATTGAATAGATGATGCATGAATTACTGAATGAAACTATTTGTTGAAGCAGACTCACTCCCGAGGCCACATCCTCTTCATGCATCTTCAGCATTTCTACTAAAGAAATAAAGAAACACACTTAAAACAACATTGAGAGAAGGTAGTTTCTGAGTTTCCATATGCTGCTCATGTTGCCACACAGCGCTGCGTCAATCACTGTGCTCTGAGTTGCTCTTTTGCCGACAGGAGGTGTCAGGACAGCAAATCTCTGCCTTTGCTCTACAAATAGGTGATCTCCCATCCCATCCATCATCTGCTACTGCTGCACAGTTCCATCCTTGCCCTCCAGTCCCCACTGTTGCCAAGCAAATGCTTGCAGATACCAGATGTAAAGTATGTGTGTGTATCTGTGTGTACTTGCATGTAGGTGAACGACAAGAAAAAGGGAAATGTGTTGGCATGAGTGCATAAATTTGCCCTGTACATCCGTCTGTGCATAGACATAACCAAGCCAAAAGAGATTGTAATTTTGGAGCCAAAGTCTGCTCAGTAGTTATCCAGCGGAGGAGCTGTGGTAACGAAGTCCTGCCCATACACCCGCCCTGTACTGCAGCCAACCACCAGGGGGCGATCAAGATGTTTTGGCTTTTAAGGTGAATTTTAGATAGTAGTGCCTGGAAGTCACACAATGTTTTACAGTTCAACCAGGACAAAACTAAAATATTACTTATAGGTTCCAAGTATAAAAGAGAGAAATTGACAATAGCATTACATCCTGTAGGACATACTGTTAGCCATCAGGCAAAAAAGCTTGGTGTCATCTTCGACTCAAAACTAAACTTCAAGGCTCATGGGCCATGTCACTAAATCATTCCATTTCTCTTTCTGAGCAACACAAAGACATTAACGCACACTTTTAAATTGAAGCAGGCTTGATGATTGTACAGTGTCATATTAACCAATGAAATTCCTAATACAAGATAGTGTGAGATGTCTTGCAGCATGCATCACAAACTTCATATCTCCTTTAAGGTCAACGGATGAAGCAGCTTCCACATGGACGGCATGCAATTCTAACAGTTAACGCAGTCCCCAAGCGAAATGGTGGTACCCATTCAAATATAATTGCACTTTTATGTGTTTAACTATTGACCTGAAAAGAACAACTGCATTAATTCGACTACATGAAAGTGCTTTGCAAGAGGTTCACCAGAGAGATGGCAGTGTTGGGATTTGACTGTCTCTGAACACACTGCGGTCAAGAGCCACAGCGTGGGCCGTGTGTGTGTGTGTGTGTGTGTGTGTGTGTGTGTGTGTGTGTGTGTGTGTGTGTGTGTGTGTGTCTCGCATTGATGGGTTGGTAGAAGAAAGAGATGAACTGGATAAGGTTTATGGAAAAGGGAGCATCGTAAGACCAAAACAACTGGATGGCACCAAGTTGGGAGATTGAAATTTGAGTTTGAGTTTCTGTTGGTTTTGTGGTTCTGTTCTTGTTTCCTGTTATTGTTGTGTATTTGTTCGTTTTCTGTTGTACCCCGTGTTTCCTCCCTTGTCTTGTCTAGCTGTAGTTCCTGTCTTGTTTTCCTGTGTGTCTGTATGTTCTGTTTCCTGTTTTATTTTGTCGGTCTTGTTTTCTGTCTTGTCTTGTCTTATTTTACTTCCTGTGTTTTCCGTCCCTTGTGATTGCCCTAATGTGTTTCACCTTTTCCCAGCCTTGTTTCACCTGTCCCTTGTTAGTCCTCATTATCCTGTTTATTTAGTCTCGGTGTTGTGTTTGGCTGTTGTGGGATCATTGTTTTTTTTGGGGGGTTGATTTAGGTCAAGTTGTCTGCTGGTGTCGTTGCTAGTCTTCTGTGTTTTGCTTCCTGGTCTTCATGCCTGTTTGGATTATTATTGTGTTCCTGCCTGCCAACCTCTGGACACTTTTTGTGTAAGTTTTGTTCAATAAATTCCTTCTAATCTGCATTTGGGTCCAAGCCTTGTCAATTCCTTGGCAATCCTTGACATATTTAAGATTTAACAGAGGCACAGCCACAGATGAATGTTTTCTTCATGAGTACATATGTTCTGTATGTACAGTATGTGTCTGCCTGTGTGTCTGCATATGTATGTGGAAACACACACACACACACACACACACATTCAATGCACATTTATATTTAACATGCTGAATGACATTCATGGCTGAGTGGCTGCGGCAGAGTGCAGCATGATGATCACACTGCAATTTTTGAGGTAATGAACAACCACTTCCATCTCAACACAAAAAACATTTGAAACTTTTAGACTCACCAAGGCATATTTTATTGAAACTTTTAAAACTATTTTTGCAGTCAAGTGTTTAGGTGGAAAACTAGTAAAACCTCCTATAAAGGCATTTCAAAATAAGTGACAGTTAAAAAAATAAATAAATACAGCAATAGAAAACACAAATCGTCTTGAGAGGGGTTACGGCTGTGGATAAAACAGGAGCAACAAATGGAAAAGGAGAAATGTGTGAGAAATGGCTGTCTTTGAGGGGACAAAAGAAATAACTGCCTGGATGTACAGCACCAGTTGGGCATGGGTCTACAAATTGTAAGACTTCAGACTTTGTCTCCAAGGGGAACTTTTTTATCACAACACTGTACATTATAGACCGCACACTCACAGAAAAATGAAAGTACAAACATAACAGAATGACATGCAGGAAAATCACACAGACAGATAACCGATAAAGTGGCACTGATGTGTTTGATCTGGGTGTTTTGTTTAGGTCTGCTATGGCTGCAGGCACCAGGCTTTTGCCATAGCGCGCTCTCTTGCACCTCAGGGACCTGTACCTGCGTCCAAAGGGCAGAATGATGGAATGGTTGAGTGGATGGGTGTGTGTGTTATCCTGTGCTACTGTGGTTGTGATGTGTGTGATGGCCTTGGAATTGAGCTGTGGGTGTGGGGAGACTAATTTGGCAGAAATGTTTGACGCGGTTCGTGACAGAAACTGAGTGCTGTCGCAGCAGAGCATGTGCCAATAGTAGTTGTGTAATGAAACTAGACATTGGATGATTAAGGTCTGAAATACAGGTATTGGTCAAAATGAATGTGTTGCAATTTCAGTCCAAATAAAATTGATAGAAAACCATTCAGTGCTATTATTCAATCTTTTACATTGATACAATAACATGTGTCCTTTTTTATCCTTTGTGTCACTCTGAAGAAAAAATGAGAGATTTGCTGAGGTATAGTAGATGGCATGGGGGTGTCGGCCATGGCCCCCATCCCCCAAACATACGCCTCTTCTCCGCCAAGATAATTGCATTCACAGGCAGCTGATTAAATTTGGCCCATCCCTTATGCAATTGTTTCCTATTAGCCTTTATGAAAAAAGGCTGAAATTTGGGGATTATAACAAGGCAAAGCATCGGTTTAAAGATGAGAAGAGGAAAACATAAAATCATGACAGAATAGTTATGGAGATGGGGGCATCCTTGCATATTTTCAACTTAAACTGTGATAAAACCCTGGTAATCTGAGCTTCATGGGTAGGGCAGAGGAGGGGAAGGAGAAAATCGTATTACAATACCTTGAGATAAGACGAGAAAGGAAAAACAAAACCATGAAAACAATGGAGGAAAGACAAATAAGGTAAGACAGGAAAGATTAATAAGGGGACAAACAAGTGAGCGATTAAACAGTAAAAGGACCTTCAATTGCTGCTGCTGAGGGCCACTTAGCTTATCAAGGCTGAAGTGTGATCAGCCTGCCAGCTGAATTAAAATAAGCCACACTCTCTGGAATCGGCAAAACAAAACGAGAGACGCAGAGAGAAGGAAAGATGGAAAGACTGAGGAGAGAGAGCATATCTTATCACAAGCATACCAAGAATGTTGGTTTTACCACAGAGGAAGCTGGCTTCAGTCATTATTTGCTCTACACGTCATTGAGGCCTTGTTTTTCCAGACCTACTGAGAGACATTCAGAAAACACACTACAGGGCACAGCTCTCACTTTGTTCACACAACTCTTGTATGTGGTGTGAATCAGCCATGGTGGGAAAGTCCACCCAGAAGACTGAAAAGTAGGTTTAAGCTGAAACTACAAAGCATAATTGTCTGAATGTTCTATTTTGATAACATAGTAGAACATATTCAGATACGTGTTTTTGTCTTGCGTGAACTAACTTCTCTCTTTGTCTCTCAAGTCAAAGGATAATGTTGACAAACATTTTAAACATTTTGTCCAAATGCTGCTTCACTTTCCTCAAGGTAAGACTGCCCACCCGGTGCGAGATGTCAGCCAGCATTACACTGTCTCAGAACACAACGGTAAAGCAAACGCTTTCAGAACACATCCATGACCAAACCAACCTCTGTGTATGGGCAATAAAAGGGGCCTCCCAGCCTGGTTGTTGCAAAACAAACTATTATAAAAAAAAACTGAATATGACATTATCAAAGAGGCAACAACTGGTAATTGAGTTGGAAACACAGAGCTTGAGAAAAATACCACTAATAGAAGCCAGAGCTTTAGCACCACAACAATTAAATGTATAATGGCGAGGTGGCAGATAAGTCAGGGAACGCTTTTTTTTATATATATATATATATATATATATATATATATATATATATATATATATATATTTTATATTTGGTGAAGTCATGCCTGGTGTTGCATATTGTAACACCCACCATATCTCTGTGGGCACCTGAGATGAACAGAAAAGTCCTTTTCATGTCCCATTACCCACTGCTGCCCAGAGATGGCGACTTAAGTCGCACAAACAGCTGACTTCAGACTTGACTCGGACTCGAGCTTCGAGACTCGTCAACAACCTGTTGTCATGCAATTATTGCTTTTTAAATCTATATTCATTCATGTACAGTGGGGAGAACAAGTATTTGATACACTGCCGATTTTGCAGGTTTTCCTACTTACAAAGCATGTAGAGGTCTGTAATTTTTATCATAGGTACACTTCAACTGTGAGAGACAGAATCTAAAACAAAAATCCAGAAAATCACATTATATGGTTTTTAAATAATTAATTTGCATTTTATTGCATGACATAAGTATTTCATCACCTACCAACCAGTAAGAATTCCGGCTCTCAGAGACCTGTTAGTTTTTCTTTAAGAAGCCCTCCTGTTCTCCACTCATTACCTGTATTAACTGCACCTGTTTGAACTTGTTACCTGTATAAAAGACACCTGTCCACACACTCAAACAGACTCCAACCTCTCCACAATGGCCAAGACCAGAGAGCTGTGTAAGGACATCAGGGATAAAATTGTAGACCTGCACAAGGCTGGGATGGGCTACAGGACAATAGGCAAGCAGCTTGGTGAGAAGGCAACAACTGTTGGCACAATTATTAGAAAATGGAAGAAGTTCAAGATGACGGTCAAACTCCCTCGGTCTTGGGCTCCATGCAAGATCTCACCTCATGGAGCATCAATGATCATGAGGAAGGTGAGGGATCAGCCCAGAACTACACGGCAGGACCTGGTCAATGACCTGAAGAGAGCTGGGACCACAGTCTCAAAGAAAACCATTAGTAACCCACTACGCCATCATGGATTAAAATCCTGCAGCGCACGCAAGGTCCCCCTGCTCAAGCCAGCGCATGTCCAGGCCCGTCTGAAGTTTGTCAATGACCATCTGGATGATCCTGGGTCTTCCAGCATGACAACGACCCGAAACACACAGTCAGGGCAACTAAGGAGTGGCTCCGTAAGAAGCATCTCAAGCTCCTGGAGTGGCCTAGCCAGTCTCCAGACCTGAAGCCAATAGAAAATTTTGGAGGGACAAGACAGCGTCTGCTGCTGCAACAGAGAGCGAATTGGTGTGGGAGAAAATTGCTGCTTGAGTCAATGCGTAAGCATTAACAGTGTATTAATTTCATATTTAATCACAGTTAACTTATAATATTACTGGTGAAAACTGGAATTGTATTACACCTATAATTTCATTTAGGTGCAATCCTCCATCCATCCATCTTCGTCCGCTTATCCGGGGTCGGGTCGCGGGGGTAGCAGCTCCAGTAGGGGACCCCAAACTTCCCTTTCCCGAGCCACATTAACCAGCTCCGACTGGGGGATCCCAAGGCGTTCCCAGGCCAGGTTGGAGATATAATCCCTCCACCTAGTCCTGGGTCTTCCCCGGGGCCTCTTCCCAGCTGGACGTGCCTGGAACACCTCCCTAGGGAGGCGCCCAGGGGGCTTCCTTACCAGATGCCCAAACCACCTCAACTGGCTCCTTTCGACGCGAAGGTGCAATCCTGCGGGCGAAAAAGTAAGCTATACTAATCCCATTCAGTTTCAAGAAAACTGCCATTTGCAAAAAACGTAATGCGACACAAAGAATCTGCTGGGATGTTGAAGCATGTCCATGATGGTGGATGTTAGTGATATGAGGACGGATAAGGTATCTACATATCTGATGGACTGTGAAAAAATGTGGAAATGAAAATACATTTAGTTGGGACTCAATATCATCTCCCGACGTAAACTCTCTGTGAAGTAATACAGCTTTTTCATCAACGGGATCATCGACAAAAGGATGACATGTTTGAGAAAAAAAAACGTTTTATAGGCCTAATCTGCCTAACAATAAGTTTTATTTATTAAGTGTTTATTCACGCAGATAACAAACTGCATTAAAATGCGCCTGATACAGACTGAATGAATGAATGAATGAGGAAATGAGTGAGAAGAAACCTCGAGTTTCTCTCAGTCTCCTCCCTCTGACACTGTATGAGAGGGAGGAGACTGAGAGAAACTCGAGGTTTATTGAAGAAAACCTGCTCCCGACCAGGTTAGGTTCACAGACTCAGTTACCATAGTAACTGACTCTGAGGTTAAGTTACCTGTCTTTCTGAAACGGAAAACCCAGAGTTTCCCTCATCTCAGGGTTAACAAACTCAGAGTTTTCACTAAACCTGCTTTCTGAAACGGACCCCAGTTCTCACATGTTTGCACCATGGTTGGTGTATTAACTTTCAATACATTTGTTTCCCTCAAACTTTGAACACTGAAGAATGTAATGCATGATGAGGTTGGGCTTTACAGCCAGTTAGTAACACAGACAAATATGTATTATTTGCTGCAGATACCAAAATGTTGAAAAATACAGTTATGAAATTGGAACAGTTTTGTAATTTGTATTTCTTCAGATTGCATTGCAGTAGACCCCATAACGTTATCCTACAAATGATTTTGATACTGTACTGTATGGATGGTAGCTACAGGACATGATTTGAATTCATAAGATTTAACAATACAGTGTTAGGGACATATCAGATGGCCAGAGACTTGAGACTTGACTTGGACTCGTGGCAAAAGACTTGAGACTCAACTTGGACTTACAAACAATGACTTGTGAACATCTCTGCTGCTGCCCCCATCAATAGCTGCTCTACTTACACAAGGCTTCGGTCTAAAAGGCAAAATATAAGCATATTAATTATTAATCTGCATGGGAGAAAAGGGGAGGAGTCGTAGCATTGGAGGGTAATCTATGTGTTTATGTGTGTGTCGGCACTGAGGCGAGGTTATCAAATTGGTTCTGAGAGCACTGCTTCTTTTAAACTCGTTGAAAGCAAGCATCAATGATAACAACTGAAATAGGTGGTTATAGCTGGAAATCTCAAGACCTTTATCCTATCAGCATATAAGATATGCTAAAAGATCCACAGATAAACCACTATCCCAGACCCAAAGTCTATAGTTTTTGTAAAGCAACACATTCTACATGCTGTCATAGGGAAAATAGATGGCAAAAATTATTACAAAGGCAAACAAAAAACTACAAGAACATAGCTTACGCTTACTGCCTAAAAAGACACTGATTTCCAAACTTATATTAAGGTTTTACACCTCATGTTTCTAACAATGAAAATCTTGTATCACCTCAAGTCCACAGGTGTCCATTTAGGCCTCACAACTAAGTTGATAGAAAGTGACATTTTCCTTAGTGGCTTTTGAGACCCACCGCCAGTCAGCTCCTATTTTATTTGCTTTCCCACTCATTTTGCTCCTCCTCTGAGATGAGCACTGAGCGCCTCTGACATCAAAGACCTGTCTGCAATGCAGTCTGGCCTTCAGAATCAAAGTAAGTCAAGGACTTGGAATCGTTTGGAATCATTTAGAGGATTTGGTTTCAAATCCAATCATCGCTTCCCAATTTAATACGCGCAAGTTTTGGTTTCCGAAGCGGCAAGGCGCTTGTTGTGTTGCAGCCATGGAGCACAGTAAGCAGCCCTCTAGTGTGGCTTTATTTTACATTGAAAAAGCCCTGTAAAACTGCAAACCACCATTGAATCAAAATAAAACTTTCCTCTTATCTGTGAAAATAGGCATGTGACCCGTTTCAACTCCACCCCTCAAAGAATCGGAATCAAGATTCGATAAGAACCGGAATCGAAAGTAAGAATCGGAATTGGAATCAGAATTGTTAAAATCCAAACGATGCCCAGCCCTACTCTTCAAAAACAGAATAATAAATATAAAGAGGTAGGTACAGCACATACTGGACAACAACAACATTATACATTTTAGAAGGGTAAAGCCCTTCAGGTGTTTGTGAGTGTTTGTCCACTTTGGGTTTTCTGAATGTTGCAGTGTGACAAAGTAATAGTAATTAGTAATACTAGCCTTTAGGCTGTTCTAAACTGCATCAAATTTCTTTATTCAAATGGGTTATCATGTACAGTGTAATACATATGAAGTAACAAAAAACGCTGCCATCATTTCAATTTTTGGTCCAGTGATGTTGATATACTACATAGGCGCGACTGTTTTCGCCAAAAACAATGACAGCACTAGTTATTTGTTCAAGGTGGAATCACATTATCACTGTGATAGCCCTGGAAAAGCTCCTTGTTTCTGATTGGCTGGCAGGTGTCCTTTAATTTTACTTGTGGACAACCAGACAGCTATGATATATGTTTATTTGCAGTTCTACAATTGATGAGTCAGTATGAACTCTAGGTAAGCAACAGTGAGGCTTAGAGCAGTGTTGATTTTGTCATCATAAACTATAGCAGAAAATATTTGTTGAGGACCTATTTTTCATGACAAAAACCAAACTATACAATCATTAAAAAAGAAGTATGATGAAATGCATTACATTTTCCGTTGACAAATGAAAAATAAACAATAATGTGAAAGATGTAAGAATGGACAAATTAAGTAAAAATGGACACAAATAAGTACAAAAAAGCCCCAACCCGATTAGTGAAGCAGTATCCCCCACTCTGTCAGTAATGCTATTTGACATTACCAGCTCTTGAAAGAAACAATGAGAATTAGACAAGAAGCATGCAGCAACAAAACATCTGGGACAAACTACGAAAACATGCAGGCAAGCACGCCATTAAAGGTTAATTAACGTAACTTTATGTACTAAATGTATTATTATTATTAACATTATCAAGTGCTGTGGATGTGGATGTAATGTTAACGTTACATTCAATCAGCTTATCGAAAGGAATGTAAGTTTCAGGGTTAGTGTCAATGGTCAAACATCTAAAACTTACTCTAGATGTTTGCTAAAGAAATATAACTTTATCCAACATTTTAGGTTCTTCACTCAAGCTTAACCCAAATAATGAAAAACAACGAAGTGACAACAAAGTGAGTGAATCCAGCCTGTAAATGATTTGCTACTTTGCAAAGAAAACAGGTAGCTGTGGTAGTGTGAGAGAGAGAGAGAAAGAGCTAGAGAGAGGAAGAGCTAGAGAGAGAGAGAGAGAGAGCGCAGACACGTTACACAGTTCAAGTGACTGAGAAACATATGCTAATTTATATAACCTATAGAGCAAATTAATCCCCAGCACACATACTCAATGAGTCATATTAACACTCATTCTGTTTTTTGTTCCCTGCTGAAACAACAGGCGAGAATTTAGCCGAGATTTCAGTGTCCCATTGGTCTCTGAGCCAGTTTTACATCAACATCATGGAAACTCGTAACCTGATCTAAGATCAGGGGAAATAGAAAATGTCGGCGGAAGAGAGAAGAGGACTTTGTTTTGTTATTAATTGCCATTAAAATTCCTTCCACGCCTACTTTAAGTTTTAATGAGGTCAAAGTCGATTCTCTCTTCTAGCAGGCCACAGAGGTTCAGTTTGGAAGGCAAACTGGTAATAAAGGGTATGTAGTCATGTTTAGGTAAGACTGGATATTTCTCTAGCTGATGAAAGGTGAGGCAGAGGTGGACGCTTGGGCTGGACAATATTTCTCATCAGTGAGGATAGTCAGAGTGGTCATAGTTTGGTCCCTAATGCAATCATGGGCTTAGGCAATGTAAATAATGTATTGGAAACAGGCACCTATGACACATATGAGCACTACTGTACTGATGTATTCACACACTAGCATGCTTGCATGCATAAAACAAAGACATACATGGTCCCTAGAATGGAAAAAAGTACTTAGATGCTTACGTCACATGCATTTGAAATGCCTAATATTTAACTATTTGGAAGATCAGAAAAGCTGTTGTGACATTTTCTAGATTTCTGGATTTAATCTGGGACACATGTTCTTTGTTGTAGTAGCCATCCTCGCATGATATCAACTATGTAGCAAACAAATATGAACGCCGATGGGTCATTAATCAAAGCTCGGTGGTTGATTTAATTCTTCCTTTGATGAAAATAATAAATACAAGGGACCTGAGCTGCACAGAAGTCAATCAAAGGCTGGATTCAGGCTGCTTCAATAGTATTAGCAACAGCCATCTTTTTGATGTGTGTGTATCTGCCTTCCACTTTTCCAAATGCTACTACTTCTTTTAAGGCTTTTTACCTTTTGCGCAGACAGTTCTTACAGTTTCAGGGCTTATCTGACATAGTTTAGGGAAAAATGAAGTCGACATAGGGTGTTATAATGATGGTTGCTTTAATGGTTGTTTAAATTTAGTAATTCATGTACATGTGAAAAGGGAGCTTGATTTGACGAAGATTTTGAGCAAAAAATTAAGTAATTTATTATATGCAACACACAGAGACAAAGACAAAGACACACATACACACACACACACACACACACACACGTTTAATTGGCAAAGATCTTTAAGAAAGAAGTATTATTTCTACTTTCTCATAGCAGGTTGTGTTGTGGTTGGCCATAAATATTTCATAAAACCTAGTAATTTTTTGCTTATAAAATCTTAAACTTAAACAGCACTCAAAGATAATGAATAAGAAAAGCATAAACAAGCAACACTGCACCCTTAAGGCAACACTGTGAGCAACATATACATGTAGGGATGGCCCTGGAGCAAAATTAATGAAGTCACTTGTCCATGTTACATTTTACATCTAAAAAAGGAAGTACTATATGGAAGAAATTAATGAAAGAAAGGACTGTAAGATTTTAGAAGTGGGAAGTTATGGAGGATATTATTCTTGATTTGTGACCTGGAAAAATCGGGGCCATCATGGGCAGAGGTAGCCAAAAGTATAGAAATACCTAGCATTTAACTGAAAGTGTGTACATTGTAATAGTATCCTGCCATGTTAGCTTTGTGCATCACAAAAATACGCAAAAAGTATAGAGTACATAGCTTTTAAAAGAAATTCACCCCCTCCTATTCCCCTGGCATAAAAAAAACATTTTACCATTGTCTAACCAACCATTAGCTCTAACGGTGCTTATCCACTGCTAGTACCAGCTCTACTCGGCTCAGCTCGACCGCAGTGCCCCGTCCTCCATTTTCCATTGCAGATTTACGTGGCTGGTTGTCATAGCGACGCTGCAGTGACCTAACGCGACACACACACACACACAGAACGTCGAAGGTGTGTTGTTTTTGACTCTCGGCATGTGGCTGTTTGCCACAGCCAGAAGACAACTTTAGTTTAAAAAAAAAAAACACTGGCTAAACTATTTAAAAATGGCGGGTTTGTTCAGGACACCCCCGTCTGTCGCTAGCAATGATGACACAGTGATTAGTGACGATTCTCTCCGACCAATCAGTAGTCTGCAGGTTTTCACGTCACCTTTTGGTATCGCCTCAGCTCGTTTGGAACCTCGACGGAGGTGATACTAAAAAAAGTACCTGTTAGCAGGTACCAGGGACTTGTATTCATAATGGAAAACCAAAAAAGGAGAGTAGAGTTCCATGTAATGGAAAAACGCCATAATAGTCTCACTATCGCCTTCACACAGTGGTATTACAGAGCAATCAATTAGCACCAACCACCACTGATGGCCCGTTCCGGACTTCAATTTAACATGTGCCTCCTCACGATCCACATTAGGGGCTCACAAATGTGACAATATGAATGTCGTCCTTCAAAAAGAAAGTCCCTCTTGCCCCCTTCCCGGAGCAGTGAAATATTGAGTGTGACACGGGAGTAATTGCATGGGAAGTAATCAATTAGACACACAATTGAAGGAGACCTGAGGACTGTGGGCTGCCAGGCAAGAGGCCCGACTAAATTCTGGTGACGTGC
This sequence comes from Sander vitreus, assembly GCF_031162955.1. Taxonomy (NCBI): domain Eukaryota; kingdom Metazoa; phylum Chordata; class Actinopteri; order Perciformes; family Percidae; genus Sander; species Sander vitreus. The sequence continues at coordinate 12,439,949 of NC_135865.1, forward strand.
CTTGAACCAATCTTGCCTGCCTCCTGTGGCAGAATTGCTCTTTCTTCTCCTAGTAGTTAGATGGTGAATGGAAGTCTCAGGGATCAGAAGAAGGCAGCAATTTTATGCCCCCCTCTCAGCAGTCCCTTGTCTGGGGGAAACACACTGACTCAAATCATCCCTTTCACCTTGCCCCATCCCATCTCGTCCTTTCACTGTCTCCCTTGTGCATCAACCAGGAAACGTTCAGCAGATGATAGCGTACATTCACTGAGATTACCCCATTAAATATTTGCGGTAGGCTTTGCAGAACACAGTCAGACTGTGCTCAAACGGGTGTTGCATACAGTATGCAATGGTACAAACATTACGTTGCATGCATTTGCGTAAAAGACATGAATGTAACAAATCAAGCCAGCTATCGAAAATATGAGGAGAGACACAGAGCCAAGGAGAGAGGGATACAGAGATGGAAGAAAGACCGAAAACGGGGTAGATAAAGAGAGAGCAGATGGGCCATGAAGGAGTGGATAACGCCTTGGCGTAAAACACAGGCTTGTGTACATGCATGCGACGAGAGAGGATCATTCAGCAGATGGGGCCTCAGATTGGATGCTGCATTTTGGACAGACGCAGTGCAGGCGTAGGGGTGGTTAGAAAAATGAATCAACAACACAAAACAAATCTGAAAAAAAAAAAACGATACTGGATGAAAATGTGGGAAAGGGAGGGAGGGGGGGGTGGCAGTAAAATACGTTAAATCAGAAAGCTCATCTGTGTTGTGCTCCTTACTGACGCTGTTATTATTTTGCCAGGGAGGCAGGCTGTAATTACCATGTGAAAGCACAGAAGCTGCCCGGGGTTCATGTGAATCCAGACGGAAGGGCTGAAAACATTTGCCTAAGCAGGAAGGAAGACACTGCAGGTCAGCATGCATCAAAATACAGATTAAGAACTTTGAAAATGTCAGGAGGCGGCTATCTTTAACATTTTTCTTGCTTGGCTATGGGAAGTTAAGGGTAGAAAGACGTACATATTTGAAGCTTCTCTTTGCAGCAATCACAAAAAGCAGAAAAAGGGACCAGCTTTTTGTCCTCACAAAGTAATATCAAACAGACAACACAACTAAACTTTCCACACAAGAGCAAAGAGTTGTTAGCATTTCTTATTCACTTCTATACACCCCCTTGCACAAACACCACCCCTCAACTTTTCCCAGCTTGACTGTGCCTTATATTTCATATTGATGAGGATAACTTAGCTAAGCTTGATTGAAAGGTGCATCAGAGGGAGTCCTATCCCTGCTCAGCCAGAGACCTCCTCCACTCCATCCTCCAGTCCCCTTAAATCCAGGGTCCATTCACAGCTCGCAGCGAGTGCACCAGAAAAAATCAATAAGTGCAATGCTACAATATACTAGCGACAAATTGATTTCATCCGTTGGTAATTTCAACCCGAGTAGAAATGCGGGTGGGTTTCAGCACTGAAGGGGTCTTTTACTGTAGCTTCCCTCGATTAGCCCCTTATGTAGTTAATGCGTTTTATCCTCTTATATATGTTTCTTATGGATTATATTGATCATTTTAAACTTCTCCTGGGAGCTGCTGGCAGAGGAACGGTGGACCAATATGACAGCAACATCAAAGGCCTTGTAATGAATGCGAGCCTTGAACTCACTAATGCACTTACAGGAAGGATAGAGTTTTGATGTACTGCTTGATGTACACAAGTGGATCTATCCGGATGGTTTAGGCTCATGTCCTTCCACAGCAGCACACTGTAGAATGATGACAACTGCAACAGAACAAACTGGGACACATGCGACTTGATCTATCCCCCTCCCCCCAGCAAGAGCTTGTTCAACTGTCAGGACCATCTGTGCAAAAAGCAGTGATATGATAGACCCTTCAAGAAAAGTTGTTACGAGTCCAATGTTTTGGACGTGATCCTAAACAGCCCCATCTATCCAAACTTGACATGCATATACATTTTCAAAGAAGATTTACTCTATAGAAAATGGACCTGAGGACAGTCAGAACTGTCCTTTAATAGACTCGAGGATAATTAGACCTAATCCAAAATGCAGTCGACTATAACGGACCCAAAAAGAGAGTGAACACTAACACTGGTAGCAGACACCAATTAATGAGCAGCCACGGCCGAAAAGAACAGCTAGACACAGTTTACACTTTATCTTGTCTCAAGGGTCACATTTTTTCCCTGCAATGAGGCATCACATGACCTATAATGAGATATAAACCCAGAGAAATAGAACAAGAGCCTACCTGGCTACAATTAGATCATTTGGACATTATTTGGGCCCTGGGTCAAGTCTTGGCTACTGGGAACCAATTGGAGCACTGGAGAACTCTGGTTGGTATGCTATTATAACAACAAAACTTCCCATAACATAAGAGAATCTTCCTATTACAAGAAAATAATTGTATTATAAAAATGTCATGAACAAGAAAGTGAGCAGAATCTATTCAATTTGTCAGTAAGAAAAGAAAGTAGGGTGAAACTCAAACAGTCAGAGCTATGAAGTAGAGCAGATTCAGGCCATGGCTGTTGTGCATTGCTTCCCCTTCTACTTCATGGCTTGAGGCCATGGATAGTACATCAAACAGCAGCTTCTCACATAGTCCAGCCCTGGCTCCTTCAACACTGGCTTCAACTTGGCACCACAATGAAGAGGACAGGCTTAGCAAAAAAAAAAAAGCTGGTGCTGGACAAATGAGATTCCCTAAGTACAATGCAACATGCGAGAAAGAATACAAGATGGAACATTACGCACAAGCACATACTCTTTCTGCACATAGAGTTGCGGCTCGCTGTGTCGCTTCCTTCGACTCTGGGGGATCACCAGGAAGGAACAGTTGAAGAGAACAATGAGAGACAACTGAATTATTTAGAAAGTGGGTTTGGAAGCAGCAGAGACGCAAGCTCAGTGCTATGCTTCTTCCTCAAAAATCTAAATAAATTCTAGTCTCAGAATGAATTGTAATCTCTCAATACAGATAGATCTTTTAAATTCTAGTGCAAACGGACAACATTGTCTTTCTGTTGCCTCAGTGTCAGTAACATTTATTCATACATGTGTATGATATTACTTCCACTGCATTTTTGGGTGGAAATAAGCTTCAGTGTACTGTTTGCCAACAGTCCAGTCTGACTGCACTGGGAGCTCATCCCCATGGAGAAAAAAGCAGCAATAAGTATTTTCAAAGCACATTTTACTTACATTCCTCATCATCGAGGACATGAATGGCACTATGTGGTGCTACCTAATAAATCATTCAAATCTCATTTCTCAGGCTTCCCTAAATGTAAAAGATGATAAGCAAAGTATTCATGTTATGATTTCACTGAAGAGCAACATTTTTTGGAAGACAATATAGCAGTGTTTGCACCAAGGGACTAGACACAACTGACCTGGGGTCTCATTTATAGAACTGTGCATAGGATCCTTACTAAAAGTGTACGTACGCCGAAAAGCCAAAAATGGCGTACACCAAAAACAATTCAGATTTATAAAACCGTGCGTACGTACATCTGTAAGCAATGTTTCCTTTATAAATCACAGATTACCTACAAGTGTGCGTACGTGAATCAGCCTCTTATCCCGCCCTGCACACGCCCATTTTTAACCATAAATAGTCAATGCAAAGCACCTCGTGAATACTGATAAGTATGTTAATGACACTGGCAGTCACCGAATCATGACGACTGGCGGAGAAAAAGCAAAAAACCTCTCAGACGCTGGTGAATTGCTGCCAATTGAATTATAATTTCGGCCTGTTGTCACACAGTGTAGGGAAACCTAATCTATAGACTACCTTTATTAATAATATCTTCCAAAACGGCAGGCATTACGGCACTCAGGGACAGCTTCGATATACCAGACCTATATGATAAGATTTAACAGAACTATACTGTATATTATATCCAAACAAGCCTTAGTGATAAAGGTGAAGATTATATATAATATTTATTTTTTTAAAAACACTTAGCTGGTTTTCCCTCTGGAAACAGCCGGTTTCCCCCAGAGTGGCGAGAACCTATATTTGGACCGGGATGGCACGGTTCCGGCGCGTTGCCCTCTCTACTGGACCCAATTCAGTACATAGATCCAAGAGCGCAGCTTTATGGAATTTAAATCGGCATATTAGCCAGTCATCGTCATGGTCCATTGGGGGTTAGTCCTCCTGCAGAGCCAGCAGTGCCATCATGCAGCATTACGCACAGGGGTCACCGCAGTATTAATATGTTTACAACAATTAGAGTGATTGTTAACACCTTGCCAAAATCACAGCATCAACTAGTGGTACCCCACACAGTACTGGTGCACAGTATTAAAGACAGATATTTAGTTATTTACACTGTGTTCTGCCGTTATCTAATGCTAGGGTATTTAAATGCTATCCTGTATTCCATGGAGTCGGGCCGTCTCATCCTCCTGCACTCCGTAGTGGACAATGTGACGGTGAGACAGCAGCGATTAAATATGAACGAGTTTTGATTTAAGATTTGATTTGTATTTTACAAGGTGTTTATGGAACAATTATCACTCAGTACAAGCGCAAATAACACTGCTGGATTTAATCTTCATGGTAACGTGGATGATAAGGAGTGAAGAAATGTGCGTGAGGCATCAATACTTGAAAATATTAAGAGTAATCTTTATTCCCACATGTACTTTCTGCAGTCTGACTTCAGTTCACCACCTCACCATCTGCGTCGCCAATTCCCATTGTCTCCAAAATGTGCGTACGCATGGGTCAGAGTTTGCGTGGAGGACCGCACATTCTCCCGTCAAGTTAGTTTTTTATAAATCACAACCTTTGCGTGGGAAGTGGCACAAAAACAAAAACGGGGCTAAAAATGTGCGTACGCCACTTTTATAAATGAGACCCCAGGACTTACTATAACACTTCTACTTAATTATATTCAGCCATAACACCAATTGATTCTATCTTCATTTTCAGTCACTCAGAATATTTGGGAGGTTGGATTCAACTTCAAAATGAGTTAATAATACCTCATACATCATGAGGTGGCCTTGGCATGCCCCATTTAGACCATTATTGGAAAAAGCTCTAGATCTTGTTTGCAAGTCAAGAGCTTCATTTCTTACTGACCTCAGGGTCAGGGCGCCTAAAGGAAATCTAGCAGCACAAGGATCCACTGTTCAGAAAGAAGCAGAGCCACCCACACAATGTTTTCCTACTTAGTTAAAAAAAAAAAAATCCGAAATCACATTCACTGTCTTCTTCAACTTCTGAGGATACAGGCTTGGCTTGTGGAGTGGGTGGTAAATCAGACGTGAAACACTTTGTGTGTGTGCAGGACCAATGGGTGGAAATGACAGAAGAGGTAACGTCTTTTCACAACATCACGAGTCAGCATAGGGTTAATTGATAACAGCACCAGTCAGGTACTTGGGAGAAGAAGAAGAGGCAGACTGTCTGCATATGTCTATCTTGCGTGAAAGTGTAGAAGCCAGTAAACAACTACCAGCATATTGGCCAATTTATGCATTTGATGTTCGAAGTACCATCCAACCAGTGTTTCACTGTTATTGTTATTGAAAGATTTTTAGAAAGCAACCCCTTGTTATACCCTTTGTGGGATGTTGTCTCCCACAAAATAATAATACCGGGGATATCTTTACCAGCTTATTATTAGATCAATGCAAAACAACACTAATGGACCTTTTTGACAGCAGACATTTTGACTTGTCATAGTAGGAAAAGCACAGCTGAAATTGATAACCTTAACGGTGGCTCAATTCCATCAAGTGTCCCAGTAAGCTATTTCAGTGAGTCAGCATGCACAACACCAGGGTCTCTCCTAAGTGGAAAGCAGCCATCATTAATGGTTTTGAATACACCTGTGCTTTTCCTACTATGACATGTCAACATGTCTGCCTTGAAAAAGGTATATACCTCTTCAAAGTTGGATTGGACTCATATTTGCATTGTCATTGACTAACAGGCCACGTAATTGCTCAAAAGGCACTCACAAATCCCCAAAACAAGACACAACAGAGAAACATGTGAGCAACCAGAAAATAATTAAATCGCTCACCTGTGAGGTTTCTCAGACCCAACTGGCGCAGACCGAAGTTTCCATCGCGTCTGTAGTTGAGGAAGATTGCGAGGGAGTAGCGGTCCTCATACAGCTTTGTTCCTCGGATGATCCTCAGGTTCTCCAAAGGCAGGTAGTCAAACTGGTTCAGGGCCACCAACACATAGCCTGTCACTTCTCGGATTGACTGTGGAAAGAGTTATGGAGGGGGATGTTAGTGTGTTTTAACCGTGCAAAATATTGTTATAAGCTAGTACAAGGCTAAGAGGTAGTTTACAAAAATGTAGTGCCCGCTAGCAGGCCTTGAGGACGCCACATTGATGGTTTTCCAGTGCATGAGTATAAGGAACTCAGGGTTTAGCCAACATTGTTTTCAGCCATCAATGCACCACTGATGATACATATATTTGACATTGTGCAACATGTTGATTATGATGATGCTTGCATGCTTTACAGTCTGCCTACTTTAACAAAGATGTTGGTCCATCTAGGTGGATCTTGTCGTATGATTGTAATCATTTATTTTAAAGCGAATACTCGTCTGAGTCCTCTGATACTGGCTTTTATAAGCTCTTCTAAGAAAATGGGTTTTGCTGATAATAGGCTGTTTCAAATTATGCACTTTCAAAGTTCAGGTCTGGCTTCTGTAAGTGGAAGTGAACAAAAGTATAAAAGCACTTAATATTAGCTCTTCTTGGTAGTTCTGCGTCTATCTACCTTGCATAAATCGACTCTTCTACCCTATGTGGAAAGCTTAAGCCTTAAAACATGACCCATGTGGTAGTGTGATGCTTTAAAGATGTTTCATCTTCTTCCCATTTTGTTTTTCTTCTGCAGGCAGTTCTTCCTCTTAAAAGCTATGAGTCAATCCAGCAGTGCACAATCTCTGGTAAACAGTTTTCTGCCAATATTCTTTTTATTGGTCAACATTCTGTTAGAAGTTGCCATTGACAATCAAGTAATACTATTTTATGACTTACAGTAGATCATGTTTTTACAGAAAAAAATATATCACTTAAGATATGTTTCCCTCTACAGTATATATGTAAGTTCAGCAAGGTTCCTGTTTGTACTGTCTTTATCGTGTCACCTCCTGTAACGGCAAGATCCAATAGCTGGATACATACAATCCACAGTTTCACAATGTCTTTCATATTTTCTCCAAGTTTGAACGAAGAACCAGCAGAGCCATGTCACACATTGCATATATCACCTTCGTTCACCAAAAACTAGGCCAATGTCATTTTGCTGTATTGTGCAGTTTAAATGCATTGGTCTCTGATAGTATCTTGTATTAGTGTACAAGCCATATTTGCAGAACGTTGCCCATGTAGTTTGAACAGACATAAACATGTAGTAACAATATTTCAAAGTTGTCATATCTACCAATCCACCAAGAAAATCACAATGTTTCTTCTCTTACCCTTTAGTGCTTCTGAATGTCTTATTTTACATTGAAGGTAATTCACTTTAAGCTTTGAATGCGGAAGTATGGAATATAAATAAGTTTGCATGCCAAGAGGGGTATAGAGAGAATGCAGCAGAGAAGAAAAAGAAACAAAACAAAGACAAAGGTAAAAAAAAAAAAGAAAAGTCAGGAGTACATCAGATCATTGACATCTATCTTCAAGGTCCCTTTCCACAGATTCAATCATGCCAGCGAGTTGAGTTAGAGCATCTGAGTGAGGAGAACTTGTTTTGGGGCTTTTGACCTCAATGCAAAATTTGGCAACTGGTTCAGCACTCATGTTAGGGGCCCGGCCTGGGGTGACTGAGCCACAAGGACAGCCATTGCTTCACACTTTAAATGTCATTTAGGAGATAATATAACGACTGTCGAGACTTTGGCGCGGAACCACCCAGTTGGAGCTGCTGTTGCATGAATCAAAGTGACAGGCTGTGTCCTCTTTCTCCCATCCACCATCATGGTGGCTGTCATTAGCAGACAGGCGGTCAGAAAAGTCTTTCCACGCCAGCCCCGATGATGCTGATAATCAACAAGTCTGTGTGTGATGTGCTGTTGCAGCTGATGGGCTGAGCTGAAATAAGTCCTAAGGAGGGCCCTGGCAGTGTAGTCATGGCGGCTGACAGCTGTCAGAGAGCATGGCCATCAGCCACCAGTAAGTAAGCCAGTCACAGCTCCGTCATCATTACCCTGCTGATTACCATTAATAGAACCAAACCGGCCAGAGTCTGGTGAGTCCGTGTGTATTGATGTAAATGAGTGATGGGGAATTTATATTCCATTTGTGTGTGCGCATGTGTTTATCGGTTTAGAAACTAGTTGGAAAAGAAGATCAAGTAAGCTACTTTGTGGAGATAAAAATATTTAACAGTTGCAGAATCATTGAGGATGATGGGGGGGCCCCAGGGAGCAAAAGTTGATGCATGTCCCTTTGTCTATGAGTGCATACATAAGTGTACAATATATTGAGCTTCTTTGATGTGTGTCTATGTTGTACTCTTTTGTGCCATCAGTGTGAACACAGCGTTAGACAATCAGGGCCATACCTCACTTTGACTTAATTTCACCAGCCAAGAGCTGAGGTATGTTGGATGACTCACATTCACCCTGCTGGGGTTTGAAGGTCTTTTCAACCCTGCAACACAACCAAATAGCTCCAAGTCTATGTACTGTATTCCAGTGACATTGCCCTGGCACTGTGCCATACCTACAACCCAGGTACTTTTTCTTGCTACCAAAAGGTAGAGGGTGGCACACAACAGTAAGAGCAATAAACTCTGGCTGACTGAATCTGAGCATATACAGTAGCTGATTATTATTTCAGGGCACACACTTCATGTGTGCTTTTTTCACTTTTTTTTTCCTGAGCCTGTTTATTACCCCACTCGCACGGTTGGTGGTTTGTTATTTTCAAGCCACCGAATCAATACTTTCCAAAGTGCAGCCCTGCAGAGGGAAATAAAACAAGGGAGAAAGAAGATGGCAGGAACACACACTTTTCTCCCCACAGATTGTTTGTTCAATAATGAACTGCATGAAAAAAGGGAAACAACTTGTAGTGATTACAGGCCCTTGCTGAGCTAATGGCCAAATCTGCTCTGCGCGGTCAATTTCATTAAACACAGATCAACAAAACAAGCATACCCTGCAACACCATGGGTGCACTGTATACCCACTTCAGGGAAACGGGCATCTTGAGAAAAGTACCTAAATGAATACAGATAAAACATGAGTGTGAACAATGTATTAATACCCAAGAGCCCACATTATGTGATGGAGTGGCGATGCCGAGTTTGGCACAGGTGCCAACGTAATAGCAATAGCATATTTCTTTTTTTTTGTGTGTGCTTGTGTGCTTGCGCTAAATTTATTCCTGAGTCATTTGAATGACCTCCTCTATTTAGAGGAGTGCAATTAGAGCAGTAAATTACCTGCTAAAGATAACAACATGCCACATTGTTGTCCTGGATTTCTCTCTCTTAAAATAGCTCTTCAACTGTATGGGGCACATGTGAAAGAGAACCAGCCTCATCTTGCTAAAATCCAAGACAAATGCTCTCTTGGTCCTTTGGTCTATTCCAGGTCAGTATTTTATGTAAACATGGTCATATCTTGGCAAAATAGGCACTTCTATTTTAGATTCCAACAGGAAAATTGATAATATTTGTCTCTTTAGTGACTATGTAGGTTGTTTTTTTCAAACTGAGATTGCAACGAGTCAGATGTTATACTCCCTCACTTCATGTAGACTGAAGACCCCCCCCCCCCCCACACACACACACACACACACACACACATATGCCTCCGAAGAGATCAATGCGCCAGAGTCCCAGTAACAGTGAACAAAAGAGACTGAGAGAGCCAGATTCACTAGATTAACAGGGATTTCTCCCTCCTCCCTTCCTCCCAAGCCGGAGCATTTGTGAACGGAAGTGTGGCAGCGGAACAAACCCCTCACTTGAGTCACTGAGACGTGCATGGTTTTAAAATCGAGTCCTTCAATCCCCAACTTTTGAAAGAAGAGGAGAGGAAGGGAGGTTTTGAGGTAGAGTTAGCAAAGCAAGAAGGCAGAAAGGATAGAGCAGGAAAGGGAGACAGTGGGACGCACAATGCAGGACGAGGAGCCCAGTCAAGTGGATCGGACTGGGTCTACGTACGTTTCGATGCATAATTAAAACCACCCAGGTCAAAAAATGAGACAGAAAGATGGCAAAGGGTCTGAGGAGGAGGGGTGAAATGTTAGGAAAGGTGATGCAGGGCTGAAAGTCTAATGACACAATTAGCATGTTTAAAGAGACTGAACACACGTTAGCATGATTCCCTCTCATTTCCATACATATTGAGGCGTACCGATGTGCTCCACAGGTCTGCAGTCATTGAAGTCTGATACACAGGAGTGCACTGGGAGGCCTTAAGGTTTGCCTTGCATCACTAAGCCCTCATCCTCTATTTCCATTTTGCTTTTCTAAACCCTCTGCCTGAGCTCACATCCACATCTGTAAAGAGACACAGAATCCGGATGGAGTGTCTACAAGTGTAAGTGAGAAAATCCTGCAGAGTTTTCCCAGGAGCTCATCCTCAATGTAAGTGACAACCTACTAGATATATTGCTGGTAATTGTCTCGTTTTGAAAAGTGAAGGCTTCATTACTGGTCTGACATTAATTTCTGACATTAATCTACATAAATGAGTGTTAACCCTTCATTGTGAATAACTCATGCATATCACTCACAAAGTCAGTTATATTATGACTTTATTATATCATCATATTTGCGCTGCGTGAGTGCAATGTTTCACAGTAGGGATAGCGTCCCTGATGGAATTTGTGAGTGTTTTTTTTTTTTTTTCAGCAGCAGTGCTGCCATGCTTTGCTTCATGTCGCCCACCTCCAGCCCTGCTGGTAACACCTCAATCCCTCTGGAGTGGTTCAAACGCAATATGAGCCACTTCAAACACCTGCAGTTGATGGTGCCTTTGATGTGTGTGTGTGTGTGTGTGTGTGTGTGTGTGTGTGTGTGTGTGTGTGTGTGTGTGCGCGCGTGCATGCGTGCGTGGGTGTGCCTGCATGCATCATCCATATGTCTTTTATTGCTTGGATGCGATTACTATGATGCCTCTTCTTAGAAGATGATGAGAAACTATCCCTTCTGTTTCTTACATCACACATCTTATGCTCTCATGAAACAAATCTGTGTGTGTGCATTTCTGTGGCTGTACAAAGGAAACCTCATGTGAGATTATATTTTTTTTGTTGTTGACTGTGGTAACAACAGAACAAGTGACATGAAAAGATTTGAAATTGCTCTGTTGGCATTCCATGTCCTTCCTTTGCCTCTACTGGGGGTCATGCCAGCTGCTTTCTAGGAATGCTGTATTGCTCAATGATTTCACTGAGGATTTCAATGAGGCAAATACAATTAAAATTCCCTCTATAGTAAGGCAAGAAAGAAGGCAATTAAAATATGCATACAGCAGCAAGTAACATGTATAATAATGTATATATTTACTAAAACAGGAGAAAAGGCAAAAGAACAGGAATTATCTGACATATGTTACGTAAATCAAAGTGAGTTTTTGGCTTTTGTTTGATATTTAGAGTGGCTGTCACTTACTAATGAGATTGGCAAGAATGGGTGACTTTGAGAAGTCCCTGTTCAGCATGTGCATGTCATGTACGCCAAGGCAATGTTTAGTGTTCCGTTGATGCTTGAGTGTCATTGGTTTTGACATTTTACTTGTCAAGCACGATGACAGGAAAGTCCTGTAAGGTGCATGCATCATTGACAGAAAACACCATGATGGCTGAATAGGGAGAGAATCATGTGAGCGAAAAGAGGTGGACTTAAAAACAGAAAAACCTAACGTATGAATATCAAGTATCTAACTGGAAGTTGGGTCATTCATATTCATTCAGCTAGAGGAAGAAAGCTTAGAAAGCTTATCATTTTATTTGTGCAAAGTCCTATTTACAGGAGGTGGAGGAAAATAACGTCAACACGTTATTTTGATTTTGATACGTCAAACAAGGTTACCAAATAGGAGTACAGTTTATCTAAAAGCAATTTCTAAGCGTGTACGTTCACAGTCATCAATCCAGTCCAGAATAAGAGGCTTGTGCTGAGTTCAATTTACAGGCCAGCGATTAAATCGGTTTAAGAAAATGACTAAAGCGGACATTGTACTAAGTCAAACTATTGCTGAGCTCATTCAGTACACAGTTTCTCACTCGCATTTTGTTCAAAAGGTAATTTTTGCATTTGACTCATTCTGACATTTGATTGATGCTTTCTGAGATTATTTAGGCCTATACTATATACCCACCACCCATCCAACATGTGTCAAAAGTGCTTGATTTTATTTCATTGTCCAGCTGGGTTCTTGAATTGTTTCTCAGTTTATATAATGTTTTACTCATAATTAGTAACATTGTCATGTGTTACTGTATTTTACTACGACAAAAAACATCATAAAGCCTGCTGAATCCTTGCTACAGGAACATCTGCTGCACAAACTAATGCAGTTTTTGGACTCCATTTAGATAGGATACTTCCCATTCCTAATCATATGGCTACACTGGAAAGTTGCAGAAAGGACCACTTTCTCCTCAGCTTTGCCACATGTGGGGTCCATAGCACTAAGTATGTGGTCCAATGCAAAATTACACTACAGTTACACTGCACACTCACACACAGACACACAAATGCAACACGTACTGTACGCACATGCACTGAAATGTCTGATATCTATTAATATACGATGGATTACATATATATACATATATATATATATATATATATATATATATATATATATAGATTTAAGAATTCAAGCTATTTAGGGAATGCTTAGTGCTACTAGACATTACATTAAGTACATTATTTTGAGACTGATCAAAACATCTTAGTATGGTTTGAATTAGGGCTGGGCAATATATCGATATTATATCTACATCAATTTATGAGGCTAGATATTGTCTTACTTTTTGGATATCGTAATATTGCAATATAACACATCTTTTCAAGTGTCCTTTACTGGTTTTAAAGGCTGCATTTCAGTAAAGTGATGTAATTTTCTGAACTTACCAGACTGTTCTAGGGGTTAGGGTTATTATTAGGGTTTATTATTGATGATTATTTATCAAAAATCTCATTGTGTAGGTATTTCGTGAAAGCAACAATAGTCAACCCTGAAATATCGTCGCAATTTCGACATTGAGGTATTTGGTCAAAAATATTGTGATATTTGATTTTCTTCATATCGCCCAGCTCTAGTTTGAATCTATAGTAAAAATTGCAATGTGAAATTGTTAAAAAATAATATAATAGGTGTATGTTGTCAGCTAATGTTTCTGATGAGCAGGGATGGCTGCAGTCACAAGAACTGAAAAATTAGTGTGGTGAGATCTTCTGCAAAGCCTCCCCTTTTGTAAATCTAAGGTAAGAAGTGTGATTATACAGATATGGAGATTAGGTGGTGGTGGGCGAGCAGTGGGTGGGTGGATGTTCGGTGGTCAGAGGTTGAATAAGGGTGGTTTTTCACGAGCTTTTCCTGCCTAATGCCTCCCAGCTTGTCTAATTCCTCAGACAATGAAGCATAGCACAACTCCTATTGATTTATTAACACAGTAATTAAGAAAATGCATGTATCTTGTCTCTCTCTCTTCCTTGCTCTGTCTATTGTTTTCACCTCTTTTTTTTTCCATTTTATCTGTTCAACACTGAAAGCCTTTCTTTCCCTCTGTCTTTAGTCAAGTGTACACCAATGCACTGTATTGAACAAGCAAACATCTGTTCTTCAAATAAAAATGGAGTAAGAGTACTTACATCATGGAACTTGCAAATACCAAGTACTGATGTAAGTATTTAAACGTACAATATGTAATTTTCTGCCGCTAGGGGTCTCTCAATCAAAACAATGGATGTTAACACGTACTTTTGATGACGTTGTGAAGTGGCATTATGGGAGTTGTAGTTTTTTCATAGTTTAATACAATTGCTGATTAAAATATATCTGTTCACGGATGGGTTTATCCATTACAGTTTTATCCATGTTACATTTAGTAACGTTTATTCATGTCATTATGATAAAATAGCTGCAGTTTCCCCACATAATTACGTTTTCTTGATTCGATTTGTATTGGTAGTTGACCAGTTAGCGAACAAGCAAGCTAACATTATCCCGCAGCTTAAACCACAATATCACAATATATTTCACTTCAGTGTCACATTTTGGATGTTTTTAGTACCGGGGGGAAAAGGGTTTGTTGTAATGTTACTCAGCACGGCTGAGGCTGGCGGCTGGCCTCCGAGTATCTTCGGGGCAGACTGCGGAGTATCTTCGGGGCCGCGGCTCGGCCCCGGAGATAACGGACAAGGATACGCCTTCACCTTTTGTCCGCAGGACAGTCACCATTTGTCGGTCAAAGTTAACTGTAAAGAAGACCGCTAAACGCTAAAGGGGGGAGAATTTCAGCACAACACTGTGGCCGGCCAGACTCGGACGCCTGAGGCAAGATGTATTACGGTTACTGAGTATTATTCTTTCGGTGACATTATATGATTTACAATAACTCTTGAACGTATAATCTGGGTTCCCGTGTTTTGACGGAAATTAGAGTAACTAGGGGGGTCAAAGGTTTTATGACAACAGTGACAGGCGACTAAATGAAACGTCCCATGTCATTAAAATAAAATCTGGGTTGGAACATTTTTGGAAACATTTGGGATAGTGTAAGTAGACAACTCAACACAATATATAACATAGGTATAGTCGTTTTTAGACCTTTCAATGCAGAAATGTTACATATTGTACCTTTAATCATACTGTAGTTATAAATTATCATAATAGTGAGATTGTGATTTTGTTAGTTTAATCAACTGTTGTATTCAATTTACTTGTAACAATATCAGACTATTACTGAGATCATATCATAAACAGCATAAAGTAAAACCAAAAACATGCCTCTAAAACTAATAACATTTTTGAAATTGCAACTGAAAGTCACTACACCGCTATATTTCTATTGCATGGTGCTGAGAGGTATCTTCATGACATTTGGGCCAAAGTAGCAAACCGCAATATGTTAACCACACAGCAGAAAAATTCAACGTTTTTCAAAAGTAGCCTATGTATCTAACTGTACGGCTGTGCTCAATGATGTCGATGCTTCTTGATGACTAAAAGTGGAAATACTAGTAAGTAAAAAGTTGGTCATCCTTAGTTTTCTTTATATTTCTATCATTCTCTCACTCTTTCTCTCACTCTCACATACACACACAAACAGTAAGTTTGAATCAAGTAGAGTTGTGGGGAAATGTTTTTCTTCTCCATCAGGGCAGAATAACACAACTTAAGAACTTCAGCTAAAGTTGCCATCATTTTTGCTGCCATCTCCAGTTTCTTTGGTCAAGAGTCTCTGCAGCACAGTGACAGCAGGAATCACATCTTACTTAACAAAATCTTACTTTTCAGGTCAACTCCTGAAATATAGCTATAAAAGGACAGTGTGATGTTTAAAAGGCATAATAACTAGCTTGCGCCCAACAGCCCCCACATGAGCACCACTTCTCTGAGCCAAAGACCCTTATTACCAACTACCTGAAGAGTGTGAGTGACACAGGGCAGGCCAAGGAGTCCAGCATTATCCAAGGCCTTTTTCAAATTTTTGGTCTGGGACCATGATGTTGAGAGCACATTACAGATTGCCCCAACTCTGACTCCCTTTTGGTTGTAGTAAAATCATCATCAGTCCACTGCAGTTAAGGTGATGTGAGACATAGGGCAGACATGACACCACTACTCTAAATATCAGTGGTTAAGCTTAAAGCCAAAATGTCATGCAACAGGGTGTCAATGTGCTTTTTCTTTAAAAGTCACACGTCTCTGGGATTTTCACTCCAATAAATGGCAATGACAGAGACTCTCATCAGAATGCTAAAAAGGTTTGGAATCTCTATTATCAACAACAAGACCAATGTACGGGTTAAGATTTCTCTTATTTTTACTGTCTTTGGGTTGTCTTCGAGCATGGCTTGGTTCTTTATTCTTTTTTTTCACTCGTCCTGTTGACAATTTGACAGAGCTGACAGCCAGCTTTGATCTAATGCTTAAGGTAGTGTTGCTGGAAATTGGGATCACGTGCGTAAAATCTACTGTAGAGTTTCAGTTTTCTTGAGGTCAAAAAAAGTGCTTTAAAGCAACTGTGACTTATAAACTGAGAAACAATTCAAGAACCCAGCTGGATAATGAAATAAAATCAAAGCACTTTTGACACAATTTGGATGGGTGGTGGGTATATAGTATAAATCATCTCAGAAAGCATCAATCAAATGTCAAAATGAGTCAAATGCGAAAATTACCTTTTGAATGAAATGTGAGTGGGAAACTGTGTACTGAAGGAGATCAGCAATAGTTTGACTTAGTACAATGTCTGCTTTAGTCATTTTCTTAAACCGATTTAATCGCTGGCCTGTAAATTGAACTCAGCACAAGCCTCTTATTCTGGACTGGATTGATCTTAGTTTCATTGTATAAATCAAAATGTGACTCCCATCTACCTTAAGTGTTCACAGGATTAACTATAATTCAGGCAAAAACCTACATTTTGCTTTTCCTTAGCTGAGACCCATCAGTCATCTGCACTGATGTATGAGGGTTGCTCCATAAAGTGGCACATTAGTCTGGCGCTGCCTTTATTGCTCTTAATCAAATTTCTCCCTTGAAATTCCAGGATTACTTTGCGTTCCTTGAAAAAAAGGTTTTTAAACAGAGTCAAATGATTTGGGTTTAACATGTACAGTCAAAACTATAGTTTATAATGAAACATATAGTACTGTCCTTTATGTGCTGTACTGGGAATAAATCAAGTCTTTCTTTTTTTAAATTGTATTCTGTTTACCCTAAATGCACCTTGCCTTTCAAGGGCTTATAGGCAGCGGAACGTAAACCACACACAGCCTCCTCCATACTTTTCCTCCCTGTCTCTTATAATGGCAGCTGTTTCCCATTTCACCTCTGTCACAGTTTCTGAATTGAGTTAAAATGCCCTCTGTCATTAAGACTGACTTTCACCTTTGGCATGAAAATGAATAGGGTAGTGTTCACCTTATGCTATGAGAGCCATTAATACAGAGAGAAGAGAGAGGGCCATATTCTTCACATTTCCACCTTCGTTCAATACTAGTTTGATCAATATATACTTTATTAATTCCTGTAATTTGTCCACTGCAGTTAATCCATAACTATTCAGGCGCAGTGGACAGCAACAGTGCAGCACCCAATGATCATCTCCAGTTCTGTAGCCAAAGCAACTGGCAAGAATATTCTTAACAACTACAATCGAAGAAAAGAATTGTTTTGGGGTTGGAGGAAACATAAACATGTATATATTGTTTGAAAAATACAAAAACAAAAAGGTCAGTAATAGACAATACCTATATTACAGCTTTTAATGCTACATGTGAAGGTTACCTACAGTATAGGCCTATAGTCTACCAAAGTCTACCTAGCATGGTTGTAGCAGTCTGACAAATCAATGTTACTCGTTAGCTTCCCCTTCTAAAGGTGCCTTAATTAGCTTTATACTCTTCTGTAGTTGGACAATACCAAGAATTCAATGTCGTATAGCTGACAATTTCATTTGCAATGTAATGCCAAGTAGCAGGTAGCATCAATTACATCCTCCATTTGTCTTCCATATCCTACCTTGAGAAAAGAGAGAACGATAAATAAAAAAAGGAGAAAAGTAGAGTGACACCCCTTCCCATGAGGAGAACTCGCGACTCCATCAGAGCCCTGGTAATGAGTCGACTCCTGTGAGGAATTCTCCAAATGGACTAATTTGTAATTGATTCAGTGCATTAATTACTGGCCTGGTAACGCTTGTGTCATGGTTAATATTGTGCCGATCTGACAAGACTGGGAGGCCAGTCTGCATTGGGACTGTTCGGGTGAGGCAGCCATTATTCAATTATGCCGTGCACATCGGCGACGAGGCAAGTCTTAATCCGAGAGTAATCACTTCCCCACGCTCCCCTACTATGAGCTGACGTGTGGGAGGAGGGTGTAGGGGTGGGACGTAGCTCACAGTTAGCTCCATAATCAGGCCTGGGAACCTAATCTCCTTGGTGTTGTAAAGTTTTCTAGCAGTAGAAGAGAATGCTGCACTCTAATGAAAGTTTACAACGATTCTGTGATAAAACGTTACATTGTGTTAATGATATGTTTCTCAATTCCAGTTTAAACGCGTTTTCACAACTGCACTTTTATCAGACTCTGTGTCTGCTTGTCTGTTTCCATACATGTTTACCATACTGTATGCATTATTTTCTGTGTTATGGGTACAAGTATTTGTATAACTTGTAAAAGTATATTAACAAAATACACAAATATAATATAAATTTGAAATATTGAAGGAATAACATTCAACAAACATGTAGAACATAGTGCTGTATACGGCAATGTAAGTCTCCATGATTATGTAATATGCATAGGAACTCGGATGACTTTTACTGCTGGAGAGGTGATGCTGCCACCCTCATGCTCTCTGGCTTTGAGTGCTGTTCTCAGATATGAGAGGTGAAGGCACCAGGCCTCAGTGGTAAATTTCTCTTCATTTCTGAGGCACAAATACCTTAATTGCAGAGACACTTAAGTGTAATGGGTCAGAATGGATTCCTCCTTTGGAGATATAAACAACAATATAACCTGCTCACTGTGTGTGTGTGTGTGTGTGTGTGTGTGTGTGTGTGTGTGTGTGTGTGTGTGTGTGTGTGTGTGTGTGTGTGCGTGCGTGCGTGCATGCGATAGCAACAGTGAGATTTCTACGTCCTCAACTGCATAGGGAATTGATTTCCTAGGCCTTGTGTGACAGGTTGGTGCAAAACGATTCAAAAAGCTACAGACTAAGTAGCAATTGGCTCAGTCTGGCCTCCTCATGTTAACTGCGTACTGCAAAAATAAATCTTGTATTTCAAGGAACTGAGTGCTGTCTATGTGACTCATCAAAACAGGTCATGTGTTCCATTTTTACTTACAAAACAAGTGGAAAGCACACAGTGTACATTCCTTTTTCCCTTTAACAACTTTTAGTTCAACAACAGCCTGTTTTCAGCCCTGAGCAAGTAGTGAAAATAGAATAGAGGGCTCTCTCTCCCTAACAGTTGATTATATTTCTGCTTTGATCTACAGTGGCCATCCCCTAACCATTCTCTAAGAGTTTGGACCTAGCACAACACAACAAAAACAACACCCACAGCCCTGGGAGTAACCAGACTCCATTGTGCCCTTCACTGCGCATTTCATTGCGGTAATCCAAAGAGTGCCTGCAGGGGCCTTAAATCATCTACAGTCTCCTCTCAATTGGGGGCATTTACTTTCCATTTGGACAGAGCATTTTAACACAGAAACATAGAAAAACAGCCATTCTCAAACTGAGGTCCAGGCATCTTCGGGAAACCTTCAGTGCATTCCAGCAGGGGCCTAGGAATGATGTCTAAATGTGAGAGGCAGTGCTAGTTCCAGGATCACATCTTCAGTTCAGTGGGTCAAAATATTTCTTCTTAGAAGTTTACAACATGGAAATAGTACGATATTGCTTCTTGACTTAAACAAAACTTGAATGTTAATAAGCGACTTGTAAAAGGACCCTATACTCATTCTAGCAAATGATGATGCATTACCAGGAGACATTTTTGGCTGTAAATCCAGTGACTTACCAATCACCCTCTGGGAGTGTTAAACTGGTCTTAGCACTATCAAATTAGAAGTCTAGCCAGACACTTGGGTGCAGGAAAGTTGTCACACAGCAGTCCTGTTACTTCAGTCCTCCACTAGTGACCCAGTGAGACTGTTAAATGTTGCTGTGGGGGAGCCTCGGCCACACTTAATGGTCCTAACAGCATTATTAGCTAATAAAGGTTGATGGGCCTCGTGACTCGATAAATTTAGGAGGACAGGAGAAGGAGCAGTGGCCGTGTAAAGGTGAGGTTTCAGTCTGGGAATTTATGTATCTCCCTTGTTTTGCATTACAGGCACAAATGGCTTAGATAGCATGGTAGTAGTTGCTAGTATAAAAATTATTTTTGTTTCTTGTTTATGTGTTAAAAGTATGCGTAAGAATGCAAGTTTTCAGTCTTATAGCAAAACAAGGACATTGTCACAGTAGTTTGTTGGTAGAGAATTATGATAACTGCTGAGGTTCTTTTTTATGTGGGAGTTCAGGGTTTTTGCCACCAGAATGCCATACAATTCAGGATTACTGAAAATTCTTTGCGGAGTGTAAAATACTTTGAAAGACACTTTCAACCTCAGTTTTTCCCCCCTATAGAGTAAGCAGATTTTCTTGCAGAAGATACAAACACAAATCCTGAAGTAATAACATAATGCTTTGAGTGGGAGTGCTGCCATTCTACCTCAATGCAAACACATTGCATACCAAGTAATTTTACTAAATGAAAGGATTCTTTAAGACAAGCACTTCATGGAACTGGGAGGTAACTCACTCACAAACTCAGTCACTGATGTTTAGCAGGGTGCTTATCATACAGTGTTATAGTGTGTATGACACATAAATAAACTGACTGTATATCAATATAGGGACAAAAGCTTAGTCTATAAGGACAGGTTATGGTTTAGTAAATTCAACACATGGAGTACCTGCTACTGAAACTCAGTGGCCAGTAATGTCTACTTTCTATGGCCTCTTTGTGTACAAAAACACCATGGTAAACAACAGTTGCCATCAAGAATATCAAACAACAGAAAAAACAGTTTGGACAAAATCAATGTTAGGCATTAGAAGTAAACGTGCAAATAATGTTAGGTTAGACAATGCTTCTACCAAAGATTGCTTAAAAATGCACTCTATATATATATATATATATATATATATATATATATATATATATATTATATATATATATATATATATATATTGTCTGAGTTAAGCAATGGCCCAATAAAACATGTATAAGAATAAAAGAGAAATAGGTGATGTGGCCTCTAGTTCTGACCACAGAGGACATCTCTGAAATTGTTAAAATGGTCTTGCTCTCTCCACAGGGAACCAAGGAAACAGTTTTCTAACCCACCTGGCCTTTCTCTCTCTCTCTCTCTCTCTCTCTCTCTCTCTCTCTCTCTATCTCTCAGCCCATAGAGTTTTATTTGGCAGCCAGACCCATCAGCATTTCTAAGAATTAGACAACCCTAGATAACAATCATGTTTAATTAAGATGTTGAAGTGTTGTGTTGGAATTAGAGCAGAACACTTTCAAATGATGTGACTCTCTGAGTGTTTCTTGCAGATCAGGTTCAGCAATAAAAAAAGTTACATATTGCATTTGTGCAAATAAAACTCCACAGAGGAATTAAGATAGATGCCGGTGGCAAAGATTTTGCATCTCTCAACAGCAGTCTCACTCACATGTCCTTTGTGAAAATGTACTTATTTAAAATTTAATTAATAACATTTGATTTCATTCATCTTCACATGTGAATGAAACACTGGTCATCAACTCTGATTATCATATACCTTTTATAAACCCTTTACTAGACTTATATTCTTTAAGAGATTATTAGGTATTTGTCTTGTCATAGCAGGGAAAGCACAGGTGAAACTAATATCATTAATGGTGGCTTGACTGACACACCTGAATATAATCCAGCCCTTGTTAATCATCATGTTATCAATTACACCTGTGCTTTTCCTGCTACATGTCAAAATGTCTGCTGTGAAAAAGGCCAGTTATGTACGCACATTCAGAAAGTGACCTTGTAAAACCCCTGAGAAAAAGTCCCATTTAATAGACTTTTTAAAACCAATTCCATCTGCAGTATTTGTACAACATTTCCTTATTTTCTTCCAATGCGGAAGAAAGAAAGAAATGTTTTAAAAAGTCATCCGCTTCAAAGATAGCAAAAAAGCAATTATTTGCTTTTTGTGCATTGTTCTACTGCCTTACAGAGACAGAAGCTGCTGTAACATACTACACAGCCGTGCATGTGTGTCTTTGTGAGAGTATGTGGGTGTTGGGGAGTTTATTTTTGAGTAGATGGGACATGGGGGAGCAAGTTTGGAGCTGTTACCCAAAGAGGAAATGATGAATATTTGAATCATTTTAATGGACATCTCCTGCATGATCACCTAAGGGTACTTCTTGACGAAGAAGTTAACTAGGTCCCAACCAGAAGCGCTGTGACAGGAGTCCTTGGTGCTTTTAAGTGTGCTCATGCAATGTGAGTTCTTCACATTAATCTATGCTAGCTCACTGAGTTCTGTTCAGATATTGTGGTAAGATATCTGAGATGGTCTGTCTAACCTGTCTAACCAGTCTAAGCACTAACATTACCTACTAGCATCTGGGACCAGTATTATACTGGCTCCCATGCAGTGGATGTGTCAGTCCTAACGTCACCTGTAACCCCTACAAAACTATTTTGTCAGCTAACCCTTCGTTTTGGAAGTAATAGCTAGGTAGTAGTAGCTAGGTTACTGCTGTAGGTAGTAAGCTAGTTACCCAAGCAAGTTAACAGTGGCTTACGTTAGAGCACCTATCCACTCTTTACAATTTTGCTCTCATACTGTATTTTACATTTTTGGTCTCAACCCTTCAACTCTTTGAAATGTAAAGTTTGAGAGACCTGATTTGTCTAGTCACGGTTCCTAAGATTTGATATGACAATCACTGTTAAGCCCGAGACACACCAAGCCGATAATCAGCCGTCGGACAGTCTGGTGAGGTCAGTGACTCGGGTCTGTTCAGTGGGTTCCGTCCCGTCGTCCGTCCGAGGGGCCGCTGGCCTTCATATTGGCCGATTTCACATGTATAATCAGTGGGGCGGGCACTGCTGGCAGTCGGACTCAAATGACCCATCTGATTGGTAGAGTGCTAACCCGGAAACGGGGAGCTGAATGAGCGTGACTAGAGTCTCTCAAAATTGGACGAAAATCTTTTAAACTGACCTTTGTCGATCTGAAATGAAGACAGATTCAGCAACTGCATGGCCTATTTTTCGCTTAAAATGTTTTCAGAAACACGTTTCGGTGAACTATTTTAGTACAATATGAGATCGTATTCTGAACAAGACCATGACAGTCTGTCTTTGAATTTCCAGACCTACGTGCCGCGTTCGTCCAATCAGCTGCCGGTTTTCATTTTTGGGCGACAATACAGATTAGCGCCGCCTGCTGTTATGGAGACCTATTACGTCTCGTCGCTTTGGTGTGTTCCGAGGCACTTTTTTGACCAACTCGGGGAGACTGATCAGTCCAACTGCCTTTTCTGCCGAGGGTCGGCCGTCTGGTCAGTGTGCCTGCAACTTTAAAGGAATTGGTTTGGCAAATGGTCAAATACACAGTGAATTTGTAATCAAACTGCTTTCTATCACTATCAGATGACAGACTATATCTGGAAATATCAGCAACCTGACAAATCATCTTAAGCATTCGCCAAACATCTTTTAAAACTACCGTCTCCATTCAACTTCCCCTCTATTTATATCTTTGTCTCTCTCTCTCTCTCTCTCTCTCTCTCTTAAGTAACATGTCTCTTTTGCCTCTGTTTGGAACCAGTCCATATTCTGAAGATGTCAATGAAAAGTCAGAGCAATTTTCATTTCCCAGATAGTTGTGCACAATGCTAGACAAAAGCCTATGTAATTACAGTAGTCGTCACTGGTACATTAGTGATGAAGACATGATGGCTCACATGGGTGGACCTGGCACCGTTAGCTCCCAACAATGCATTCATGTCAAGGTAAAAGCTGCAATTATACTAAAAAAGAATCTCTTTCTAATTCTCTATATTTTGCTCTGTTTCTTTATGTTTCTCTTTTTCCATACACAATCCTTCTCATATCCTTTGCCGGCCCTTTATCTACTCTACGTCACTGTCAGGCAATGGGATATTATCTGCATTAAACAGTACCATTAACTCAATTAGCAATTAAGTTATTCTCTCATCTATTTGGAGAAAGAATCAGAAGCATTGTGAATAGAAAAAAAAAACACTTTCCCTCCCCCACTACCTCACATTTGTGCCTTGTGCTTCAATAGGAGGCTTTTTGGTTTCTTCTGTGATTCCTCTTCAGATGACACGTGGTACTTTTGGATGACAGATAGTTGGAACAATGAAGTTGCCTGTTGCATGGGCCTAAGAGACACTAGGCTTGGCTATGGTAGGCCTTAGCCGTTCTCAATTCCCAGTTTGTGCATCCCCGATTCCATTCCCCGATTCTTCTCCTTGTGTCTTAGATCACCCACAGGCGATCCGAGCTGAAGAGTCAAGGAAGAGTCAAACACGAGAAATCTCTGCCTTACAGCAGTCATTAAAAGCGAAGTCAATTAAATATGACGTGCAGCACAATTGCATCAGCTGTTGAGTGTTCATGACAACTTCTATATATTTACTTTGAATTCATTTCACAACGTGGCAAAATGTGATAAGAATGTATGGGGGTTGTACATTTTTATTTGTTGTATTTAACACACACATACACATATATTGTATATTTATAATAGCCTACATAAACAGTATATGGCTATAGTCTTTATAGGCTAAAAGGTGTAAAACACTACAAGTGTTTGTATGACAATAACTATACAAATACAGTATATAGGCTACAGTACATTATATACACACAAATGCACTATCTATTATTAATGTGTGGATCAGCTCTTCATCCGAATTCGCCTATAAGCTTAAAATCATCCACCCACCTGAATGAATTATTTTATCTGATTTAGAGACCCGCCTGGAAAATTAACTGGCCCTCAACAGTCCCTGCAGGCTCCGTTCGATTTTTAAATGATATATTGAATTAATGTATGAGTGTTTTTCTATGATTTACTTTAATGATTAGAGAGGCTGCTTGTAAATGTTTCCAATGTGCGCAGTAATGTCACTGCAGCTGATATTGTTGGATATTTAAGCTGCAAAACTAACTGTACTTATAAACTTGACAGAGGAAACAGAACTAGACCTTTTACTTCTGAAATAATCCTAATGAAGTTGCTGCTGTTTCTCGAGTGTCTCTCCAGACGCACTTTCAAATGAAGATGTCTGACAGCAGCTCTGCTATGTTCACATT
Organism: Sander vitreus; assembly: GCF_031162955.1. Classification (NCBI taxonomy): domain Eukaryota; kingdom Metazoa; phylum Chordata; class Actinopteri; order Perciformes; family Percidae; genus Sander; species Sander vitreus. The sequence goes on from NC_135865.1 coordinate 12,465,066, forward strand.
TTAGAGAATGTTAATAATATTTTCCTTATTGATTGTGTATTATTTCACCCACCCACTATTGATCAGAATCACAAGCCGGAAAATCGAGGAGGTACAAATTTGGGGAATGAGAAAGGCCCCATGTCTCTATTTCAATCACAATAATGAAGCCATTATTTGCCCCCTGGCCAGCCTAAATAAGTCATGGCTGCAGTGATTGACGAAAATGCCCACCAAGTGAGCGAGGTTGAAACAAAAGCCATTATGTTGTTAAACAAGCTAAGCAAGGATTACTCACTTCTGCTGTGTAGAACATCCAGAGGTGGAGAGGACTTATCGAGGAGATCTACAAAACTGTGAAGAGTGCAAGAGTGAACAATTTTGACCGACTTAGACAAATTCAATAGAGCATAAAGGACTGAGGATACAAGTGAGAATTCAAGTGAAAAGTGCAGCTCATAACTGAAAGTGCAAAAGGGTTGCCTAGTGGCGTCTAGTATACCTCGAGCTGTTGCTTTAGTGTATAGCCTCAATTTAAAAATAAATATCATGATGTATAGAAGTTATGTAAATTAGCTTTGAAATATAAGTAAATATAAGCTTTGAATTCATATAAGCTTGGAGTAAGTTTATAAATTAGGATAAGCTTTGTCCAGCAAGTAGAACAATGTATTGATTGACTGATTAGTTGATTGCAGTTTTACTTAATGACTCCCATTCCGGCTTTATGTTTGAGATAAGTCAGTGATTGGATTCTGAGACTGTCAGCATAATGATATGTGAATATGGGGTTGTGGGAGAAGCTGGGGAAATAACAGTGCATTGCATGTCTATAGTAATCCAGTACTATAATGCCGTCATCACTCAGGACCACTGTTATCTTCAGAAAAAGAGTTGAACAAATTATATTAGAAGGACAGTGTGCTAAAGGGTAAGGTAAGATTTAAAAAGAGTGAAAACGGAACAACATAAATAAATTAAATAGTTGCTATTGTGCGTTTTATATGGGTTTTATGAGTATCAGTGTTGCAATATAGTTGGATAGTGATCTATGATCGTAGCAACAGAGTTGGTGTAGGAAGATGATAGAGATAGTGATTTGAGACACTAGGGTGAAAATAAGGGTCTCATAAACAGCAATGAGCCAGCACTGTGCTGAGAATAAGCCAACTTTCTCTCATCATCTGATGTCCTTCGGCATGAAGTAGCCTTAAAAATCGAATATGTGAGGAATCAAAGACCAAGTATTGACCATGTTCCTGACTGTCAATGTAGAGCCATACTTGTTAATTGATTTTTTAAAGAGCAGCTAAAAAAAAGAATCATGTATTTAAAAGGTCCCATGGCATGAAAATTTCACTTTATGAGTTTTTTTTTAAAGGGGTGATAAAATGCAAAACCGATTTTACCTTGTGATAGTTGAATAACGACAGTTCGGTGGGTAAATAGGACATACATAGAAGCTCAAAATCCCATTGACACCACTATCCTCTGCAAATCTCACATTTTGAAACTGCCGCTGAAAACGGGTGAATCTCAACAAAAAGCACGTAAGCATCCCAACTCCTAGTCTTTGTCACGCCCCAACATTTGCATAGGCTACACCACTGACCTGAGGTCAGCTTAGTCTTCTGAATCGAGCTAGGTCATGCAGATCTCCAGAGGTCCGCTATTGAATTACTAAATTCACTTCTGAGACTTTTTTATGCGAGAAATCAACGATGTAGAGGTCAAATATGGGCAGTTTTATGGAAATTGATGGCTAAATGCAAATTTTGTCCGACTGTGTGTCGCAGTTCAGCAGGAGCTCAGCAGGCTACGTGACAGCGGCCGGTGCTGCCTCGCCGCCCGGCGTGTCCTCCTTCATAGACTCCGGCTCGCTGTGAGCTAGCTGGATCTCCATCACGAAGGGAAGCCCGCGGCAAAGTCAAAGTCACCGGTTCTGGGTTACTGGACTACAAAATGCCGAGGCCCTGATGGAGCTCCAGGGCCTGCAGCTAGCCGCGATTCATAGGATTGAAGGGACAGTAGCAGCTAACGAAATCCTAGTGTTCACAAAAATGCATTAAATTGAAATCAGACACCATAGTTAGCTTTATAAGACTTGGGGTAGATGTTATATTAGTGGCGTGATGAAATTCAAACTGTAAATATACTTTAATTATGCCGAAAGTGAAGCTAACTAGCCGCGATCTGTAAACATAGGATTGGAGGGACAGTCGCAGCTAACGAAACCCCTAATGTTCACAAAAATTCATTAAATTAAAATCGGACACCATTGTTAGCTTTATAAGACCTTGGGGTACATGTTATGTAAGTGGCGTGACGGAATTCAAACTGTAAATATATTAAAGTTATGCCGAAAGTGTAGCAACAATCTTTTCCCATAGGATTATATGGGACACATAGCCTAGCTAGCAGCTCCGAAGCTCAGCGGAGCCCCGAGCCCCAGTCGTCCAGTAACCGAGAAACGGTGACTTTCACTGGGTATGAAGGTTGCCGCTTTCTCGTCAGACTGTGTGGAGCTCCTAAAGTCCGACAGGTCTTACTAAATTTGCAATTAGCCATCAATTTTCGTAAAACGGCCCATATTTGAGCTTTATATAGTTGATTTCTCGCTTAAAAAAGTCTCAAAAGTGAATTTAATAACGAAATAGCCCGACAAACAATGTATACCTTTGCAGTGTCTGAAATATGAGACCTGCTGTCTCGTCTCCAATGTGTTTCTATGGGGTTCGCTCAAACCAATCAGCCCGCAGCTCATCTAAATATTCATGAGCATACCATATTTGGAAGAAAAGCTCTTGTTCCAAATAGAGCCATATTCACAGGGTAGTTAAGGGCCTAATAAAATAGCATTCGGGCAATTTTCAGCCCAACCAATGTTACATCCCCTATTAGGAGACCTTAAGGAACAGTGTAAAATACGCTATATAATCATTCTATCACCCCTTTAACATTAATATGAGTTCCCCTAGCCTTCCCCTAGAGTTTCCCAATAAACTGCCTGTACACTTAGACTTAAGTTCTCAATGCTTCAGTTAACATTTAGGGATCCTCATTATGCTACCGTTGAAGTTTGGTGATATTTTGAGCCTTTTTAGTGGTACAAAATGGCGATTTGCTTTTACTTTCCCTGTGCCCCGAATACTAGCGTTGTAAGCTACAAAAACAATCAATTAGCATGAAAACATGTCCCAGAGAGCGACAGAGTGGGTACACATCTGTTATTAACCCCTAGGTTAATTTTGCACCGGAACTGTCCTTTAATGGCTCGCTCCTACTGGATGTAGTAAAATAGATTTAAAAAAGATACAAAACAACCTTATTTTGTTAGCTTTACAGAGATTTAAAAAAAAATAATCAGATATTACACATATCCAAAAATGATCCTGTATTTTCCAGATCACTGTGCAGTGAGTGTGTCAGACAGAGCAAGACAAAAAGTTCAATAGCTAGGGACAGAAAGTGATACTTTGCTTGTCTTTGACACTTAATTTCATCCCTTCCCAGTTAATTTGGCTTGCATGGGTCAGCGCCCCTGACCGCAACACCCTCGGAGGCCACCCTCCACCCATCGCCCCACCCGATCTCTTCTGGCTATTTATTCCCAAAAGCCACTGGTGAAATTGGCTGAGGGCTAATCAACATTTAGCGCCTCCGAGTGTGTTATTACACAGCAATTGATGGATGGTACAATTACACCCTGTGTCACTTAGCTAAATTGCTATGTAATCCTAATGAGTTTTTATTTAAACAGTGACTAGTTAGCGCAAGGAGAGTTTGGGTTGGAGGTAGGACTGTACGGAGGATGGAAAATGCAAAAGGAAGCCACAATTGCGTATTTAGAAAAAAAGAAAGAAAAAGAGAAAGAAGGCACGACAAGAGGGATTGTGGTAGATAATCAGGTAACATGAAGAATGTGTGTTGCTTTTGTTGACAGGAAGTACAACCTGGGTGGTTAAGATGCTGAGCACTTTTCAGCCTGGATTTGAATGCAAATGTAGGAGAGTCCACCTCCCATAGACCTGCAATTAAAATTTGTGTTTTTATCGAAACCGAAACTGTGAGATTTTCCTAACCTTAAAAAACTGCTTTAGTTGCCTAACAATAACCATACTTTAATGTATTTGCCACAACTACAAACCCATCCATAGCTTCTGACCCTGCATCCCCATATGGCGACATTATGTTTTGGGTTTGCTGCACCTTATAGTATATTCTGCTTAACTTAGACCTATTATCCTCGTACATAAGCACTTTTTCACTTTTAGTAAAAGCAAAAGCACAAAACAGTTATCAGTGTAAAAACAAGATGGTGGACATCTCAGCCAAGTCACTCTCGATACAATCCCGAGACAGAAGTGGACAAGGTAAAAAAAACAAATTTCATGGTTAAAAATGGCGTATGTATGATTTATAATTTTGTCACGAACGGCTGTACTCACGGACCGAAGCCAGATACCCAGGGAAAACCGAATATCCGCTATGGTATTGTTACGTCTAGGCGGGATTCTGAAGGATCAAAAAGCGGTGTCGCTATGAACGCTTGGTCGCCACAAGCCAGTTATCCCTGTGGTAACTTTTCTGACACCTCCTGCTTAAAACCCCAAAAGTCAGAAGGATCGTGAGGCCCTGCTTTCACGGTCTGTAGTCATACTGAAAATCAAGATCAAGCGCGCTTTTGCCCTTCTGCTCCAAGGGAGGTTTCTGTCCTCCTTGAGCTCACCTTAGGACACCTGCGTTACCGTTTGACAGGTGTACCGCCCCAGTCAAACTCCCCACCTGCCACTGTCCCCGGACGAGTTTGTCGTTTGATATGACACACATTTGACACATTTTAGCAATAGTAACAAGCTACGACGCTGCTATTTAGGAAGTACTCGTATGAGGACATTGGTACATAACGCTGTCCCCGTATGAGGACATGGGGACTTTATTATCACTGTGAGGAAACAGCTTTGGAAAAATTGGGAAGACATTTTACAAGAGTATAAACAGCTTTTGCATGTGGTGCTAATTAGATCATTTTATTTGTATGTGATATATTTACAGGGCATATTTCTCTGCAAAGAGAGAGAGAGACATATTGCTGAATGCACTAGAAGGAGACAACTCTGAGGTGGAGGATTTGTCTGACTGTAATGCTGATGATCATGATGGAACAACAAAGTCAAGATTAAAAACCCATTGTCCCCATCATTTTTATCAAAAACTACTTTCTATTCGAAGACAATGCTTACTTTTTATACCTTATACTACTCAGGTCCTAATAATCCCAAATTAAAAATGCATACCAAACAAAAGTGTGGGTCTCAGGAGCTTAACATACTATAGTTACCATGTGCACATATAAAAAAAATTTTTTTTTAAATCGAGAATAAAAAAAAAAAAATTGTCACTGAACATCATCCAGAGGTTTGCAAAGGAGACAGATTTTGGGGGTGGAAGGGAGACAAAACCATGATGATCATATAGTGATCTTGCTGCAACATGGGTGAACTGGCACAATATACGGATGGTGAATGTAATTGAGTGTGCTACCCCCCACCCAGCAGTGTCAACACATTCTCGTGAACGGGTTCGTAGGATATCGTACGAAAAGTTATTCACACTAAATGTATGATATCATACGAAAACTAGGAGAACGCCGGCTGGTCGCGTGACATCAGCTTGAAACAGTTGCTAGCTGTTTAAGCCGCTACAGAGCTTTGTGTCGCTGCTACAGACCTGTCACAGCTCATGGTATCAGCGGCAGTTAGTAGATGTGTTTAGCCGCTACGGAGCTCTGCGAAACCGGCTACGGTGCTCCGCATGGTGCGCCGCATGGTGCGCCGCATGGTGCGCCGCATGGTGCGCCGCATGATGCTCCGTCAGGTCAGCGGTAGTTGGTGGTTCAGTTACCTGAAAATAGGTGACTGTGAGCCAGGTACAGAGCACCGCGAGCTGCCAGTCATTTTGGCAGAGATTACACTTAAATTTAGGCATGAAAAAGATCGTTATGTTGCGACGAAAGTTAATTTTTAGGCACAGAAACAACTAGTTAAGTTTAGGAAAAAGATTGTGGTTTGTATTAAAACACTCCCAAGGAACACGCATGTCCTGAGTGAAAGTCTTTTGTTTTCCCCAGTAAGCGAACTCCGCTCCCTGGCTTGAAAGTCCTGTGTGTTAACGCTCACCAGCCGCGTTCTTATACAGCAGCAATGTGGTGCGCAGTGCCAGCAGAAGACTATGGTTTGAACAACAGAAAAAAGAAAGAAAACGACAACCAGATACAGAGTTTCCCTACTCAGACAAGGCAAGCCAAACACACAAGGTCCCTTATTATTATGCACAGACTCACCAGCACACAGGTTGAATGCATAAAACGTGTGTTTGGGGTGGGGGACTAAAGTCTGGGAGGATTAGATGTGCTGGTGGCTGTTTTCCATAAGTGCTGTTATCAATCGGCTGTTGGTAATGAGGAGGACTCTGGCCATCTAAGCTTCTGCACCAGCCATTCTTGAAAAAGACTTTCTCATCTAAGTCTCAGTGGGTGGAAATTGATTTTGGACCTCCAAAGAAGTCGGTCTATATCATTCACCTTTTTTTTGGCAAGCTGCAGAACAAAGCAGATATGAAGTTTGAAGGGCAGGGTGGGCTACTGTCAAGCCCCGGTTCTGCTTCTCCTCTCCACTGCCTCTCTATTCAGTCTGGCACTGCTATGTTACGATAAGTACTATCACCTCTGGTTTATGTGTGTGTGCACGCGCCCAGTGTAGTGAGAAAGTCTCATGCATCCACTGCAACGTCTACTCCAAGTCTCTTTTCTTTTTACTTGGCCCAATGCAGTTGCAGCCATCAAACTACAAACATCTGAATGTTGTTTCAGACTCCAAAATGTGCTGCCATTTGCCTAAATCTGCAAAATACGCTTTTCAGAAGGACAATTCTGCTTTTGCCTAGAGACGGCACTATTCTATCCTCTCCAGACAATTCACGAAGAACAATTTATACCTCAAAGACTACAAACAACAAGAGAGACAAGCATCCCGTAACTCCAATAACAAAATACCGGTACGATAGAGATAATACACATGCAGCAGGTTTGATTTGCATTGATATGGATCTTATCTCAGTTAGCTATTAGGCTAACTGAAATAAAACCAGGTATGGTGAAGGGCATGTGATGATGTGGGGCTATTTTAATTCCAAAGGCCAAGGGAACTTTATCAGGATGCATAGTATCCTGGATCCATGAAATAACTGGCCTATAAAAATAAAAATCTTCCTTCCTCTATGGGAATTTAACATAGGGGTATGTATAATTATGCGCCTGTATTTTAAGGAAGAACATTTATTTATTTACAATACATTATTCATTCACAAAAACAATTGGTGTCCTTAAAAGGTCGGATTTTTCCTCATTTTTTTTAATTAAGGCATGAAGATCAATTTCCAAAAGAAGATTTTTTTTTTTATTCCTCTTTTTAGTCAACTTTAGCATGGGTATGAATACTTACAAGCAGCACTGTATATATATATATATATATATATATATATATATATATATATATATATATATATATATATATATATATTAGGGCTGTCAATCGATTAAAAAATGTAATCTAATTAATGACATGCTCTGTGATTAATTACTCGAAATTAATCGCATACATAATTAACGATGCCTGAACCGATACTTTTTAAGAAAGTAAAAAAAGAAAAGAAAAAAAAGGGTACTAAACAACAGTTGGTGACATTAAAGAACGGCTTGTTTATTGCTAAGGCCATATGGTCAAAATTAAATGATTTAATAATAATGTATAACAATAACAATAACTTATTTCACTAGTAAATTGCTGTTGAACGACAAAAACAACAACCAGATAGGAAAAGGACATTTACAATAACTTCAAATGCACCACGAGGATGTAGTTTACCAGTTTCATTGAACGCACCGTCTGTGTTGTTTCTCCGATGGCAGCTGCAGATTGTTACATCCCGGTGTTGAATCCTCTACAGTAAAACACAGTCAAACCTTACACCGTTTAGCGTTAGCTGTCAGCATTTTAACTGTGTTTAATCCAGCTACTAGCTAGCGGTAGGCTAACGTTAGCTGCTGTTGAGTATAGTGTGAACTAGCGTCACGTGCAGCGGGGTTTGTGTTTCCTGTAACGTCTGTTTCAGAGCAGCAGAGAGAAGCGCAGACATATCAGTGGCACCAGATTTTCGTCTGTATGCAAACGTCAATATGGAATGGATTAATCTGCGTTAATTTTTTTAACGCGTTATTTTGACAGCCCTTATATATATATATATATATATATATATATATATATATATATATATATATATATATATATATATATATCATAGATTTGAAGACTTGATAAAATAGATAAGACTTGATGAAAACAGATGTCAGGCAGGTTTTGGTGTGAGGCTATTCAAGTTCAATTGCGTATTTCTTTTGAGAGCAGCCATCTTGCAATGATGCTTAATAGCGGAGACACTAAAAACAGGCAGATTTTTTTTAACATATATTTAGATGATTGTGCTGCCACATGATATTGCAAACACTGGGTATGGAATGCTCAGGCACATTTTGTGAAATTAAATAAAATGTTGAACGGAAAAGGCTTTACAAATGTAATTTCAAGAATGTTGCACCTCAAATGTGTTTGCTAGACACTTTATTATGACATTCATATATCTTAATTATAACTTAACATCACAAACATTACCTTTTCATAATTACTGAAAAAATGTCTTGCAGATCGAGAAAATGTCTCGCACTACAGTAGTGGCAAATGTGTAATAATAAGCTTGAAAGTTTAAACACATTTAGGTTAGTGCAGCAGCAGTTTTCTGCTCTCTGTGATCCAGTACATATTTTACAGTAAGTTTCTTTATTAAACAGGTCAGCACAGCTGTCGGGTATATGTGTCTATTTTGCTGATTTTCCTCTTATTGCCCTCCACAGGGCTACAGGTCAACAGAAATGGTTAAGTGTGTATTTGCTCATTTGAGGGCTGGCAGGCATTTCTGTTATTCTCATGCCATTGCCATATCAGTCCAGATCATTTCCAAAAGACAGGGGAAGAAAATTATATGGGCTGACAAACAGTGGGAAGGGGCGCAAGAAAATGTATCTGTCAGTCAAACAAGGAGGCACACACACACACACACACACACACACACACACACACACACACACACACACACACACTTGCTTCAGTCAATTTGAGCAAGGGTAGGCGAAGAGTTAAGTCACATTTCCTCTCAGTTGCAATAACACAATACACACATACAGTATACGCCTGCACACACAAACATGACACATCATCAACCTCTGCCTATCACCCATTTGCTTCTTTTTCCTGCAAAAGGATGGGGAATCATTAATTTCCAGGTGCTGCTGTCCCCGTATCTCACACACTCTTTTTCTTTCTCACACACGCACTGACAAGCAATCCATTTGGTGACTGTTGCAGGTGGGAGAAGAAACATGGGCACTGAAATACTGATATTTAGGCAAACACTGAAAACATAGACTGAGCTTCATATGTGGCAGTAGAAACCACACACTGAAGATCATAACCTGACTTAAAGGCCTTCTGGTGGATTTGACTAAGACTTCCCTCTGGCTGCCACTGCACATGACAGAAAAAAAGATGGAAGAAATGTAAAAAGTAAGCTGCAGAAAATCGCTAATATCGAAATATCGGTGGGGAAAATATTTCTAGGGACTCTTAAATTTCCTGTCCGCTAAAGTGTGCTCCTCCTCTCTGCTGTCTAGCTTTCAAACTAGTTCCTGGTCAAACTCACCCCATTCTCCCTCTATCTCCTCAGGATTTCTTTCTCTCAACGGTCTCACTTCCCACCCCACATTGTCCTTCTTCATGTCAAATTAAAGTGATGGAAATGAACTTGCGGGGACGCTAATTGCAATTGTCAATCCAATCTAGGTCGGCGCTGAAAGACAGGGGCTCCCTGGCACTTCATCAGTCTTCATTAATATTGAAGGAGTTTGCTGAGGAGCAGGGGGCCAATGTAATCTGCACTCATCTAACAGTGCACCAACAATAAGGAAGCTGGGGAGGGCCCCAATGGTGCCTGAGGGACAAATATGCCAGTCAAGAAAAAGTATGAAGAAAGACGTCAGAAGACAGGGATGGAGTGCAGGAATAGTGCTGCTTTCAAGTGCTCTGGGAAATAGCTTGTGAAGGCAATTTTATATGTATTGTTAGGCTTACAGTAAACTGCATATGAATGACTCATAATGTGGTAATGGAATAAATGGCAGTAGCAATAGTAATTAATTTCCTTTATATCGTTCTTTCATTCATGCACAGCAACAGGACTTTATTAAAAATATTTAAATAATCAATGTATAATGAGGTGTAGAAACATCCAACAATATTACGCAATCAATTTACACTTGCTGGCACAACATCAAAAATATACTTGATATAATACTGTTGACTTCAATGAAGGCACCCAACAGTGTCAACACAAATGAAACTATGAGAAATTATTTAAAAGACACTATATGTTGCTGATTTATTGTGTATACTACTGCATTAGTATTTAAATGGTGTTGCTTTAATGGTCTCCAACACTTTACAATAAGCCTCTGTCATAATCATAACTTGTATTTTTCTTTTATAACATCTAGGACTGTGCAATTAATCAAAATGTTTATCGCGATAACTATTTAATTTCTCATAATGATCACAAAAACAATAATCGAGAAAAACGATTATTTTGCACATTACGTTTTGCAAGTAAACTCTTACTTTGTCTTGTGTTATAAATGAAAAAGAAATTCAAACGGGAAAAGTATATAAGGGAAATTCACAGTTCTAGATGTTTTCTAGAACATCTTTCCAAAAGTCAATAAGTAATCGATTGAAATAATTGTGATTTCAATATTGACCAAAATAATCATGATTATGATTTTTTTCCATAATCGAGCAGCCCTAATAACATCTGCACACATAAAATGTAACTGATATTGTTCTGACAGGCACCCGAGGGCTGCCCGCGTGGCGTAGATACGTGCCTGATCCCGCGACTGGCCATTCATGCCGGATGCGCATTTCTACGCGCCAGTCACATGCCTGGCTTGACACATTCGCTCGCATCTCGCGCAAGAAATAGTGGAGACGCTGAAACGATCGCTGCAGCGTGCGGGCTGCCGAGGGCGTTCTGCGTCCGGTATGAACGGACGGATTGGATAATATGGGCACCATAATAAAAGTAACTGGGCTACGCGACTATACGTGACGCTTACGCGCCTGGTTTGTTTTTACAGTAAGTCCCAATTGATGAAGTACAAATCAGTCTTTCATTGTGAGCTCAGCTTACAGTTAAGTGAAGGAAGATGAACTGATGATTTGACATGACATGTATGACGCTGCCACACACACGCACACACACACACACACACACACAGCCAAAACGTGTCAGCTGGTCATTCCACAGAAGGGTCTTCAGATGGTTGTTGTCCACAGACCCAGATGGTTAGTCCACCTCCTTTGGCAAGACTATACTTCACCAAGTGAGCTATAAACTTATAGTGATTCTGTTAGGCTCATCGACTGTTGCAGTTTATTTCCTGCAGTTTTGGGGCTAAGCAATTATTATTATTTTTTTATCCAGTAGGTTTTTTCCATCAACATGTCCGCCTTTGCATAACCTTCAGCTTGCAAACACTGATGAACTTGCTGTAAACCACAATATGTCTGTGTTGGCACTTACTACCTCTACTCCCTGTGTGTATAGGCCCTTTCACTCAAGCAAAGCAGGGTCAAGACAACTGGGACTGACTAAATGGAAAAGGAGGACACTCCTACTGCCTACATTTCCTCTTTCTAAGAGCCGTACCGTAGAAATATACTGTATAAGACAGATTGAGCAGTTTTATTCGCATGTAGATAATAACCATTGAGCTTGAAAAAACTTGCTAACGCAAGTAACCAGACATCTTTCATTTCTAGTTCACCCTTTAGTCTCTGTTATTCCTGCTCACTGGTGCACTCACATAGTTCTCCATCTGGTATGCATTGCTGCAAGAGCTGACACATTTTTAAACAGGTGTAGGGTCATGTGAACACTTCACAGAAGTGTCATTGAAGGTCACATTAACAGACCAACACCAACATTGCATATAACCCCCCTTTAGTACATACAGTAGGCATTAAGGCATGGGCCATCCTAATAAAACAAAGAAAGTTTAAAGATATTTCCAATGGTACATTTTAAAGTTATTTATTGCATTTCTTTAATGTGTGATTGTGTAATATTGGACTGCAATGTATAGAAAGATATCTACATTAGTTTCTAGAGCATTACTTTGTAAGGAAATACTTTTTGAAAAATAAAAAATTTCAAATAATGCAAGTGAAAATATGTCATGTGTAATATGTTGTAAGGAAGAACAAGACACATGGAAAAGTAAGGAGGTTGCAAAGGAGGTGTTCTTATCTTAAAAGGTCTGTAACACAAGATCTAAATATTAGAGATGCACCGATAGACCGGCCGGTGACCGGAATTGGCCGGTTTTCACGTGCTCGGCCATGACCGACGACCGGCAGGTCAGTCTGACATATACCGATTTCATGCTGGTCAATGCTACAATTAACTGATAACATAAGTTATACGAGTTACAGTTCTCAAGGACACACGCACACACGGACTCGACAGCACAGTCTCTTTTTCCTTTCTCTCAACTTTTCCGCCGTGTGTCGCGCGTACCCGCTCGCGGCGTGAAGCGCGTGTCCGCGCTATTCTCGCACATGTAGGGAACCTCGTGAATTAACCTGCAACATGTCAGCTGTTTGGAAATTCTTCAGCGTGTGTGCAGAACATAACAAGTTTGCAATATGCAACACCTGCAAGGAAAGAGTAGGGCGTGGAGGGACGACACCAAAAACCAAAATCTAATTTTTTTTTGGGATATTGGATGTGAAAAGAAGGAAATGGTTCTAACGGTGCACTTTAGATGTGTGTGAATTTCCCACACCAGGTGTAATTTATATAGTTCTATTCTATAGTGATCCATTATCTGTTCAAAAAATGTTCTATGTTCTGTGCAAAATGTTCTATTAAAGAAAAGATAGGAATTAAATATTTGTGTGTGCTGTAAAGTGGTTAGAAAAAATGAAATCGGAATCGGCTGGCCTAACTCAAAGAAAATCGGAAAACGGAATCGGCCTAGAAAATTGTAATCGGTGCATCTCTACTAAATATACAATGTTTTTTGTCCAGATCCTTAAGCTTCATTTACATTTTCTCTACTCTTTTCTTAGACAAATAACACAAGGCCTGTGGAAAATATGAAATGTTCCCATTTGTAAATGATAATTCCATAATTTATTAGCAGCTACAGGAGGGGAGTCAGTGAATTGGTGCTGGCCTGCTTAGTAATCTGATCACTGCATTAATATTGGGCGGAAAAATAACATGTTTACTAATGGTTGCAATGGCAAGACAAACAATCCAATCTGACTGGGTGACTGTAGGTTCCTACTGGGACAGGGAAGAGGGGAGGAGAGGGACAAATTCATATTTCATGATCACAGATCAGTTCATGAGCACAGGCAAGAAAGTGACATGAGGGAAAAGAGAGAAGTCAAAGTTTGTGTTTGCTTACCTCTGTTTCCCATTCACAAAACGAAAATATCACATTTGGACATTATTTCTTAACTTCTTAATGTGCACGCATTCAGTATGCAAATTTATGTTCTGCTTTTGATATGAGAGAAAGATTTAAAGGAATGAGAATATGGATTTAGGAATGATTTAAACGATGTAAACACTGTGTGTGGTTAAAGCTCAATGTGAGAGTGGGGAGAAAGCCTCAGTGCTGAAATGCAGTTAATCACAGTGCGAGCGTTGATTCATCTGTCGTGGAGGCAGTTTGGAAGATGGACTCTATTTACTGCTAAAGCTGTTTGAGGGGCTTTGGGAGGCAGCCATCAATCTCTTGGCTATCTTGAAAAGAAAGAGCCAATGCACAGGCATCAGTTTCAATCACCTCCCAGAGACAGGTGGTATGGTAAGCTGCTGCACAATCGTTCTTTCTTCACTTCCTCCCTTCTTCTCTACCTCAAGGTGAAGTTTTCCCCTCCCGGGGGAACCGTGTTATTAATATGTTTTATCATAATAATAATATTCCCTAAAAATACACACTGCACCCTGCCCTCTTGCTCCCTTGCTGTTTGGCACCCTGTGTTCCTAATTAGCATCTTCAATTAACCCATGTTAATTGCCAACCATGGAAAGGTGGATTACCTGGCAAGTTGGCGCCACAGGGAGTTGTTTTGTAAATGAGTAGCGGTGTAATGCAGAAGTACACAGGTAAAGAGGGCATTGTAGTCAAAAGCACCATAACTTCAACCTGGCTACTGGTATTTTGTAATACCAGCTTGTACAGATGTGACATTGTAAAAGGAGGGAGTGTGAATGTTGTTTTAAAACACAAATTGGTTATGTGTAGTTTAACTACAATCACAATTGGTCTTGAACTGCATCTCTCCCTCCCCTTACCATCTTTTTTTCATCTGAGTCAGTGGGGCCTATTACCTCTGCAGGGGTCTAATGGTAGCACTTTACCATCCATTGCTGCCTGTTTCTTAATATCATCTTTGTTTTATTTTGCATCGCAGGGGGTGTTGTCAGTATTGCTCTGCACAATGCAGATCACTTAATGATTCTGTTTTGATTTGCTGCTGTGTTCAGTCTTCATTTTTTTGGTCCATTCAAACTGATTACACAAGAGAAGTCGAGCTACCTAATTACTTGTACCTGATGTAAACATACTACTACTTCCCATCATCACTGTAAGGAGAAAAATATGAAAACCCCCAGCTTGCCTTGTTGAAGGACTGGCTTCTCTGCTAAGCATCTGAAGCACAGTTCATTCGCACAGCAATACCAGGCGATGAATGCAGTCAGCACTTAAGCGTAACCCCCCCCCCACCGCCCTGCAGCCTGAATGGTCTAGGGTGATGTTCTTGAGAAGTGGAAGACCAACAGAGGTCAACAGTAGCAGCTGACTTCACCAAAAAAACAGGCAGTTTGTTTTTCTCAGTAATAGTAACTTCCCTTGCTTCCTTCTGACCTCTCATTACCACACTATTACTGCTCTGGCCCCTAAAGGGCTGGGGCCTGTCATTACCCGCCCACCCTGTTTGTGTATGTATGCATGTGTCCATCAAAACTAAATGGAAGCATTCATGTAGGTACCTCAGCTCCCTCACCCAAACAACATGTACTTCCTCAGCATCAGAGAACATTACTGTTGCCTGTAGATACTGCTAAAATACTGTTACCATGTGTCATACCTGTACTTCTCTTTGACAGTGTGTATCAGTTGGCTCGCATGCTTAGCTTGGGAAAAATATAATTAAAAAAATAAAAGCTCTTAAATATCTGAAGATTTTCCGAACGTGTATTCATGTTCATTGCAATAGCACTTTTCCTTCTCTGTCTGTGAATCACGTTTAATCAGAAAGAAGATTAGCCAGATCATGTTATTTGGACTTTGATTATTCTATGCCTCAGATCACAATGGTGTGAGCGTACAATCAGTTTGACACTCTGAAAAGAGAGGAAGTCTGATTACCTGCGATTAGAACAACATTCCTTGCTGCTTATCATTGGCTTTGTAGACACTAATCTGAGTGCTGAGTGGTTGAAAAGGATCTGGGCACAGGGCATTCTCTGGGCAACAAGGTCAAATGAAAAAAGGGTGATTAAAAAGTTCACATTCTGAACTTTTTACTCAGATTTGGACAATTACTTGTACAAATGATGCAAGATGTACATGTTTGGATGGTTTTTCCAATCCAAATATATGTATATTCTGTCTACTTTATGCACACCAAGCCAGGAGGGACAACGTTGCATCTATTTGTGCAAGCTGAGACCGTAAGTGGCTGTAGCCCCATCCATTCACCAGCCTGACCGTGATATCTGGGTCAAGATACATCTTGTTTAACTAACATGTCATTAACGTTTTTTAAATAAATCAAGCACATTGAACCTCCTATGGTTAGTTGCCAGTTAAGAATTGTGGGCATATATGTAAAATTCACAACCAGTTTACTGTATAATTTTGTTGTAAATTTGTAGTCCTTACTCTGAGGAAGGTGAGGTCCCGACTGCGGTCGATGCTTGTGATCTCAAGGTTGCCCATTACGACTTCACAGTTCTCGTAGTATTTCCTCAGGGTGCGGTACTGCTGCTCCAGGTCCGACAGGGTGCTCAGCTTGTTCTCTGTACCAGCACATACTAAGACAGAGGGATGAGAAAGTGTTAATACAGCTACGAGATAAAAAAGAAAGCACCTACAGTATGGGAACAGAGATTTCATATACAAAGAAGTTAGTTTGCGTTTTTGTGTGCCAAACTTGTGGTACAATAATCATTCAGAGACAATGTGGTATAAACATGAGCCCATGGACAGTGAGCTGCAGCACCTGCTCAGCTGGCCGGTCATGTAAGACTAGGAAGTCACTGGACCTCACTGCACCCCAACCACACCTCACATCACCCCTCGGGGCACATGAAAGCTCTTTAGTGGCTAGCTGGGCTGCTCATTTGACAAGTAATTAAACAAACCCATTTTCACCCATCACACACCTTGACACCCCCCTTTCGTGACGACACCAGCCATCTGCCCAATCAGCTGTTGCTGCCCACTGTAGCATGAAAACACATATAAAAAACAGAATATTTAAACACTGACTAAGAAAAAAAGCACATGAATCCCATAGTCTGGGTGGAATCAGACAGCTTTGTGCACAAACCAAAACAACAATCAACCAACAACCTCCTGCAACTTTTGCAACGGTTGCTTATCGAGATTCAAAAAAAGAAAAAGCTGCTGAATTGAGGCCACCTTAAAGATATGGACCCTGATATCTGTTCTTTTGAAGCATTATAAATTACTTTCATTTGCATTGCCATGGCAGTGTGGTTTCTCCCACCTGCACCCACTTGATGACAGAGGAGCCATCAGTGTGACGGAGGGGTGACAGGTCCTTCCCTGAGTCTTGTCACACTGTCACCCATGAGCTGTTACCTCTCTCTCTGAACACCTCCATCCTGAAACATCTTAACTGACGCTTTGCATTTTAATCCAAAATCCCTTACACATCCTACTATACACCATGCTGTGCTTTCCTTCTTTATACCATGCATCCCCCTCAATTCAACCTGAATCATTGTGTTCTACCCTCTTGGCTAGCAATAAACTAATTTACCCTTTTTCGCCACGCCACTTTGGCAAACTCTTTCAAAACGTATTTACTCCCCATCATTACACCACGGATACGTATGGGGGAAAGAGGATTTTGCCTCAAGGCAACGCAGGTTGTAAAGACAAATGGGATTGTGTTTTAAGCACTTCCACATCTAAGCAGATATTAGGTAAGTGCAACTATTCCGATGTGACCTGGACAATACCCTTACGAGCTGGTGGTGATTAGCTAGGTTGCACATAGCATAACGTGCTGCTCAGGAATGATATATGGCAGACCTGGGTGTTTTCAATAACAGTTAGCGTGGGCTTGAGGGGAGCGGGATGGAGGGTATTGGCGGGGGGGAGGGGGGGCAATCATAAAGTGAGGATAGGTATAATAAACTGTTATTGCACCCTTGGGGCAGGACGCTGAGATCAGAGGAAAGGGGCATTGTGGCATGTGATGTCAGGTGAAATATACTTTTTTTATATATTATATATACCCATTTGCTCCCTCAAGCATGCCTTCAGTAAGCCTGCTGACTTTTGAAATCTGTCTGGAGCTATGTGAAGTCTATATGGTTGTTTTTCTCCATTAGTGATTTCTAATGAAACACTATGAAATCCTATAGCTCAGCATGAGCCTAAAATGGCGCTGACTGTCAAGTGAACCGCAACAAAACCATCTGTGCTGAGCAGGGTGGGGAAATAGGAAGCGTGAACTGTTGCAGGTTAACTGCAAAGCTCGTTGATCGCATTTGTGATATGTCTGCATGTGTGTGCAGGAACGTGGGCAGACCCTAAATAATAGCCCTCAGGATGCACCCCCCCCCCCCCCCCCAACTACTCACTGCATGATCGAATCTATTTGTCTCCATGCTCAATATGTTACATCTGAGCCTGTATATCAAAGTAAAGGTTGTATAAAACACAGTCTCTGCTCTTCATATTGGTGTGTCCTGCCTACCCCAGGAGGACATGCTATAAGACACTGAGACTGTTTAAAATACTGCCTATGATGCAGGAATAGACTGCACGAACAGATGAATCTTCATATTGTTTAAAACTTATGGCTGTTCTATAAAAACGAATCCATCTTATCTGTTTGATGGATTTCCCTCCCCAGCACCCTTAAAACAGAGAATGCCAATGGGATTCAATGTCGCTGTTCCATATACAAAGTATACCCTATTTGCCCGTGTGAGCAAATTGATTTAATTTGTTTGCAGGGTATTTCATCTCAGAAGTGATGGATTAAGGCAATGAATCATAATAATAATTCAGGATTTTCCAATATGTGTAATTAATTAGAAGATTATGAGCCGATGGGTGGAAATGCATATCTGGCTCAACTTATATGGTCTAAAAGATAATTTAGTTGGTTTATTTTGTCTGCAATGCCTCGACATAGACAGTGAGCTTGTGAGTAGCCTTGTTTATCCTCTCATTACTTTTTAAATGATGACAAACATATGGAGTACAGAAAAAGCAAAAGCACATAATGAACCACGTTTGTAGGTATCAACTATCAAAAGGGACAAGGTAATTAGATAGATATATGGATAGATAGATAGAAGTGGTGTCCTTGTAAGTTTGAAGCTTTTCAGTATGTTTGAAAAGCCAGACTTCTCACCATTTCCTATGAAAAAGGAATGAGTTTCCCTCTCTATCCATCTATCTTTCTCTCATAAATCAGTCACAAACTGTGAGGGACAGATGTGTTGTAGCTGGTTTTAAATGGCTTCCATGCAGCCCCCATGTGTCTCCAATAGACAACCACCAGACAAGACCAGAATGTATCCATCACTGTCTCTGACACAATCACAGTGTCAGTCAGCTACAGAGCGAATGCAAACAGTGAGGTCTTTACATAAAAACAAAAAAAGACTGAAATGAGACTGAATTGCCCCTGAGCCGCATTTTCATCCATTTTCTTTTCATAAATACCCTAATCAGGATTACGTAGGCACTGCACTGCTGTGGTATCTGCTCCTTGCCCAGCAACTTCATCAATAGTGCCTTGTGCGATTATTGAATGCCTATAAAGCTGGCGAGTCTCTGAGGTTTACAGGCCCCTGCTAGGGAAGCCAGCAAAATGTCATCCCAATAGCCAGTAACTGACTGAATTAAATAAAGTTGCAAATGTCACTTCCATAAGTAAACACTGTCAATAGTTGAGTTTGGCTAATGTGCTTTGAATACACAGGAGGATCTTGTAGAAGTTGCACTTAAACACTGCCTTGCACAGGACAAAAATACTAAATTTTCTATCACTGAAAATATATAGTGCCACATCTGAGGTCAGAGCTGTCCTTTGTCCCTGAATGTCCCCCAGATGAGCTTTTCTGGCTAAGTATGAGTTACAAGCCACTGCTTCTGATGGTAATCATGGCACAGATTATTGTCCATCTGCTGAGCGGCTTAATACGCATCAGAAACAAAAACTAGATGAGTGTTCGTGATGACGGCACGGTCCAGTAATGCTAACCTCTCAATGCCCTCTGAGCTCTGGTCACCTACCAACAATGCTGTCGCTGTCTCCATATGGTCTACCATAATTTAGCATTCATCCCTTTGCTCGTGCACACAGCCCCAACACCTTGTGGGAATTATCCACAGAGCATAGCCTGCAGCTGCCAGAGTGTGCACCCTTTGCTTCCAGTCTGATCAGTGCATTTACCTTACTGTTCAGTCCCTCATTAACTCTTTTTCATGAAGCAGGCTGCCATTTTCAGCAAACAAACTCCGATAAACAGGCGCTACCTGCCTAGACAAGTCACTGGTGGGTAAAGAAAGTCAAACATTTATTGTAGCAAGTTAATACCTAGATACTTTCCTTAGAAGTTGGCAGATGCCAAAAAAGAGCTAAAAAGAGAGTGAGAGTAATAATCCATCTTAAAACTGTCAAGAAGCCAAAAACACAACAGTGCCATGTGTTTATTTGACTGTTACTGTATTGTACTGTATACTACTAACCCATGTACTGTAAATATATGCATAAAAAAGTGAGTAAACTTGTTTTTACTTTCCATTACATCCCTGTATTAAACTACAGTACATTACACACATACACACACACACACACACACACACACACTGTTTTTATGTAGAAGTACTTTTTATCAGTCTATAACAGCTATTTACACTCTCAATCACTCTCTCTGTCATATGTTTGGTGTGGCCGAGTGCTCAATGATACTGTAGCTGTAAATGACAAAGCCTGGTGTTGCAGACAGATAGAGGGAGTGAAGGTTTTCAATGGAAGCATGCAAACAGTAATCAGGCGACTGATAATATGCTATGTCTGTGTGTGTTTGTTTATTGACGTTGTCGTTTATAGTTACTGTTGCTATTGAAGGAGTAATTTAACAGCCGTGTAACACTGTAGCGTATTTAAAATGTTTGGTTTGAAGTTTGAAGAAAATGTCTCAGATTGTTGTGGAAAACCTGAGGATGGAACTTTTTATGAATGTATTTATTTATTTATTTATTTATTTATTTGAGAAAGTACTTCAGTGGTCCAGGGAGTCACCCAACACATTTATTTTTGTGGGGAAACCTGGAGAACCGGTCAGTCCAATGCTTAATAAGTATGAAGGCTGCACCCTATCCATTTATTGTCTCTCACCACCTTGCTCTCTATATATCTGTAGAATTTAAGCTTGTCTCCAGACGAGGAATATCCATCCAAGTCCCAGTGGAGTGATTGGCTGACACTGACACTCACCTCATTACCTAACTCCTCCAGCTGCTTCTCCTTGACTAAATACGCTGCTGACAGTGGGTCTAGGCCCTACACTGACCAGTATAAATGTGTGTGAGAGTGTGTCTTCAAATGTGTACGTATGACCCTCAATTTTGGCGTATTTAGAGTATTGACCAGGCTGAATTACTTTGCAGAAAACAGTTTATAATTCTGCTTGAATTGATATTAGATTAACAAGGATTTGGGGTAAATCCACTGTAGCCTGATTTGAATGCTATATGGCTGTTGTCAGGTATGTGAGATTATATAGATGCAAAAGTATTAAAGTAGTCTATGTTAAAATCAAATGTCTGAGTTATGTGTGCGCCACACAGCTGATTTAAATGTCAGTTACCATCCTGCACACACCATAGTTTTCTTTATAGTTTACACTTAGAAGTTAATTTTCTTCTCATTGAGTGTGACCTTTTGACCTAATGCACATTGCACCTACATCAGCAAACAGATAAATGATGATAACACATAGCTTTTGTTTCATACATCATATCATGTTTTAGTATTGTTGGCAGTACATTAGTTTCTATTTGTAGTGCACACATTCAGTTATCTTCTAAATAGCCACACTTTAGTTTGTCTATAGATAACTTTGCCTTAAGTCGTTCTAATTTGTTTTTATTTGTGTTACCAGTGCTGAGGGTGCTGCTGGTGGTTGCTCTTGCTGGAGAGACATCTAGGCAGGCCAGAGCAAAAGATGCGCCCCCTTAAACAAAGCTTTTAAATACAGGAAGTGACAAGTCAGAATGTACCCACTGTGGTATTATTGCATGTTATATGGGTAGGAATCTTTTAATGGGAGTTGTGTATGGGGGGGACAATTTAGAGAGTGACACACGGGAGAAACGTAAACGTGTTGAATGCTGCTACACAATAAAGAGGTTGCGCTAGATAACAGTGAATCACGCTCGTTATTTATCAAATAACACGACACCCACCACATCATAGGGGTATTGGGATTTCTAGTTTAGGGATATTGGTTATTTATTTAAAGTAAACTAGTGCTTTTGTTTAGGTTATTTGAAAATATATTTATACTAATTGTCTGGTTTTGTTTAATTGGAAGTTTAGATGGTAGTGTTTGTCTTTGTGTAACCCCTTTGTTTAAAAGAAATCGTCTGATCAGCCATTGTATATGTTCCCCTTTGTGTTCAGTTTGTAAGGTCAGTTTAGTCTGTACAGTTTTATTCAGTTTACGTTAAGTTATTATAGCCTGATTCTAGTTGGCCCCTTCTATGGGCCTAGAACTACATTGCGTTTTTTGTCAATAGTTTTTTCATTTCAAAAACAATCTTTTTGAAAATCCACCTGTGACTCCTCATGCCTTCCAGTTCAGTAACTTTTTTTTTCTTCTGTGCAATCACACAGGAATTATAAGGGAGAAACATAGATAATGGTGTGAGAAGCTGGGATTGCACCTATATGTATGTAGCAATCTTTGTCTAAACATTTTAAACCAGTCAACCAGTCTGATGTTTGATGCTTTTTCCCTTCATTTTTTAGGATTGTTTTGTGAGTTGCCATGCAACCAGTGGTTAAAGTGACTATATGTAACTTTTAATGTTTCTGAAGCTCTGTCATTTTTCATACAATGGTCTTAAATGACCTGTAACAACAAACAAGACCACCAGTGAAAAGAACACTATTTTTATATAGTTTTTAGTAAGGCCTCTGCCCGGGTTCGATTTTTCCACACAGTCGCAGAATGAGGTAGACGGCGCTACAGTAACACATTATGATGGGTCACATATTTCTTTGAAACACCGGAAAGCCTGTGTGTGTTAGCGTATGTAGCCTTTTGAGCCAGGTAAATGGAAGCAGGAGATTTCTTTATATAGTCCTAATTGTATTTTAATGTTATATTAGTTATCTGCTGTAGTTAAGGCTGATACTGGGGCCGGGCCATCACAGAAAAGAAGGAAATTAAACGAAGAACAACTAAAAGCTAAAAGGGAAAGTGAAAGTGAAAGATGACTTGCAATAACACAGTCGGGCTGTCAACAGATGGAGACAATTAAGGGATTTTAAATGATTCAAAACCCACCCCGATTTGGCCCTCAGGTATGTAATATGTCTATTTCATTCATAAAATAAATTTAGATTGCGCAATGTGGTTGTACGTCAGTAGCCGTAGCCATTTAGCGCGGACGTTTTATTCATTAGCGGCACACGTCAAATTGAATGTCAAGTATAGTGTTTGTGATGCTGATGCCTCGTTTCCAACTGTTTTCAATTTACTGCCACTAAAATGAGGGTTCATCTGGGAGTAGCTGGAAGACTTCTCTCTGTTCTGTACTGAGGAAACCCTGATGAAATTGTTGTACTAAGGTATTTTCTGGTACATGTTGTATTTCATCAAATGCTCACTGTATTCAAACTGCAGGCTAAATATACAGCAGGGTACATATCGTGAACACAGTGGACTTTGATACCTGTAATAAGAAGTCACGTATATTGATCAGCTATGTAGTAATAGCATGGACAACAGAAGCTACACAAGTTTACAAAATGTGACAAATAGCACAAGCATGTTAATAGTCATTGAAATACAGTATGAAAATAAGAGTCAAAAACACGATATCGTGGAGTGAGTCTGACGAATCCAGTTCACCTTAAGTTTCCCCACACTAGGTTTTTGAAGGCAGAAAACGAGGCACGAGGCAGTGAAGACGGTGGAACAGAAAGCGGGTTTAACTGTTGGGCTGGGTTGATGAGAAGAGGAAGGGTGGAGAATCTCAAATGTCTATGTTATATGTCTATATTGCATGTGGTAGCATGTTTTTGTATCTAAATAATTAAGTTAGGACATATGTCCCAGAGCATAAGCGCATGACCACCAGCTGCTAATACCCCACCAACCCCTCCAATTATACCAACTACGTTACAACCAGTGGAGGGCAAAATGAAGCAGGTGAAGTGATATGCTAAAAAGGACACATGTAATTTATGATGCATTTGAAAACTAAATAGCACCAAAAGCACCTTGATCATTTTCTCCAGAGCAGTCATTGACAGGAAGTGGTTGAAGATTGTCTGTAGGTGGAGTAATCGACTGCTGCTTGAAGCAGGCAATGAAGGACCGGCCAGAGTGGATCCGGCCAGTGCTTTAAAATATGCCTACAAATTCTATGTGGTTCTAGAGCTTGATTTTAGAGTGAGTGAGGTGGATAATTATATAGTCTGTAACCTCCTCTATGATGGGCAGATCATGGCTCTCAAAAAGCAGCCGTATGACAAGTTCAGCTTGTTGAGCGGAGAGGAATTGTTGACCCACTTATCAGGCTCCTGTATTCCCTACTACTGAAATTTTAATGCAAAAGTATGTTGATTAAGTATTAGACTTCCCAAGATAGAGGGCTCTTACAGCTCAGCCAACTACAGCAAGAACCTCACAGCTGACTTTGGTAGTGTTGCTCAGTGTGAACACAGTAAAATAACTGGTAGAACAGGGTTACTTGTAGATTATACTTTGGAGTATCTTTACTAAATATGGTTGGACTTAATTTCCCTGAATAATTAAGTTTCTAGAATGTACTTATTTTTTGTTTCAGAACATTAATCAAGTACGCTCAGTTATGGTTTTGCCAGCATGTTTCTTAATGCCTATATTAATCAATTATACAGTACTACATTAAATCTAAATACAGTAAGCTTTTCAAGGTCTGGCTTTTTCTTTGGTTAATTACGACTTTAGCAGGTCAGTGTGACGTCAAGTCACACAGCATGTGTCAAATGCCACAGATTTGCAGTTTGACTCTTCCACATTAACAAACCTGTTTGTGTATGCAGGTGTGTGTGTGTGTGTGTGTGTGTGTGTGTGTGTGTGTGTGTGTGTGTGTGTGTGTGTACCTATCTGCACATGTGCATTCAAGGCCATGCATGTGATTACTGTATTTTTAATGGAAGAACCATACGGCTTTCCTTGAGCGTCAGACAGAGCCTCTCCAATCACAGACATGTTTTAACGTTTCGCATGCAGGTTTTGCCTTTGCTCTTGCAGTCTCAGAGGCTCCTTGCTGTGGAATTGAATGTATGCTCTTTATATGCTAATAGTAGAAACAGTAAACCCCTGAGGTGGTTCATATCCCAGTAGTCTGCTAAAGAGAGATGTTAGATAGGCTGAGCAATGGGATCAAAGGAACAGGTCACATCCTAAAATTAGTGTATGAGTGTGCACGCGTGTGTGTGTGTGTGTGTGTGTGTGTGTGTGTGTGTGTTTCCCATACATAGGTTCTACATAACATCACAATTAAATTTTTTCCCAATCAACCATGTATTTTTTACAGCGCACAAAGACCAGTGGCCTGCAGCCCCTCCCCCCCATGAAGTTGCGCTCCGCATGCATGACAGCATCAACACTTCACTTCAGGCTCAGAGGCTATAGATAGTAGTAACTTGCTGCTGGTGGTTTGTCGTGGGATTAACTGTAGGGCTGGGACAGTATGGATTTTTTCTTACCGCAGTTGAAAAGCAAAAAATCCCCACGCTAGAGCAGTATACCGTAACCCCTTTAAGAGAGTAGCGTAAGTTAGAGCGAGAATGGCAGTGCCCATATGGTCGCGCAAGGAGAGCGAGCGGTAACGGAGAGTAGTGTATGGGTGCCGCTCTGAGGAAAAAGCAATAGCAAAGTTGATATAAAGTGAGTTAAAAGTGAACAATAAAACAACAAGCTAGAGCTTCTCAAGACACGGTGGCTTTATCTATTGTCAATACTGTCGGTAAAGTGAATGGTGTTACCCCAGAAAAACATCGGCTTAAACCTACACAATCCATGTCAGAATCAATGAATCCATGTCATTAGACACAACGTGCACACATGTGCAGGCCAATGTTTTTTTGCGGTGATGACGGTGACGAGCTCAGACCCGCGGTAGGCATCCCACCCACCACCACAAATAAATTCTCAACCTGTGGGAAACACTGGGTGTGTTAAAGAGAGAGAATACTTGGTGCATGTGCGTCTGTGCGGTGGCTATGAGCTATTCTGTTTCCAGCAACATGCTGACGAACTTGACAGGACCTCAGGGGGCAATCAGTAAAACAACACACAGACAGACACACACACACACACACACACACACACACACACAAATAATGCAGCTATTTAGAGATCAAATTTGGTCTATTATGATTTAAACTCACAAAGGCATCCGCATAAACCATGGGACACCAGAACAAAACAATACCTGTCTGTGCCTTACATCTAACAAAAGAAAAACAAAATACCAAACACATACACAGTCAGACACAAACACACACTAAGTATAAAAATGTAAGCATTAGCTCTGTGTCCAAATGCTTATAAAGATCCATGTTTAATTGTTTCTAGTCTGAATCAACGAAAAATAGATTTCCATGATAATTGCCTCACGTGCCGGATGTCCCTCCGCTTCCGCTCTGTGCTGCCATTGTCAAAATTGCATATATATATATATATATATATATATATATATACATATACACATACAGCAGGGAAAACATTTTTCCCAGTAAATATATTTCCGATGGGGCTATTGGAATGAAATTTTCACCAGATGTCAGTAACAACCCAAGTAATCCACACATACAAAGACATCAAAACATGTATGTCCATGACAAAAGTTATGTGTAATAAAGTGGAATGATAATGGGAATAAATATTGAACACATGAAGAAAAAGGGGTGTAAAAAGGCATGGGAAGCCAATAAACCAGCTGAAATCTGTCCGTATTTAGGAAGCAATCCTGCCACCTATTAGTGCAAATTAATATCAAATGGATTAGTCCTAATTGATAGCCTATAAAAAGATTTTTCATTACCAAGGTGTCACTCAAGAAGCATTTCATGATGGGTAAAAGCAAAGAGCTGTACCAAGACCTTTGCAAGCTTATTGTAGAAAAACATACGGATAGCATTGGTTACAGACGAATATCTAAACTTCTGAAAGTTCCAGTGAGCACTGTTGGGGCCATTATCTGGAAGTGGAAAGAACATAATTTCACCATTAACCGGCCACGACCAGGTGCTCCTCGCAAGATTTCTGACAGAGGAGTCCATAGAATACTTAGAAGAGTTGTCGAAGAACCAAGGACCACTCGCGGAGATCTTCAGAAAGACCTGGAAGAAGCAGGTACAGTTGTTTCAAAGAAAACAATTAGTAATGCACTCAACCGCCATGACCTCTATACACGCACACCACGCAACACACCACTGCTCAAGAAAAGGCATGTGGAAGCTCGCTTACAGTTTGCTGCACAACATCTGGACAAGCCAATGACATACTAGGAGAATATAATCTGGTCAGACGAGACCAAAATTGAACTCTTTGGCTGTCATAGCATACACCATGTTTGGAGGAGAAATGGCACTGCACATCACCCTAAAAACACCATACCAACAGTGAAGTTTGGAGGTGGGAGCATCATGGTGTGGGGCTGTTTTTCAGCATCTGGCACTGGCAGACTTCATATAATTGAAGGAAGGATGAATGGAGAAATGTACCGTGACATTCTTGATAAGAATCTGCTGCCATCCACCAGGATGCTGAAGATGAAACAAGGGTGGACATTTCAGCAAGACAATGATCTCAAACACACAGCCAAGTCAATTGGTTGCAGACAAAGAAAATCAAGCTGTTAGAATGGCCCAGTCAATTACCCGACTTGAATCCAACTGAAAACCTCTGGAAAGAAGAGGTTCATATAAGATACCCCCAGAACCTTCGAGATTTGAAGACAGTTTGTGTGGAAGAATGGGCAAAAATCACAGCTGAGCAATGTTTGCGACTAGTTTCTTCATATAGTAGGCATCTTGAAGCTGTCATTACCAACAAAGGCTTTTCTACTAAGTATTAAATAAGTTTTAGCTGTGTTTTCCCTGTGTCATTTCACTTTATTACACACAACTTAATTTATGGACTTATTTGTTTTGATATCTTACTGACATCTGGTGAAAATCTCATGCCAATAGCCCCATCAGAAATATCTTTACTGAGAAAATACTTATTTTCCCCTCTGTATATACGCACACACACACACACACACACACACACACACACACACACACACACACACACACACACGTTATTACAAATCTCAACACTGTACGCATGTCCACTCTGAACTCCTGTTAAATCATATTACACTAAGGCTTGAGTCCATACAGTTAATGGGTACGGACACAGAGACAGAGAGAACGGGAACAGGCTTGGTTACCACCAGTTAGCACCAGTTAGCTCCGGTTAGCGGTTAAGTCCCGTAAGCGGTTAGCGCCAGGTAACTTCATTAAAAAAGATCAGCTTGTGCGGA
The DNA here is from genome assembly GCF_031162955.1 of Sander vitreus. Classification (NCBI taxonomy): domain Eukaryota; kingdom Metazoa; phylum Chordata; class Actinopteri; order Perciformes; family Percidae; genus Sander; species Sander vitreus. The sequence goes on from NC_135865.1 coordinate 12,493,327, forward strand.
GCAGACTACCGCGGAGAGGGGTAACAACCAGACTCTGATAAATGATGTTCGGAGTGCTTTCACAGCGTTGTGGCCGCAGCGTTTTCACAGTTTAATAGTACAGTTAATCCCACAGCAAGTCACAACACCACAAGCAGCATGCTACTGCTAGCCTCTTAGCCAAGCTGCTAGCTGTTTCTGAAGTGAAACGCGTCAAAGTGAATTGTTACAAGGAGGGAGGGGCTGGAGGCCGCTGGTCTGTTAGCTATAAAATTATATAATGGATTGTGAAAAACACTCTCAATCTAACTGGACGGGCTACCCAAGTAGAACCTATGCATAGGAAACACAACAACAAACGCGACAAGGCAGGCCTGCTTGGTTCTTTTGGGGAATGATTCTAAAGATTTACAAAGAATACGTTTATTGCATTTACTATCTAACTGGGACGTTTTAGGACTGATTGGTGAGGACTGCTATGGACGATGTACACATGCCATACAATGGTAAGCGCAAATTACGTTTAACCATGTATCTAGCTAATTTAAATAGCTCACGTTACTTTATTGTGTGAACAGTTCATTTAATTTCATTTGCTGGGTGCAAATGTTCCACAAAACAAGTTCCTTTCTGAGACCATTTTGCAGAGCCTTAGCACCACCCAAAACAATTGTGATTGGTTTAAACAAACGCAAACAACCCAGAGCATTCCCAGAATGCATCTGTGGTGTAGCCTGACACTGTAGAGAAAGGTCAGCTAATGCGAAACTAACATTTTCCTGAAAAGTGACCACTTATGGTCGTGTAAAAAACTGTTATCTCTCAGAAGCATAGTAGCCAAAACCTCTTCTGGAGGAGGCCAGAGGGGATGGTTGATTGTACAGGGTATCTGACTTTAAAGGAATATTTTTTTTGACTTTTAAAAAAGCAACTTCTTCCTATTCCTATTCCTTTATTTAATAAAGCAATATTACTTTGTGCAGAAAAAAATAACCATAAATGTAAAATGCAGTGTTCAACCTAGAAGCCAGTGCTTTCACATTACAGAAATGACACTGACATTTATACTGTACAGACTCAGTGATGTTATATTATTAGATGCACAACCTGAACATCTGACTTTATCTTTGTCTCCTTACATAAAAATACAGTTTTGACCCCAATTTTTCCATCTCCCTTCAAGTTGATCTTTTTCATTTCAGATTTAGTGCTTAACTTTATTTATATTCTTAACAATTAGCACTGTAATATTATTATTATTATTTACCAAGTGTGAACCTGCAAATTGCTGCTAGAAAGGTGCCTTATAAACTAATAAAGTATTAGTTATATTATCGCTCTCCCCTTTGGAGCTATCTGTCTTCATAAAGCATCAAAAAGTGACTTAAAAAGGGGCTGATAGGCATTCACCATGTAAAAAGGTGAAATGTTGTTTAAACACAAATTACTGTATTAGTTACACAGTCACATTCACTGCAGGATATATATATATATATATATATTTTACTGTTGGCCACTGAGCAGCTCCACAGGGGCAGTCATGTGTTAAGCACACTGCTGAAAGGCTCCTCAAAGGTAGTTGTTGAGGAGTGGGGGAGTGTAACTCCCATCCTGTCCTCGCAAGTATTTTTCCAGCAAGTCTGAGAATAGGAACCACTGACCTTCCATGTGCAAACCTGCTTCACTCGTCTCTGGGCTTCCACCATTTCCCCATATCTCACTTTCTCTTTCTCTAGCATCTTAATTCAGGCCCAGGTGTTAGAGTGAAATCCTTTCTGATAGTTTTTCTTTTTTACACTGCATCTGGGACGACACTCTATCAATTAAGCCAGCAGGCCAGTCAAAGTGTTGCCTCATATCCTTCATGCCTCCAGCGCATACCGGTTTCCAGCCCCCATGTGTGGTCCTACCCATGAATCTTAATCTTGTACCCAAACAGTTGCCATCAATTATCCTGGCTGCTACTGCTAACTCTTCCCCTGCCTCCCATTTTTCCCCATTAAAAAAAAAAGCCTTTTTTCCTCCTCGCTGCAACGGAATTGCTTCGCTCGCTTGCCCGGGAAATGATTTCTCAGCAGGCTTGTGGACCTGGTGCTTTCCACAGGTGGAAGGTAGAAATGGATGCATGTGTGTGTTTCTGTGTTTATTGAAAATGTGCGTGCAAGCATACTGTGTGTTTCTGAGTGTGTGAGCTTTTTGCCCAGTGGGTTGCTATTAATTGTTTATCCCAGTCAATTTCTTTGCAAGAAAATGTTAAGCTCACCTGGCAGGAGAGAGCTTGCAGGCTGTGTAGCATCAGGACAGAAAATAAAATTAAATTGAAATTCTACAGATAAAAATGACTGCAAACTTAAATACTATTCAGAACCCAATCAATTGTGACAGGATTAAACCAGAACTAGGATTTGTCAAAACCATCTGTTAACAGTAATAGCTGTATTAGCTGTAATTAGCCATAGTCATAGAGTTGATCCGGGTGGTAATATTTCAAATCAGATCAACAGATGATTATCGAGTAATATGAACGTGCGTTAACACTTTATTTGAAGGGGTGTGCATAAGACTGACATGACACCGTTATAATCATGACATGACACTTGTCACGAATATGAAGGAGTCTTTTTGAATGTTCATAGCTGTTTTCATTAAGTCTCATTTGGTAAATTATGGCACTTTTAATTCAAAGTTAGCATTGTTTGAGATGTTTGTGTGATGACAACTTGACTTTAACGAAGACAACCATCTCTGTGTTATGACAATCAATACAATATAACCTCCAATGTCTTTGTTATGACAACTTGACATTAACCTAGACAACAAAACATGGCAGGCCTAATTATCAAACTTTATTTTGCTTGATGTGTTAATTTAATAAAAACCTATCTATCTATCTATCTATCTATCTATCTATCTATCTATCTATCTATCTATCTATCTATCTATCTCTTACATTTAACTGTCATTAAGTGGTTGGTTTTTACATTGGCTGTCATGAGACCATTACAATTGTGTCATGAATAGGTTTCCTTAACCTCAAGTAAAGTGAAAAAATTTGGATTTAAGATGTCATAAAAGTTATAAGACCAGTTTGGCAACAGTAAATGCAGCACCGAGGTGATTAAGAGTTTTGGACAGATACAGTTAGCTCTAGGCTAATATTGCTTGTTGCTAAAATCTCAAACAGTGCTAACTTTGCATTAAAAGTAAAAAATTAAAAGTGATAATTCAGTCATTTCAAAAAGATTTCTTCATTTTCATGACAGGTGTCATGTCATAATTATGAAGGTGTCATGTCAGTCTTATGCACACCCCTTCAAATAAAGTGTTACCGAAAGTGTTTAACAGTTCTGCCTAGGCAAAGAAACCCTGGAATTTAACTTAAGTTTAAGTAACTTAAGTTTATGAAATAGAACATGTTTGAAGCCAGTAGGAAGCCATTTCACAGTCTGCACCAACACATTTGTGAGATGTCACATCCTCTTGCATAAGAAGGCAAATGCTTAATTTTCTCCACCAAGAAAATAGTTAGATGAAGGCCTTAATCAAGTTTAACCTTGAAATGATCTGTACTTTCTATTATGTTTTTAATTTGAATGTTGTCCACC